>NW_027137641.1:0-636897 GCF_001692895.1 Cenococcum geophilum 1.58
GAAATGAAATAGCAGATAAACTAGCTAAAAAGGGCCTCTCTAGAAGAAAAATACAATCTTCTTATTCTTCCCTAGCCCACCTAGGGAAACAAGCAAGAGAAAAGATACTAGAACAGTGGAAAAATAATTGGCAACAGAACAAAAGCAAAGGAAAACACTATACTAGAATCTATAAAGGAAACTACCCTTTCTCTTTTAAAGCCACTAAGGATAAATATCCTAAAAAGCTACAATCAGCTTTCTTTCAACTAAAACTAGGAAAAGGCTTCTTTAAATCCTTCTCTAAAACAATAGGGAAGGATAAAGAAGGTAGATGCTTTAAGGACTATACCGCGGTACAAACCCCTACGCACCTCTTACTAGAATGCAAACTATATTAGGAAGATAGAAAGGAAATGCAAAGACAAATAGGCTCTTCTCTCTCCTTAGAGAAGCTTTTTTGTATAAAGAAAGGAAGAAGGGCGCTTTTTCTATTCTTAAGTAGGACAAAAATAGCTACTGGGAAGTGGCTAAGAGCAGAAGGATCTCTAGAAGGAGGCAACTCCTACTAAAGTCCTAGTAGATAGACCATAGAAAGCAAAAGGACAGAAATAAACTATAAAAAGGACAGGGACAGGCGTTAGGATTATTTATAATTTTATTCTAATTTTTTCTTCTATTTTTCTATCGTTTTCTCACTACCTAATAGTTGTTAGCAACCTAGTATCTTATTAGGAAGCTATAAATTCCTAGCTTAGGGATTTATAAACTACTAGGACATAGCTACTAGTACATATTAAGCTGCCTAGAAAGGATTCATGTATATAGAACTATAGCGCCATAGCCTAGAGGCTGCATGCGCAGTATTGTACGTAGTATAATACAACGGATATAAAAAAAAAAAAAAAAAAAATAGAGCCGATGCTATATACTCGTCTTAGCTAATACAAAAGGCAACAGCAGCGTTTTTTAGGACTCCCTATGCTACGTACAAACTCAAAATCAACGTTTAAAAAATAGTTAAATATAATATTACTGGAAGAGAGCAAAAGAAACTATAAAGTCCTTCACCCTAATAACTTATAAAATGTCCAATTAAATTAGTGCCTTAATAGACGACACCACCTTTATCTTCTTAACCATCTCTCCCCCTCTATTAGTCTCCTCCTTATCTTCCTTATAGATGGTTTTAAGAAAGCGGTAATATACCGGTTTAACTTTTGCAAAATCCTCGCTAATAAAGCCCTTATGGAAAATTAAAGTGCAGATCGCGCTTAAGGTCAATACCTATTAAGTAGCTATTAGTACGGTAACCTAGTATTCAAACTAAATGCACATATATATCTCTCTCTACGCACCCTTTACGGTTAATCGAATTACTCTAGTACTTACTGCTATAAGCGTTAGATAGGCGAAGTTAGATAGCTTACCAACCCATAAAAGGGATAAGGGACTTTAATTGCATAGGTTAAGTCCACCTGATAGGTTTAGATACTAATATCTTACATTTAAAGCTTTGTTTTAAATTGGTATAAATAATAGAATTAAAACTTAGAGGCCATAAGCGTCCTTAAAATAGCTTAATTCCTACATTTAGTATATAAGCCTAGATAAGACATCGGATAAGATCTTAGATAATCTCTAGAGGAGTATAGTAACTAGCTTACTAGGCTTACTCAGTCTCTAGGATCCTTAATTATACTATTTACTAATAAACACTATTATTTATATATACGGCAAATGGCGCTTATTAATATAGGAGACCTTAGTTACTATAGGCAGAGCTAAAATTCACTTAGGTAAGAATCTTCCCAAAAATAGGATATTCTAGCCGTGCCGACCTCCTTGTAACGGAGAAGAAATTGTTATATAGGTCCGAAAGTTATAGATATACTAGCAACATTTATAGGAGAGTTGTCGCCGAAGTAAGCCTTATATAAACTATTAAATTTTATACTTAATAAGAAGCTCAACCTAGTAATCAACACTATAGCGGAAGATAACTTTTAAAATTAAGCTTACCCAGATTATACAGCTTTCGATTCCTATCTTAACAAAATAATGACATTTAACTTAGTAACCAACACTATAGCGGACAAGATCTTTAATATTATTTATAACCTAGTTTACCCAAATTCTATACCTTACAATTCCTATTTTGACGGACTAATAGCTCTTAATACTATAGCGGACGGCATTATAGCAAGCACTAACTTTAATATTATTCTAAGCCAAGTTTGCCCTTGCGATTCTTATTTTAATAACCCAATAATACTTAACACCGAGGCGGGCAACGGAGTTTTCCCTAAAAATATAGCATGCGACTTAGATAGCGACGAACTATTAATACTTAACTTGGCAACTATAGCGGATAATACCTTTAATATTTAAAACCCAATCTTCCCTAACTTTGACAAACTAATAACCTAAGAGTTTCAGAAGTAGAAAAAGAGTTAGGATGAGAAGATACTTCTAGTATAATAGAAACGCGAAGGAAAAGACTAGGAGGATATAACGAAGGCTTTTAAGAAAATGAAAACTTGAAATAATAATACGCGGAAGTCAATATTGCAGAGAGCTGATAGTGAGGTTAGTTTAATTCGTCTTAAGCCTAAATATAAGAGCTAATCTTAATAATATAATAGATTAAGGCCTTAAGCAAGGCAGCTACAGCTAACTAAGAAGGCGAAGCGAATTATTTAAGAGCATCGGGAAAATATTCGCAGGATGAGATTTAAGTAGACTTTGATTTTCGCGTTTCGCGTAATTAATATGCAATTTAACTAACTCGACACGCAATTGACCAACTTGACACGCATTTAACTAACTTAACACGCAATTCAACCAACTTAACATACAATTGACTAACTTAATATGCAATTCGACTAACTTAATACGCAATTAACCAACTTAACACGCAATTTAACTAACTTAATACGTAATTGACACGCAATTAACTAACTTAATATATTTAAAAGTTAAATAATACGCAGTTGACCTACTTAGCAACTTTAAAANGTAACTNTATATTTCTTNANATGCAATTAAGGTAAAGTTATATGCTATATATTTAACTATTATATATTATCTAATATAATCTTATACAATCTTATATAGTCTTATTACTTAGAGGCTCTACATAAGGCTCTACACGAAGCTCTACACGAAGCTCTATATAAAGCTCTACGTATAGAGGCTCTGCACAAGGCTCTACGCGAAGCTCTACGTAAAGCTCTGCGTACGGAGGCTCTACACGAAGCTCTGTATCGGGTCCCCGCTATATTCCCAATAGCGTCTACACGTATCTCTACCTATATAGCCGCCTTATTTTTTACCCTTCCTTCCTTCCTTACATCCTCCCTACCTAGGGAGGCACTAGAACGGCAGCCAGCAGAGGACCGTTACTAGAACTAGATGACTATCGCTAGAACCAGACGACCGTCGCTAGAACCAGACGACCGTTACCAGAACCAGACGACCGTCGCCAGAACCAGACGACCGTCTCCAGAGTTAGACGACTATCGCCAAAACCAGACGACTGTCGCCAGAGCTAGACGACTGTCGCTAGAACCAGACAACCGTCGCCAGAACCAGACGACTGTCGCCAGAGCCAGACAACAACGACTAGCCAGCGAACACTATAAACGATTCGATCGATTGATCGAATTAAGGTAGCACAGACAGGTAGGCATAAACAGGGAGATACTAACGGGTAGGCAGATGCAGATAGGTAGGCAGATACAAACAGGTAAGTAGATGTAGATAGGTAAGTAGATATAGACAGGTAGGTAGATACAGATAGGTAAGCAGATATAAATAGGTAAGTAGATGCAGATAAGTAGGTAGATATAGATAGGTAAGTAGATATAGACAGGTAAGTAGATGCAGATAGGTAGGCGATATAGACGGGTAGGTAATGCAGATAGGTAGGTAGATACAGATAGGTAAGTAGATATAAATAGGTAAGCAGATATAGATAGGCAAGTAGATATAGATAGGTAGATAATATAGACAGGTAGGTAATATAGATAGGTAGGCAATATAGGCAGGTAGGTAAGTCAATAGGTAGATAGGTAAAAGAGAACCATCGCTATATTATATTAAATTATCTAAAATAATAATATTTATTTTGCTAGCCTTATAAATAGCTTTAAAGTAGCTTTTATTTATTTAAAATATGCTATTAGTATAAAAGAGGTAAATATAATTATGGTTGCCAAATGCGCAGATTGCTGGCAGGTTGCGCGCAGGCTGCGCGTAGGTTGCGCGCAGGCTGCGCGCAGGCTGCGTGTCAAAAAAACACGACATAGGCTAGTCGGTCGAGTTGCTAAATGACCTCAACTGCGCGCCAATTGCGTCAACCACCAGCCATTAAGGCCATTAAAAGGGTACCATATTTTCCCGATGAGATTTGTTATTTTCCTATATACTAGGGGACGCGGTCCGGGTTAACTATAATAGTCTTTAGGCCCGTATATTAAAATCTATAAGAAATTACAAAAGTGAAAGGAAGTGGTCCTTATATAGAGTAAAGTATATATAGAATTATGGTGTTTTAGGTTTTTTCCCATATATTCTATTACATCAACGTATATTATTCTAGGCTATTTTAATATAAATACGTATAGAGATATTAGTTAAGCAATAGACAATCTTTCCTAATATCTACTTTATTTAAATAGAATAAATAGGAGTAGCATATTAAAGATATTAGACACTACTAGGACCAACTAGGCGGCAATAGTAAACTACTATAAATACTATACTGCTAAGTTTACAAAAATAAACTAGTTATAGTATTAATCAATTTTCATTCCTTAAAAGTAGATAAGTATTTAAGGCCAACCTATAAGTATTTACAGCAGAAATCAACTAATTTCCTATAACAAAAGAAATAATCTAATGCCCCCCCCCCCCCCCCCCCCCCCCCCCCCCCAACTCCCAAGGAAAAAAAACCCATATTTTATTCCTTTCCTTTAGACTAAATTTCGTAAAATAACTCCTAGAATAAGTGTTAAGAGCTTTAAACTCTATTTCGTAGAAACCCCTAAATAAGAAATTAACGTCTTATCCTAGTACCTTATATTTGCGGGTATTAGTAGCCTAACTCCAGTTAAGTTAAAGGGTTGTAAAAATGTAAAAGAGGGGTCCGAAAATGCCAGTTAGCTACTATTAGCATTAATTTAGGATTATATTTTTATAAGGGTTTAAATCTTTATATCCATAGGATACGTAGAGGTTAATTGCTAGAAAACTTAAATAGCTTATATTAAATGGGCTTATTATATCCTCCTCCCGCTTACTAGTCTTATAGAAGTACATCATTAATAGAACTAGGGTAAGACAATCTCCGTATTAATACCCTATAGGAAAAACCGGATAGTACGGTTATTACGGGTATAAAGGATATATGTAGTATACGAAAAGAGAAGGCGTTCGAGATCCTTCTCGCTCTAATAAGGGTTTAAACATTAGGTCTTTTATCAGTAGTTTATACTGGTTTTATAAGATTTTTAGAGGTAATTAATAGTAGATAATTCTGGGCTTTTCTTATACTAAACACTCTCCTAATTTTATTAATGTTATAGCCCCGTAGACATCTAAGGTGGTGAGGCTAAAGATAACTTTGCTTTTCTCTTAAGATCTTTAAGGCGTCTCTTAAGCTTCTTACCTACCCTTTAGATTAGCTATAGGTTTCTACAGAGTTTATAAAATTACTTATAATAGTTCCTTTAGGCAATTCTGTTCTAAATCTTCTTATATTTAGCTAGATTTAAGATCTTAGTCTAATCTTTATCTAAATTTACAGAGCTACTAAAAGCACTAATAGTACTATAGCCGGGGCTATTCCTTAACGTCGTAGCTGTTAAGTCTAAGTAGCTTTACCTAGACATTTAGGATATTTTATAATTAGGCCTATTATATGCGGGATATAATATAAATAATAAAATCTTTAGAGTAATAGGGACTAAAGAAGGGTTTGAAGTTTATTAAGCTTTAAGGGCCTTAATTAGGGGGTTAATTTAAAGTATATAAGTAAATACGGGCTAATATATTCTCCATAAGTACGGGCTTTACTATAGTTATTTTTCTTACACCCTAGCTTAGCTTTAAATAACGAACCTATATAGTTAATAAAACTAGGGCTAGTACACCCTACTTTTAAACTCCTGGCTAGGCTAATAAAGAACTATAATAAATTCGGAAATAGATATACGGGATTAATATAAACTAAAATACATTAAATAGTTTGTGGAGATAAGCTTTATTAGGCGGAACTATAAATATTAATACAAAAAATATTCCTAAGAGAGCCTACCTAAGTATAAAGTACTATCTATAGCTTATTTATAAGCCCCCTTAACTATATACATTTTGCTACTAAAATTTCAAGTTATTTATCTGCCTAGCCCAGAATTAGATTCTAGTATTCCCACTTTTATCTTTTTATTAAACTAAACTATTTAGGAAGACAAGTTTAGCCAGTTATAATACAGCCATTAAAGTAGGAAACTTACCTTTATAAACTTTAACTAAGTATAGATTTAGGGTGTTACGGACGCTCTAAGTACTATGCTACGACTACTTAGAGAGGAGTTAGAAGAAGCTAGTTGGTTAATTTAAGCATGGTCCAGAATGGATCCGGTAGAGCTATATAACAAGGAATAGTAACCGAGGTTACATAATATGCTACGTATTAAACGAGAGGAATAAAAGGAACTTACGTACCTTACGTATAAGACGTATATTACGTATAAGAAGGATTTTATTAGAGTACGGTTGTGTATTTAAGGACCCTTAGTCCCTACCTAGATAGTTCCTTCCTTATAGTAATTCTTAGAATATAATTAGAGTTAATCTATTAGGCAACCACTTCACCAGTTATTATTTACGTTATTAACTACTGTCTTTATATTTCCTATACACCTAGCCTATTAACAGAACCCACTGTAGTACTTACTATAAGGTTCCGTTACACAATTACTACTTAGTTACGGTATTAAATATAGAAGTTAAATAATATGCCACTAAAAGCAGCTACTATAACGCCATTAATGGCGGTAACTACGTTAAGGTTAGAAGGTAACACTAGTATAGTGGACACTAACTTGCAACAACCTATAACGGTAAAACAGTTATAAAAAATAGTTAACTAGTTAATAGAGAATAATACAGCACTTAAATAAAGGATTAATGGAATAGGCGTAGTAAAGATTAAGTTACTATTAATTAAAAGATTCTTAGGAGAGAGATTAAAGCTTAAAGAATTCCTTATATAAATACATTTTAAGGTTATATAAGAGGGAGCAAAGCTAGCGACACCTATAGATTAAATAGCGTATACAGGGTTATTCTTAACAGGAAGAGCACTTAAATGGTTTAAGCCTTACCTTATAAAAATATAGGTAAACGGAATAATAACTATAAACTAAGAGGTACAGTTTATGTTTTTAAGCTAGAACGGATTTATAGAGCGGCTTATATAAATATTTGGAGACCCGGAGGCAGTAACCACAGCGGAAAGAAAACTCTAAGACATTACGTAGTAAACCTTAGTAATTAAATATATAATGCAGTTTTAAACATTAGTAATATAAGTTAAGTGGAATAATAAGGCGCTTATAGTACAGTATAAGTAAGGACTTAAGGCTAAAGTTTAGGACGTAATTATTCTAATAGAAGATATGGATACCCTAAGGGAACTAATAGATTAAGCAATAAAGATTAACAATAGGATCTACCAAAGGGAATAGACTAAGAAAGGTTAGGATAAAGTTCTATAGTTATATAAGACATAAAGTACACAACAACTAAAGCTAAGTTAAAAACTATAGTATAGCGTAGAGCTAATAAACCTAAGTAGTATTAAAGAAGCCTATAAGAGATAAAATAAGAAACTATAAAAACCTAAAGGTTAAGGATCTAGTAATTATAGGATTAAGGAGTATAGGCTAAACTAGGGATCTTAGTAGTAGAAGACGTTTAGGCAGACTTTATAGCAAAGTTAATAGTTTAGAGACGGAGCTTATATAAATTACAGGAAATAGGGTTATTTCGCAAAGGATTATAAAGATGGTTAAAGTTACTATATAATAAAGGGAACCTAACTAGCAGAAGATACACATATATAGAGGGATAATAGTATACTGTGAGGAACAAAAGAGTGTTTAATTAGAAGTTTCGCGTTTTGTTATAATAACACATACCAAATTTATAAAGACGCTAAGTATGGCGTAAGCTATTAGCTATAGGAGCTAGCACCTATAGGATATAGAGGAACTAATAAACTAGTTCGTAGATCGGATATTAAGGACGATAAATTTAATATAGACGAAACATTTTATAACAATAAGGCAACGGAAGCAGCTTACTAGGAGTATATAGACCTTAAAAATATTATACTAGAGGTAGAGAATAATTCCACTATAGAATAGGGAACATTAGTAGGGATTAAGACCCTACTAGATACAATGTCTATCGCTTTATAAGACATAAGAGAAGTAGAATAGCGAACTACTTCGGCACTTAATAAAGGCAAAAGGCCAAAGGCTTAAGATTTTTAAGACAAGATAAAAGAGATCTAAGATTCTAAAGACAGAATAAGGATAGCTTAAGGACCTATAACGGACGAAAACCGATAGAGTAAAGTAGCAGCTTAGTTTAGAGATATACAAATAAGCTTAGGATAAGAATTCCTAATAATATAAGATTCTTAAGATAAGATAAGTAAGATTTAAGACTCTTAAGACGAGATAAGAACACTACGGACGCCTAGTTAGACTAAGGCGGGAGCTAAGCTTAAGATAGAAGCGAGCTTAGGATTAAAGAATCTAAGGGACTAAGAATTCGGAGTATAAATTAGGACACCTATAAGTAAGAGGTAAGGAGCTTCTTTATAGATTAGGGAATCTACAATATAAATAGCAGTTAGACTGGGAGACAAATATATAGACCTAAAAGACCTACTAGGGGAATATAGTATTCGGCCTAAAGATCGAAAAGTTAATACTAAGATTAAGAAGTAAGAAGACTTTAAGGATCTACTTATAAGACGCGATATAAAGGAAACTATAGAGGAATTTAGAGTAAGAATTATCTTATAGTAAGAATAGAAACTAAATAAGAGATCTAATATATTGGGACGTATAAGGGACAGAGCGCTAGTATAAAGAATTACTAATAGGCCTAGAGCAGGTATACTAAGAGCTAAGTAGCTTACTAAACTGGAATAAAAAGAGGATCTAGGGATTCCTACTAGGTTTAAGGAACGATATATTAAAGGCTATTATAATATAGTAATAAAGAGATATTTCCTTACGGATAAGCCGTATATACTTAAGCAGCTATACTAAAAGTAGTATAGGCAGCGACATAATAAGTAGGAAGATTTCTATATATAGTTGGATGAAAAAGTTATCTAAAACCACCCAATTATAGAGAAGGCTATAACTTACATTAAGGGAGCCTTAATTATAATATTAAAAGATCTAAAGAAGTAATTAGAGGACTAAAGAAGTAAAAGATAAATCTTAGTACCTATAAATAAAGTTACAACGCTTAAATTAATACAAAAAAGGTTTAAACTTAAAAATAAGGATAAGCTAAGAGTTAACCTAAGACACTAAGCATATTATATACTATTATAGATAGCATATATAGATAATGCGTATAACATATATAGAGTACTAAAGGATAAAAATTGGAAGTATTTAATAAGGATATATTAGATGACGGATAAGGCAAAATATTAAAACGCTAAGTATATATATAGTTAGCACCTAGTAGAAGTTTAAGAATAAGGGGACTTAATACTTTAACCAGGAAGATTTTTTACGGAAGAATGCCTAGATAAACAATAATGGTAGAAATATCTAGAGAATACCTGTCTATAGCATATTAAAGACAAAAAGTAAACTAAGTATTAGCCTAAGTTAGACTAAGTATAAATAGGATCTAGTAGCTAATAGTTAGGAAAAGTAGAGGCCTATAGGACTAGAGGGAACTAATAGTAGAGCCTTAGACCCTTAAAGGAATTTAAGGACAATACCTAAATTTATAAGTTAAATAGTAAGATTAACAGTTTAAGGTATTAATAGATAGTGGAGTAATAAGGAACCATATCTTATTAATAGCAGTTAAAAGAATAGGATTACTACACAAATAGAAGGAATATTCTTACCTATTAATAATAATTTTAGGAGATCTAATAGCCTATAAAGGAGGTATTATTAATCTTAAAATAGGACCTATTTAGTTAACTATTAAGGGAAAACAAATTAAGATATCTTTTAATATATTACTATTAGGGAATAACAAAGCAGTACTAGAAATGCCTTAGTTATAGGAATATAATTTAAAGATTAATTAGATTATAAGATAGGTTAATATTAGGGATACTTAACACTATAAGATGCAATAATAAGCCAAGTTAGTATAGTACTAAGTAGGAGCAACCTACGAAGAAATAGAAAAAGGGCTAAGCTATATACTAAAGAGATACTATAAGTATAGTAAGAAATTATAGTCACCTAAGAGTGAAAAGCTATTAAAGTATATAGTATAGGACTATAAAATAGAATTAGAACTAGAAATAAGTTTAAAGTTCTTTCTAATCTATAAGCTTACTAAAGAGAAAGGTAGAGCACTAAAAGAGTTTATCTAAAAAAACTTATAAAAGGGATATATTAAACTATTATAGTTATTAGCGGGTTATCCAGTACTATTCGTACTAAAGAAAAATAGCAAACTAAGGCTATATATTAACTATAAATAGTTAAACAGCATTACCAGAAAGGATAGGTATCCTTTACCCTTAATTAGCGAAATCTAAGATAGGATAGGTAATACATAAATCTTTACAAAGATAGATCTAAGATAGGCGTACTATTAGATTAGAATTAAGGAAGATAATAAATAAAAGGCAGCTTTTAGGTTAAAGGAAGGACTATATAAACCATTAATTATATAATTTAGACTTATAAACATACTAGTAACGTTCTAGAAGCGTATTAATAATATATTAGGAGAATACTTAGATAAATTTGTTATAGCATATTTTAATAATATTATTATCTACTTAATAACTAAGGAAGAATATAGAGAATACGTTAAATGGGTTTTAAAGAGACTACAGAAAGAACAGATGCTAGTAGTAATTAAGAAATACAAGTTCTTTACTAGGAAGACCAATTTTATAGGATTTATTATTAAACTAGGCTAACTTAGTATAGATTTAAAGAAGATTAAGGCTATAGTAAATTAGTAAGAACTAGAGAACGTTACGTAGTTAAAATTGTTTTTAGGGTTTTACAATTACTACAAAAGGTTTATAACGCAGTAATTAAAGAACATTAAGCCACTTACGTAATTAATAAAGAAAGAAGAACTATGGGTATAGGGAGAGAAATAGTAAGAACTCTTTAAGAAAGTTAAAGAGTTATTTACCTAGGAGCTAGTTCTTAAGATCTATTAACTAGAACTAAAAACGGTTATAGAAACAGATATATTAGACTTTATACTAGGGGTATGCTTTATACAGAAATATTAAAATAGATGGCACCTAGTAGCATACTATAGTTAAAAGATAATACTACTAGAGTTAAACTATAATATCTATAATAAGGAGTTATTAGGTATAGTTATAGCACTAAAGAAATAGAGAGCATTCTTATAAGGTATAGAAAAACTATTTATAGTTAAAATAGATTATAAAAACCTAATAGGATTTCTAATAATAAAGGAACTTAACTAAAGATAGGTTAGATAGGCAGAGATGCTTACAGAATACTATTTTAAGATTTAGTATACTAAGGGTACAGATAATACGCGGGCAGATACTCTAAGCTATAAGGCTAAACTATAAAATAACAAGAAGCTATTAGGGGCTTTACTATAAAAAGATACAGATAAACTAATTAGGTATAATTATCCAAAAATTATAACAACTTAAGAAGATAAACTAAAGGGAGTTTATAAGTTACTAGAAAGCTTTTAGGTATAAAGAACTCTAAAAGTATAGCTAGAAGATCTATAGTCGGATATATACAAAAACTAAGAAGTAAAGTACATCCTAAGAAGTATAGCTAAGTAATTTATAGAGGAATTTTATAAGGGATTAACTTAAGGACATAATAGAGCTATAGGCTTAGTGTTAAGACTCTAAGAGGAGTATATTATTAACGGAATCTAAAGGATAGCTAAAAAGGTTACTAAGGAATATCTAGATTACTAAAGAAATAAACTAATAAGGCATAAGCTATATAGAGGGCTATAACCTATTAAAATACTAGAGAGACTATAGGAGGTTATATTATAGGACTTTATTATTAAGTTACTAAAGTTAAGAGATCCTATTACCGGATAAGATTATAACGTAATTTTAGTAATAGTAGATAAGCTTATAAAGTAGGGATACTTTATAGTATATACGGAAGAGATATTAGTAGAAGATATCGCTAGAATCTATATTAAAGAAGTGTTTATAAGATATAGAGCACTAAGTAAAATTATATCGGATAAAGATTTAAGATTTATAGCAGTATTCTAGGAGGTATTCTTAGCGGAGTAAGAAGTGTAAGTAATAACTTCTACTATATATTATCCGCAAACAGACAGTTAAATAGAAAGGTTAAACTAGACACTAGAGCAGTATCTAAGGCATTATATTAACCACGCATAGAATAATTAGGTATTACTATTACTAGTTATATAGTTTACATACAACGTAATACCTTAAGAAGGAATAGGTATATTACTATTTAAGGCGAATTACGGATATAAGCTAAGAACATTATTATCGCTATATTAAGTAAAGAAGATAAATAGCAGAGCTAAGTAAAGAATAGAGATATTAATAAATCTTTATATAAACCTTACGGAAACAGCTAAGGAAGTATAATAAAGGATAAAAAGGTACTATAATACTAAGAGATCTAAGGGACCAGATCTTAAGGAGGGAGATAAAGTATAGCTACTACACAAAAATTTTAAAAGTTAATAACTAAGTAAGAAGTTAGACCATGTTAGACTAGGACCTTTTAAAATTATATAAAGGATTTTACTAATTACGTTTAAGTTAAACCTACTAGCCAAAATAAAGATCTACCCTATATAGTATATTGTAATGCTAGAGCTAGTATACGGGAATATTAAGCCACTAGTTTACGAAGCAGATATATATAGAGGACAAGAAGAAGACAAATAGTAAGTTTTAAAGATTGTTAGTTATAAAGACATTAACAATAAAATATAGTATAAGGTTAAGTGGATAGGCTATAATAAGACTACCTAAAAACCACTAGAAAATCTAAAGAATGCTATAAAAAAGGTATAGGAGTATTAGAAGAAAATAGGTTAGGTAATATTAATAAAGAAGGATTATTAAAGAATAAGTTACCTAAGAGGGACCTAGGAAGAGCGACTGCTAAACTACTTAGAGTTGTTCCCTTTACTATAGGAGGAGAGTTAGTTCTCTTATTACTTAGTTCCTAAAGACCTTATTCTATAAGTTTCTACTCTTTAAAATAAACCTTCTTACGAACCTTCTTAAGGCGAAGTAATTAAGTAGACGCCGCAATGTAAGTATTTAGGGCCTTCTATTCTGTATTATAAGAACATTCTAACTTAATAAGGGCTTAAGATAGTTTACCATCTAGCCGCGTAGTAGTAGATTAAATATAAAACCCTAAGACAAATTAATTAGGGAACTAGACGACTATTAAGAGTAATAGGTTACGTATATTTAGTATTAAAGGTAAAGCAAATATTATAGGACGAATAAATATTCGCTTTAGTACACTTTAAGTAAGAGGACAATTATTATAAAGAAGGACTCGCTAACGTAATATAAACTAATCCCTTTTTCGCATAATAAGAATATAGAGACGGTATAATCTTACTAAAAAATAATATCGCAGTAATAGTACGGGCACGACGTTAGGCGTATAAAGAAGAAATTGCTTTAGGTATAATAAGTAATAATATTAACTAAGTTAATTAGACGGATATTATACCTTTAGTAAATAACTTAGAGATATTAAGGATCTTTAAGGACGAAGATAAAGAGAAGGGAGATAGTGTTATGGACGCTCTAAGTACTATACTATAACTACTTAGAGAGGAGTTAGAAGAAGCTAGTTAGTTAATTTAAGTATGGTTTAGGATAGATCTAGTAGAGCTATATAATAAGAAATAGTAACTAAGGTTATATAATATACTATATATTAAATAAGAGGAATAAGAGGAACTTACGTACCTTATATATAAGAAGGATTTTATAAAAGTATAGTTGTATATTTAAGGACCCTTAATCCCTACCTAGATAGTTCCTTCCTTATAGTAATTCTTAGAATATAATTAGAGTTAATCTATTAGGCAACTACTCTACTAGTTATTATTTATATTATTAACTACTATTTTTATATTTCCTATATACCTAGCCTATTAATAGAACCCACCGTAGTACTTACTATAAGGTTTCGTTATATAGGGACTATATAAAATTAAAAGCTAAGGGAAAGTTACTAAAAGAAGACTCTTTTTAAATATTAGCTAGGGTTTTAATAAGATAAAGGGTTTATATACTAAGCTACTTAAAAGACTTAATACTTTAGTAAAAGTAAGATTCTTAAATATAGTAGTAGTAATTAGAGCTAAAGTGCTACCTAATATTATCTAACCTAGATATATAATTAAAAACTATAATAATTACTAAGGTTTATAGTAGGGCTAATAAAATAATTAAGTAGTAAGGGTAGAGCTTATATACTAATAATATATATTAGTTAGATAACTAAAAGTTACTAGATAAATACTATAAATGCCTATTTATAACGGAACCTTATAGCAAGTACTATGGTGGGTTCTATCAATAGGCTAGGTGTATAGGAAATATAAAGATAGTAGTTAATAACGTAAATAATAACTAGTGGAGTGGTTGCCTAATAGATTAACTCTAATTATATTCTAAGAATTACTATAAGGAAGGAACTATCTAGGTAGGGACTAAGGGTTCTTAAATATATAACCGTACTCCTATAAAATCCTTCTTATACGTAATATATATCTTATATATAAGGTACATAAGTTCCTCTTATTTCTCTTATTTAATATATAGTATATTATATAACCTTAGTTACTATTCCTTATTATATAGCTCTACCGGATTTATCCTAGACTATACTTAAATTAATTAACTAGCTTCTTCTAACTCCTTTCTAAGTAGTTATAATATAGTATTTAAAGCGTCCGTAATACTATCTCCCTCCTCTTTATCTTCGTCCTTAAAGATTTAAAATATCTTTAAGTTATTTACTAGAGATATAATATCCATCTAATTAATTTAGTTAATATTATTACTTATAATACCTAAAGCAATTTCTTCTTTATACGCCCAACGTCGTACCCATACTATTACTGCGATATTATTTCTTAGTAAGATTATACCGTCTCCGTATTCTTATTATATAAAAGAGGGGTTAGTTTATATTATGCTAGCGAGTCCTTTATCTTAGCAACTATCCTTTTATTTAAAGTGTACTAAAGCAAATATTTATTCGTCTTATAACGTTCGCTTTACCTCTAATACTAAATATACGCGACCTATTACTCTTAATAGTTATCTAGTTCCCTAATTAATTTATCTTAGGGTCTTATATTTAATCTACTACTACGCAGCTAGATAGTATACTGTCTTAAGCCCTTACTAAGTTAGAACGTTCTTATAATACGGAACAGAAGGCCTTAAATACTTATATTACAGCGTCTACTTAATTACTTCGCCTTAAGAAGATTCGTAAAAAGGTTTATTTTAAGGAGTAGAAACTTATAGAATAAGGTCTTTAGGAACTTGGTAATAAGAGAACTAACTCTCTTCCTATAAAGAGAATAACTCTAAGTAGTTCGGCAGTTGCTTTTCCTAGGTCCCCCTTAGGTAACTTATTCTTTAGCAATCCTTCTTTATTAATATTACCTAACCTATTTTCTTCTAATACTCCTATACCTTTCCTATAGCGTTCTTTAAATTCTCTAGTAGCTCCTAGGTAGTCTTAGTATAGCCTATCCACTTAACCTTATACTATATTTTATTATTAACGTCCTTATAACTAATAATCCTTAAAACTTACTATTTATCTTCTTCTCGCCCTCTATATATATCTACTTTATAAACTAGTAGCTTAATATTTCTATATACTAGCTCTAGCATCACAATATACTATATAGGGTAGATCTTTATTTTAGCTAGTAGGTTTAACTTAAATATAACCGGTAAAATCCTTTATATAATTTTAAAAGGTCCTAGTCTAACGTAGTCTAACTTCTTACTTAGTTATTAACTCTTAAAATTTTTATATAGTAGCTATACTTTATCTCCCTCCTTAAAATCTAGTCCCTTAGATCTCTTAGCATTATAGTACTTTTTTATTCTTTATTATACTGCCTTAGCTATTTCCGTAAGGTTTTTATAAAGATTTATTAATATCTCCATCCTTTACTTAGCTATACTATTTATCTTCTTTACTTAATATAGCAATAATAATATTCTTAGCTTATATCTATAATTCGCCTTAAATGGTAACGTACCTATTTCTTCTTATAGTATTATATTATATGCAAACTATATAACTAGTAATAATAATACCTAATTATTCTATACGTAATTAATATAGTGCCTTAAATACTATTCTAGTGTTTAATTTAATCTTTCTATTTAACTGTCTGTCTGCGGGTAATATATAGTAGAAGTTACTACTTAAACTCCTTACTCCGCTAAAAATACCTCCTAGAATACTGCTATAAATTTTAGATCTCTATCTAATATAATCTTACTTAGTGCTCTATATCTTATAAACACTTCCTTAATATAGATTTTAGCGATATTTTCCGCTAAGATTTCTTCCGTATATACTATAAAGTATCCCTACTTTATAAGCTTATCTACTATTACTAAGATCGCGTTATAATCTTATCTAATAATAGGATTTTTTAACTTTAGTAACTTAATAATAAAGTCCTATAATATAACCTCCTATAGTCTCTCTAGTGTTTTAATAGGTTATAGCCCTCTATATAGCTTATACCTTATTAGTTTATTTCTTTAGTAATCTAGATATTCTCTTATAACCTTTTATACTAGGTTTTAGATTCTATTAATAATATACTTCTCCTAGAGTCTTAACACTAAGCCTATAGCTCCATTATATCCTTAAGTTAGTCCCTTATAGAAGTCCTCTATAAACTACTCTACTATACTTCTTAGGATATACTTCGCTTTTTGGTTTTTATATATATCCGCCTATAGATCTTTTAGCTATACTTTTAGAATTCTTTATACTTAAAAGCTTTCTAGTATCTTATAGACCTTTTCTAACTTATTTTCTTAAGTTACTATAATCTTTAGATAATTATACCTAATTAGTCTATCTATATCTTTTTATAGTAAAGCCCCTAATAGCTTGTCGTTATTTTATAGTTTAGCCTTTTAACTTAACATATTGGCTTACGTGTTATCTATACCCTTAGTATACTAAATCTTAAAATAGTATTCCGTAAGTATCTCTACCCATCTAACCTATCTTTAGTTAAGTTCTTTAGTTATTAGGAACCCTATTAGGTTCTTATAATCCATCTTAACTATAAATAGTTTCTCTATACCTTATAAGAACGCTCTCTATTTCTTTAGTGCTATAACTATACCTAATAACTCCTTATTATAAATGTTATAGTTTAACTCTAGTAGTATTATCTTCCAACTATAGTATGCCACTAGGTGCTATCTATCTAGATACTTTTATATAAAGTATACCCCTAGTATAAAGTCTAATATATTTGTCTTTATAACTATCTCTAGTCCTAGTTAATAGATTTTAAGAACTAGCTCCTAGGTAAACAACCTCTTAACTTCCTTAAATAGCCCTTATTACTTCTTTCTTTATTAACCGCGTAAATAGCTTAATATCCTTTAACTACTACGCTATAAACCTTCTATAGTAATTACAAAACCCTAAAAACAATCTTAATTATATAACGTTCTTTAGTTCCTACCAATTTACTATAGCCTTAATCTTCTTTAGATCTATACTAAGTTAGCCTAATTTAATAATAAATCCTATAAAATTAGTCTTCCTAGTAAAGAACTCGTATTTCTTAATTACTACTAGTATCTATTCTTCCTATAGTCTCTTTAAAACCTATTTAACGTATTCTCTATATTCTTCCTTAGTTATTAAGTAGATAATAATATTATTAAAATATACTATAATAAATTCATCTAAGTGTTCTTCTAATATATTATTAATACGCTTCTAAAACGTTACTAGTGCGTTTATAAGCCTAAATTATATAACTAATAGTTTATATAGTCCTTTCTTTAACCTAAAGGCTGCCTTCTATTTATCGCCTTCCTTAATTCTAATTTAATGGTATACCTATCTTAGATCTATCTTTATAAAGATTTACACATTACCTATCCTGTTTTAGATTTCGCTAATTAAGGGTAAAGAATACCTATCCTTTCTTATAATATTGTTTAACTGTCTATAGTCAATATATAGTCTTAGTTTACCATTTTTCTTTAGTACAAATAGTACTGGATAACCTACTAATAACTGCAATAGTCTAATATATCCCTTTTATAAGTTTTCTTAGATAAACTCTTTTAACGCTTTACCTTCTTCTTTAGTAAGCTTATAGATTGGAAAGAACCTTAAACTTATTTCTAGTTCTAATTCTATCTTATAGTCCTATACTATATACTCTAATAGCTTTTCACTTTTAGGTAACCATAATTTCTTACCATACTTATAGTATCTCTTTAGTATATAGCTTAGCCCTTTTTCTATCTCTTTATAGGTCGCTCCTACTTAGTACCATACTAACTTAGCTTATTATTACATTTTACGGCGTTAAGTATCCCTAATATTAACCTAACCTATAATCCAATTAATCTTCAGATTATATTCCTATAACTAAGGCATTCCTAGTACTACCTTATTATTTCCTAATAGTTATATATTAAAAGACATCTTAATTTATCTTCCCTTAATAGTTAGCTAAATAGGTCCTATTTTAAGGTTAATAATACCTCCTCTATAGGCTATTAGATCTCCTAAAATTATCACTAATAGGTAAAAATATTCCTTCTATCTATATAGTAATCCCATTCTTTTAACTACTATTAGTAAAATATAGTTTCTTATTACTCTACTATCTATTAGTACCTCAAACTATTAATCTTGCCATTTAACTCATAAATTTAGGTATTATTCTTAAATTTCTTTAAGGGTCTAAGGCTCTACTACTAGCTCCCTCTAGTCCTATAGGCCTCTACTTTTCCTAACTATTAGCTACTAGATCCTATTTATACTTAGTCTAACTTAGGCCAATACTTAGTTCGCTTTTTATCTTTAATATGCTATAGACAGGTATTTTCTGGATATTCCCACCATTATCGTCCATTTAGGTATTCTTCTATAAGAAATCTTCTTAGTTAAAGTATTAAGTCCCTTTATTCTTAAACTTTTATAGGGTGCCAATTATATATATACTTAGCGTTTTAATACTTTACCTCGTCCGTCATCCAATATATCCTTATTAGATACTTCCAATTTTTATCCTTTAGTGCTCTATATATATTATACGCATTATCTACATATACTATCTACGATAGTATATAATATGCTTAATATCTTAGGTTAACTCTTAGCTCGTCTTTATCCTTAAGTTTAAACCTTTCTTATATTAATCTAAGCGCTACGGTTTCATTTATAAGTACTAAGATTTACCTTTTACTTCTCTAGTTCTCTAATTACTCTTCTAAATCCTTTAATATTATAATTAAGGCTCCCTTAATATAAGTTATAGCCTTCTCTATAATCAGGTGGTTTTAAATAACTTTTTCGTCCAACTATATATAGAAATCTTCCCACTCGTTATTATATCGTTGTCTATACCACTTTTAGTACAGCTACTTAAGTATATACGGCTTATCCATAAGGAAATATCTCTTTATTACTATATTATAACAGCCTTTAGTATATTATTCCTTAAACCTAATAGGAATCCCTAAATCCTCTTCTTATTCCAGTTCGGTAAGCCACTTAGCTCTTAGTATGCCTATTCTAGGTCTATTAGTAATCCTTTATACTAGCGCTCTATCCCTTATACGTCCTAATATACTAGATCTCTTATCTAGTTTCTATTCTTACTATAAGGTAATTCTTACTCTAAATTCCTCTATAGTTTCCTTTCTTTCGCGTCTTATAAGTAGATCCTTAAAGTCTTCTTACTTCTTAATCTTAGTATTAACTTTTTAATCTTTAGGCCGAACACTATATTCTCCTAGTAGGTCCTCTGGGTCTATATATCTATCTCCTAGTTTAACTACTATTTATATTACAGATTCTCTAATTTATTAGTGGTCCTTATTTATGCTTTAAAATCTTAGTTCTATAAGATTCTTAATCCTAAGCTTGCTTTTAACTTAAGTTTAGCTCCCGCCTTAGTCTAACTAGGCGTCCATGGTATTCTCATTTCATCTTAAAAGTCTTAAATCTCACTCATCTTATCTTAAGAATCTTATGCCGTTAGGAACTTTTATCCCAAGCTTATTCGTATATCTTTAAACTAAGCTACTGCCCTACTTTATCGGTTTTCGTCCATTATAGGTCCTTAGGTATACCTTATCTTACTTTAAGAATCTTAGTCATCTCTTATCTCGTCTTAAGAATCTTAAGCCTTTAGCCTTTTGCCTTTATTAAGTGCCAAAGTGGTTTACTATCCTACTTCTCTTGCGTCTTACAAAGCAATAGATATCATATCTAGTGGGGTCTTAATCTCTACTAATGTTCCCTATTCTATAGTGGAATTATCCTTTACCTTTAGTATAATATCTCTAAGGTCCGCATGCTCCTAGTAAGCTACTTCCGTTACCTTATTATTATAAAATGTTTCGCCTACATTAAATTTATCGTCCTTAATGTCCAATCTATAAACTAGTTTATTGGTTCCTCTATATCCTATAGGTGCTAGCTTCTATAGCTAATAGCTTACGCCGTACTTAGCGTCTTTATAAATTTAGCATGCGTTATTATAACAAAACGCGAAACTTCTAATTAAATATTCTTTTGTTCCTTGCAGTATACTATCGTCCCTCTATACATATATATCTTCTACTAGTTAGGTTCCCTTTATTATATAATAACTCTAACTATCTTTACAATCTCTCACAAAATAACCCTATTTCCCGTAATTTATATAAGCTCCGTCTCTAAACTATTAATTTTACTATAGAGTCCGCCTAAACGTCTTCTGCTACTAAGATCCTTAATTTAGCCTATACTTCTTAGTCCTATAATCACTAGATCCTTAACCTCTAGGTTTTTATAGCTTCTTACTTTATCTCTTATAGGCTTTTTTAGTACCACTTAGGTCTATTAGCTCTGCGCCATACCATAGTTTTTAACTTAGCTTTAGTTATTGCGTACTCTGCGTCTTATATAACTATAGAATTCTATCCTAACCTCTCTTAGTCTATTCCCTTTAGTAGATCCTATTATTAATCTTTATCGCTTAATCTATTAAATCCCTTAGGGTATCCGCATCTTCTATTAGAATAATTACGTCCTAGACTTTAGCCTTAAGTCCTTACTTATACTATGCTATAAGCGCCTTATTATTCTACTTAACTTATATCACTAATATTTAAAACTATATTATATACTTAATTACTAAGGTTCGCTACGTAATATTTTAGAGTTTTCTTTCCGCCGTAGTTACTGCCTCTAGGTCTTTAAATATTTATATAAGTTACTCTACAAATCCATTCTAGCTTAAAAACATAAACCATACCTCTTAGTTTATAGTTGTTATTTCATTTACCTATATTTCTATAAGGTAAGGCTTAAACTATTTAAGTGCTCTTCCTATTAAGAATAACCCTATATACGCTATTTAATCTATAAGTATTACTAGCTTTACTCCCTCTTACGCAACCTTAAAGTATATTTATATAAGGAATCCTTTAAGCTTTAATCTCTCTCCTAAGAATCTTTTAATTAATAGTAACTTAACCTTTACTACGCCTATTCTATTAATCCTTTATTTAAGTGCCGCATTATTCTCTATTAACTAGTTAACTATTTCTTATAATTATCCTACCGTTACAGGTTATTGCGAGTTAGTGTCCGCTATACTAGTATCACCCCCTAACCTTAACGTAGTTGCCGCCGTTAATAGCATTATAGTGGCTGCTTTTAGTGGCATGTTATTTAACTTCTATATTTAATACTATAACTAGGTAGTAATTATATAACGGAACCTTATAGCAAGTACTACGGTAGGTTCTGTTAATAGGCTAGGTGTATAGGAAATACAAAAATAGTAGTTAACAACATAAATAACAACTAGTGGAGTGGTTACCCAATAGATTAACTCTAATTATATTCTAAGAATTACTATAAGGAAGGAACTATCTAGGTAGGGACTAAGGGTCCTTAAATACACAACCGTACTCCTATAAAATCCTTCTTATATATAATATACGTCTTATACATAAGAGTACATAAGTTCCTCTCGTTCCTCTTATTTAATACGTAGCATGTTATGTAACCTTGGTTACTATTCCTCGTTATATAGCTCTACCAGATCTATCCTAGACTGTGCTTAAATTAACTAACTAGCTTCTTCCGACTTCTCTCCAAGTAGTCGTAATATAGTACTTAAAGCGTCCGTAACACTATTATTATATATCCTATAGCTATAATAGGAACAATCTAAAAAATTTATTTAAATTAGGTCTACCCTAGCTAGATTAATCTAATAGGTAGTAAGAGGTTTTTAATATAGCTAGAATAGAGGCTGGTTTTAAGTATCCTACTTTATTCTACCTATTAGCTAGGCTGCTTAAATAGTAAGCCTCTAAAGACAGATATTAAGGTTAAGATAATAGATCTAATATATATCGCTAAGAAAACGGCACTAGACTACTAGGATATAAAGTAATAGGAAGTGGTAAATATAAGACGGATTAAGCTAAAGGCTAGGTAGAGAATAGACTAAAAAAAGGAGACCTAGAGGAAAAAAAGGATAATAGTTGGCTTAGTAAAGAGAAGACCTAGTTAAAATATTAGCGATGCTGTAATAAAATATATATAACTTATAAAACAGGCGGTAGACAGAGATATGGAGTATCTTTACTATAGATTAACGATCCTTATTAGTCTAAACTTTCTATCTTATCTGCACCCTTGTAAAACACCTAGCCTACTTATAGTCCTTATAATAGCGATTTAGGAATTGCGCCTTCTAACTAAGGAAAACACTCCCCCTTATCTCTTTAAAAAACACTGTAAAGATAGCAATTAGAAGCCTATATATAATAACTTATATCTAAAAGGCCTACCTTTAGTTTGTAAAAAGTCTAGAGATTAAAGGGCCAAGTCCTATACTAAATATTAAAGCCCCGGCAAATAATGCCATTAAAGCACTCCGGTTGTCTTCTTAATATAGGTCGCTAACTATTAGATAATCTATATTCTCTATAGCGTAAAACGTGCACGGGTTACGTGCACAGGTCATATATATTGTAAATATCTTCGTCTAAGCCCAGGGACCCTAGGTTAATCAACGATCAAAATACAATCAAGATTATTAATTAATCAACCCATTTCATTAATATATAGCTCTATATAAACTATCTAACAGTTATAAGCCTAGTCCGCCGACACAAGAAGCTATTTAGCTATTACTTAATTATTTAAAGAAATTCTATCTTATTATTAGACTCTAACACCTTATCGTCACAAAACAACCCTAATCGAAATCCTACCTCAATTGTCATAGGACGAGATTCTACAAGATTCTATAAGATTCCACGAGATTCCACCTCAATCGTTATAGGACGATCTTAATAATAAGGACGATCCTGACAATAAGGACGATCCTGACGACGAGGACGATCCTAATGATAAATTCCATCTCAATTCCTATCTGCTTATTAATTAAATAACTCTACTAAGGTCGAGGTTGTCTACCACAATCATCCTTAATAAGCCAGAAGACTAGGAATAATGGCTATAGCAACTTTAAGCCCTTATAGATTAGCAAATTTGGGCCCATATTAACCCAGCTACAGAAGCACCTTAAGAAGGTCTACTTAAAAAACCACCTCATCTAGAGGTTATAGATTTTAATAAAAATATAACCTTATATATATAGCTCTCGTCAAATTAATAGAAAGTATATAAGAATAGCAGATAATACTATAACTAGGATATAAAGTACTTCCTAAAATAGAAAGAGTATCTGTAATAGATACGTACCTAAATTATAACTACAGTATCAATTTAGAAGAAGCTACTGCTTAACCCTTCCTTAATAGTTAAAGAATAGCTATTCTAATTAAAGAAGAACACAGAATCTACCTCGTCATTTATTAGGAAAAAGGTACAGTACTAATATATAGAAGCCCTTAAGGGGTTTAAATACTTATCAAAATTAAATTAGTAGTTAGATTAATGGGAACACGTAATAGTACTAGGAGAGAAGTATAAGATCCCTTAAATATCTAATAAAATCTAGCTTTAAGATTTAGCAGAAGTTATTTAACCTTTTAGCGACGCCTATTATATAAAGTATACTACTAAGTTAAATAACCCGCAAAAGTTAAAATCTTCTAAATACTGTAGAGTAGTAAAGGAGCTATAAGAAGGACTTAAAATACCCTTAAAGAAAGCTAATACTACTATAAGAGGGAGTACCTTTAATATAGATTTCACAGAGCAAGCTATTAAGGATCACTCTAATACTACTAAAGGTTTATAAAGAGGAAGAGCCTTAGCACGTAATAGACGCTTAAAGAGAGCTAAGATACTAGTAGATAAAAAGACGTCCTATAAGAAGCTAACGCCTAAGTGCTTAGCGTGCGGAATATAAGGATACTCCCTATAGGACTATTGGTGTTTATTTAAAGATAAGAGACCTATAGGAGTTATAATAAAAGATACGCGCATTAATAGGGCATTAAAGAAAGTAGAAAAGAATAAGAATCTTACTAACTAAGTTACAAAGATTAAACTTAAAGAACAGGAAGATGAGGCTTAATAATAATAGGATAAAAGCTAGGAGATAGTTAAGATTAAAAGAGAAGCTAATGCGATATTCCTAGAATTATATTACACTAGTTAACTCCATCCACTAAAGCTATTAACTATTCTTAACTTAGGAACTACTCTCTATATCTTTAATAACCTTTCTTATTTCTATAACTTTAGGAAAGCTCTAAAATATAAATATGTTATCGCCAGTAGCTTAGAAGTGCCTATACTAGGCTATAGCAACGTCACTATCTAAGTCACAAAACTAAACAAAAGTAAGGGAATCCTACGTCTTAAGGACGTTGCCTTTTATACGGACTTTAATACAAACCTTATATCGTTCCGTCTACTTTAAAAATAAGGGTACTACTAGGACAATAAAGAAGACAATAATCTTCTAGTTTAAAAGGATAATATAATTCTATATTAAATGGAAGAATGTTATAAATAATAGACTATTAAATACGCCTAACTAGAAAGTCTATTAGCGTTTAATATAAGCTAACTACTACGCTAATAGAAGCGCAGAGCATTATTAAAAGACGCTTGTTTAGATTTAAAAGGAGATATATATTTATAGTATCTGCGTCTAGGTTATTCAGGACCTATAAGCCTTTATTATTTAGGTCTTAACGCCTTAGGAGTTAAATTTTAAGGCCTAAAGACAACAGAATATTAATATTATAGTCTCGCTAAAATTAAGCGTTAGGTTTTAAGAAGGTTCTTAAAACGGAATATTAATAAACCTTATCTTAACCTCTATATTAACTGGACTAACCTTAAGAAAGCGTATACTAGATTTATACGAGTTATATTTATCTATAACACCTTCTTAGAAAGAACCTTCCCGTATTTTATAATAACGCATAGCGAAGAAAAGGAGATACTATAAGTACTTAAAGATTTTATCTAATAGATTCGTCTAAGGTATAACCTTAAAGTTAATACTATTAGATTAGATAATAAGCTAGGGAAAAGAAAAACCCTTAAATAGCTACGGACTTAAGGGATTATATTTAAGCCTTCGGCGCTATATACCTAAGCTTAAAACGGTACCGCCAAACACTTAGGGGGTGTAATTATTAAGAGAGTACGAGCAATAAGAATTGCAGCTAATTTACTACACGACCTATAGAATAAGATAGTTAACTATACAGTCTACCTTCGAGATTAAACGCGATGGGAAAGTAACGGTTAGATATTGCTATATAAGAGGTTCTATACCTTCCTAGCCAATAAGAGATTAAGAAAGCTATAACTAGCGCACCTAAAAGCCTACGGCTATAGGGCGTACGCGATAACGTTAGATGCCTAGCTAAAGAAGAAAAGGCTAAGCAAGCTAGATCTGTAAGCCTATATCGGCTACCTTATTAGCTATAACTCTACTAATATCTATAGAATCTGGATCCCATATAAAGGTATCGTTATCTCTACTAGGGACGTTATCTTTAATAAGAAGACGTTCTTTAACGGCAAGCAATTAGATATCTTAAAGGACCTATACACTAAGTTAGACACGCTAATTAAGAAGATTTAACTCCTTAATACCTTAACTAAGAATAAGGTCCTTCTAGAAAATAATAAAGAAATATTTAAACCGTTAATTTAAGAGGAAGACAATAACGATATTAATAAGCTAGTGCGAACCTTTAATAAGTTAGCAGATCTTAAGCTTGCAAGAGCTCTTAAAAATATATACTATATACCACCTCTAATAGAAGAAGACAAAGAATCTCCATATGCCTTTTACGTTAAGTATCCTATAAAGTTAGATATATAAGGTACTAATTAAAACGTCGCTTATTAAGCAGGAGATGCGTTTAATACTTAAGGGGTATCTAATAACTTAGTTAAAGACTTATTTAAGGAAGCTAGCGAAAATAGGTTTAAAGACTTTATTACTAAAAGAATTATGTTAGCCTATTACGGCGCCTTCTTAACAGGAAGGAAGTTTAACCTTAATAGTTAACTTAATAATAGCAAGCTGAAATTAGGTAGAATACGCGATATTAGATTATATAGGAAGAACCTACCTCCGCTACCCTAGTTAATTTAGGACCTTAATATATATCCTCTTTAAGATTAGTTCTAAGAGGCTTAATGAGCCCATCTTTAATCTTATTATTAAATAAGGTTGTTTTAAGAAATAAATAAGAAGTACGTAAAGGGATAGTAGGTCCTTAGCTTAATATAGATGTTTATCTATAAGACGGACAAGTATAGATTTCTCCAAAAATATAAGGCACGCTTAATAGTCTGCGGAAATTAACAGGCCCTAGGAGACCTACCTATAAGAGCTACTATATTAGCTAGTACGACCTTCTAAACCCTTATGGCGATTACTATAAAATTCGACCTAGAGACGATATAGATAGATATAGTTAATGCGTTTATCTATTGCGATCTTGATAAGGTCGTCTATATAAAGCTACCGCTAGGGTTTAATAAAGGAAAGACAGACAAAGTACTGCGCTTAAGAAAAGCCCTATACGGACTATAATAATCACCACTATTATAGCAGAAGAATCTTACGAGCTTATTAAACAAATTAGGTTTTAAAGAAGTACCCTAAGAGCTATATGTTATGCTAAAAGGTAAAATAGTTATCTTCTTCTATATTAACGATATTATCTTCTACTACTAAAAGATAGATAAGAAGAAAGCTTAAGAAGCAATTAAGGAGCTAAGCAAGGAATACTAGATAATTACCCTTAGCGAGCTAAAATAGTTCCTAAAAATCCACGTGCTATATAATTATAGCTAAAGGCTCCTATAGCTATCCTAGGAAGCCTATATTAAAAAGATAACTAACTAGTATAAAATAGATCTTAGAGGGCGTTTTCTAGACACTCCTATGGCAGAATTAGAACTCCTCCCTACTAATTACCATATAATCCGTCTAATGCGTCTATCCCCTAATACAAACCTATTAGTCCATCCTATATCCCTACTAGCTCCTATAATGCTATATTAGAGAAAACTGGGTTTAGTACTCTATATAGCTACTATAACGCGTCTGGATATTGCCTTTACAGTATTACAGCTAGTAAGGTTTAATTAGGACCTAAGCTAAAAGCACTATTAAGCGGTAGATAGAGTTATCTAGTACCTATATAGCATAAGGAGCAGAGTAATCTACTATAGAGGAGATAAGGAAGAAACAAACGGTAGAGGGAGAGATAAAGAAATACGCGACTAAGGACGAGATAATAAAGACGGTAGAAGTAAAGCGTAATTATTTATCTATGCTAGCAACGCATTATTTACGGACAACTCTATTAATAGAAAGAGCTTATAAGGATATATTATAAAGCTATTTAGGGGGCCGATTGCCTAGAGAGCAAATAAGTAGGGTATGGTTATAACGTTAAGCACAAAAGCTAAGCTATTAGCCCTATTACAAACAGTAAAGAAAGCTATCTTTATTAGTAGGCTGCTTAAAACAATAACGTTAAGGCTAAATAAGCCCTTAATTATTAACTGTAATAACACTTAGACACTCTAACTAATTATAAAAGATATAGTAAAGCTAATTACAAAGCTCTAATATGTTAATATCTATTAATACTAGTTGCGTTAAGAATACGTAATAAGACAAGTGCTATTTTAATAGAAAGTAACGAAGGAGATAATTGCTAATAGATTTACGAAGGCCCTGCCTAAGTAGAGGTTTAAGAGCTTCGTTAATATAATCGGAATAATAGATATTAAGGAGTGGCTAAATAAGGAGAAGTAATTGGAGGACTTAAGGGAGAATATTAGAGCGAGACGGAAGGATTTAGATAAGATTATAGTTCAATTAACGCACTAACAGACATAAGAAGGTGGTTAGCTTCGTCCTTGACCAGGTTAAAGCTAAGGGGGTATATCAGATAATCTATATTCTCTGTGGCGTAGGACGTGCACGGGTCACGTGCACGGGTCACGTATATTATAAATATCTTCGTCTAAGCCCAGGGACCCTAGGTCAATCAACGATTAAAACACGATCAAGATCATCAATTAATCAACCCATTTTATCAATAAATAGCTCTATATGAACTATCTGACACTAATAACACCTCTTACTACTGTTAAGAATATAGAGCTGCCGACACCGGTCTAAAATCTTTAAAAGAGTATTCTAAAATAGCTTTTAGTTATTGCGTAGTAGATCTAAGAGCTTATAAACACGACTCTAGCTCCTAGAAGCAGAGAATATCATCTATTAATTTTACTAAAAGGCGCAAAGACTATAGGCGCAATTGCAAACCTAATATAATAGGTTATTATACTAAGAAGTATCTTAACTTCTAAAACGTGCTATTTTTTAGCCATGGCTTAGGTTAAAGGCGAGTAAGAGCTGACCATATAAGAAGTAATAGTATGCGTAATATACGAGAGCTATAATATAAAGCCTTTATGGGCTTTGGACCATTTAAATAGACTAGTATAAGGTACTAGATAGAGAGGCGGCTCTATCTCCGGACTGGGTAGCGAAGGTATATAAGTATTAAATATTAAGAAGCGGTAGGTTATAAAAGATTGGTAGACTGGCAAGGAAACTATATTTAAGGCTGGCTTATCTATCTTTATTTAATACTCCTACGCTAAAGAAAAAGTAAATATATATAAGCTGTAAGAGGTATAATTACGTTCTAACTTATTTAGATTAGTGTAATATAAAATTCCTATTTATACGCTTGTAAAGGTAGTGTAATACACTTAAAAATAAGATATATAGTAGTTGCTTAGAGAAGTTTCCCTTAGAATTAAGGTAGCCTACTAGCTTAAAAGCAGATAAAGATAAGATTATATTACAATTTAGCAACCTTAACTATCGTCGTCCGTTAGTTAAGTTGTTAGCTCAACAACGGTATTATTTACATTAAGTCTAGCACGGAAATCTCTACAAAAAGTGGAAGTAAATGCAATACATTAGAATAATTTAACGTGCGACAAAGCCGACAATCGCACTTTTAAGAAGCCCCTTACGGCAAAAGAGTGCTAGTATCTAAGTTGGATACCTTATTTATAGAAATCTTGCTTATTAACAAGCTCTTAGGCAGTCCGAAAAAGTCTAAAAGATATAAATCCTACTTAGGAAACCTATTAGTGTAAAACTAGGGTGTAGAACTAGGTATAGAACTAGGGTATAAAACTAGGGTATAGAACTAGGGTGCAGAACTAGGGTATAGAGGTAGGGATTAATAGGTAGGGAATAGGCCCTACCAGTTTGTTATCTGTTGTTAGCAAAATATAAGCGAAAAAGCTTAATTTAACGACCCTATACTATAGAAAATACCGAGCCGATTTAATATCCAAACGTCTCTACATTATAATAGCGGCCTATTAAAGTCCTACTAACTAACTGTGCTAAGTAATTATTAGTATAGGGTGCTTAACTGCTCTACAGGGCTATAAGACTTTAGCGGTCAGTCTACCGCTCTAAAATATTCTGTTACCTAGGGGGATTTACGTTTTAAGATATAAAATAGTTTTAGTATAAAGTGTAAATGAATTTTTTACTAAGCGTAAAATATATAAACCTTACTAAGCCATCCCAAAATCATTCTGTTAATTCAATTTTGTACCACTATTATATCTTCCTTCCTAATATTTGCTGCGTCCTTATATTTTCTATACTTAAAAGGGCGCTCGCGCTACTATTTAGTCTCCAACCTTAATTGTTTCCTAAATCCTAAAGACTATTTAGAAGAAGGAGTTAAATAGGTTAAAACTACCTCCTAATGCTTAAATATACTAATAATCTTCCTAAATTCCTCGACCTTCTACTCGGCAGAATTTATATAGTTAATTATAATATTCATTACTGTCTAATATCCCTATATTAATACGTCTACTCCCTCCTATAGCTCGTTAATCCTTTACTTAGTAAGACTTTTACAAGCTACCCTTACGTAAATTACTACCTAATATCTCTGTATTAAATCTCCCCTTTCCTTCTTTAGCTTATTAATCCTCTTCCTAGCCAAATTATCCCTATTGGTTATAACCTGGATTTGTTTTACTATCTCCGCCCTTTCCCTCTTAAGGTCCCTAATCCTGTCTTTATTCTTAGTATTACGACGCTTAGATTCTTTAAAGGCCGACTTATAATTAGAAAGCGTCTTTTAGGATTCCTTAAGCTCCTTATATAGCGAGACGCATTTAGTTATCATTTTATACAACTCCGTAATATTCCTTTTATATTAGACGTGTAGTTCTTTATAAGCGTTAAAACACCTTTATTAAACTTATTATTTCTATTTAAGGTCCTATAGAGCAGAAGAGGTAACAAACTATATCTTAAACAATTTTTAATGAGATATTTTAATAAATTCACCTACTATTAGGAGTTGCTTATTTATGGCGTTAAGCTCTTAGTTGCTAAGTAGCTAAGGTTACGCCCTAGCACCATTACGAGAATTGAAAGATAATATTTAACCGCTAGTATTAATGCGTTCGGGGCGGTTAGCTTAAGAGTGTTAATAGGAGCGCTTTTAGAGGATTATGTATGCCTATACTTACCTAGACAGTCTTTTTATAAGCCTTCTCTACCCCTAGTCTCGTGTATTAAACATATTAAGACGCCATGTTATAATTTAGTAATTATTCTTATCGTAGAGATTGAATGGTTTTTATATTCTCTGCCTGTGTTGTTGCTTTATAGGTGTTTAGCTTTTGGTCCTTAAAATAGTAGAGGGGATATATAATTAAATAGAATTGTTTAGCAAATTAGCGAGCCGAAAATGCTCTTAAAGTATCTTAAATTATCCTTAAGCCGCGCTTAGACATTTTAATATATAGAGGCTATTTTCTTAGATTAGTGTCTTTAGTTACGCGTGGGGCGAATATAGACGACTCTATAGCTTAGCGTTGATCGTAGCTATTTACTACTAGGTATCCTAACTAGGACCTTAAAATACTACAATTAGCGTCCTAAATAAGGAATAAATAAAATATTTTAAAAATATCCTAGCGTCCTTCTAAGACTGTTTTTAGATACCGCTTCTAAACGCCTTAGGGTAACAACCCTGCTAACTCCTAGCATTAGACGTGACCGTTTTTAGCTCCCTAGAAGAGAATTAGGCTCCTAGCCTTTACAATAGTTCTTTAAAAGTAGGATTTATATACTATATGCTAATACTAAGGTATAAGTTACTACACTATTATCTTTAATACCGTCTCTAAGTTTAACAATGTCTAATATATAGGTGCTTTATCTTTAGTATCTAGTTACTAAAAAGCTGCGCTAAAATAAACAATCTCCACAAAAGCTTGTTGCATACTAAAATTTACGGTATTATCTTTAACCGCTAGTAGTAGAGGCTAATAATAAGATATCCGGGAGCCAGGGTGCGTTATGTTAGGCTATAGAAGAAATAGTAAGCTAGCTTAGGGGCGAAAGCTAGGGAAAGATACGGGATTTAGAGTAGGAAATTAGCATAAGATGGAATACTAAATGACTTGTATGTTTAAACCTAATAGAAGGGTTAGTATAAGCGGATCGACCGTAATGATAGGGGGAATAAGACTTCTATACTAAGATCGAGCTAGTTAATATTAAGAAATTAAGGCCTATTATTCCGTAAATAGTTATAAACTAGTTTATGTTAAAGCATCTAATTAACTTCCACTATCTAGGCATAAAATATTCTGCTAAGCATAGTGAGATTAATCTAAGCCACTATACTCCGTCACTTCTATTTATAGTAAAAAACGACTTATACTTAAAAGGACCAGAAGAATTAAATTATAGGTTATCTATTATATTTTAGAATTCTTAAGATGGACTATTAAAACGCTTAATAGTATTTAAACTAAACCGCAGTTTAGAAGTCGGAACTAAATCCTCTCCTTTTAAGAAACTTCCTAGACTAGAAAGCTTAGAATGTTTTCTTATATATTCCTAATTACCAAATTTCTTAAATGTTCCCTCATCCCAGTTATAATTTGGTTTTAATGGAAAACGCTTTAAAAGGCTATACATGGCTAGTATAAGGTAGTGAACTTAACTATACTATAACAGATTTAGGAGAGCCGCTATAGGTATAGATAGGTGCTTAGTTATAAAGCGCTGTAGCTAATTATATAACTAATAATTAAGGCTTAAGACAAGTTGGTCCAAGCTTTAAAGATAGATTTACTTTACTTAAGGATAGAATTGGCGGGCTTAAAGTGGTTATTTAGGACCTTTAAAATAAGTAAGTGCCCTCCTTATATAAAGACCTGTAAACTATTGCTAATAAAATACTGCTAGGTTATAAGAGAAGATAAGGTAATATACACCCCCTTATATTTGGGACGATATTAACCCTAAAGATAGATTTTTTGCGGATATAGAGGCCTATATAAAAAAACTAGTGGCATAGACGAAGGAATTCAAAGATGCTGTAGATAGCCTAGTGGCGGATTTGAAGAAGGCCGTTAAGTTAGTAGTATTAAAATAGGCTGTATTCTAAGTGCTTCGGATCTAGGCGGCTATATTATAAGAGATAATTATTAAATTTAGTAAGCTTGTATTATTTATATTAGGTTATAGCTAGGGGCAAGGAATTAACGATTTTCAATTCTTTAAATTAGAGTATATACCTAGTTTAAATTAAATCTAGCCCGCTAGATAAGTCCTAGGAGTTATATTAAGATGCTTATATATTCCCCAAAATACAAGCCAGGCTTTATTCGCCTTTATCTCCTTAAGACAACATTTCTCGAGTGCCTTCTACATTAGTATTACAGCAGTATATATCTCTTATAGTAGATTTATTATATAGGTAGAATCTTGCCGATATCTTATAATATGGAATTCCAGCTATAAATTCTCTGTATTAATTCTCTCCAGCGTCTCTAGCTACTATCGCCTTTAAAATTCGTTGACTTTCTTAAGTAGATTATTAATAGAGAAGTCTACTATGTCTTACGAAGGAAATTGCGAGTTTGGAGTTGGGGCAGCTTCTTGGTCAGAGGTGGCATCTATATTATATATTTTTAGCAAAGTAAGACTATAATCGTAGGGCGTCTTACACTATATAAGCAAAGATCCCAAGTATTTAAATTTGCTGCTATTCTTGCACTAAAACAGGATCCCTAAAGCCTATTTGGGCTCCATCTAAATATAGTTTCCTATTAATTATTAACCGCTTATTTAGCCTAGGGCTTCCCATTTAGGTATATAAAGACACTTTTAATTTCTTTTATTAAGATTTCTAGATCCGAATCTACCCCCTTATCTTAATTTCTTAAAATCACTAATTTTAAAGATTAAATTAATTAAGATAATTTTCAGATTCACCTTTATATCGAAAAAAGGTAAGGGGGAACTTTGCTGTAAAAAGACTACTAAATTTACTCTAATATTAATAAAGGGAATAAGAGGCTAGCGTAGAAAGGAGGCAAGGAAAGGGAGAGATGGTTCTCTTTTATTTATAACATATTAGTCTAAATGCTTTAGTACTACTGCTATTAAAATAGCTACTATTATATATTTATTTAGACTAGAGGAACCTCTAATACAAATTAAATTAGGGGGGGGGGTTTAGAAGTAGAGGGTGATTTTTCTAGCACTGTAGGGGAGAAGGATCTTTAACTAAAATAGATTTCGTTAACGTATTTGTTATAAACTATTATTAATATCCATCCCTACGTGCCGAAAAGACCCTATTATTTAAGGGTTTTAAATTTCGCCTTTCCAAGTATATAAAGTTATAGTTATTGTGCTATTATTCTTTAGCTATTTCTCTATAAGGATTCGATTTGCAGTAAGAAAATACTATAGTTTTAGTTATACTATTGATCGTCCCGTTAACGGCGTCGAAAGCCGTTTTAGTTACTACCCCTTACTCTACCTTAAATATCGGCCTATATTTAAATTTCGGGACCATAACCTAAAGCTTCTATTAAGAAAGAATAATGCCTTAAAGCTTTAAAGATATAAAGTAAAAGAAAATCTAGTACTAATATATGCGTAGAATAATAAGTTCTTTCTATTAAATATCTTAACTACTTACCGGTATAAGCACCCATCCCTATATTGCCAGTCTCCGCCTAAATGCGGCGGAAAGTCCCTGCGAGTAGACCGTAATAGATTAAATAGGTTATTGTCTATTTTGCATTAAATAAAGTCCTTAATTGCTTCGTCGCTAAGTACTCTGCGGCCATATTCCGTTAATCCAGACTTGATCTCTATAACTCTTCTAGTGTTAAAAGCTCCCCTTATATATACCGAGCTTAAGGTTAAAAGCTTCTTTATCCTAATAAAGACAGTTTCCTAGGAGCCTGTTTTAAGCTTAAGCTCTTAGAAACTGATTATTTTTAGGCTAGTAGCATATTTGCTAAGGAAGTCAATTAAGTAAAATGAATCTTTAATTAGTGCTAAGTCCAATCTAAGAATCCGTAAGTGAGATAGTTTAAGAGACTTTAGGAAATTTGACGTAAGAGCTTACTCGCCTTAATAATTAAATTGGAACCATAACTCTTCGAGTAATTATGCCGATTAGATGAATGTTAATAGCCTATTATAATTTGAACTAACTTTTAATAGTAATCTAATTCTTAGTTGCCTTAATCTCCGGAAAGCTTATTAATATAATCCACGTCTTATAATAGTAAATCCTTATATTATACTGGTTATAGGAGGTTAATATAAACGGTTAAGTTTGTATTAAAAGCTCACATCTTCAAAACGTTTATTATCTTCAATATGTCTAAGTTAAAGAACTTTAATGCTAATTTGTGAGTCGGAAATAGCGCTTGTGATAGCCTCAAAAAGCCTTTATCTAAGTGGAGAACATATAAAGATTGCGCGACGATAAGGATCTAATATTTGAAATATATCTCTATATCGATTACTAAAATCCTATATAATATTAACAGCGCAAAGCCTTTTAAGCGAAGGTATTGCTTTATTTAAAACACCTATATCTAGGCCACGGGCATATAGGCGAGTTTGTTGTCAATTATAAGGTAAATACTATAATTTATATATCTTGTTAATCTAATACATATTAAAGTGGCCTTAATCAAAATATTAGTTAACGTCTTTAGTTGTAATTATATTAAAAGCTTGAAAGTAATAAGATAAACGTTAAACGCTATTAGCTGCTAAGGATTATAACAATATTAAGAGCCTCTTATATCCTTTTATATTATTGATAAAAGTAATATACTTAAATAAAAGATGTTTCCCAATTGTCGCTAGCCTTTTATATACAAGACGACTTACTAGAAGGTCGTTCTTATTACTATAAATATTAAAATTATTGTCGACATAATAGAGGAAACCGAATATCTTTAGTAAAATCTCGTCTAGTAAATGAAGTATTGTAGCCATTAGACGAGGCTAATCTTGTAAAGTATTTAAGTCCGAATTAAAGAAGCGTAATAAGTAGGGATAGAAGGAAGAGGAATAGAGATAAAGAGTTGTTTTAATAAAAAAAGAGATTAGTTTATATAGCTATCTAAAAAACTAGTTAATGCCTTCACAATCGCCTACTAGCTTCTAAGTTTGAACCACTTTTAGTATAGTGCCAAAATAGAGGAAAGTGCTGATTATGGGCTTACTTAGGCTAACGTGGTAGTAGGGACAATAAATTGCATCTAGTATATTTTTAGGAGCCCAAATCTGCCACCAAAAGGCTAAAGGAGCCGGATAGTAACTATAGGCGCTACAAAGCTTGGGTGTCCCATTACAGCACTAAACCTAAAATAACTCTATTTTAAATTTGGCATTCTTTAAGATAGAGCGTAGTATATAGTTATAGATTTCTTTATATAAGCAGATAAGCTAATAATCCCTATAGCTATTCTAGGATGCATCTTATATATACTTAGTAACCGACTAAGTTAAAGATAGGATTGCAAATCTATAACTTAATAATGTTCTTAAAGAAATAGTAAATCTAAACTAATAGATGTCTTACATTTCGCGCAGACTAAAGACTATATTAAAGTCAGAAATATAAGATACTACTTTCTGCTATAGTCAATTAAAACGGAATATTATCTTTATATAATAAATTAACCCTTAACTTTATTAAAGGGGAAGTACAACGACCTACATTGATTTTATAACTATTAACCTTTATATCTGGCGCAGCCGGTTAACAATGGTTTATTTAAGTACAAAAATAAAAAACAGTAAACTTTTATAGAAGCCCTAAAGAAGTAATATAATAGCAATTTGGGTAATAAAAGCGAGTAGAGTAGCGGGAAATTTTAGCAGTTTAGCACTTATAGGAGATCCTAAGCTTATAAATATTAGCAAAGGGGGCGGTACAGGGCCTACGGATGGTTGGCCCGTTAGGCTAAATATAGTTGCGTTATAATTCTAAGCTAAAGTACCCTAGTAAGGAAAAGCCGTAGTAGTGTTAGGCGGATAGGAGGTCGTTTATAAAGAAGGGGCTTCAGTTAGATAAGATTAATTAGTAAAAGAAATCGGGTTAAGCAGGCCGCTTAATTTAGATGCTTTAGATACCGCAGAAATATTACTAAGCTTAATAACACTAGATCTGGACAGGTTGCTAATCTAGATTTTAATAGTGACCGTTTCTTTAATAAAAGGGCCATTTATTATTGCAGAAAGGCCTAAGGAGGTTGTTGGTTACACAAGGGGATATCACGTAGCTACGGTTCGTAGATAGTATGATGATTGTTCTTCTTTTTGATTGATAGAAAGCAAAGGATCGTAAGGATCGCGGTGCCTAAGTAGGGGGTTGATTAGTCACCATAAGGATGACTAATCAAAGACACGACGACGACACGTAACTACATAACCTCTGTCCATATATTCCGACACTGGCAGTTCTTTCTTTATGCTTGTGGTGCTGCAGGAAGGCAGCAAGGCAGCAAGGTAGCAAGGTATCGGTTTAGCTGGAGGTGGAAGCAGTAAAGGTCTGTTTAGGTGGTAGTACGGTATCAGCGGCGGCAGTGATAGTGGTCAAGCACAGAGCTTGTCTATCAGTCGGTCGGTAGATCGCAGATGTATAGGCACGATCATTCGGTCGGTAGATCGCAGGCGTATCGGCACGATCATTCGGTCAGTAGATCGCAGGCGTATAGGCACGATCATTTGGTCAGTAGATCGCAGGCGTATTGGTGCTATCGGTTGGTCAATGGTATATGGCAGTACGGTGCGGTACTTATAGTCGTTGTCATGTGGTAGTGCGGTGCCAGTGTAGGGTTAGTTCCGTAGGCAGATCGGCACGGAGTCTTGTCATAGGGTTGGTTCGCAGGCGTTGCGGATATCGTTACGGATATTGCGGATATTGCTACAGATATTGCGGATATTGCAGATCGGATATTGCAAATATTGTGGTGGAAACAGGTAGGCGCGTACAAGGTGTCACGGGGTGTCCTGTGACAGCAACATAGGTACGAGCCTATCTGGGCCAGCGGAATCGTTAATAGCCCTGACAGCTATCTGTAAGGTAAGCTCTCCAATAGTACTTCTAGCAATTCTTCTTTGTGCTTTGCCTGCGTAACTATGCCGTCCTAACCGCTTCCCCCCTATATTACTCTCTCTTTACCTATCCTTCACGGTACCCTCCACGAGAACTTCCTGTCTAAATTATGCTGGTAGCCACCTCTGTAGCTATCTTGGGAACCGCAGGAGTCTTGGAATTCTCCTCTATACTGAATCTTCTGAAGCTTATTAAATGTTTGCGGAGGAATAGGTGACTGTTGCTGCTGATTAAAGATGCTGTTTGCAGATCTGGGTTGTTGCGGAGATTCCTGCGGAGGTTGCTGGTAGGACGGAGCTTGATCTTGATTGTGGTAGCGGTGATCTGTAAAGAAGGTAGTATATACTCTTTGACTGGGGTGTTCCTTCTCCCGTGCAGCGATTGAGGGCTGCAACTTGTTGATTAACTGAGACAAGTCTTCTCTAGGATTTGAGACGGTAATTCCACAGGCGGGAACTCCCTGGCAAGCTATAAACAACTTATTGTCTGTGTAGATCTTTGCAATTATGGCCACCTCCTTGCTGTATCTAGGTCCTTGCCTAGGTCCTTGCTCCGTACTAGTCACGGCCGGTTTAGGTGGTGTATGTATGTATAGCTGCTGCGGTCGCTGCGGAGGTTGTGGTTGCTGCGGAGGTTCTTGCGGAGATTCTTGCAGAGGTTGCTGTGGGGTAGCGGGGGCCGCGATTGGAGTAGCTAGCGGTACAGCGATTGGGACAACTTGTGGTGCAGCAGTTGGAATAGCTGGTGGAATTAGCGGAGCTTCTTGCGGAGCTTCTTACGGAGCTTGAGGCAAAGGTTGAGATACGGCAGCTTAAGGAACTTGAGGTGTTGCTTGTGGCTATCCGTTGTTGGGATTCCCTCGAGAGTTAAGCTTCTTTATAGCGCGTAGTTGGTGCTTAATCTCTTGCGGAGGTTCTTCCGGAAGTTCTTGCTGCGGAGGTCCTTGCTGCGGAGATTCTTGGGGAGGTTCTTGCGGACGTTGCTGCGGATGTTGCTGCGGACGTTGTTGCGGACGTTGCTGCGGACGTTGCTACGGAGGCTGTTGCTGGGCAGGAAAACCAAGTGGGAGATTAGCGTTCTGGGGGTTTTAATATGAATTAAAGTTGCCTTCTAAAGAATATCGGTTAGTTCTTGGTTTCCGTAGTTAACGTGTAATCTCAGCTTCCGTCCATACTAGTTCTTCTATACCCATAATAACGGCCTAAATATTACTAGCAATTAGGTTACCGTTCTTAATAACGTATACCCCGTTTCTACGGAGGAAGTCTTAAAAATCCCAAACAATATTAGCGTTGCCGAGTGCCTAGGTGTCAGCGGTCCATCCCATGAAATCCTCCCTAAAATACTCCCATAGCTGTGAATCGGCCCAGTATCTATTTCGGTAGAATACAATATGGTGTAGGAGAAAGCCGTTAACTTGTTTTGCGGTACAAGTTGTTATATTAAGGGTAAATTCGTCCCAATCTTCATCGATGAGTTTCGCGTACGTAGCTACCCCTGGCGGTAGGGAGTCTCTCCAGTTATTTGGAATGGCTGTAGCCATGTTTTCGGAGGAAGGGAAGTATTGTTGGTGTAGGGATTGTCGTTTGGTGTAGAGATTGTCGTTTGGTACGCGTTCGTGACGTGTATTTGTCGTTTGGTACGCGTTTGTCGTTTGGTACGCGTTCGGACGTGTATTTGTAATTATGGGGCTTAGGACCAGTTCTGGCCTTGAATCGCGAAGACTCGTAAAGCGTGTTGTTCTGCGTGATGGACGCAAGAATCCGTAATCTTAGAAAGGCTCAGGACCAGTTCTGGCCTTTAGATCCTTAGATTCGTGGAAGAGTTCTATTTAAGGTTTAGGACCAGTTCTGACCTTAAAAGACAGCTCCCTTTAGCACGAGTAGCACTGGTACAGTGGCTCGTCTCTTCTTGGTGGAATACCTAGCTGCTCTATGGTATAACAGTGAAGTTAACCACTGATCAGTGTTGGTTACACAAGGGGATATCACGTAGCTACGGTTCGTAGATAGTATGATGATTGTTCTGTGTTCTTCTTTTTGATTGATAAAAAGCAAAGGATCGTAAGGATCGCGGTGCCTAAGTAGGGGGTTGATTAGTCACCATAAGGATGACTAATCAAAGACACGACGACGACACGTAACTACATAACCTCTGTCCATATATTCCGACAGAGGTAATGGCTAGTTAGGCCGTAGTAGTATTCCAGAAATGCATTTCTAGACCTATTATATTATGTGCTAGGCCTAGGCTAAGTAAGAGAACTGTTATAGAGAGGGTAGAGATATGCATGGCTATAGTTAAAGAATGTAATTTAGAAAATTCTCTGCTTTTAGTTTAAAGGGGGAAGTAGGTTATATCTTAAGCCTAAAGGCAAAATATTCTATTATTAGGGCGGATAAAGATGTCTAAAAGGTAACCCGGTTAACTAATATAACTCCTTTAAGCACCACTTATCTCTAAATATTAGGGGGCCGGAAATAGCCCCCTAAAGAATTTATATATTTTTAGTATTTAGCGGGACCTATTATGGCTTATTATAGTATAGGACCGGAGTCGACTCCTAAGACAAATAGCGCCTTAAATGGCTCCCGGATTAACTATATAGGGATAGCCTTTTCCTAACAAGTAGGCAGAATATAGAATTAAGCTATAACCTAAATTAAGTCACAACCTAAATCTAAAAAGCACTCTTGTATAAATAAGCAATCTTCTAATATTAATTAGATCTAATAATAAACTTTACTCTAATTTAATCGATCTAATTCAATTCTTAAATATTTAAAATATCTATAGCCTACCTAAAAATTGCCTATATTAAGAGCGGGTCTAAGAATAAAGACGGCTCTAAAAAGAAAAGCAGTAAGGACTTAGATAAAGAAGTTGACTAACTTAGTAGATTGCTAAAAGATTTTAAAAAGAAGTCCGATAAGGATTTTAGTAAGGATTCTAGTAAAAAAACTAATATAGAGTTTAAATCCGACAAGGAGCTAGGTAAAAAATCTAGCAAGAACTCTAGTAAGGAAAATGGTAAAAAATCTACTAGCGATAACCTAAATAGGAAGAAGATAAGCGGGGAAGAAGGGGGTAAAAATAAAAGTTTAGTAGAGTATAAGAAAGCGACTTCCTATATTAAAGAGCAGAGAGAAGCCGTAACTTAAGTCCAACATTATACGGAAAAGGATTATTACGGTATTCTTAGCCTAGTAAAGAACTGCTTAGGAATTAAAGTTAGGACAGCCTATAAGAAGCTCTTATTACTAACCTATTTTAATTAGAATAAGTATAAGGATATAGAGAAGGCCTTTAAGAGTTAGTTGATCTATTCCTTCTTATATATTTTATAGTAAAATGCTAATGTTTTATATAGTGGTCTCTAGCGCTTATTAAGTCCTAAGCAATTCCTTAAAAAGGAGGGAGTATAATAAAAATTATAAAAGATATAAGCTAAGAGGAGAGCTTAACCCAATTACCTTATAGGATAAAGAATTCGCTAAAAATGCTTCTAATAATAACTCCGGCTCTAAATTAGACGGCAATAATAGTGAAGAAGAAGAAGAAGCGATGAAACCAGATAAGGAGTGGGTAAAAATCTATAAAAAAGCGACGCCTTATATATAAAATCTTCTCATAGATTTAAAAAAACTCCTTAAGCAAATCTAAAATTAAGAGGCTAAATAAGTAGATTAAGGAACTAAACAAAAACTATAATACTAAAGTTAAGAAACTAAAAGAAAAGAAGTTAGAAGGTTACCGTAAGGCACGTTATATTAAGGAAGATACATTTATTATAAGAGACTTTAATATCTTAAAGTCTATTAGCTTATAGGCCAGAGTGGCTGTTAAATCTCTAAAAAAGGATCCCAAAAGTAAGCGGGCGAAAAAATTATAAAAGGAATTAGAGGATTAACTTAAAAGAACAATTAGAATAAACTTATATCCGTAAGAGTGGCTAAACTACTTACCGTAGAGTTAAAAGGATAAAAGTAAGAGATAAGCAGAGCCTGGATCTTCTAAGGGAGAGAAAGGCAAGGGGTAAGAGAAGCCTTTATCTTCTAAACAAAAGGACGGGGAGAGCGATACCGAAATGGCTAACGTGGGACCCTCTTCCAAGAAGAAGGGGAAAGGCAAGATACATAAAGGGACTTCCTCTTCCGAGCGGGAGGATAGGGGGAGTGATATCAATATGGCAGATGCAGTCGCCACTAAGCGCCATAAATGGAATCCTAGAGAGACAAGAAAGGGTGAGAAGATTCTTAGATAGAGGCCATTTTACAAAACTAACAGGAAGACAGACCAACAAATCTATAATAGGTGCTAGCTCATTATTAAGAAAAGAGGACAGCCTAACCCGATCGCCTTAGTATCGGGTAAAAAGGCTGGGAGGAGAGCTATAGATGCCTACCACAACCTCCCAGAGGAGTTATAGAACGACATTAGGTATTCTGAGAAGAAGTACATATATAAGGACGCTCACAAGTTCGACTATATCCTAGGATTTGCCTCTATTCCATCTAATAGGTATACGCTGTATTCTTTTACTAATGGTTTAGAAGAGATAGTAAGCAGAACCGCTTTAAGGAAGGTCTTTAGAGAAACCAATACAGACTGCGAAATCGAGGAGTTCTTCGATGAGATTGGCGAAACACTACCCCCGCTAAGGAAGTTGCTGATAAATGGATCTAAAGTCAAGCGTAAGCACAAGTCAAGAAGACATGCTCATTCAGACGATGAGAGTGACTCCAACAACTCCGACTCCGACTCCGACTCCAACTCCGACTCTTCAAGCATATTCGTTTCAAGCAAGAAGAAGGGTAGGCGACAGGCAAGAGAAGTTGATGACGATAACTCGAGCGATAACAGCTCAAGTGGTGGTCGGAAACGGAGCCGCATGCCAAAGAGGAGAAATTCAAAGACGAAGAAAACGAAGACTATAGAGTCTAACAACCAAGATATTTTTGCCAGCACAATGCAGAAATTCATAAAGCAACTGGCGAAAGATAGCAGACGGCAGGAGGAGGTTATGTCTAAGAGATTTAAGGAGGTTTTAAGTCGGATTCCAGTCTAGGGCGCAGCATGAATGTCGACTGGGGGTTGACTGATAGCGGCCTATTCCTTTTAAGTTGATTTCCGTTGGTTTCCTTTCAGCTGTTATATACGCCTACAGCAAGTTTCACTGGGAGGAATTATTGGAAGGTAGGTCGTTCGTTTGTTCTCTGCTTCATTGCTCGGCCCGCTGCATCCCGAAAACTTCCCTATCAGGTTCTTTTGACTTTATTATTCTGTTTTTGAAGGGAACTCAGGTTTTTCTGTATTTGCATCACATCGGCTGGCCCGAATAAACCACAAAAAAATAGTTAGCGTAGTACAGCACTAATAATCGAGTTTCAACTTAACGTCCATCCCTACGTGCCGAAAATCCCTGTGTGCCGGAAAGACTTCGTAGTTTTGAGGTCTCAAATCTCCACCACGTAAATATATCGAGTTATAATTAGTTTCCTATTGTTCTTTGGCTATTTCTCTACACATGCTCGACTTGCCGTCAAAAAATACTTCAGTTTGGCTGTGCTGTCGATCGTCCAGTTTACAGCGCCAAAAGCTGCTGCTGCCATTACCCCCTGCTCTATCATGACTGTCGACTTGTCCACGGAATCCGGAGCCTTAAAATAGAGCTTCTACTATGCTCAAATATACTTACTAACTTTGAAGACACAGAGCACAGGGAAACCTGCCTGCCGGATTTATCTGGACGAAAAGTTGAAGGTATATACATGATGCCAAGCATCTTAATAAGCGATGAAGCTTTTATCGCGGTTATTTCATTATGCGTTCGTAGATCTCACGTGGATGTGTGGCGTTCTTCTCGAAGTTTCCACTTGGCCTTAACCTTATCTCAGGTGCCTCAGCCGCTTCGCCGAGGAATTTGTGGCGTTGCATGGCCCCACTCTCTTGCCACAGCCCCACTCTGCCAACTCGTGCGAACTCCTGAGCCAATTAGCGGCACGCACTAACTCCTGAGCCAATAGAACGTCGCGCTACCCCCTACCACCCCTGCCACCCCAAAAATTCCTCTGCGAAGCGTCTAAGAGATTATGGGCGTGCGTTTGCTGTAAACCGGGCGCGATTCTTAATATATACTAACTTTAAGCAACTATAACAAGGTTAATATAGTAGCTACAGCTATAGTTCGCGATGCATTTAAATTAAAATCTCTTCTTCTATTTAATTATAATAATTATAACTAGCTAACTAATGTATTAGGGGGCGAAGTACAGCCTTAAAGTTTAAAGATACGTTTTTAAACCCGGTCATACCTACCAGCCTCATCAACACAGCGACCGTACTCCACCACCACAACTCTATTCACTATTAAACTTTATAAGGTACCTCTTATACCCTATTACAAACAGCTCACCTAATTATACTATACCTATACTAGTAGGTATAGATTTGCTTCGCAGTAGGGGGTAGAGGCTCGTGCAGAGCTTTAGTAGAGCTTCGTGTAGAGCTTCGTGTAGAGTTTCGTGCAGAGCTTCGTGTAGAGTTCGTGCAGAGCTTCGTGCAGAGCTTCGTGCAGAGCTTCGTGCAGAGCTTCGTGCAGAGCTTCGTGCAGAGCTTCGTGCAGAGCTTCGTGCAGAGCTTCGTGCAGAGCTTTCGTGCAGAGCTTCGTGCAGAGCTTCGTGCAGAGCTTCGTGCAGAGCTTCGTGCAGAGCTTCGTACAGAGCTTCGTACAGAGCTTCGTGCAGAGCTTCGTGCGGAGCCTTGTGGCAGAGCCATGTGTAGGCGTGCAGACGTGTAGATTGCAGACGTGCAGACGTGCAGACATTCGTACGGGCGTTCGTGTAGGTGACTAATTAATTAATTGTATGGACGTTTATAAAGCCGTTCGTACAGACGTTTGGTTAATTGATCGTATAGACGTTTATAGAGCCGTTCGTGTAGACGATTTGTCGACCGTGACGGGTACTGTCAGACATAAGCTTCAGATTTGTCTCGACCTGGTTTTAATCTAGTTTCACCGTTCTCTAGGGACCCCTGTAGGGGGTACTACCTCATGTATATATAGTCTCTTTTTCTTATAATTTGAATAGACAAGAGTCCTTATTCTTTACTTACTCATCAGTGCACGGACTACCGATCGACAGTTATAAGCCCGGGTGACTTGCCATATTACACCTATTAATTTAATTGATCGTACCCCTTATTAAATACTTCATTTGTCCTTGCAAGCACCTTTTAATATAACTTCTCAAGCTACCCAAGCTGTCACTATAACAGTGATATTATCGAACTAAGCTGATTGGGACGAATAGATTAACCTTATTAGGCTTCGAGCTCGAATAGGAGACATATGGGAGTACGTCGACCCCTCAACCAAACAGGATCAGTTGCCCCGTTTACTTAAACCAGTCTTTCCTAGGCCTTAAGATATAAAGACAGGAACAACCTTATATATAGCTCTCTCTAAGGACAAGAAGGACGAGCTTTAAATTCTCCGTAAGAGGTATAAGATAGTAAAGAAGGAATATAAGAAGTAGAAGGCAGCTTTAACCTCTCTACAAAGCTATATTACTGGTATAGTGGCTAGGAACCTTAACACCTATATACTAGGTATTAACTCGGTATATAATACCCTGGTGGCTCTTAAGGAGAGGGTTGCCCCTACCAATACAGCACGTAAGCTGTACCTATCCACTCAATATATTAAGGTTAAAAAGGGCCTAAAGAACCAGAACTTTAAGGCCTGGCTATAGCAGTAGGAGAAGACATATAACGACTGCAAAAAGATCAAATTGCTAGACGTAAACGGCGACTAAGCAATTAGAGACTTTCTGCTGGCTATAGAGCCAGCATTACCAAACTGGGCTTTAATGTGGAGGGTCGAATTTAATAAACACGACTAGGCCAGTAACTAGATAATATCTATAGATTAACTGGTTAAAATATATCGGAACTATTAACAAATAAAGACTGCCTAAAAGAGAAGGGATTAACTTAGCACTAATGCAGTGGGCTTTTAGGGCGAGTTAATTAACGGATCTCGTAAAGACGAGGCTCCTAAGGATAAGGCTCCTAAGGACAAGGCCCCTATTATACCGTCTAGGACGTTAAAGAAGAAGGATACCCTAACGTGCTACTATGGAGATATTTACTAGTTTCCGGATTATCCTTATATTAACGAATTAGTTTAATTAAAGGATTAGAAATCTAATAAAGCCACAGCTATAAAAGTTAAGGAAAGGATTATAAGCGCATTAGATTAGACTAAGTTAAAGATTAAGAAGATAAGAAAGGAGGCTTTAGGTAAGGAAGCTTTATAAAAGGAAGCCGTACGGAACCTAGATAGAAGTCAAAAGGAAGACAACTATGGTATCTTCGCCGTACACTAAGTGGGCGCCTATAACGCAGGTTCTGACTATAAGCTACGTAATAGCGTGATCCTTAACAGCGGAACCACAATATACGTCATTAATGATCGATTAAGATTTGTTGACGAGCTCCGACTGAGTAATAACTTTGTATACGCCGGAATGGGCTTAGATCCAGTTAAGGGCATAGAAATAGCAGCAGTTATAATACAGACGCTAGCAGGCCCTAGAAGGATCCTACTGGCTAATACAGCATATATACCAGCATTCTATACGAATTTAGCCTATCTAGATAGGTTTAACAATAAGAACATATGGTGGGATAATAAAAAGAACCTACTATATTATAAAGACGATTATAAGACGTTTGCCTATTATGGGTAATATTGTAACCAAAACACGCTTAAATATAATAAGCTAAAAGCCTTATTTGCAATCTAATCGCGAGACCCCCTTCCTAATTAGGAAGTAGTAGAAAGGCTCTGGTATAAGAGACTAGGTTATATAGGGCCTAACACGATTAAGCATCTACCTTAGGAGGTAGGTAGTGCGAAGCTTTAAGGACTAGCGATAATTAACTATAAATCCTGTGCTGTTAGTAAGGCTTACAAAATTGTATTAAGAAGAGCACCTACTAATAAAGCAACGAGGCCCTTCTACTAAGTGCATATCGACTTATTTTAGGAGATTGTGGCGTATAACGGTTATAAATAGACAATACATTTCTATAACGAATTTCTGCGAATAAATAAGGTGAAGACTTTTACCTAAAAGTTGTCGTTGACGTAAGCAATTATACGATATTCAAACAGGGTAAAGCGTCAATATAATTAGAAGATTGCGGTTATCCGAGTCGATGGCGAGACCTCCCTTAGTAGCGACTTCTATAGTTGGACAAACCAAGAAGGAATTATGGTGGAGCAATTGGCTCCATATATAAAGTCTTAGAACGGTTTTGCTAAATATTCTAGGGGGGTAATTATTATTAAGTCTTGTTACATGCGAATTAAAGCTCGATTACTAGAAGAGCTCTAGCCAGAGATTATTAGAGCTATAGTATATTTAATTAATCGGACACCGAACGCCTAGCTTAGCTAGATAACACCTTTTAAGAAGCTTTAGTTAGCACTAGGGCTCTTGCCACTAAAGCCAAATATAGCTTATCTACGTGTATACGGCTGTAGAGCTTACCCGCTTAAATATAACCTTTTACGCACTCGAAAGCTTAAGCTAAGAGCTTACATTAAATACCTAGTAGGGTACCAGTCGATAAATATCTTTAGGGTCTATATACCTAGCGAAAAAAAGGTAATTTAAATAAGAGACGTGACGTTTAATAAGCAATTGCTCTATGACGACAGTTAGCCAGATCTCGCGAATCTGCTCTAAAAACGCGCTAATTAAATTTTGGAAGTAATTAATATATTATACATTAATAAGACGCTTTAGGAAGAGCTTAATAAAACGTTAGATAAGGACAATAAGACTTTAGATGAGATTTAAGTAAATAATGGTAAAAATTAATAGGTAGACTCTAGTGGAAATTAAGACCAAGCAACCAATTAAGATAATAACGTAGCAAGCTCACAAACCTTAAAGAACGATTTCCTACCTACCCTTCCTACCCCAGATAAGACGCTAGAACCTCAGTTAATTCCTACTAAAGAATTCTTAAGCTCCTTAGCTCCCTCCACCCGTTAATAACCGCATTATAAATATGTACCTATAGAGGATAACTTAAAGGATAAAGACGGCGCAGCTGTTAAGAAAGATAATATTATAAAAGGCAAATAATTAAGGAGGCTACCTAAACAATATATAGCTTATTTAACTTACCTTAAGGAGGTAGATAGCTTTAAAGCGCTTCGGGCAGCCTTCTACGTAGGCCTAAAATATTATAGGAAAATCCATCGTAATAAGCTACCACCTCCGCCTAAAAACTAGAAGGAGCTTATAAGACACCAGTATAGGGAAGATTTCCTTACTACTGCTATAAAAGAGTATATAGACCTAGAAGGTCGTGGAACATTTAAGGTCGTAGATAAGACTCCGTTAGTTAAAATAGTGCCTACTACCTAGAGATTTACCTATAAAACGGACACTAACGGATATATAACGAAGTTTAAGGCACGACTTTGTGTAAGAGGCGATCTATAAGAGTTAATTTATAAGGATACCTATATGGCAACTCTAGCAGCTAAGGTCTTCAGAGCTCTAGCAGCAGTCATCACAGTATTTAATTTAGACGTTTAGCAGGGCGACGCTATTAACGCGTTTGCAAACAGTCTAATTAACAAAATAGTTTATATTAAGTGTCCGGATGGATTTACTATTAAGGGCAAATGTCTACTACTATAAAGAGCTCTCTACGGACTTCGACGATCGCCACGTTTCTAGTACAACAACTTAAGTCAGGAACTAACTAAATTAGGGTTAAAGCCTATTAGCGGAGAGCCGTGTCTCTACTACAATAATTAATTGATCGTGTTCTTCTATATAGACAATATCTATGCTATAAGCACTAAGGAGAACCAGTTAGAGCTTTAGAGCTTTAAGAATGCGCTTATAAAGAGATACGAGATAAAGGACCTAGGTGAACTGTCCTAGTTCCTAGGAATTTGAGTATTAAGAGATAGGAGTTAGAGGAAGCTGTAGCTCTGTTAAGACTCCTATATTAAGAAGATCGCTAATAACTTTTATTTAACTAATATGCGCTTAGTTAGTATACCTATAAGCACTAACGGGCTCCTACCGAACCCAGAGGAAGCTTTAAATTAAGACACCTACGTCTACTAGAGGATAATTGGATTACTCCTCTACGCGACCTATATTACGAGACCTAATATAGCTTGAGCTTTAAGTAAGCTATCGGAATTCCTATAAAATCCCTTACCCCTCTATAACGCCGCAGCTTGTTAAGTAATCGCCTACCTCTATTAAATAAGGACTCTTGCGATTAAATACTTAGGATATAGTGTAGGGAGTTAAGTCTTTACGGGAGCAAGCGACGTAGCGTTTAGAGATAACTTAATAAGTAGATGTAGTACGGAAGGATATCTATTTACCCTTTTTAGGGGACTAATTAACTGGCGCTCTACTAAGCAGATGTTAGTAATAAAGTTAAGTACTAAGGCAGAGCTTATAGCTCTGTCGTACGCAGGAACGGAATTAATCTAGTAGAGTTGCTTCTTTAAAGAAATCGGATTAACCTTAGATAACAGGCAAACAATTAACTGTAATAATCTATAGACGATTTAACTGCTCACAAAGGACGGACCAGAGCTATCTACGAAGCTCCAACACGTCGACATACACCACCACTGGTTACGTTAAGAGGTACGTAACAATCGAATTAAGATTAATTGGACGCCTACTGCAGCAATAGTAGCAAACGGCCTAACTAAAGCTCTGCTAAGGCAGAAGCATAAAACATTCGTTCATCAATTAAACCTAGTTAATATTAAGGAAAGAATCTAAATTAACAAAGGTAAATTTAACTCAACACCATGCCAAGACTTATAATACAGCTTTGACCTGCAGGTCAGCTTAAAGCTAGGGGGGTGTGTTGACCGTGACGGGTACTGTCAGACATAAGCTTCAGATTTGTCTCGACCTAGTTTCAATCTAGTTTCACCGTTCTCTAGGGACCCCTATGGGGGGTACTACCTCATGTATATATAGTCTCTTTTTCTCATAATTTGAATAGACAAGAGTCCTCATTCTTTACTTACTCATCGGTGCACGGACTACCGATCGACACGATTATAGAGACTTCCTAGTATATTAGTGCTGCGTATTAGGAGAGTTTTGGAGCTCCGTATTAAGCTTCGAGTAGAGCTCTAAGCAGAGCCTCGCGTAGAGCTTTGAGCAGAGCTTTTGAGTAGAGCTCCGTGCAGAGCCTAAGTAAAGCTTCGAGCAGAGCGTCGTGCAGAGCGTCGAGCAGAGCTTCGATAGAGCTTTAAGTGGAGCCTTATGCAGAGCTTCGAGTAGAGCTTTAAGCAGAGCTTTGAGCAGAGCTTTATATAGGCGTTCNTGCAGGCGTTCGTGCAGGCGTTCGTGCATGCGTTCGTGCAGGTTTGTAGGGACGTTTGTAGGGACGTTTGTAAGGGTATTAGGGGCACGGTTGGGCTCCATTGCGAATGCAATATATAGAGTAGGAGATGAGCTTTNAAATGGAGGTATTGGCGAGCTGAGAAGTGCTGTATTAGGGGTCAAAGTACGACGTTAAAGGCAATACAACTATCGTCCACCAGTGAGGCTGTACAGCCCTTACAAAACGCGCCCATAATCTCTTAGACCCTTGGAGAGGAATCTACCTCGGCGCTCTGTAATTGGCTGCTAAAGCTAGCGCAAGCACTAACGCCTGCGGCGTACATTAGCTGCGGCGCCAGTCGCTAATTGGCTTAGGTGTGGCGGTGCTAGCTGCTTATTGGCTCAGGAGTTTGCAGGGGGTAAGGTGGATTTTCTCTCCGAGGGTCTGAGTCAACTGAGATAACCTTAACCGTCCTGCACACCTACAGTCACGTGTTTGGTCTAGATTAAGGCTGCCACTCAATGGTGCCGATCCCATCCCCATCCTCCAAGCAAGGTAACGAAGGCAATTCTTTATAAGCGACCCCCACTAGTAAAGCTCTCTGCCGCGCCAGTGCTGACTCTAAACCTCATGGCGAGACAGCGCCTAGAAAGCCTCTATTCGACCTCTTCCATCAACCATGCAGCTTTGCAGTTCTGCGAATGTTGCCTTTATCTCTTGCGCCGCCCGTGTAAACTCTCATAATCGTGAACGGCGTTCGGCTCTCCACTTGTCCTGCTACAGGTCTCCAACATCATCCGGGCAACGATTTGACCCTCTGCTTTCATAGTACCATAAAGCAGTGTATCCCCGAAGCTGGCGAATCCTTTGTCCTTGAAGGGCTTTCCTTACGTCTTTGGAAGCATTCCTGTACAGTACATGAGCCACGCAATCTTTGTACTCACCCCACAAACAGGGCTAGTCCCAAAGCTCTTACCTCCGGCTTAGACTAGGGGACTACGAATGCGGAGACAGAGCATGTTGAACTCGGAGGGGTGGGAGGAAGGGGGCCGTTAGAGTTCAGTCTCCTTCTATGTTTGTGATATTGAGCGTACTTCGGATTTCACTTCTAGTATTACTATTCGCTTCCTATCCTTCATTAATTAACTCATCCTCATCATCAGGGCTATCACCCAGCTCCCATTCCATTATTAAATCGACACATGCTGATTGCCTCGAACCGTCAGAATCCTTTTCATCATAAACCAAGTCCCATAAGTAGTTATTACTCTTTAAAATGTCAAGGGGGCACAGACCCTGAACATCTTCCTTGAAGAAGGCAACTGCCTTTCCTCCCTTCACTCCTTTTGCCTGATGGTCGGCGCCATGCTGGAGAAGCATCTCAATTGCCGTGGTGTTCCTACCCCATGCTGCAAGTTGAAGTGGCGTTAGTGCGTAGCCAGGGGCATCAGGATCTGCCCCAAGCTCCAACAATAGGTCCATGCCAACCCCCGTAATTATGAGCTCAGGGGGGCAAACCAAATTTACTAACATACAAGTAGCATCAATATCATTCCCTGCGTACTCAAGGAACCGCCCAATACAGCCCTGACTCGAGAGTGAAGAAGCAAGGATAACAGGAATAGTCCCAATGCACGATCTTAATTTCCATTCCCATTCATCTGGGGCTGGAACAGTCCAAATATATACCTTTTGCTGAATAGCGCAGAGTTCTTTGATATCCTTATCCTTCATGAATTCTTCCGCAATTGGATTCAGGTTTCTTAGAAGCAAATTGGTCAGAATTGAAGCGTCAACACTTGATAGTGGCAGTTCCCACTGTGGAATATCCTCAGCCATTGAACTGAAATGAAAATTCCCATTTCCAAATTTAACATTTCTAACGCAAGCGAGAGATTTGTAATGCGGCCTGCTAGGGTCAAAAAAGTGGCAGACCAAGCAGAACAATTTCGTGTTGCCGAGTATTAAATTCATCGCAGCCTCTTCACTGCGGTCTGGGCCGTTAGGATTGTATTTGGCTAGTTGACCGCAGGAAGCAACTGCGTAGGCCTCGGCGCTATCGAGCCAGCGATAAGCCTTAGGGGGGGAAGTGAAGTTAAGAGCTTGAGAAAAAATGCTCGTAGAGAATTCCAAGTGAACCTCCTTATCGTCAAGGGCGAAATATGCGGCGGACGAGGACCGGACTCTCTCTGAGTAAAGGTACTCTTTGACTGTGTAATGCGCACAGGAGACCACCTCCACTATCTCAGTTTCGGCAACGACTTTAGACCCTTCCCAGTCTTTGAGATCTTCGAGATCATCTTCTCCAACAGTTCTCGACTGGACATCAATAAGACAACCACATAGATCCCTCAAGAGCTCTACATCGTATGCATTCTTCGCTAGACACTGTGGTTCGTAAAGGTCTGCTGATGTACCTTGCACAAGTACTCGCAATGGAATCGGTTCATCTGTAAACTCGAAACCGCGAATAATGTCATTATGACCAAGTATCCAAAGAAGAATTTTTCGGACAACTCGCCGATGTCGTTCCGAAATTTGCTGGAAGATTTTCTCGTATGCTGCATCTAGATCTGGGGGCAGATTTTGAAGTTCTTCGTGTAGATCCGTGGTCGGCTGCAATCGTTCAAGAATATGCAATTGGCAAACGGCCCATTGGAACCTGGTTATGGCGAGGTTAATAGAGTTAGCGACTTGCGCAGAAATAATATATTCTTTCGACGAGAAACGTACATTCCTTGTGCGCCATTTACAATCGCATTTTCCATTTCAGGGAAAAACTTTTTCCACTTCTGCAGCTTCTTATTGCGACTGAGATTAGACCTGACTGCTAAACGGATATCTTGGTCTACAAGCGGGTTGCTCATTGACACCGACATCGAAACATCTGCCAATGTGGTCTCGATATCATAGTAGTTGCGACTGGTGGCAAGCAGTCGTACGTTTTGAAACTCAGATAATTTCTTCAGGACATGAAGCAGTTTCCCCCGCTCTTTACTTTCATCCACAGCATCCAAGATGATGAAAACCCGTTGGAACCTACGAAGAATAATCTGAAGAAATTTCAGGAGGTCCGTAATGGGAGGCTCGCACCTCTCACTATGAGCCTCAATGAGGAGTTTGGGGACAAAGGACGACCGCCGACAAAGGCGGGAAACTACCCAGCGGAGAAATGGCTCAGTTTCTTCCTGGGTATTTTGGTTGCAGTAATAAAAGGCATATTCTTGGTCCTCGTGGCTGCCGCAGAATTTCTTAACTTGCTCAATGAGATACGATGCGAGAACTGTCTTTCCACACCCTGGGATACCATGTAGCCACAGGAAATTTACAAGGGGGTTGTCACCAAGCCATGCCTGCCATTCTGGAGTTTTGTGTATCCATTGGGAGGTCTCCGGCTCATGATTCTGGAAAGAGGCATTGTGCTTAGCAGAAGGATTCGTTAATTGGAGCCAATCGAGAATAGCATCCCTGGTTTGGTCTAAATGCTTTATCAGCTTTCTATACTATTAAATAGACTGAATTCTCCTAACTGGTCAAATTATCTTTCATTTCTTCTCGTATTTTGCCGATATCATCTTTGATTGCTCGTATATCTTGTCTTTACCATAATAGTGAGAAGACATTATAATGTTAAGCGCACCGGGAACTTACACCATGCTCCCAGAAAGGGCCAGGAGAATTGTTCCCTTTTGTTGGGAAATCTCTGCCAAAAGTTTCCTGGCCTTGGATTCCTTCAACGCCCAGGCGAGAGTAGCAAATGTGATCTCGGATGTTTTGCGTTTCTTCCCAGATGATAATAAGATCGCATCCCATCCTAGCAGAACCTCTAGCTTTTCAACAGCTATTTTACATCGCTGAAGGGACCCGTTGATACCGGTTAAGACGGGAATCTCAAGCGTCCTCGAGTCTCGAAGCTGCTCGAGAATGAATCGAAGGCTTAGGATCTCGGAGTGTATAAGTTGGATATCGTTCGGCGCATCTTTAACAGTGTCAATAATGTGCTTGGATATTTGAATGACCCGGTCTAGGAGCTGAAACAAGGCAATTCCAGCGGCGGCTACCTCCATGGAGACCAAGATTGAGTAGCCAGCTGACAATGAGCTATGCACAAGCAGATATGAAGACTTGCAATGTCGCTTGCATTTGTTGAAATACCCTGCCAGCTCATGTATCAACTAGCAAGTTCAGGAACCGCTACGACATGCGTAATTCCGGGTTGGCGGGATCGATCCAAGTCCGAGGCTTTGGAGGTTGGAAGGCAGACATTAACTTTAAATCTAGGAGCCAGCCCCGTGCATGCAGAAATAGCTGACTCAGACGAGGGTTTACCTTGGAAAAATGGCCGGGTCTGTTGGAATTTTGGGCTGGAATGCTAACAGTGGTGGCTGTTCAGCCGCTAATGCAGCTGCCGATTTCTTGATGGGCTGACCACAGGGCAGACAGGACATGCTACCCGGAGCCTTACATATGCGCGCCATGATGCAGTAACAGAGCTGTTGCGGCTGTGGCAACTAGCCCGAGGCTGTCGGCCCTTTGGCCGGCACGACGGACTCGCGTTTCTTCTCGCGGCATAATCATTTTCACCGACTTTACTATTGAGTTCGTGATCCGTGTACTCAGGGTTATTTGCCCATGTATCAATGCATTGAAGGTCGTTCTCAGTGCAATCGTGCTCGAATTTGACAGGGGGATAGAACCGCTTCACCGCCTGGAACGCCTCTTCACGCCCAGATGCATGCAGCTTGGCGGTGAAATACGAAGGCAGACGGCATTAAAATCCGGACGCCCTTAAGCGAGTACAACCCCCCAATTTTTCGGTCGCGATAATAAATTCACCACACAATGAATTATCTTAAAATTTACATAAATTAAAGCGCTGCGTCTTTTTATACCTTTTTAACACTTTTTAGAGCATTTATTGTCTTAGGTTGACTTTTAATACGAGTCTAAAAACATGGAGATTTTGGTGTTCCTGCCTTCGCTTAAGGGCTGTCCGGATTTTAATGCCGTCTGCCTTCGTATCCAATCTTGGAGTCCAGCTAAAAGAGCGGAAGACGCGTCCACAACTTCTGTCAGATTCTAGAATCTCGGCTGAACCTCGGGTCCAGGTCACTTGGCTGATCTCAGGGAAACGAAGATATGAGCCACAGTCCTGAACAGCCACATATGTTGCCTTAGTGCCTGAGGCAATTCAGCTTTGGCGAATAATCGCATAAGTGAGACGAAGTTGTCACTCGTTTCAATCATGAGGTATCGAACCGCCCAGCTATGTTGAATAGATCAGCGGGTCAGAACAGCCACAAGGCTCATGACAATTGCTGGGTCAGTAGGGCGGTCCTAAATCCTAGATATAACATTTTTATAAGTATTAGGGGCAATAAAAGCTTGATGGTGACGCCATATTGGAGAGACTCTCTTTTGCTATAAATGGAGGCATTCTATACATCAGGCCCAAGGGCGATAATGTATAGGGAAATTCCTAGAAAGAGGGTTTTAGAACGTTCACGGGTGGCTACAGAACATAACGGATACAAAAATTTGGTAGACTTCGGTGTTTGTAGAGAATTCGGCATGTTTAAAGTCAAAGTACCGGTTATTTTTTTCGGCACAGAGGGTTTTTCGGCACATAGGGATGGACGTTACCCAAGCTATTTTCTGAAATAGAGTCTCTAAATAAATATGCAATCGTGCCCTAGTAGTAGTAACTGCCTTGAGCGACTTCGGAAGCATACATTGGCGGATAAAGCTGGACGGAGAGAAGTTTAGAAAGTACCTTATATAGAAAATACGAGACTAGATACAGGAACTGTTCCTAGTGTAAATGGGTGCCCCTAGCCATTAAATTCTCCTTAAATCCCACTACTTAGAGTCTCTCTAAACGGTCCGTGACTTTTATCTCCTCGCCTCCACAATCTCTAATATATTTTTAGGATTCAATTAGTTAATTTTAGATTATTTTAGCTCTCTTGATGACCTTTTCACTCATTGCAAGGACATAATCAGTTAACTGCATGATTTTATTAAGGTCATCCGAAATCTTGCCTATCTATAGATTGTTATTCCTAACAAAGTCCTTAAATAAGCGCTTTGCCACATTACGAGGACTATTTCGTTGTGGTTTGGTTGTCTATTCTGCTTCCTTATCTATAATCATAATCTTAGAGCCTGACTTATATTAGCATGAAGTCCTATTACTAGATTTATATATAGCTTACTAATATCTTTACCAGTCATCTTTAGAAACGCTTCGCCTAGTCTAGAGTTATCAGACTCTATAGGCTTGGCGGCTTAAACTCCTGTTTACAGGTTAGGCATAGCTATAAGAAATTAAAGGCAACATCATACCCGACGGAGGTTGGTTACTTACTAAGTTATAAGCACTTTTGTTCCCAGATTCTGCATGGCAGTCCAAAACCAGCAACCAATAATCGGCGTCCGGTTGAACTTGAGATCCATCACTAAATGATGTGTCATTGGATGTTAAGGCAGTAGTAGGCGTAATATCTCTAACAAAGCTCTTATTAAGAAAGATACCGATTTAGTAATCTGCATCGGGTACAGCTTCACCATTTAGTTCTCTAAGGGATAGGAAGTCTGATTCTACAGAGATATCTATTAACTTGTCCGAAACTAAGTCGCTTTGCTAGGAGTTGCTTGGAGCTTCCATGGTTATATACGGTATACAAGACGAGGGGGATCCTAGGAGTTTAGTTACGGATTCTATAACTGTCAGACTATACTCTCCTTACTTACCTAGGGTTTTCGCATTACCTTACTCAACTCCAGTATCACCCGTAAGGGGTTTGTTACTCTCTTCTGTCTAAGTAGCTATAGTCTTATTATTAAACCGTTCGCCCGTCATAAAATCGTCAAGAAGCTGCCCGGACAGCCAGCCCGTTAGCTCTAAGTCATTAAGCTCGGAAGCACGTATTATAAGTCTAGATCTAAGTCCAGATCTAAGGAAGGGCATCTTGAAATATATAGTGACTGATCTAATAGACTTAATAAAAATGATTCTTGGGAACTATTAAGACCAAGCAGCGAAGAACATACTTCTTATACTTAGAGGCAAAAGAGGAGACTTCCTATATACCGCTCTATCTGTCTAAAGTCGCCATTTACGGCTAATTAAGCGGGCTATGTCCGTCTTGGTGCAATACACATAAGTCGTAATCTGCCTTGAACTGGGCCCGAGCAGCATCTATAGCAAAGTATAACGGCCAGTCAGCCTTTAGAGCAAGCATCTTAATCAGGTGGATCTATGCGCATAAGACACTGCCGCCGAAGCCATACAAATACGGAGCAGCTGTACCCAACTAGCAAGCCTAAACTAGCAGGGGGAATAGATCCTCCTCGCTAATCTATAACTAGCAGGTCGTAGGATTTGGAGACTATAATGCCCTCGGGATCAGTCTCTTAAAGAACCACAAAGCCGTCAAGGTGCTTATAAGTATCTTTCCACTTACAGATAGCGGATGGTGAGGTAGGAGAGCTGCAAAGGAGTATATCTCCAAAGTCGATGAGAGATCCATATCACAGAGATTAGACCCGAGTTAACTTAGGAGGTAATTTATCGCACCAGTGATGCCTACCATACTCGGGACAGCTCTAAGCCGCCCTGCCTCCTCAAAAATTAGCAAACACGGGTAGGATCTGTCACAGAGCCAGCTCGCATCTTTTTAATGCCCCTGAATCTCTAGATCCCCAATACTATACCAATGCAATATAACTAAAAGCAGTAATATCCAGGAGCGGAGAAGCGTATTCCCATAGGTTTAGTCTTATAGCTTAGCTTAAATCATGCAGGGAAACAGGTATCATCATAGGTACAATTCTCAGCCAGGACTAGATCTCAAAGCAAATACAGGACCAATCTAGGAGCTCCCTCGTTGGTGTCAATGAATTTGTTAGATTAGGGTAGAGAAGAGCTCCACTTGCATAAAGCATTGCCTGCCCTTATATACGTAAGCTCTATATTATAATACTCCCGAAGAATAAGGTGCTCGATTTGTACGGTCTACTATTAAGTTATTTTATAGTACTTTAAAAGAAGCCTTATAATTAGGAGGGAACATACTTTTATGTATAGAGTAGGATCAAATTTAAACGGAATTCCTTTAATATTTAAGACTCGATGTTATAAAAGACTTTACGCTATAACATCCCCTAAACAAATCTTGTAGTCTATTATAAAGATCTTCTAGTATTATTTCTAAGATAGCGACCTATCTCTATTGCTGTCTAATAAATTTATAATATTAGCGGCTTTAACCTAAGAGATAAAGGATAGGCTTATAATAGATATTAAAGCTTAAATATCCTAGCGAGACTTCTTAATACGCTTAGTGACCTTTTACTCTTTCACATACTAACTTATAAGGTCTTACTTTATTAAAGTCCCCTCCCAGATAATAGAAAATGTAATTTAATATATTTTAGTAGACTTCGCGCGTCTTTTCTCCTCTATATCTATAAGTTGGCTCCAGATCTGCATACATCTGTTTCTCAGTATAAAATTAGCCAACATTTTGGCAATTACTATACCGTTTTTAAAGTTAAGAGTCTTAAGTAATCTAATGTACTGTATTTACTATGTGGAGAATTTAGTAAGATTATTATATCTTTTTAAAATAGCTTCAAACCACCTTAATTTATCGTCTATATACTTGCTAAGATAGCGTTCCGTAAACTTATAATATAAATATCCTTTATATTTCTTAGATTTGTCCTTAAAAGTTTTAATAGAGCCTTTTAGAGAGTTAGGTAGGCGTATACTAGAGGCTAGGAGCATAATATCTTATTTCCTTTTATATTTAAGCCGTTTAGGCATCGGTTCGCCATTGTATTCGCCATAAACAATTTTGAGCTCTAGTAAAGGACTTAGTTTATAAAGACTATTGCGGGTAGACCGCTTAAATCCATCTTTAGAATTGGAAGTCAAATCAATAACAGTCACTTAAACGCATTTTAGTTAGCTTAATCTCTTAAATACGGCGAGCGTAACTTACTATTTCTTTTACTTAGTTTAAACCAAACTCTCTTCCGTGATTTTTTAAGTTTATACTTCTATCTATTTACTTTAGGGTTAGTGCGCTAGGAGGTATCCTTAACAGTATCAGAACTTAGTAGATTAAATAGTAAGTCCTTTTAAGGCTTTTAATCTAAATTAGCTATAGGAACGTCTAGAAAAATATTAGAGAATACGCAAAAGGTAATAAAAGGGAGTTTTACCTAATAGATCTCCTAAACTTAGAAGAGCTTCTATAGCTGGCTTAATAATTTAAAAACTCTCCACTATATAGTCTTTAGATAGGCGTTTAGCCGTTAATTAGTCTTAGGAGGAACTTTCTATCAGCTTTTTTAGAATTTCTCCCTATAATAAGTCTATTATAGGGCCATCTATAGTACGCTCGCTATTAAAAAGACTTTCTAAAGCTAGTGGATCTTTAGGAGCTTTCTTTATATATTAGTTTATTATAGGACCTTCTGCAGTTTACCAATCTCTAGCCTAGACTTCTATAGTTAGTTGGCCTTTAGAGGGACTCCCTAACTGCGGCGGAGGTATTAAGGACTCCTTTATAGGCGGAGTTTTAAAGGGAACTTCTCTAGTAGGTGGGATAACTATAAGATCTTCTGCTGATTTCGGGTCCTTAAATAGGCCTTCCGTAGTTAGTTGATCTTTAAAGGGAGTTTCTACGGCTAGCAGATCTTTAGGAACTTCTCCCGCTAAACCCTCCAGAGTAGTTTAGTCTTTAGAGGAGCTTTCTAAAGGTGGCGGAACTTTAGAGGAAACTTCTTCCAATAGCAGGTCTACCATATTATATAATAAAGCTTACCGGTTTTTAGAGAGACTCTCTAAGGTTGGAGATTTAACTAGTATAATAACAGTAATTACCATATCTGGTTATAGAGTTTTTATTTATACTCTAGTCTTACGGGGAGCCATATTATAAGGTATACTAAACAATTATAGATGCTAATAAAGATGTTAGTAAAGTTAGTAATATAATAATAAAGATATCAATAAAGACAGTAATAAAGGTAATAGTAATAATAATAGTAATAAAGGTTGTGATAAAGGCAGTTATAAATATGGCGATATGGGAATAAAGGTGTTAATAATAAACATAAGATAAGTAATGGACTTAGTAATAAAGATACGGATGCCTGTTACTTATCTTTCTAGAATTAAGCTATTAAATATATAGTGGGGCATCTATAACAGTGCTTAACAAATAGGGGATTAGATTATACTAACGCCGAGTTAATGGCGTAAAAAATGGATTCGTTACAGCTCAGCCTCTCTTTTTGTATAAAAAACACCAGCTAGCTAAAGTAGAGGGGAGGGGGGATCGAGGCAGATTCTTAGTATCCCTATAAGGATCACTAGTAGCTGAAGCAGACGGGAAGGGGATTAAGGCAGATTCTCAATATCTCTACTACTCAGTATAAAAAACAGCGGCACCCCTAACATATCCCTTCCATTGCAGCTTTGTTATTGTATATTAGACAGCAGATCTAAACCAGCCAGTCCGTGATTTACTATATGTCCACATGGCATATATTAAACCGCTAGAACAAGATATAAAAGCTTAGCCGCGGATCTATATAATATAAAGCATCCTTCCGCTAGCGTAATATAAGTTAAACTACTATTATACGTTAAAAATAGCTTCTAATAGGGTTTAGCAACGCTACTTAATACCATTATTACCGTATCTAGGGGGTCATCCAATAAAATACCCTAATAGTTACGGCCCCACAACCCCTCTAGCAAGAAACTAACAGTGTTATTTATCCTCTTATTCCTCCTACTATAACTAGCCCCCTTTAAAGTATTTATACTATTATATAAAAACGACTCCGCTGCAGGCCTTTATCTCTACCAACTATTATAGCTCCGCTACTAAGTCTTAGGTATTAAGCGGGATAATATTTATATAATTCGGCCTAGCTTCGTCCCATTCCGCATAATCGCATTATAGCTACGTCCCTAATATGTGCCGGCTGGCTTTAGGGCATAATTTATACTATCTAAGTTTCCATATATAATGACATAGCCGTAATCTAGGCCCCCTAGCAACATCCCCAAACTAATAGCTAAGCCATCTTCTAACACGTAGTAGGAAACGCCAACTATTGCGCTACCTACGCAAATACTAGCAGGGAGGCCTGTTCCTACTTCAATGCAGTAGTAAAGATATTATAGCCGATATTGGCGCGGGATAAAGGATGCTGTAATCTCGGCTATAGAGAGGGGCTAAGAAAGGGGGTCTATAGAGCTAAGGAATTTAACTTCGGAGCTAGCTCTTCCCGTTACTCTATATTAAGCATCTAAAAACCAAGTTAATTTAGCTACGCGGCGCCACAATTCTATAAATACCCTAGAGGGCTAAATAGAGAGCCTTACTAATAAAGAAGTATCTAGTTAAGTCCAGACTTATACTAGGGCGCAGTATAACAATGCGTTACTTAACTTATTGGCAAGGTAGTAAGGTTATAATTCTATAGGGAGTGTTTAGGATCCTAACTATTAAATTTAAGGGCGGTAAAGAAGAATAAAAGAGCGCCTAATATCCTGGGGAGGAATTTAAAATACGCAGTTTCTGCCCCTAAATCCTAAACACTTGGCCCTAAGTATTCCGTCCGTTAATTTATAGCATTAACAATAAGTAATGCAGAGACGATTAATAACATATAGAGCGACTTGGAGATCTTAAGTGGCCTAGAAATTTTAAGCGATACTAAAATAGGTAATAACGAACGCCCTTTAGGAAGTAGGAGAGCATCGCATATAAGTTTCCTTTTATTGTCTGTTAGTGATTTAATATTTAAGAGCATCTGCCTACTTATATATTATCGTTCCTAGGAACCTAAGATAAATAATATATCCAAACAGAATAGGGGTTCTACCTATAGCGTGGAGGCTGCTATCTTAACATTTATAAGAGATATTAGAATAGTAAGTTGCAGACTATTAAGGATAGTAAGTGACAGCACCTACTGCTAATTGCGGTAAACTTACTCTTATAGCTGTTGTTAAGAGATATACGGACGGTCTCTAAATAAAGTATAACGATCTTTAAGGCAGAGTCTTCGTACTTAAAACGGCAGAATATAGTCTATAGGTAAAGGAGCTGCGTAACGAAATTTCTTAAAGAAGAAGAATAGATACCGTAGACGGTATCAAAAAAATTAAGGAGGAAGCACTAAGTTAAAATATAGGTGTGTGGAAATTTAAGAACATAATAATAGGATACGCATTATACTTAGTTAAACAACTGTTCTTGTGAATTAATGTATATTCTAAAAAAGTTCAAGAATATAGCTAATTAAAAACTTACTCTATTAAGACCAATTTTGCCTTTTATATTAAGATAAGAAGACAAAGTTAGGTTTAATTAAGCTATTAGTCCAAGCTCTAATAAGAGCCACATTAGGCGGAGTCTATATTAATCTATCCTAGCTTAGTATTACGTGTAAAGCATCTAACCTTCTTAATAGATAATTCGAAATAAAATATAAAGTAGTTTATATAAAACTTTAATATGCCCAGAATAACAATATAAACTCCAATACATTTATAGATTAATTATAAAGGAGACTTGTTCTATTAATTGCCTTTTACTTTCTAAATTGCGTAAAGCACCTAATATACCTCTTTACTAGCGTCCCTCCAATCTTCTTTACCTTTTGTAATCTTATTAAGTATTAATATTAGGACAATTTTGAATTAATAGCCTACCCACTGGCCTTATATAAGGTTGCTACTATTATAGTTTATAGTGTAACGGCGCTATCGCACGTTACCTGCCATATTCTGCCATATTCTGCCGACCTACGATTGGCCCGCCTAAAGCTAGCGCCTTGGCGGCTTACCCTATATATTTATTTACATCGGTCCTAGCAACCCCTTTTCCTTCTCTTTAGCTTAGTATCTTTGTAATATAGCATTCGTTCAAGCTTCGGTTTAGAGGCATTTATTTAAGCCGTGATATTATACTAAGCTCTCCCTACCTTGCCTAGGAAGGCCTTAATAATATCCCACCCTAAAGAAACTTCGTCTGTAATAATGTATTAACGCACTATACTTAGACACCAAAACAACTCTACATTGCCTAGGAAGGCCTGGATAATATCCCACCTTATAAGCTAGATAGGACTAGACCTGTACCCCTAGAATTAAAACTAAAGCGTACGATACCGATAAACCTTAGGAAGCTAATAATGGCACCTAAAGTAAGCTTATCTAAGAGAGCTGCCTTTACCTAAGAGGAACCTAAGATCCAATTGGGATTAGAAATTAAAGATAATAATAATGTCGTAGATATATGCGAGCAGATTCACGCCCTTACAGCCAGCTAGGAAGCCAATTGTCTTAAAGCGAGAAATATATAAGAGACCCTATAAGAGATCCTAGAAAGCCTTGCGGCCCTATAAAATAGCCCGGCTTTCCCTTCTTAAAGCCCTAGCCGACCTATTTACTCTACTAAATGCGATATACTAGGGAGTACGGATATAATAACGAAGCAATTAAAGTCCGTTAAGCTCCCTAACCCCCTACTATTGTCTAACGGGATAAACCCTACCTTTAAGAATTAGAGGATTTAAGTATAAGGAAAGCTCCGCGTTAACTATAACTATTTTCTTTCTAAAGAAGCTAAAATGCTCTACCTCTTTAGTTGAACTACTGGGGACGCCTAACGGTACCTTTAAGCCAAGTTTAAGGACGACTCCCCTATCTAATTTATATCTATTAACGAGATAATACGGCACCTAGCGGCTATCTATATTAACCCAAATAAAGTATAGGATACCCGTTATAACTATAATTACCTAATAATAAAACCGAACCAACCTTTTACTAAATTCTAGACTTAATTCCTATACCTTATAGGAGAAGGCCAGGTTCCCCTTAAGAACTACTAATTAGACCTATACAATAAGCTAACAATCTAGCTATAAGAAAAGATCGCTATAACCTTAAATAACCTACTAACCTATAAAAGACTTACAGCTTATTACCTATTATTAGACTTAGAACTAAAGCGGATTAACGCCCGCCCTAATTAGCAGAAGCGACTCTATAACAATTGGAACTCGCTAGCTATACCTATAGGAGCTAGAGTAGGAAGATAAGTTACGACTGCTTTTATACTAAAGGCGGTTATAACTACGCACTAGTAAGCCTCACCTAACTAGCTATATACCACGCCATTAACTAATATTTGCCGTAATACTCTAATTAACCCTGCCTTGGCTATATGCTTTAACTATAATAAATAAGGTTACTTTGCCTTATCCTGCCTAGAGCTAAAGGATATAGGCAATATTAAGGAGATAGAGGAAGGAGAAATATCTAATAAGTTAGGAAAAGAAGAACCCTAGGGAAAGACTCCCCCCTAGGGTACCCTATTAATCTTAAAGAGATTAATCTTAGTTAGTTAATAGGTGGAAAGCATTTTATAGTTCTATATATAGTATTTTAAAATGGATATAGAGTTAATATAACCGCCCTTATTAATACTAGAGCAAATAGCTTCGCCTTTATAAATACTACCTATATAAATAATGTTGCTAAGTTTCTAAATGTAGAAGCTATCTAACTAGAGAAGCCTATTTAGGTAAAGGGCTATAACGGCTAAGCCGGTTAGCCCGTTATTTACGTCTTAAAGTTATATATCGCTCTTAACGGACGACGCCAATACAGTATCTCCTTTTATATCCTAGACCTAGGGTCCTATAATATAATCCTTAGACGAAAATAGATATTCTATTTTAATATTTGGTTAAATATATAAAAAAGACGGTTTGTCTGGCTGGAGGATAGACTAAGGTTACCCTTCTTTATTAGGGAGATCTAAACTAACCGTAAGACACTAGCCGTAAGGGCTAACCCTACCTACTAGTAGGATGTCCGGGCCCGTGACCTAGCCTTTACCTAAGAGGACGCCTATTGCGAAGCTAGAAAGAACTCCGTATTAATAAAGATACTCTCCTAAAGCGCTATATTTGAAGAGGACTCTACGTACGGAAGCGGGATAGATAATAATATAGATAACGTCTAAATTATATAGATCTAACTGTTATAGAAAAGAACGTATTAATAGGATATAAGGGATAACCTCTGAAAGATGCAATAGGAGCTAAAAGGAGTAACAATAACGCTAGTACCCTAGAAGTTCCTAAAGTTATATACGCCCCTATTATTAATTAACCCCCCTACTATAGATATCGCCGTAATTAGTGCTGTAGTGTTCTACTTTAATATATACTAGAAGGATAATAAGGTCTTTATAATAAGCCTATATAAGATTAACTAAATTATTAATAACAGAGAGGAAAGGCTAGATGAGGAAACCAATGAGGAACTAGTTAAACGCCTCCTTCCTACTATTTATATAGGCTATAAGGATACATTCTTAAAGGCGGCCTTAGATAAGTTACCCCCCTACCAGACATATAATTATAAGATTTAATTAGAGGCCAATAACTTACTAGGCTATAGCCCCCTTTACTATTAATTAATAGATAAGCTAAAAGTAATAAAGTAGTACTTAATTAACAACCTAGATAAAGGGTTTATTAAGCTAAGTTAAGCCCCTTTTACTTCCCCTATCCTATTCGTAAAAAAGCCTAATAGAGGCCTTTGTTTTTATATTAACTATTAAAAGCTAAACGCTATTACTTAAAAGGACTAGTATCCTATTCCTTTAATTAATAAAACCCTTATACGTCTAAGCTAGGTAAAGATCTTTACTAAACTTAATATCTGCTAAGCTTTCTACCAAATTAGGATAGACCCTGTATTTAAAGATTTAACAACGTTCTATACCCGCTATAGTTCCTATAAATATAAAGTTCTTTTTTTTGGACTAATAAACGGACTAGTTATGTATTAAAGGTATATAAATAACATTCTTTTTAATTACCTTAATAAATTCTGCACGGCATACCTAGACGATATTCTTATATACTTGGATGATAAACTTAAGCATTAAGTTTATATTAAGAAGGTCCTAGAGAAACTACGGAATATAGGCTTATAAGTTAATATTAAGAAATATAAGTTTAGGGTAAAACGTATAAAATATCTTGGGTTTATTATAACTATAGAAGGAATTAAGGTTAACCCTAAGAAGGTAGAGGTAATCTATAACTAGAAGCCCCCTTATATAGTAAAAGGAATTTAGTTTTTTTTTAGTTTTTATAATTTCTACCGCTAGTTTATCTGTAACTATGGAATTATGGTAAAACCTCTTATATAACTAACTAGGAAGGATACGCTTTTTGTTTTTAATAATAGCTATATAGAGGCCTTTAAAGAGGTAAAGAATTGGCTTATCTCTTCCCTAATCCTTTATTACTATAACCCGGACCTTAAATTAATGCTAGAAATAGACGCCTCTAATAGGGTTATAGTGGGAATCCTATTACAGTTATATCTAGACGGTGAATAGTACCCTATAGCTTTCTTCTTAAAGATAATAGACCCGGCTAAGTGTAACTATAAAGTATACGATAAAGAAATGCTAGCTATTATTTAATTACTCTTCTAATAGTGTGTAGAGCTTAAAGGTATAAACTCCCGGATTAAGATATATATAGATTATAAAGCCCTAAAGTACTTTATAACTATAAAGCAGCTTATAGAGTAATAAGCCTAGTAGGCTAAAATACTCTCCTAATTCTTTTTTATAATTATATATTATTTTAGTAAGTAAAACTTTAAGGCTAATACCCTAACCTAAAGAGAATAAGATATAGGACCTTAGGATAAGCTAAAGACCTAATATTAGACGCGCGCTTTCCTCTATTTAGAATAGCTTGACCTACGGATTCTTAAGGAGCTAGACTTCTAGTAAAACGAGCTAGCACTAATAGAGGAGTCCTTAGATAAGCTAATAGGGCTAATTAACTGCCTTTTAACTGCAAATTGTATGGCTAATGCCCTAAGGGCCCTTTGTAAATAAGCCGTAAAAGGAGACCCTGATTTTAAGACGGAGGAAGGATTATTCCTATACCAGGAGCGGCTTATAATTCCTAATGTTAATAATCTACGGACTAAACTAATCCGCGAAGCTTATTACTAAGTTTCTATGGCACACCCTAGTAAGAATAAGACCTGTAAAATTATTAACTACCGCTACTACTAGCCGAGAATAGTTGTGGATATTAATTAATATATATAGAACTGCGAAGACTGCTAAAGAGCTATAATCCTATGGGATAAAACCCTAGGACTACTTAAGCCACTCCCGATATTAAAGCGCCCTTAGTAGTATATCTTTATAGACTTTTATAAACTACCTAGGGACCGTAATGAATATGATATAGTTATGGTTATAGTTAACTGCTTTAGTAAACGCCCGTTCTTAATTCTATGTTATAAGAACATTAATGCTAAAGAGGTAGCCTAGCTATATGTCTATTACGTCTACCAAATCTATAGACTACTAAATACTATTATGTCCGATTATAGGCTATAGTTTATATCAGCCTTCTAAAATAAGTTTACCTAGATCCTAGGCATTAAGCTAAAGCTTTCTATAGCTTATTACCCTTAAATAAACGGTTAGATAGAGATTATAAATTAGTACCTAGACTAGAGGCTTAGGCCCTTTATTAACTATTTCTAGGATAACTAGTCTAAACTACTACCCTTAATGGACTACGCGCAAGCAACCCTACCCTATAACTCTACAGGGTTTGCCCTAATTTAGCTAGAAATAGGATACTTACCCCATATAAGCTTTAACTAGAAAAGGCTAGAAGAACCCTAGACTATATAAGAGAAGCTATTTTATGCTAAGGCCTAATAGTACGCCAAATAATTAGAGGAGGTTTGGACGGTAGCCCGCGAGAACCTAGAAAAAGCTTAGAGGTTAATGGAATAGCAGGCGAACAAACACCGTTAAGAGCCCAATTTTGCTCCTAGTAATATAGTCTGGGTTATAATAAGGAATTAGAGGACCGAACAACCCAGCCGTAAGCTAGACTACTAGATAGTAGGACTATATAAGGTTTTTAAGAAGATAGGTAACTTGTATAAGATAAAGCTCCTAGACTTAATTAGGGTTTACCCTATCTTCTTACTAGATAAGTTATGGAAAGCTATAAACAATTTATTGCCTAGATAAAAGAATAAGCCTCCCCTACTAGTTTAAGTAAACGGTAATAACAAATAGGAGGTTAACGAAATACTGGCCTGTAAGATAGTATAGGGAGCGCTAAAATACCGTGTCTAATGGAAGGGCTACAATCCTAACCTAACCTAGTATTCTACGTGGAACTTTATAGGCTACCCCTAGAAGCTTAAAGAATTCTATAACTAATACCCTAATGCGCCTAGACCCCTAAAGTACCTAAATAAATAGATAGAATGCTGGTATAATAAAGATAATAAGTTACCGGAAGAATATAGGGACAAAAACGCCTTAAAGCCCTAATACAGCTATCTACCAAATTCTGCCATATTCTGCCGTTTTCTGCTAGTACCGTAAAATTTTAGATGTTTAGGAACTTTAACCGCCGGTTAAAGTTATCTAATTAGTTAGATCCGTGCCAAGACTTTTAGCGGCTACTCTTTCTGGCCTAGTGCTTCTACTTAGCCCACAATCGCCCTTTATACTTAGTTAGGACGGACTTATATCCCCTTTATCTCCTTATCTCATATTTTTGTAATCCTACATTTATAAGCCTAGTGCTACCCTATTTTTTCTAACTAAGCCTAAGGGCAGGCTTTCTTTTAAAGAAGGGGGTGATGTGACGGCGCTATCGCACATTACCTGCCAAATTCTGCTATATTCTGCTGACCTGCGATTGGCCCGCCTAAAGCTAGCGCCTTAGCGGCTTACCCTATATATTTGTTTACATTGGTCCTAGCGACCCCTTTTCCTTCTCTTTAGCTTAGTATCTTCGTAATATAGCATTCGTTCAAGCTTCGGTTTAGAGGCATTTGTTCAAGCCGTGATATATAGAGACTAATGTATTTTAAGACCAACAAATATATAATATTGCCGTATCTCTAAGGCTTTATAAATTCCTATCTAGGTCCAACTCTTTTATACTACTATATTCGCCAAATATATACTCTTAACTAGTTAAGTTAAGTAAGACATATTATTAATCGGAAGGAAAAGATTCTGTATAATTACAGCACCTGTTATACCAAACGCGTACTTACGCGTTTGGTGCACCAACTACTTATATACTGACTAATTAGGGGGGAGGCGCGTCAGTATATAGACCACGTAGTCTACCTCAATAGAATTGAAAGTTACCACCATCTAAACAAGCATACAATACTATACGTATTTCGTGCCCCTGGATACGACTCACTCATGCTATTAAATTAGTACGAACACTGATCAGTAAGCGCGTACAGATCAGCAATCACTTAACACCTCCCCCCAAGCGATACACGACAGCGACCACCTATTTAAATCCTAGTACGACCTGCTGAAAGGTTAGAAGTTGGGGATTACAGACTATTACCAACTCTATATACTTATTTAAGTCTTAGTACGGTTTACCGGAAGTTTATAGACGCGAATACAGACCTTTACGGAACTTTTTACCCTCCTGCGAACTATTACGGACCTGTTAATTACCTTTACGGACCATTATAAGACCTCTCAAACTATTACGGACCTGTTAATCGATTTTACGGACCGTTATAAGACCTCCTCTACCCGCTACAAGCTACTACTACCCGTTACAGCTTATATAGATATACTACGCTATATAATATAGCAGATATAAGCAAGTAAATTGACGAAGGTCAAAAGAAGTGGAGTTAGGGAGTCGACCTTACGTCTGCAAACGGCGTTAACGACTATATTAATTTCAAAATCCTTAAATACGGATACTTTAAGCTTCTAAACGACGATCTATGGGAATAATATAAGGAAGACTTTGCGGACTTTATAGAAGCTATCTTTAAGACTTATAACCTTATAGCTACCCGCAACCTACGAACCCTCCTACGTAACTAAGGTGTATAGGTTAAAAAGGATAGGCGAGTTACTATTGCATAGTCTCTGTATAACACACTACGTAAGGAGGACTAAACGGAATAGACTAAAGAGCAGATCTTAAACCATATTAAAACCAGCGGACTCTTTGCCTCCTTTAAACTTAATAGGATCTCNGGTCTTATNNACNACCNATTTAACTAAATTCGTCCTATAGACTAAAGAGATCTTAGAATTAATCTTATGGGCTAAAACACACCTAGTACTTAAGTTATGGACCATAATACCCCCGCAAACTAAAATACGGACTAAAACCCTTCCGTTACTTAAGTTACAGATCCGCAAACCACCTAAGTAAAGACCTATGGTAAGGAGCTAGCTAACCTAGCTAAGCTCTATACCGACAAATCTAAGTACAGCGGTGAAAACGATAACTTTGACTTTAAACTAACTATTTTTACGGACCTCTGTCAGAAGGCTGATATTCCTAAATAGGAGTTTAGCTAAGCCTATTCTACTATACTGCGCGGCCTAGCCCTTAACCACTATTACACTAACCTTAAGAGTAACCCCCTTGGTGTTCCCTTTAATAAGCTATATAAAGCTATACACAACTACTTTAAAGGGCCAGAATATAAGCGTGACATCCTTACACAATAGAATACGATTAAGTTACGGACCGTAATTAATAAGAACACCGAAAAATCGACTATAGAGTACCTGTAAATTCTTATTAAAGACCTTCGGCACCTATAGCACGGCCTTAATGCTAAGCTTTAAATAGACGACTTCCTATATAATAAACTTATTATAGCCTGCCAGGAAGTGGAACCCTATAAATATGCCTGTTATAAGCCTGCAGACATCTTAACTGGCCTCATTAACAATTTACGGTCCTCTATTATAATATACGAAGTTTTAAACCCGCTAGGTAGTACTTAAGCCTTTATTACGGACCTATAAAACCTGTAAACTAACTTAGATGCCTACTTTACGGACCGCCGCTACCGCTAGCAGTACCTGTACCGACTAAGTCCTACCTATAACCCCCGCAGCAACTCCCGTATAAAAGTATACCCCTATAGACAAACCAGCTAAAAGTGCTTCGTATATGGTAAGGAAGGATATTAGTCCATAAGGTATACCTAGGAAGAACATAATAGGTCTAAGAAGAGATTTAATAAACGGATTAACTAGTTTATCTTAGAATACGAAGGAGAGGAAGTAGAGGAGTCCCTTAATAAGTTAATGGAAGCCCTTATAATTAACTTTAACTTAGATACTTAGGAATAGGAGACCTTAGAGATGTTTCTAACTACTTTTAGACCTTTTACGGACAGCCAAGCCTTTAATATTACAACTATATTAGCCGACTGCTCCTTTATACACTTAATTATACCTAAAAACCAACCCGTAAGTATACCTATTAAACCCGTTATAGATGTTACGGACTATAAATAAGACCTATTTGTATATATTACTATAGAACGCTATACCCCCAAAGAATTCTATAGTGTTATAATTAATATAGGTGCCTCTAAGAAGTCTACTATAGGTTATAGATAATACCTTATATATAAGACTACCGTAAACAATAATACGGATATTGATACTATGCAAACTAGGGCCGTAAATGTCTAATTTGGCATTGGCTTAACCGCATTAATTAGATTAGTTATAGTTAAGACCCTAATTGGCTTAGTTAACTTCTATATAGTAAAAGTAGACACCCCTTTCTTACTTTACCTTGCGGATATGGATAGGTTATAGGTTTACTACAACAATATTACGGACACCCTAATTGGCCCCGTAACTGCCCTAGGAAGTAAGTATGTTACCCTACTAATTATATGACGATTCGGACACCCGTTCCTTATATAGGGAGAGACTTTATGGACCTATATTTAGGAATCTTTTAACTATAACCCGTGTTACCTTACTAGTACTGAAATCCACCGCCTATACCGCCGTTTCGGCTACCTGTTAGCCGAAAAGCTGTATAGAGTTCTTAAACGCTCTGGACACGACGACGTTAATAAGAAGGCAATTGACCACCTAACTAAATACTGCTCCTACTGCCAGAAATACGGACGTTTCCTAGGCCGATTTAAGTTTATACTTTATAAGGATTTTGACTTTAACCACTTAGTATACATAGACATTATGTATATTAACGGCAGCCTAGTACTATATATAATTGATAAGGTAACCTACTACTAAGCCGCCCGTTAGTTGTAAAATATATCTATAAAGTATACTTGGGATATTTTACGGACCTACTGGATTGATACGTACGTTAGACCTCCTAAGTATATTACCCATAACGCTGGTAGGAACTTTATTAGTAAGGAATTCTAGTAGTATACTATGGCTATAGCTATATTAACAAAAGCTGTTCTAGTTAAGGCGTATTAGTCCGTTAGGCTTATTAAGCGAGCTTACCTAGTTTTATAGAGAGCTTACTAGATTATTACGGACGAATGTAAGGATATCTAAAAGGAACTAGCTCTATAGATGGCCGTTAAAGCCGTTAATAACACCGCTGGCCCTAACGGACTAGTACCTACTCTATTAGTCTACGGAGCCTACCTAAGGATGAGTAATCTAGACCCTCTTACCCCATTTATTACGGAACGAGCAGCTATAATATAGAAGGTAATAGCCGAAATAGTTAAACTACGGGCCAAATAAACTATTAATAGCGCTCTGCACTACCGTAACGGGCCAGATATAACCTTAGTTTATGACCTCCCGCTTAATTCTGAAGTCATTGTATGGCGTAAAAGCGGTAAGTGGACCGGACCTTACCGTTTACTAGCTGTAGAAAACGAAACGTGCTGCGTATAACTTCCTAGCGGACTAACTAACTTTAGAAGCACGTCCGTAAAACCCTATTTTTGGTCTAAGAACACCCGTAACGTTAAACTAGATAAACTGGAAGCACCCACTAAACTAAACAAATAGAAAGTACCTACTGAACTAGACGAACCGGAAGCACCCCTACCCATTTTAGAAGTCCCCTGGAAACCTACTAAACCTACCATAAAGCGTGGTTAAGGGCGCCCCTAAAAGCACCCCGTAACTAAAAACCCTGTAATAGAGAATTACCTAACCTCTGTAGGAATATCCGTAAGGTAATCTCCGCCTATAGATATATTAGTTTTAGTATAGGAAACCCCTTTTACGGACTTATGACGCAAAGAGATTAACGGACTACTTAAAAAGGGCGTCTTTAGAGTTATAATAGAGAGAGACGTTCCGTAAGGTGTCCGTATATTTAACTTACGCTTTATTAACGAAATTAAGCACCCTAGTACTAACAAAGCTTTTAAAAAATTAAGGCTTATTATATAAGCCTACAACGACTAAGGAAAGAACTTAGTCCTTACGCAATCGCCTATGATTTAACGAGTTAGCTAACGGATTATACTTGCACTTACGCTGGGGCTATAGTAAACTAAACCCGTAGCCCTTTACTTACGGGACATCTTATAAGCCTACGTGTAGTCTAATACTTACCTAAGTAGGGACATCTTTATATAACTACCCTTTAAGCTTAACTTAGAATTAGGAATAATTTTATGGGTTATAAAACCCCTTTACGGAGTGCCAAAAGCTAGAAATTATTGGTTTAAGACGTATTACTAGCATTATATTAGTAAACTCAAAATGGAATAGTTGACCTATAACCCCTGCCTCCTATATACCCCATTAAACGGCTTTAGTATTATTGGACTCTAAACAAACGATACCCTCTTTTTAGTAGACTAGACTTTTGCGGACGCTAAAGAGACTAAACTATAAGAAGCTAAGTTCCTAGTAAAGCCGCGAGAGTAGTTAACTAAGTAGACCCTAATTAAGTTTAATAGAGGCTTAATTATATAAAAGGGTAACTTAATCTAGCTAACTTAGGAACGCCAAGCTTAAAACCTAAGGCTCGTTATAGTAAAGCCTACGGACCTTACTAGTTCCCACAGAGAGACCTATAAGACCGTAAATACGAAGGACTAATACGTTGCATAGTGTATAAGAGGCGCCTATATTGCTATAGTTTGTTAACCTAAATCTACCTATGATTTATCCTTTGCGGCCTAGGTAACAGATTTATAAGAGGAAAATACCAAGTAGCTTAATAAGCGTATTTAGTAGCAAATTAATAATGCAGTAAGGGGACTTACTTTCGTACCACTAGACCTAAATTCCCTTAGTATACTAGTATTTACGGACGCCTCCTTTACTAATAATAGGGACCTATTATCATAAATCGGCTTTATAATTGTACTTATAGACTATAATTAGGATGGAAATATACTCTACTGGTCTTTAATTAAATGCAAATAAGTAACCCGCAGTATACTAGCTTTTAAGCTATATGCACTAGCTTATGGCTTTAATATAGGAGCCGCAATTAAGTTAATAATCTAGAAGATCCTATAATTAGAGCAATTACCCCTGGTTCTATGCACCGATTTAAAGTCCCTTTACAACTATATAGTCAAACTAGGTACGACATAAGAGAAGAGGCTTATGGTCGACTTAATGTGCTTGCGTCAGGCCTATGAACGACGTAAGATTACGGAGGTCAAATGGATCAGCAGCGGAGACAACCTAGCGGACGCTATGACTAAGGTAAAGCTGTATCAAGCTCTAAAAACCCTAATTAACACAAATAAGCTTAATCTAAAGGTTATAGAATGGGTGGAACGTGACTAACGGAGCACTTACGGTTCATTTACAGTCCGTTAGAAGGCCGTACGGTTCATTTTACGGGCCGTAAGTAGGACTTACGGCCAGCTTAAAGCACCGTTTGGAAGGCAGCCTAGAAGGCACCTCGGGAGGGATTTCCTATGTATTTCTTTTGTGTTTTACGGTTCTATTAAAAGCAATTACGGAGGTTATATACAAGTGGGTCTATCTTTAAGTACCGCCAGTGTATAATTATAGCACCTGTTGTACCAAACGCGTACTTACGCGTTTGGTGCACTAACCACTTGTGTGCTAACTAATTAGGGGGGAGGCGCGTCAGTATATAGACCACGTAGTCTACCTTAATAGAATCGAAAGTCACTACTATCTAAACAAGCATACAATACTATACGTATTTCGTGCCCCTAGATACGACTCACTCGTGCTATTAAATTAGTACGAATAGATTCTTTAAGAAGCCGAGAGTATTCTACTTAAAATGCGTCTACTTTATTTAAGTCGGATTTTAGGTTCTCTAGGAACTATTTAGCATAATTACTAAGTAATAATACTTCTGTATAGCTTGTGTCGTATAAAGTTTTTAACGCTAATTAATATTTAGGTAGTAAGGTGTTAGAGTAGTTACTAATATAAACAATTCTTTTATTTACCTAAGCTCTAAGGAGATTATTAAAAAGTATCTCTATTAGTACTAGGATATTATATTAACTAAGGTAATCTCTAATAAGAGGGTAGTCCCCTTTAGAAAATCTAGTTTTAATATAGATATTAATAAATAGTAATAACGGATCCTCTTTAGTATCCTCTTCGGTTTATAGTAAATCCTCCTTAGTATTACCTTTAAGATCAGCTAGGTAATCTTAAAGCTTTAACTTTATTTTAGTTTTCCTAATATTCTTTCTATAAGGAAAATCTTTTCTAATTTAAATTAGTTATATAATAGCATTTTATCTAAAGGTATAGCCTTACTACTTATATATTAGCACCATTAATTGCTATTATAAATAATAGCCTATATATCTATCTAGTAGAATATATCCTAGCTTACCCTAGGCAAGAGTAGTTAATTACTATTATTAATCCGGATATACAACCTGCTAATATTACCCTATAGCTTTATAAACTAGGGCAGTTAAGTAAATAGTTAAGTTAAGTTATTATAGCATAGTACACCCAGAGATATTAAAAGGGAAAGATAATTAATATAAATGCGTGGGCGGATAGCTAAAGCAACATAGCTAAAGGCCCTAAAACGATAAGTTAGATAAATCTATAGATAAGCATAGAGCAGCCCCTAAAGAGGTAAGACTATACGCTAGTAAAATAAAGCTCAACATTTTATAAGAGTATATTTAAGAAAGCCGGTTTTGGGTGCTATAGACTTAGAATGTATATAAAGAAGGTACCTACACTTATACATTACCCAAGCCACCACGCGGAAATGCACTCCTACGGCAGTTCCTTTTAGGTAAAATAATAGTTAGCTAAAAAAGGTGCATAGTATTAGAATTAAGAAAGCCGGTCTGGGGCTAAGGTATAAAAAGCGGTCGGCCTTAAATAGAGCCGAATCCTTTATATAATAACTGCTTTAATAGATCTACTATATAGTTAAAGCTTCCTATACCTAGAAGGTACTATACCATAGGAGTACACCTCTAAGGGGTGGCTTAGGAAGTGTATAAGTATATATATTTAGGGGCAGATAAGCCTTATAAAGGTATTCTGCATTATCCCTTTACGTAAAAAGCCTTTTACGGGACAGTTAAACCTTGTGTCTCCACTGGCATGGTTATGTTGATCTATATAAATTCTTAGCTCTTTAAGGGGATAAGAATATCAGATACTTTTTTATAGTATAGCTCCGCCACTATATACGTTTTAACTTCCTCCGTTAGCGTAGCTTTGCTAGTAACGCCAGTCTGCCTTACCTTTTATGCACTGCTTAAACGTCTATTGTAACCAAACTAAGTTATAGTATCCACGTATAGGAGGATTCGCCGTACTATTTTAGCTCCCTAGTTCCGGTTTTATATATCGCCTAAGTTATATACGGGACTAAACACACCGTGGCTGTATATACCTCGGAATAGTAGGAAAGTTTATACTAGTAAGAGATAAGGCGGAATTAGCAGCGGGGCTATATTAATATAGGGGCGAGGGTCGCGTCTTAAAGGATATATATCTAGGAAGATATCTAGGTTTTATTCTTAAGCCCTTTAATAAATAGGAAGCCTAAAGCCTTACTAACTATAGGCCGCCTTATAAGTACTGCGCTTAGAGAATTTAATAATTTTCTTATAGATACGCTTATTAATTAAGTAAGTCTACTTCTAATTATAAATTCTATAGCTTTTAACTATTTATAGGTGTACTAGTCGCCAATATAAAATTTTAACTTTAATTATCAGCCGAGCACTAGAGGGAATAATTAAGTCATTACCACGTTGCATTGCTTAGTTATTAAATAATAAGATATACCTACGGCGGTCTTATAACTTCTCTAGCTTAATAAATTTAGGTAGTTTATCGCCTTATATTCTAGTACAAAATACGCCTTCTAAGTACATCTTTGTAAATACCTCTATATATGTTTACCTAATTGCCCCTTTAAGGTTTTAAACACGAATCGCTTTACGCTAAAGGCCTAGGATGCGGCTATTATTATACAAAAATTTATTAAGAAGGGCTAAGAGATTAAGTATCTTTAAGGAATAAAGGCCGGCGTAGATAGGAATAAGTAGAAAGCTATAAAGCGCAATAGGCAGGATTTTAGTCTCTTGGAGCTTAATATTAGTACCTATATAATACTCAGACCGGTAAGTTTTATAAACTATAGCCGTAAATTTAACGCTCGACTTTTAATAAGAGGACGATTTATTTAAGTTATTACAGAAAAAGATATTAAGATTAAAGAGGAGATTACAATTTACTACAGTAAAGACTACTTTTACCCTAGCGTTAAGGTCCTTAAGTATAACGAGGAAGGGGAAGTAATAGCAGTAATAAGATTTAAATAGTACTAGAAGTTATACAGACGGGAATAGCCTTTACGCTCTAGATAATACTATAAATAAAGAATAAGGTTAGTCTAATTTCCCTACCTTAAATCTATTAGTGTTTTCTTTTAGTAAAGGCTTTCTTATTTTTAATATTTAAGATAGTTTATTTTTTATTCTATTTTCTAAAATAAGGTTATATCTATTTCTTACTACTTAGTAATAGCTAACTTCCTCTTATTTAGGAGGGTTAATATATAGTTTTACCATTTATAATAAGTCTCTTCTTACTTCACTCGTCTCCTTTACTTAGGCCTAGGTTTGCAGACTCCAATATAAATATAACTAATTAGCGGCTAATATTAAGCTAGTTAGCGTGAATAAGAATTAATATTTATATATTATCTATTCTAACAGCATTAAAACAGTTCTTTAAAGTTAGTATACGCCCTAATATATTAAATAAATACATCTACTTTTTAAGTTGTTTAGTTGCAAACCGCTCTACCTTAGATTGATCTATAGGAAGTGTCATCCGTTAGTCTTTAAAGATGCCGTTTTACTAAACTCGGACAAATATTTAAGGTGGCATAAATAGTACAGCTTAATTATTAGTGTCTATTATTACCTATTCTTAGTTAGGCACTATAGTATTATATACTCCTTTAGATATATTATTCCTAGTAAGCGCTATTAGCTCTGTAGCTTATAAAATGCATACTATAGTCTGCAGAGATCCTTTATTGCCTAAGTTTTCTAATAGCGCGTTGTTTCCTATATTAGCTCCCAAACTCCGTCGTCTCTCATAGTAAGATAAGGCTAAATGTTCTCTTTATTAATATAAGCGGTGCAAAGGCCTAGTAGGGCTTCCAGAACGGCTCCTTTAGCTAATACTATAATGTCTATCTAGGTTTCTGGGCCTCTTCTTAGGCTGGGCAATAGGTGGGTCAGCTATGGTTCTTAGTAGCGCGGAAGGACGTCTCCCAGGGGTACAGACCCGATTACAGCAATAAAAGAGCACCACCGATCCCTTAAACTCTCAAGATTATCAGTCAAACCCACCGGCATTACCGGGTTTCACAGAATAGCTCTCAGCTGTGAACTCCAGCACGCCGTCCGTTTTCAACGTTTCTGGGTCCAGATATACCCGCAGCCCTATATCCCTGCTGTCTAGGTTAAATACCCGCAGCACGGCATACACTTTGCGTGCAACTCTCCCGGGCTCCAGGCGCATTCGTTGCATCTATATTCTCTACGTGTCAACATGCACACTCTCGAACCCTCCGCTTAAGTCTACAAAGCAGTGATTTGTGGGAAGGACAAAGTAGACTTACCCTTACATACTGACTCTTGCTCACCCAGAATTTCTCCGCACAGCCCTTGAGCGTTGTCTTGACCTCCAAGAAGTACTTTGGCGTTGCGTCTGTCCACGTTTCGGCAGGCAGGTAGCCCTGACCGATGAGAAAGTTGGTGAATATAGAGCTGGTGTCTTCGTAGACAATGTCGGCAGTTTCAGAACCGATCCACTGCTCTATTGTACGATATTTATGGTGTACGCGGACTTCATGGCGGATCGTACTGCGCCAGTTTGCTAGAGTAAATTGTGGCAGGGGGAGGCTCATGAGGAGCTCGAAGACCTATAATAGGGAGATGATGAGTGATGGAATTGTCATGGTGAGCGATAGGAACACTTACAAACAGCTCGCCAGCAGCTCCGATTTTCATATCGTGAGCAATTTGATTCATTGACCGTACCCCGAATGGCAAGTATCCCAGCCGAGATTCGTTTTCGGTTTCCAGAGGGAATTGGAAACCTAAGCTTGAAGAAAGTGCATCCCGGAGTACGCTAAAGTCAAAAGCTCCCCGAGTGGGAAACATTACCTTACTTGCTGCGTTGATTATACGATCGAGAAGCGCAGCGTATTGGCTGAAGCTGGAAGTAGCGCTTGTTGTTGGTTGTGGCGATTGGGAACGTTGATTGTGAGGCCGGTTTGCGAATGGTATGGAAGGGGGCCCCTGAGGTTCCGTTCCCACAGAAGATGGCGGAGGAGTAAACATACCACTAGAGGAAGAAGACGAAATTGAACGCCTAGCGTATTGGCTGTGGGGGCTAGGAGTTCCTTCGTCTGCAACCGATCCTACTACCGAAATATTGTTGATCACCGTGCTAGGCTGGACTCGTGCTAAGTTTGCCAATCGGGAAGCTTCAACCTCCACTGTCTCGACATCTTCGTTCTCTCCTCTAGCGCTATCCTGGTCGTCGTTCGCATCGTTTGGCCGATTGACCCCAGGGACTTCAATAATACCAGCGTCTTTGAGAACCTCATCAACTACGTCGAGTACGCTACTGCGTGTGATTCCACTAATTATGCTCTCTGCATTCGGATCTTGAACTTTAATAAAGCCAAGTAAATTCCTTGGGAGTTGTCGAATATAGCAAACTTCTCTATCACATCTGTTCCTCGGGACGTACAGATGTAGCCGGTCGTCAACATGCTCCAGATGGAAATTTGCCTTTGTGCTTTCTACAGAGACGCTTTGTCGACCTTGAGTGAGAGTGAGAGATTTTGATATCCCGTCACTCTTAAATATTGATGTCGTTAGCAACAAGTAGTATAAAGAACGGTCTCCTTCCCGCGCTTTCGGGCTATTGAAATGAACCGCACATCTATGAAATAATTTGCGAAATTAGTTGTGTCTTGTAGCATGATGCTAAAGAAAAGGCCCTACAAGCATACCGGAAAAGTGCGTAAGCTTTTCGCCTAAATTCATCACTTAGGCGTGGATGCAAGTCACCTCCAGTCACCATTGACTTTTCTTCGATAATTTTGGACATATATCTCCCTCCCAAGCCAAGAGGTAACAAGAAAGATCGATATTCTTGCACTTCTTTAAGTGTGTAGTTCAACACTGATACTTTACCTTCGAAGGCTACACCGTACTCAAAACGGTCGATGATAGCAAAATCTGTCCTAATGCTTTCTAGTCTGATGCGACCATCAGGGAATTTTACTGGAAATATCTTGGATGTGTGCAAGTCAACCAGGGCATCCCTACTTGGCTCCATAAGACTGATCTTCCTGATCGTATCTTTGATTTCTTCGATTGCAGTGTTTCCGTTTGCTAGTTCTTTTAACGCTTGAATATGCATGTTAAGATTTGGCTTCTGCACACATAGTCCTTCAACGAAGAAATCCTCCAGTCTAGAATAAAGGGTAGCAATAGAAAATTTCTGTGGAATACGAGTACTATCGACTGCCCAGACACACGAGGAAAGAGGATGCCATGATTCCTGTAGAGGGTGATAGATCAGAGCATATCGTTCAAAGTCATTACTAGCCGTTTTACATATTAGCTGTTGCGTTAGATGAACTGGTATGTATGCAAGGAAACTTCAAAATTACCGGATAGTATCCCAGTCAGTCACTTGGCGCCACAAGTGTAGATATATGTTGGAAAACTTGTTCGTATCCTTTTGTCCTTTCCTCTTGCTTTCCTTAAGTTCCCTCACAGAATCCCTTAGGTCCGAATTGGGTATTCTCAACACGACGTGGAAAAGCTGCTCAAACTCGCGATATTTGTCAATTGCTTCCAATGGCTGCTTTATCTCGAGCCAATCGGGGCCTTTCCATACGCACTCCTTTGAAGTTATCCACTGGGTATCATTTGATCTACGACGCTGCATGTAAATGCATGGATTATCTCTGAAATGATTCCTGCCCAGTCGTGAGAAACGTATGTCTCCTGTCGGAATGAAAACTTACTGGAGCCACTCCCTGTCCCCAGCAGTATGGCAATTTTGTTCAATTGCTCTATATACCCTTAGATAATTTTCTAGATCATCTAAGCTAGAGTCCCTAGAATTAGCAACGCGAAGACGTTCAAGAATGGTAGTATAGAAATCGAGATTTTCCTCAACTCTCACTTTGAGTCTTCTCAGAAATGACAAGCTCTCAATGGACGTATCGCTGAGATGAGATGGTGCTTGCAGAAAGGGGAAATCTGCAACCTCGAAAACTTGACAGATATTCTTCAGATTCGGTAGTGGAAGGTAAGATTGTTCTAGTGGTACCAAAGTGCCGTTCTCAGACGGAACCTTACTTTTGGATACTTCTTCTGCTATGTCTGTGGTCAATAAAGACTCATATGAGGACCAATACTGTTCCAATAATCCTACGAGCTTTTCGGGACGATATTCGATTACGTATTTGAATTCGTTGGACAACTGGTGCGGACGACCGATACGAGTGAGTTAAAGGAAACTTCGGATTTTAGCAATGGATTCAAGCCAAGCCATCCATGACTTGCCATTATGATTCGCCTCTGCAGAGACCGCTCGTATGTACGCGGAATTGAGGAAGTGGACAGGGTAACCAGGCGCGTAACTATAGCCTAGATTTATTTCTTCCAAAAGTTCTTTCGTGCCGCACTCTTGCTCAGACTGAAAGTATATATATTCCTCTAAGGGATGCACCTGCTCATCGTCCTGGTCCATTAGCCATATCGCATCGTCTAGATCGGTTTGGTCGGCCGGAAGCTTCCAGTATAAAAATTTGAGGTGCGAGATTGAATTTTCCATAGTGATATTTCCCTTTTTGCTATATCTAGTGGTGATCAAACGGATCACACTCGAAGATGGAGAAGTCTGAACCTTAAGATAAGAGAATAACTTCTTGCGAAATGTGTTTTGAACAGTGTCAGTGTCAACTAGCCTGAGACCTAGGTCGGTGGGAATTGGAATTCCCATGTGATTGGGAAAGAAAATCGGGTTGTTTTCGGAGGGCTCTTTTTCCCACAAGCCGTTCCCCAGAGGAATGATGGGGAGTTGTCTTACGCGACCGATATTGACCGAGTTCTTACGAAATGGAGATGAAAGTAAGCGTGCAACTCTGGTATGCCAATCAATGTTCGTAGTGGGCGTGGTTTTCATCCGCGATATGCTGCTCTTAAGATCTGCTTCGACTATGTCCAACCACTGCTTCATGAGCATATTTTTCAATCCAAGCCTTCGCAAAGGCTCGAAGTCATTTTCTAGGTAATTCAGGGAAAGATAGATTTCAGGATTTAGATCCCGAAAGAGTGGCCGATTATGTTCATCGTAAAAACTATTTGCCACGTGTCGAAGTTTTCGGGGAAGTCTTAGACACGTTTCGCTTCTCGGTCGCAGTATGGGCGTATCTTCAAGAAGCTTATAGATTTGCGGTCCGAGCCCTTTCCAGAAGTCGTCGGAGATAGAGTCGCTTGGGAGGTACCTCATCCATTGGTACTGGAGAAATTTAGTCGCACAGAATTCGAGAACAGCATCTCGAAAGGCTTGCGCAACGCCAGCAAGGATAGCTTGATTCCAAGGGGATTGAAATACGTCTTCCCGACTGGCTTGTGTAATGAAATCTGACTGGATCAAGAACTGGTTACTTTGTTTAGCATTGGAAGTGGATTTGTATTGAAGGTGACATACGGTGAACCCAGCATTGCGGAGCGGGAGATATGCAAAAATGTGTTGCTGTTGGATAATTGGCTCAGTATCTTCATTGACTGGGAAAGCGAGAACTACTTCGGCTTTGTTAGTATGCTTTCGAGCCTCGTCTGTGGGCAAGTTCTCAAGTTGTCTCCTCGTGAGGTGAAACAGGCTGATTGTTTCTTTTGACCCATCGGAAGACGTAACTGTCTTAATTAGCTTCTCTAACCGCCGGATATCATCAGATCCATAGGTGTGTTTGACCACTTCCGTGGTACCGTCCGCAAAGTATATGGCTTGAGTAATGACTTTGAGTTTCTTTAGAAAGAGCAAGAGGGTATCGGGTAGTTGGCGGAGTTCCTGCACTCGCTGATCAAAGTGGTCTGGGTTGAGAAGCGTCAGGGTTATCCTAGTGCGGACGTTGTGGGGCAGATATCTATGCGGTTTATTTATTGGGGTTACCATCCCTAAGCCATCATCGTCTGAATTGCGTCGGTGCTCGAAGAAAAAGGAAAAAGGCCCTGATTGAATATGCACTTTGCATGCAACCTTGAAAACTGATTTGAAACCGATTCCTTTTTCACCAATATAGCCTTGTGTGATTGTTTTCGTGCTCTCTCCGGTGCTGCAAATTGCTTTAACATTACTTTCAGTAAAGCCATCCTCGTTTGAGTCAATCACGATCCTATCGGGATATAGACTGAAGGTTATATATGGCTCATTTCCTTCCGCAGCGGCTTGCGTATACTGATTATCTTCGGCATTCTGAATGAGTTCGTATACGAATCTGGTGTCCTTGGAATAAAGATTGACCGCAAGGCTAGTAAGATGTGATGTGAGCTTCTGCTTTGGTGGATGAAGAATGTCAATGGGTTGTATACGTCTTGGTAGCTGCACCCAACTTTCGCCGAACATTTGCTAAACTTCTCAATACTGCTAGCGGCGTAGCTTCGCGATCAGCTGGAGAAATGCCACCGTTATCCTCTTTGATTGAATCTATAATCTCTCGAGCAGCTTCTCTTGACAGGTTCGACATATTGGATAATGAAGGCTTAGAAATATATCCGTCACAATTATTCAGTAACTCGTTGATATGGAGTGAATGCAAATAAATAAAACATAGAGCCGGCCTAAATACCTGATTCCATTAGAATTACCTTACCGTGCAGGCGTCTAGTTTAATAAGGTGGCACTGAAAGCGTTAACACCACTCCGCTGATTTGCGGGAAAACGTCGCAGAAGTGTATCAAACCGCATTAAGTTGGTTTTAGCCCCGCGCCTCATAACTGCACATAAGTACCATTTGAAGCAATATTTGGCCGGGGCGTTAGCATGATACACCGGTGAAAAGTATACTGATAACCTTCCTCTCAAACGTCGCGTCCCATCAACTACCGAGGTAATACGCCGTTCTGCTCAGGTCAAGCATCGGAGTAATGGAGGCCCTATTGCTGCATTTGTTTGCCGTAGCTTGTCCTACACGTTATAAAAGTCAAGAGATTGAGCCAATGAGGGACTTGGGCAAGGTGGAATTTCTGTTCGTCAGTAACACCTCCTGCCAAGGCCAGCCACCGGAGCCATCCCGTCTTTGGCCGGAGCGTCGACTTCACTCTTTATAGCACCTATCAGATCATTGACTAGGCGTGGCGCGAACATATATGAGAGGCTCTATGAGGAAGAAACTATGGAGCTCGATCGCTCGAGAAGATATCTATAATATGGCCCGTGCACTCAAGAGACTGCTCGCCCAGACCTGCGGAGGATAGCCCGGATATCGGATAATATCCGGATAATATCCAAATAATACACTACCTATAGCCCCACTAATATAACTCTATATTTTTATAAATAGAGGCCTTAATTTATAGCTCTATTCTAGGGCTATAAAATAAGCCTTTATTTATATAATTTAAGGCCGTTTTTGGTAGAGTTATAGGGGGTCATTATTTCTAGGAATGGAGGGGCCGGATAAGTCAGCGGAGAGCCTTAAGCCATTACAAAGCACCCCTATAACCCTAACTAAATAACGCTTCTATATTTTCATAAATAAATAGCTTATTTTATAGCCCTAAAATAGAGCTATAGAATAGGACTCTATTTATAAAATATAGAGTTATATTAGTGGCCCGCTATAGGGGGTATATTGTTTTTAATAGAGGACAAATACACGCCGCTACGACTTGGCGATTTTTTACGATCTCTTTATAGTAAATAGTAGAAGGCTCTATATAAAGCTCTGCACGGAAGCTCTGCAAAAGCTTTCTATTAAAAGCCTCTGCTTAAAGCCCTTAATTTAGATTTCTCTAAAGGCTTTACTAATAACGTAGCACTAATATACTATAACGCTCTATATAAACGCTTTGCACAATACTTTATATTAAAAAACTCTTATATTATAGAGGCTCTATAGGACGCTCTATATAACACTCTATATATTAAGGCCTATATATTATATATAGAGGCTTTACGTATAGGGCTCATATACGGACGGCTGCCTATATTTAAAGACTCCTATATTCCCTTTAGCTAGTATGTAGATTTAGTCCTACGGTTATCGATAAGAGCCAGCTTAATAGAATTAATGGGATTAAGGCTCCCCGTGACCCATACGCGTATTTTTAATTCTAAGTGTTTCGCGTATAGACTAACTCTTATAGGACGCCTACCAGCTGAAGGGATATAGAAGCTCTATTAATATAATAGCTTTATATATAAAGCCTAGTGCTTAGCTATATTTTATAGTGTTATATAATAAAAATAAAAATAAAAGTTTTATAGTTAAATTATCTATAGATACTAAGCCTTATCTAGATATTATAATCTAGGCTATTCCTTAAGATAAGGATTATTATCCGCTCTAACTAAATAGGATTAGTTTATTCTTTAATATAAATATATCTTTAATAGACTTATAAAAGGGATAGGGCTAGATAGGGGCCTTTTAGGATAATAGACTTAATTAGCTAAATAGTACTTTGGGGAGACCTATTCCGGATAGTCACTTTAGATAGGCCTTAGGCTATATTTGCTTAGTAATATAATTATTTAAAAGCTTAGAGAGGGTCTTAGATGTTTTATAATTATAATATTAATATTTATCCTTTTACAAAAAATTATATTTATTATGAGCTTAAGTAGTTATATATATATTATTTAATTTAAATATTATATATTATTATATAGAGAGGCTACTCTCGCCATATAAAAGGCTTCTATTATATAACGGCTTTATACGGAGGGATCTTCATATACGAATCTTCTACCGTGTGTAGAGGCTCTGCGCGACGGCTGACGGCTCTGCGTACGACGGTTCTGCGTACGACGGCGCTCTACTACGGAGGCCTCTATATAAAAGCTTCGTGCAGAGGCTTCGTGTAGAGCTTCGTGCAGAGTCTCCATACGCAGAGCCCCGTGCAGAGCCTCCGTAACGGCAGAGCTTTCGTGCAGAGCCTCCATTGCGCGAGCAGCTTCGTGCAGAGCCTCCAATATGGCAGAGCTTCGTGCAGAGCCTCCATATTGCAGAGCTTCGTGCAGAGCCTCCATAATGCAGAGCTTCGTGCAGAGCCCCCATACGCAGAGGCCTCCGTACGCAGGAGCTTCGTGCAGAGCCTCCATACGCAGAGCCTCCGTACGCAGAGCTTCGTGCAGAGCTTTCGTGCAGAGCCTCCGTACGTAAAGCTTCGTGCAGAGCCTCTATACGCAAGGAGCTTCGTGTAGAGCCTCCGTGTATACAAAAGCTTCGTGCAGAGCTTTGGTAGAGCTCCGTGCGCGGCTCCCCTAAAGCCTTGTTCCGCAGAGCTCTTGTAAGCTTTACTATCTATATAATATTACTATATCCTTAGGATATTTGGATATAAGTGGTACCCTTTTAAAGCGCTTTATAAGCTTCTATATACTCTATACTTATAGAAATTTATTTATTTAATATTGGGAGGTGCATTACACTGTGTAAGCATATTAAGGGTATTTTGCCAAGACTATCCTTATACTATCCGGATAGTCTCCGGATACTATCAGCTGATAGGCCTATTATCCGAGAGGCCTATCCGGCCTATCCTCCGCAGGTCTGCTGCTCGCCTACCCTACTAACAGCACCTAACCCTTAATAGTCCAATTCCACCTTCCGCTGGTTTGAGTCCCATTAAATACGAAATGATTGCATTGCTGAACCTCATATAGCGAGAAATATAGTAGCGCCTGCTATGCGACGTTACGTACTAAAATATGCAACCAAAGCGTTATTCTACTTCCTAGTCTGAGACGTATTGGAAGGTATCGGAGGTCCAGGTTAGGCTTGGCATAACCTCGGGTTACGCACGACCCCCTAAGGTCCGCGACATATCGTCCAAATATCACCCCCCCTTTTAGTAGTAGCCCCTACTTTTTAGACGCGTTTTTAAGGCCTAAGTTAGTACTAGGTTAGTATAAAGGACCTTATTACGCGCCTTTAACCTTATCGTCGCCTTAATAATCTATTTTTTAACCCTCTTTTTATTTGTTACGGCACTGACCTAACGCATACTGTTTCATACTGTCTCGTACTATTCCCTACTATTAGCTAGCCTACTACTAGCGACTTAGCGGCCGGCCCTACTATTTATATATAATACCCCCTTTCTACCTTCTTCCCCTCTTTATACCATAACGTAGTTATTTAGTCTACTTTATTGCAGCACTGTGACAGTTTATAGTATCTTTAATTTACGCCCCGTCGCGATTACTAATTCCCTATACCCTAGCCAATTAACCTCCGCCCCAGAGCAATCGCGACCTACGCGCGCCTCTACTAAAACCAACACATCCCTAGTACAGTCTTAGAACAATCCTTAGTTTTTACCTAGCGCCTAGATGGGCGACACTAATAATGCCAAAATGGCCGAAACCTAGAACCCCCGTGATGTTTTCGCAGACCTATTTATAGAGATATACCCCAATATCGCGTAGATAATCCGCCGCTCCCTACCGTACCCTAAGACCTTTAAGCCTAGTAAAGCTTACCTTACCCTTATTAACTATACTAATAAGTTCCTTAATAATATTAAAGTAGGACTACAGTATATGTATAATATAAACACCGCTAATAAAAAAGCTAACGAAAACCTTAGTGCCCTTATTGCTTTCTAGACAGGAACTATTAACTCTTAGGTAAAGACTATTACCGTTTTAAAATAATTAACCCCTATAATAACGGTAGTAACCTAGCAGAAAAAACGGAGATCTAAAGNCCCGCCAATATTTAGCGGAAAAGGCACCCCGCTAGAATAATAAGCTAATTTTAAGACTTGGTATATTAAGATTAAGGGAGTCTTTAACCGGGACTAGGATTACTTTAATATAGTTTAGTCCTAGATCCTTTATATCTCGGATATACTAGAGGATAAGGCCTATAAGTTTATTAAGTAGGGCTTAGAGCTTATATATAAAAACCCAAACAACATATCTGCGTGGAAATGGCCTACTAAGGAAGATATGCTTAAAGACCTTACTGCCTACTATAAGGTCCTTAATATAACCTAGGTCGCAAAGAATAAGCTTAACTATTTTCCCTAAGGCGAGCGTAATTACTAGTCCTAGAAGGGAGAGCTTAATAAGCTAATAGTCCGCGCTAAAAAGATAGACGAATAGAAGGTGGACCTACTCCGAAAGTTTATCTCTCTAAAGATAGAAGAGCTAGTACTTAGACTGGCTTACGAAATTAATAATAGCGACTATATAGGTTAGAGTAAGTAGATAGATATATTCGCTAAGAACCTCGCGAACTATATATACTAAGCTAACCTTAAGAAGAACGCTAACCACCGCCTACTTGCCTAAGCCCCTGCCCCTATATTAACCCTAACCTTAGTAGTAACTAGAGAACCTATAGACCTTAATAGAATCTTAGACACGGAGTATAAGCGCCACATTAATAATAGATTATGCCTTGCCTATAGCCTACCCGGCCACTAGAAGGATACCTATAACCCTACTAAGATAGTAAACCTAGTCCTAATGCTACCCTATTAAATAACATAAATAAATAACCGCGGACGCGGTAACTATAGAGTCCATTATAGACGCGGCGACCGCGGAGCCTATTATAGCCGCGGCAGACGACCCCCCCCCTTTAACCCTATAGCTTAGTTACTTTAAACTATACCCTATATGGGAGCCTAACCCGTTAATAACGCCTAGTATTAGTGACTTCGCGCTAGCGAATATAAACACGGCCATGTTATCGGCAAGGTATTGTCTTCCTATACCCCAACCAAAATAGAGATAAATACCGCCAGCCAGATAGACACTGGACCGCCCCGCTAAGACAGCCCCATACCCTAGTCGTTAAAAGGTAAACCCTTAGACTAAGTTACGCCTAAGGGTTTAAACCATATAAGGAGGAAGATAAGAAGATTAGGTCCCTATTACTAGATTAATTAGTCCTTTTTATTAGTAAACTATTACTTAATCTTAGATTAGCAAATAGTAATAAGAAATTAATCCTTATTTAAACCTAACTCTTTTTATTACGTAACCTATACCCCTAAGTTTATATTAATATAGTAAGCCTAGTAGACTCTAGTAGTACTATAATGGCATTTACTAACGTAGAGTCTATTATAAGAAAGTATAACGTTATAACTAAGAAGCTGCTAGTACCTAGGCTACTGCGCCTTATAGATAGTATCCTAACTTTGCTTATTACGGACTACTTTACCACCTAAATATTAATCGGCCTCCATACTAAAGCTATACTCTTTTTTATTACTAAACTCTTACCCACTACCCTAATTATTCTAGGTATGCCCTAGCTTTAAAAGTATAAGCCCCGTTCTAGCTTTAGGAAACTTAAAATCCGCTTTAACTTAGACTACTGCTTTAGGCACTACCTCCTATAGGGGATAGCTGACGTTAGTAGGAACGCCCTATATAGACACTTAGTACTACTAAGCCTAGTGCCTAGGACTATATATAAAGCCCTAATAGTAAAAGACGTTCCTAATAAAGGGGAGCCTATATAGCTATAAAGAAACGAGATAGTAGAAGACTAGACTAACCTAGCACTTAAGACTAAAATAATAGGCTAGCCAGCCCTACTAAGACTAAGGAAAAAGGTCCGCTTTGCGCCGCCACTATTAAGAAACTAACCCTAACCCAGGCACTATTTAAACCCTAGCCGCCTAGCCTAATACCTAGAATTAAGCTATATACTATATACGTATACTATAGCTCGCGTTATAGTAAGGACTAGCTATAGAACTACTAAGACCCGGATAATAGAAACTGCGCCATTATAACGCCTAACCTTATACCTATCTCCCGCGCGTACCGTATAGGGCCGCCGCCTTATTTCCGCCCCCCTAGGCTGACTAAACTATACTAGCCTAGCTATAGCACTAGAGAGCCAGATACGCCCTAACCTAGACGATATTAAATATACCTATGCTGTTAATTTTACCTAGTTCTATAAATAAAAAGACATAAAGGTAATAAGGATCTATATGGCGGAGCTAGTAGAACTAGTTAAATAAGATAAGCACCGACAGCTACTTAAAGAGCTGCCTATAGGCCTAATAGAAGTACCGAACCTATTAAAAAGGTCTTTCCGCTAGCTAGTAGAAGGCGACTATATAATAAAGGAAGCCCGTAAAGTGCTTCCCCCCTATTTCTATAACTTTCTTAAGATAAATCTAAAAACTAAACCCAAGCTTTTACATCGGAAGATAGTTAACACTAATGTTAAAAAATTCCTAAAAGGCAAACTAGGATTAACCCGCAAAGATATTCTATAACGCCTACTAAAGAAGTTTAGTAAATATATTAAGCACTTTCTCCCTAAGAACGTAGATAAGCTGCCCCCTTACCGACCATGGGACTATAAAATTAAGATTACCTCTAGAAACTAGGCCCTATATTATAAAAATAGACCACTCTTACCTGCTAAACTTAGGTATGTAAAGAAGTGGATTAATAAGATGCTGGATAAGGGTTTTATCCGCGAATTAACCTTACTAGCTACTATACTACTTCTCCTTACTGCTAAGCCCGGCGGTGGTATATAAATCTACTATAACTATTAAGGCCTAAATATAGTCACTATTAAGAATTAATACTTACTACCACTAATCTATAAAACACTTAACGTACTTTATAGCGCTAAGTACTTTACTAAACTTAATATAATTGCTGCGTTTAACCGGATCCAGATTATAAAGGGCTATAAGTAGCTTATAGTATTTATTACCTGGTTCGGACTCTATAAGATACTAGTTATACTATTTAGCCTCTATAACGCACCCGCTATATTCTAGAACTATATTAACTATATTCTATATAACGCCCTTAATAACTACTACACTGCCTACCTTAATAACGTCCTTATCTTTTTTAAAACACGCGTTAAGCATACTAAGTATATAAATAAAGTTATCTAAAGACTCGGTAATACTAGACTTTAGATTAATATTAATAAGTTTAAGTTTTACTCTACTAAAACAAAATACCTTGGCTTAATTATCTTAACTAATAGTATAACTATAGACCCTAAGAAGATATAGGCCTTATAGGAATGGAAGGACCCGATATTAATTAAAGAACTATAATAATTTCTTAGCTTCGCGAACTTCTACTAACGATTTATCTAAGGCTACTCTGCTATCGCTATACCTATAATAAAACTTCTAAAGAAGGATATTAGATGGCTATAGGGACTAAAATAAGCTAAATCGTTTAAGGCCCTTAAGGGAGCCTTTACTTTAGCACTAGTACTAGTATACTATAACTATATAAAGAAAATAGTGGTAGAGATAGATATATCAAATTAGGCTTCTGGCGGAGTCCTTTCCTAGTATAACGATGACGGAAAATTAAAACTAGTTATATTCTTTTCCGTAAAGCACTCCGCGCTAAAATATAACTATAAAATCTATAATAAAGAACTCCTAGCTATTATTAAGGCTTTAGAGGAATAGCGTCCTAAGCTATAAGGGACTAAGGAGCTGTTTAAAATTATTACCAACTATAAAAACCTATAGACATTTATAACTACTAAGCAGCTAAACTAGCGCTAAGTCTAGTAGGCAGAGTTCCTTTTATAGTTTAACTTTATAATTATATATAGACCTAGCAGTAAAGCTACGCTCCCTAACGCCCTAAGCTAGCTACTAGGAATAAGGCCTAAGGACGCTAATAATAAACGCCTCCGCTACTAAGCCTAAGTCGTTATACCGCCCTAGAAAGTTAACCCTATAATCTTAAAAGAATTATTATATAAGTCCTATAACTCTAATAACGCGGAGTTTGTAGCCGCTCTAGACCCTAAAATAGCTAAAAAGTTACTAGATAAGTTAATTTAGCTAGGATACTAGGAGAATAAACTCGCAAGAGATATAGTAGCAGCCCTGCGTAATTAGAAAGCTCGCCGTTAGCTAAAGAAAATTAGGAAATTACTTTATTGCGATAAGTTAGAATATAGTATTGTTAACAGATAGATCTACTTTTACTAACGTCTTTTTATCCCTAACGCCCTAGACCTCCGCCTAGAAGTTACCTATTACTCTTATAGCAGCGGCCCCGCTAGTTACCCTAGCCGGGTTAAGACTCTTAACCTCTTAAACCGAATATACTAGTAGCTAGGAATCTCCTAGTTTACGGCTACCTTTATTAAAGACTATACCCTATACTTTTATACTAAAACCCCCCGTTTTGCCCCGCTTAGTTTCCTAAAGTTATTAAAATTACCTGCCCGCCTATAGACCGATATCTTAATTAACTATATTATAACGCTGCTAGTATACTAACGCTACGGCAAGGTATATAAATATATCCTTATTATTATAGACCGCCTAACTAAAATATAATACCTTGTTTTAGTAACAGGACTCTTAATAGAGGAGTTAGTTAATAGCTTTATTAATAACATATATAAGCTCCACGGTGTACTAAGTATAATTATCTCTAATTATAGCACATAATTTATTAGCGACTTCTGGCGATAACTAAGTAAACGCCTTAAGATAACCTTACAACTAAGCTTAGCCTAGCACCTAGAAACAGACGGCTAAACTAAAATTATTAATGCCGCTATAAATAAATACCTTTGTGCTTTTATTAGCTTTATATAGGACGACTAGGTTAACTACCTACCGCTTACTAAGTTTGCTATAAATAACTAAGTTAATAAGAGTATAGGCATCTCCCTATTTTTTGCAAACTATAGCTTTAACCCTCACCTCAGAATCAAGCCTGCTAGCCCCTACCTACTAATACTATTAGCATAAGCAAAGAAGGAGTTTTTCCGCGTAGACTCTGTGGCTAACTACTTTAAGTAGATATTAATATAGCTTAAGGCCCTAGCCCGGATTTTATAGTAACGCTATAAAGATAATACTAATACCTATAGGGATAAGAGCGCGTTATTTTATAAAGGTAATATAGTTATAGTTAGCTTAGAAAATATAAAGATAAATAGACCTAAGAAGAAATAGGACGATAAATAGGACGGCCTATACCCCGTACTCGCAGTATACTAAAGGGTAGTTATAGTAAACCTTCTGGACCACATCTAAGTAAATAAATCCTTTTATACATTTAAGGTCCGCCTTTAGGCTACTAAAGAGATCCCTGGCTAAGCAAATATTAATACTATAGAGCGCCGTAATATACAAGGATAAGTAGTAAAGAAAGATAATAACGGCAATATAGAAGACAAATAGGAGTTTAAGAAAATCCTTAATATACACAACAAAGACCCCCAGGGCCTAACTTATAAGATTAAATAGAAATATTATAAGGATACAACCTAGCAGCTAGAGGAAGACCTAAAGGGTTACAAATAAGCTATATAGCGCTTTTATAAGTAACACCCTAAGAAGCTAGGACCCCTAGACTAGGCACAAGATAAGGAAAAGTCACGCTAAGGTTACGGCCAACCACCGTATTAAAATTTGTGGTAGTTAAGATGTTATAGAACTTTAACCGGCGGTTAAAGTTATCTAATTAGCTAAATTCTCGCTAAGAAACGCCACACGGACTAATTTAGGTGGTGGTGTAGAGTTCTACTGACCTTACTTACTAAACTAACTAATTAGGATTTTCTATGCCCGGTATAGAAAATCGCCATTAGCTCGGTTAAGGGCGGTAAGCGGAACTAATATCTTTATAGTAGAAAATAGGCAACCCTATACACTGCCTATTTTTAAGTTATTTATTTAGTTTGGGGACCAAACCGTCTAAGGAAAAGAAGTACTGTCACGGCACTAACCTAACATATACTATTTTATACTGTCTTGTACTATTCCCTACTATTAGCTAGCCCACTACTAGCGACTTGGCGGCTAGCCCTACTATTTATATATAATACCCCCTTTCCACCTTCTTCCCCTCTTTATACCATAACGTAGTTATTTAATCTACTTTATTACAGCACTATAATATTATTCTTATACCTACGCTAGCTTCTAGCTCGCGCGGGGCTTTTAGTTTTATATAAAACGGCCTACTATAATTCTAATTCTATAATATAGAGCTCTCTTCTTTTTCTCCTCTATTAATATTTACGCGTTTAGTAGCTTTATTTACCTATACCCGCGCTATACTTACGCGTCTTCCCCCTAACCTTTTACAAAGATGGAGTCTTTTAAAAATCTTCTTACCCTACGGTTTACTTTATAGTTAAAGGAAGCCCCCCTAGCCTCCTCCTCCCCCTCCTTCTATAGCCTCTAAAACGAATTTAAGGCCTAGACGTTACGGCTATACAATATTTATAAGGCCTAGCGCTTAAAGAATACTATAAGGGCGTATAAGCTAAAGTAGAAAGAGTAAGAAGACTAGTATACAAAACTAAAAGGTAATATAAACGGCGCCTAGGTAATAGAAGATAAGCTTTACCTATTTTTAGAGTAGTAGGTTATTAACTAAGAATTATAGGCTACTAGCTATTAAAAACGGAAGTTAAAACAGAAAGAGATATGGAAAGATAGTAAGTAGGCGAAGAAGAGGTAGAAGACGGTTAAGTGGGTAAAGTAGCTAGGGGGGAAGGCAGCTATAGGGGTAGCCGTAGGGGCAGCTATAGGGGCAGCTATAGGTATAGGGGAGGAAGTTATAAAGGAGGAAGGGGAGATATGGGACAAGGAGGCCCTAAACGCCCTATTTAATAAAATAGTCCGATACTCAGTTATAAATAGCTATATCTCCGCTATTACTAAGCTTTACGCGTAGTAATTAGAAGGTAAGACCACGCAGCTACTATATGGGGCGAAGCTCTTAGTAGTACTAGATAGTATTCGCTATAATAAGGACCGGATTTAACGCATTAGCTTTATTAATTAAAGCCTATTTATAATTACTAGCGGCTATAATATTAAAGGGCTTAAAAAGGTAATTACTTAGTACTAGGAGACGGGCTCTAAGATACTAGGTTTAGTTAAGTCTTACCTTTAAACTATAGCTAAGTATTTATTAGGTTTGTATATACCTTACCTAGTTTATATAGCTGCCGTTTTCTAACCTATTCCTTAGGCTATACTACTATTACCTATAGTAAAATTAAACAAGACGTTTAGCTTACTAACTTTATCCTTATTAAACTAGAGAATAAAGGGCCTAAACTAAATAAGTTAGCGCTATATATAATTATATTAATAATATAAGGGAAGTAAAATTAGTATAGTAAGGTTAAGTATATAGGCTATATATGGAACACTAACCCTATTCTCTACCCCCTCTCTATAATAGCCTTCTACTTCTTTAACCGCTAGGGTAAAGATAGCGCTAAGAGCTTCCTATCCTTTTAGTAGCTAGAGAACTACTATAACCTATACGTCTTCCCTAGCAGTATTAAAGTACCGCAACGGCCGCTAAGCTATTATACGCAGTTTAAATAAAATAAAAAGATATTTTAGGGGGTAGGAATTTACTTAAAGAAGAAGACCTATAGCGCCTATAAGCAGAGTATTTAGTATACTAAGCTTAGCGGCGTTAAGGAGATCTAAATTAGATAGGCTAGATGCTAAAATATAGACATAATAACGGGAGCCTACCTTAGCTACCTACCTTATATATTTATGCGGTTAATTACTAGCTTCCTAAAGAAAGAAAAGGGCTACTTTCTCCCCTATATACGGGAGGTGCTAAAAGAGGCCCTTTATTTAAAGATATAGCCTAAAACTAATATTTAGCTAAAATGTATAGAGGCCTACTACCTAAGTAGGGCTAATAATAAGGTTATATAGCTTAACTTTATAGGCTTAGGATTTTTACGCCTCCTCTATATACTTAGGGTAATCCTATTATAGGACTTAGTAATCCTACGCAAGTAGTTCCCGCTTTACCCCCTATAGAAAGACCCCCTCTTTAGCTATAAGGAGTACTAAAGGTTTACTACATAGGTAGAAAGCTTGCTAGCTAACGTAGTTACGTTAGATAAGCTAATAATATAGAAATACTGGCCCGCCTATAAGGCCGTAGCTAAGCTAAAATATAAGGCCGCGATCTCTAAAATAAAGGGGGTTTAATTACGCGTATAGACTGTTACGGACGCTTTAAGTATAATATTATAACTACTTAGAGAAGAGTTAAAAGAAGCTAGTTAGTTAATATAGGCACGGTCTAGAATAGAACCCGTAGAACTATATAATGAGGAATAGTAAGCAAGGTCACGTGATATAATTTATATAATCTATATAATCTGTAAGATCTATAATAAAGCGAATAGAGTAGACAGAGTAGATAGAGCAACAACTTTCTTAGGAGTACGGTTGTGTATTTAAGGACCCTTAGTCCCTACCTAGATAGTTCCTTCCTTATAGTAATTCTTAGAATATAATTAGAGTTAATCTATTAGGCAACCACTCCACTAGTTATTATTACGTTATTAACTTTATTTAATACCTATACACCTAGCCTATTAACGAGCCTATTGTAGTACTTACTACAAGGTTCCGTTATATAATTACTACTATAGTTACGGTTTAATAAGTTGAATAATATGCTACCAAAAGCAGCCACTATAACGCCATTAACGGCGGCAACTACTTTAAGGTTAGGAGGTAACACTAGTATAGCAGATACTAACTTACAGCAACCCGTAACGGTTGGATAACTATAAAAGATAGTTAACTAGTTAATAGGGGATAATGTAGTACTTAAATAAAGGATTAATAGGATAGGGGCAGTAAAGGTTAAGTTACCTTTAATTAAGAGATTCTTAGGAGAGAGGTTAAAGCTTAAAGGATTTCTTACGTAAATATATTTTAAGGTTGCGTAAGAGGGAGTAAAGCTAGCAATACCTATAGATTAAATAGCGTATGCAGGATTGTTCTTATTAAGAAGAGCACTTAAATAGTTTAAGCCTTACCTTATAGAGATATAAGTAAACGGAATAATAATAATAAACCAGGAAGTACGGTTTATGTTCTTAAGCTAAAATAGATTTATAGAGCGACTTATATAGATATTTAGAGACCTAAAGGTAACAACTATAGCGGAAAGAAAACTCTAAAACATTATGCAGCGAACCTTAGCAATTAAGTACATAACGTAGTTCTAAATACTAGCTATATAAGTTAAGTAGAATAATAGGGCGCTTATAGCACAGTATAAATAAGGACTTAAGGCTAAAGTCTAGGACGTAATTATTCTAATAGAAGATGTGGACACCCTAAGGGAATTAATAAATTAAGTAATTAAGATTAATAATAGGATCTTCTAAAGGGAACAGGCTAAGAGAAGTTAGGATAGAGTTTTATAGTTATATAAGGCGTAAAGNANNTAANNACAAAAGCTAAGTTAGAAATTATAGTATAGCGCAGAACTAATAGACCTAAGCAATACTAAAGAAGCCTATAAGAGATGGAGTAAGAAACTATAAAAACCTAGGGGTTAAGTATCTAGTAATTATAGGACTAAGAAGTATAGGCCGAACTAGGGATCTTATTAGCAGAAGATATTTAGGCGGACTCTATAATAGAGTTAATACTTTAGAGAGAGCTTATATAAATTACAGGAAATAAGGTTATTTCGTAAGGGATTATAAAGATAGTTAAAGTTACTATATAATAAAGGGAACCAAACTAATAGTAGAAGATATATACGTATAGAGGAATAATAGTATACTATAAGGAACAAAAGAGTATTTAATTAAAAGTTTCGCGTTTTATTATAATAACGCATACTAAATTTATAAAGACGCTAAGTATGGCGCAAGCTATTAGCTATAAGAACTAGAGTTAAGAGGACTTAAAGGGACTTAAGAGTTAAATAAAGAATAAGATTAACTCTATAAGCTAAATTAAGATATTACAGCAATATACGGACAGAGATTAGCAACAATAATAATGTAGTTAGAGTACTTATTAATTAATAGCAATAAGGACAGTAAAGGAACCAACTAAGGGAATCTAACTCTTAATAATGTAATAGAAGTAGAGACTAAGACCGCTATAGAGTAAGGTTTAGTAACGGGTATTATAACACTATTAAATACAGCATCTATCGCTTTATAAGATAGAAGGAGTAACATTTAAAGACGATTAAGTAAGCAGACGACTGCTAGTGCTAGCTTACCACTTAATAAAGGCAAAAGGCTATAAGCTTAAGATTCTTAAGATAAGATAAGAGATAACTAAGATTCTTAAGACGAGATAAGGTATACCTAAGGACCCATAATAGGCAAAAACTAATAGAGTAGGGTAGTAGCTTAGTTTAAGAACATATAAATAAGCTCGGGACAAGAGTTTCCTACAGCATAAGATTCTTAAGATAAGATAAGTAAGATTTAAGACTCTTAAGATAAAATAAGAATATTATAGATGCCTAGTTAGACTAAGGCGAGAGCTAAGCTTAAATTAGAAGTAAGCTCGGGATTAAAGAATCTAAGGGACTAAGAATTTAGAGTATAAATAAGGACACCTATAGGCAAGAGGTAAGGGGCTTCTTTATAAATTAGAGAATCTATAATATAAACAGCAGTTAAATTAGGAGATAGATATATAGACCTAGAGGACTTACTAGAAGAATATAGTGTTTAGCTTAAAGATTAAAAGTTTAATACCAAGATTAAGAAGCACAAAGACTTTAAGGATCTACTTATAAGATGTAAAAGAAAAGAAACTATAGAGGAATTTAGAGTAAGAATTACCTTATAGTAAGAACAGAAACTAGATAAGAGATTTAGTATATTAGGACGTATAAAGGACAGAGCGCCAATATAAAGAATTACTAATAGGCCGAAAGTAGGCATATTAAGAGCTAAGTGGCTTACCAAACTAGAATAAGAAGAGGATTTAGGGATTCTAACTAGGTTCAAGGAACGACATATAAAAGGTTATTACGACGTAGTAATAAAAAGATACTTCTTAACGGACAGACCGTATATACTTAAGTAGCTATACTAAAAGTAGTATAGGCAAAGGCATAATAATAAGTAGGAAGATTTCTATATATAGTTAAACAAAAAAGTTATCTAAGACCACCTAATTACAGAGAAGGCTATAACTTATATTAAGGGAGCCTTAATTATAACGTTAAAGGATCTAAAGAAGTAATTAGAGGACTAGAGAAGCGAGAGGCGAATCTTAATACCTGCGAATAAAGTCGCGACGCTTAGATTAATATAAGAAAGGTTTAAACTTAAGAATAAAGACGAGCTAAGAGTTAACCTAAAGTATTAAGTATATTACACACTATTATAGATAATATGCGTGGATAATATATATAACATATATAGAGCACTAAAGAACAAAAATCAGAAGTATCTAATAAGGATATATTAGATAACGGACAAGGCAAAATATTAAAACGCTAAGTATATACATAGTTAGCACTTAGTAGAAGTTTAAGAATAAGGGGACTTAATACTTTAACTAGGAAGATTCCTTACGGAAAAATACCTAGATAGATAATAGTGGTGGGAATATCTAGAAAATACCTATCTATAGTATATTAAAGACAAAAAGCGAACTAAGTATTAGCTTAAGTTAGACCAAGTATAAATAGAATTAAGCAGCTAATAATTGGGAAAAGTAGAGGCCTATAGGACTAGAGGGAACTAGTAATAGAGCCTTAGACCCTTAAAGGAATTTAAGGACAACACCTAAATTTATAAGTTAAGTAGTAAGATTAATAGTTTAAGGCACTAATAGATAGTAAAGCAATAAGAAACCATATCTCGCCAGTAGTAGTTAAAAGAATAGGGTTACTACATAAATAAAAGGAACACCCTTATTTATTAGTAACGATTTTAGGAGATCTAATAGCCTATAGAGGGGGTATTATTAATCTTAAAATAGGACCTATTTAGCTAACCATTAAAGGAAGACTAGTTAAGATGTCTTTTAATATATTACTATTAGGGAATAATAAAGCAGTATTAGGAATGCCTTAGTTACAGGAATATAATCCAAAGATCAATTAAATTACAGGTTAGGTTAATATTAGAGATACTTAACGCCGTAAGATGCGATAATAAACTAAGTTAGTATAGTACTAAGTTAGAGCAATATATAAAGAAACCAATTAAGGATTAAGTTATATACTAAAGAGATACTATAAATACGGCAAAAAACTATAGTTACTAAAAAGTAAGAAGCTATTAGAGTATATAGCATAGGACTATAAGATAGAATTAGAACTAGGAATAAGTCTAAGGTTCTTTCTAATCTATAAACTTACTAAAGAGAAAGGCAGAGCACTTAAAGAGTTTATTTAAGAGAACTTATAAAAGGGATATATTAGACCATCGCAGTTATTAGTAGGATATTTAGTATTATTTATACTAAAGAAAAATGGCAAGCTAAGACTGTATATCGACTATAGATAGTTAAATAGCATTACTAGGAAGGATAGGTATCCTTTACCCTTAATTAGCGAAATCTAAGATAGGATTAGTAATGCGCAAATCTTTATAAAAATAGATCTAAGATGGGCGTACTATTAGATTAGGATTAAGAAAGGCAATAAATAAAAGGCAGCCTTTAGATTAAAGGAAGGACTATATAAACTATTAGTTATATAATTTGGGTTTATAAACATATTAGTAATGTTCTAAAAGCGAATTAATAATATATTAAGGGAATACTTGGATAAATTTATTATAGCATATTTTAATGATATTATTATCTACTTAATAACTAAGGAAGAATACGGAAAACACGTTAAATAGGTTTTAAAGAGACTATAAGAAGAATAGATACTAGTAGCAATTAAGAAATGCGAGTTCTTTACTAGGAAAACCGATTTTATTAAATTTATTATTAAACTAGGCCAACTTAGTATAGATCTAAAGAAGATCGAGGCTATAGTAAATTGGCAAGAACTAGAGAACGTTATATAGTTAAGATTATTCCTAGGGTTTTACAATTACTGCAGAAGGTTTATAGCGCAATAGTTAAAAAACATTAAGCTATTTACGCGGTTAATAAAGAAAGAAGAACTATAGGTATAGGGAAAGGAATAATAAGAACTATTTAAGGAAGTTAAAAGGTTGTTTACCTAGGAGCTAGTTCTTAAGATCTATTAACCAGAACTAGAGACGGTTATAGAAATAGACGTATTAGACTTTATACTAGGAGTATACTTTATATAAAAGCATCTAGATAGATGGCATCTAGTAGCATACTATAGTAGGAAGATAACACCACTAGAACTAAACTATAACATCTATAATAAGAAGTTGTTAGGTATAGTTACAGCACTAAAGAAATAAAGAGCATTCTTATAAGGTATAGAGAAACTATTTATAGTTAAGATGGATTATAAGAACCTAATAGGATTCCTAACAATAAAGGAACTTAACTAAAAATAGATTAGATAGGTAGAGATACTTATAGAATACCATTTCGAGATTTAGTATACTAAGGGTACGGAGAATATACGAGCAGATACTTTAAGTAGAAAGGCTAAACTATAAAATAATAAAAAGCTATTAGGGGCTTTATTGCGAAAGGATATAGACGGATTAATTAGGTATAATTATCCGAAAATCGCAGCAATATAAGAAAAAAAGATCTATAAATTACTAAAGAGTAATTAGATATAGAAGATCCAAGATATATAGGCAAAGGATTTAGACGCAGAGTAGTATAAAAATTAAGAAGTAATGTATGTGCCAAGATCTATCGCAAAGGAGTTTATTAAGTTGTTTTATAAAGGACTAACTTAAGGATATAACAGAGCTATAGGCTTAGTATTAAGACTTTAAGAGGAGTATATTATTAACGGAATTTAGAGACTAGTAAGACAAGTTATAAAGGAATATCTAAATTGCTAAAGAAATAAATTAATAAGGTATAAGCTATATAGAGGGCTATAACCTATTAAAATACTAAAGAGACTATAGGAGGTTATATTATAGAACTTTATTATTAAGTTACTAAAATTAAGAGACCCTATTACCGGATAGGATTATAACGTAATCTTAGTAATAGTAGATAAGCTTATAAAGTAGGGATACTTTATAGCCTATATAGAAGAAATCTCAGCAAAGGATATTACTAGAATCTATATTAAAAAAGTATTTGTAAGGCATAGAGTACTAAGTAAGATTATATTAGATAGAGATCTAAGATTTATATCAGTATTTTAGAAGGTATTCTTAGCGGAGTAAGGAGTTCGGGCAGTAACTTTTACCGCATATTATCCGCAGACAGATAGTTAAATAGAAAGATTAAATTAGATACTAGAGTAGTATCTAAAACACTATATTAACTACGTATAGAATAATTAGGTATCGCTATTACTAATTATATAGTTTGCATATAATATAACACCATAAGAAGGAATAGGCATGTTACTATTTAAGGCGAATTATAGATATAAGCTAAGAATATTATTATCGCTATAATAAGTAAAGAAGATAAGTAGTAAAGCTAAGTAAAGAATAGAGACTTTAATAAATCTTTATATAGACCTTATAGAGATAGCTAAGGTAGTATAGTAGAAAATAAAGAAATACTATAACGCTAAGAGATCTAAGGGACCAGATCTTAAGGAGGGAGATAAAGTATAGCTACTATATAAAAATTTTAAGAGTTAATAACTAAGCAAGAAGTTGGACTATATTAGACTAAGACCCTTTAAAATTATTTAGAAAATTTTACTAGTTATGTTTAAGTTAAACCTACTAGCTAAAATAAAGATCTACCCTATATAGTATATTGTAATACTAAAACTAGTATACGGGAATATTAAGCTACTAGTTTACGAGGCAGACATATATAGAGGATAGGAAGAAGATAAATAGTAAGTTTTAAAGATTGTTAGTTATAAGGATATTAATAATAAAATATAGTATAAGGTAAAGTAGATAGGCTATAATAAGACTACCTAGAAACTACTAAAGAATTTAAAAAACGCTATAGGAAAGGTATAGGAGTATTAGAAGTAAAAAGGTTAGGTAATATTAATAAAGAAGGATCGCTAAAGAATAAGTTACCTAAGGGGGACCTAAAAAGAGCGACTGCTAAACTACTTAGAGTTATTTCCTTTACTATAAAAAGAGAGTTAGTTCTTTTATTACTAAGTTCCTATAGACCTTATTCTATAAGTTTCTACTCCTTAAAATAAACCTTTTTATGTACCTTTTTAAGGCGGATTAACCGAGTAGACGTAATAAGATAAGAATTAAGGGCACGTTATTAAGTATTAGTAGCCTCCTTCTTAGTGTTATAAAAACGATAAAGTTCCGCTAGAGTAATAGATAGTTTATTATTAAGCTTTATAGTAGTAGATTAAATATAAGACCCTATAATAAATTACTTAGGGAACTTAATAACTATTAAGAGTAATAGGATATATATACTTAGCGTTAGAAATAAAATAAATATTGCAAAGTAATTAAATATTTGCTTTAGTGCACTCTAAATAAAAGGACGGTTACTAAGACGAAGGACTTGCTAATATAATATAGACTAACCCCTTTTTCGCATAATAAGAATATAGAGATGGTATTATCTTACTAAGTGATAGTATAGACGAAACTATACGCGTATAATAAAGAGTTAAAGAAGAAGAAGATACTTTAGGTATAATAAGTAATAATATTAACTAAATTAATTAGATAGATATTATACCTCTAGTAAACGACTTAGAGATACTAGGTATCTTTAAGGATAAAGATAAAAAGGAGGGAGATAGTGTTACGGACGCTTTAAGTATAATATTATAACTATTTAGAGAAGAGTTAAAAGAAGCTAGTTGGTTAATATAGGTATAGTCTAGAATAAAACCCATAGAACTATATAATGAGGAATAGTAAGTAAGGTTACGTGATATAATCTATGTAATCTATATAATCTATAAGATCTATAATAGAGCGAATAGAGTAGACAAAGTAGATAGAGTAATAACTTTCTTAGGAGTACGGTTGTGTATTTAAGGACCCTTAGTCCCTACCTAGATAGTTTCTTCCTTATAGTAATTCTTAGAATATAATTAGAGTTAATCTATTAGGCAACTACTCTACTAGTTGTTATTATGTTGTTGACTTTATTTAATACCTATATACCTAGCCTATTAACGAGCCTATCGTAGTACTTGCTATAAGGTTCCGTTACATAGACGATTTTAGAACGCCTTAGCGAGATAAAAAGGTTATTAGTATTATTCGTACCTATATAGATCTAGTAAGGAAAAATAGGTATCTAAATAGGGCCTATAGAGTCTATACGTCCACCTTTAGGCGAGCCTATACTATCTATTATAATATCTACTATATCTACGCTACTTACTTAGCCGTTTATAATATCCGTACTACCTACTTAGCCGTTTATAATATCTATACTATCCGCTTAGCCGTTTACAATATCTATATCGTCCGCTTAGCCATTTATAATATCTATACTACCTACTTAGCTATCTACTATATTTATACCGCCTATTTAGCCGTCTACTATATCTATATTACCCCTACTAACGTAGGCATAAGCTAATACTTAACTATCTTTCCTATTTATTTTTAACCTATAGGCGCCGCTAAGGAAATATAAAATACTTTAAGGTAGTAATTTAGTCTTTTAGCTCTAAATTAAGTAGACTTTAGGGCTAGTAGGTAGGCCGTTAATTAAAGCTCTTAACTGTTATTAGGGGGTATACTAGCGGGTTAATAGCGAGGCTATATTCTATAGCCGTCGCCGTAAAATAATTAAGGATATAAGACAGCGTGTAGAAGACGGTATGGTAAGAGATAAAAGATAGGCTATTAACTAGCTAGAACAGCTATAAGGCCGGTATTCTTTAGATTAGCTTTATAAGAATATCTAAATAGTTATTTTACTATAGTAACTAAAATGCCTTAATATATAACTGTACTAGTAACTAAGACGCCTTAATATATAACTGCACTATAGTAATTAAGACGCCTTAATATAGGACTATAGTAACTAAGACGCCTTAATATACGACTGCACTATAGTAATTAAGACGCCTTAATATAGGACTATAGTAACTAAGACGCCTTAATATAGGACTGCAGTGACCATAGTGCAATCCTATATTAAGACGTCTTAGTCACTAGAGTATAGTCCTATATTAAAGCGTCTTGGTTACTGTAGTATAAGTATATCTATTATTTACACGCTTGCGGAGAAGAGGATTAATTAATCTAATTAGTGGGTACGGGCTTAAAGGCATTAATTGAGAATGGGTATATTCGCAAGGCCATTTATAGGGGATTGCCCTGCCTTAACTAAACGTAATACCCATGGACCCGTGTATAAGCATATCGCTACAGTATTTATTTATAAAGCCTAAAATATACAACTAAAGAAAAAGGTATGGGTGGGAGGGAAAGCAAGCAAGCAAGGCTTAATTTTATAAATGTTAATAATGTTAGTGTTGCTAAGATGCAGGGGTGCTGCTGTAGTGCTTGCTTAGCTATATAGATATATCTATTTATTATTTATACGCTTACGGAGAAGAGAATTAATTAATCTAATTAGTGGGTACGGGCTTAAAGGCATTAATTAAGAATGGGTATATTTGTAAGGCTATTTGTAGGAGATTGCCCTACCTTAACTAAACGTAATACCTATAGACCTAGAAGCGCAGCGCCCGTACTATATAAGGTAGAGTAAAGGGAAGAAAAAATAAAAAATAAAAAGGGGGGGAAAAGGAGAGATTTAAGTTAATATATTAGAGTGCTAAAATAGGCACTCTTACACGCCATTATACCTAAATACCTTTGCCTATTATATCTAGGGCAAGTAATAATAAGAACGGTATTAGCGTTCTATATTAGAAGTTTATACTTAGCTAGAATAGGTTTTTTAGGGATAATAAATAGTAAAGCTAGAATGCTTATAAGGACTACCGGCCTAGTTGCTGTATTTAGCCGTCTATAAAACCGTTGTCTTAAGCGTATTAAGTAGCACCTTTTTAAAATAAGTGTCTGTTATAGAGCTTAGAGTAGAGGCTAAGAGCGGCAACTTTATACTTTAGCTTATTCCTAACTGCGTAGCTTATAAAGGCCAATCTTTTAAAGTAAAAGAGAGGGGCGTTTTTGGGTTAAGGGTTATTTTTAAACAGGTGTTTTATAGCTTAAACTGCGTATTTAGGTTGCCCTAAAGCGGCAATTATAATTAAGACTCCTTAGTAATTAATATCCATTTTACTACGCTTTAGACATAATATTATATAGTCCTCTATTAGCGTTATATTGTTTCTAGTATATTTTATAGCAGAGAAGGTATAGCTATCTTTTTAAGTCTTAGTATAGGTAATCTCGCCTAGATAAAGGAATCCTATAAAGGCTATAGTAACGGCAGCATTAAAGTTAAAATCCTTAATGGATTAGGCATTTGGGGTGACTAATTAGGCAAGGATATCTTTAGTAATTAGTAATCTTTTAGCCGTAGTAGAGGGATTTATAGATATTATACCGTTTAGGATCCTCTTAATAATAGGATTATTAAAGACGGAGGTGTTATAATTAGCGTTAATATAGTAAGATTAAATTGCGGAGACGTAGGCTTTAACTATAGTAGGCTTAATACGGCTTATTTCTGGACTAGTATTACTAAAGATCCGTTAGGTAATCTATTCTCCTAGGTAGTAAAGGGGCGCTAGGTACTTTACCGCTCTATAAAGGTTATAGTAGCCCTCCTAACTCTTAATTATAGGATAGTATAAATCTCTTATTCTATCGGAGAGGCTATACTATAATAGTTGGCCGAAGTATTTTAAGGGGGCTTTTACCTTAATCTAGAAATTAGGTAGGGGGTTTTTAAGAGAAACTAGGTCTTCTATTTCGGCGTTAGATTAAATATAATAAAAAAGCGTATAGTAATGGTAAATTAGAAGTATCCTAATGTGGGTATAGTAATAATACCCTATCGCGATTAAAATAAGATAAAGTATTAGCTAGCCCATTTTTTATAAAGGAAACCTACTCCGTATAGAGCGTAATATTATAGGCTGCGGCTAGTTAGAGAATCTTATAGAGCGGGTAATTACCTAGTCCTTTTACTACCGTATTTTAGAATCCTAAGAGTGCTACTATATTATCCGTATAGATATAGACTAAGCTATATTCCTACTGCGTTACCTAAAGCTAAAATAAGGTCGTAATTACTTAGACCTCCTACTTATTAATTAGGGTAAGGCGGTGTTCTATATTAGGGTAGCAGCTTAAAGAATTATTTTAGGGTAGAGATACTAAATAGGGCGGCTATATTATCCCTTAAGAATCCTTAAGAAAGAAGAAGGCCCTATAACTAAGAATTCTAAATACGTCTAAAAAGAGATAGAATTATTTTTAATCCGTATTATTAAAGAAGAGGATACTATTTAAAAGGGTAAGAGCATCCCTCTACTATAATAAGTCTTAGCGAAGTTTAGCTATTAGCTATTAGCGAGGATAACTACTTACCTTTATAAAAGTGGAGATAAACTCCTAGATAGAGCGGTTATATAAACGCCTAAGCCTAATTACTTAGGCGCTCTAAGTAAGTCTACTAGCTAGTTTTTAACTCTAAACTAGCATTAGGGATCTACTACTTAACGCTTTATTAATCTCCTTAATTATAGTGGCCTATTTTAAAAGAGAAAGACATAGCTTAGACTTTAGAGTATCTATAATATAACCTAGGACTTTAGCCGTAGTGCCTTTAATATTCTTTAATTTATTTTATAGGATACCTAATTTATTACTTAATTAGTTATATATACTAAGCAATTAAGGAAGGATAGAAGCGTTAAAGAGTATAAAGATAAAGTTATTTAGATAGTGCTTTAAGGCGGTATTTGGGATATATTAGATAAGTATTTAGTAAAATCCCTTTGTAAAAAGATTAAATAAAAAGGGTGCAGTTTAAAGGCTGAATAAAAGGCAACGTTTAAAATATACTATACCCTTCTAGGAGAACCCTATAAGGCGTTAAGCTTTAATAAAAAGTGGGATATTCTAAAAGGCATCCTTAATATCCCTTTTAATAATTATATAACTACGGCCTATATATATAACGTATTAGAGAACCTAATTAACTATTAAATATTATAGTATAGCGAATGCTATAGGGATTAAGTTATTAATAGATTAGCTAAATAGTAAGGATAAGTTATAAATACGGCGCTATCCCCTATCTACTTTAGGTATTAAACCTAGCAGTAAGGATATAATAGGAGATATTACTATTATAATCCTACCTATATCTAGATTAGCGCTAATCTTCTCTAAAATTAGGACTGTATTTATGGCTGTTAAGGCTTAGTTTTTTTAGGAGAGGAGCTTAATTTCTAGGTTTGCCCTAATCTAGTATCTAAACTTTAAGATACTAATAATGTTGCGTTAGAGGTTACTAGGGTATAGGGATAGATAACGCCCCCACGCTTAAATAATTAAGGGGGAGGGAGAGTCCTATAGAGAAGAGGAGGGTAGAAAGACTGGAAATAATAGTATAGTATTTAGCTTACCCGTACTATAAGGGTAGAGTATAGTTTTAGTGGAGTATAGGTATAGCTTAATAAAATCCTCTTCCTCCTCTTCCTTTTTCTTATTAATACTTTCCTCTAGTAATTACTACTTATAATTCTTTATAGCATACGGGCTACTATACTTACTATAGGTATATAGGAACTTATAATTCTTGCCTAGGTTACACTTCCCTCTATTAAAGCTATAATAGGTCCTTAAGATATTAGTACTTATTTACGCGCGTTTTAAGATAGATGCGGATTTATAAGTACTGGGATTGCAATAGATATCTAGGAAGTTACTAGAGATCTTCTAGTTAGCTAGCTCTAACTAGTTCTTTTAAATAACTATAGAGTGGTGCTTTAAGGCCATAGTTATTAAGGGAGTAATTTAGTAGGTAGTAGATAGCTAGATAACTTAATTATAGAAGGCAAGTATTTAGGGAATAAAATCTACTAAAAGATTCTTATATATAACGATTAAAATCATTATATAGTTAAGGAAGCCCTTTACCCATACTTTAATAAATAGGTAGTCCTTTATTATCCCTTCTTTCAGTCTTATAAAAAGGACGCTATTAATAATAAGGATATTATTTTAAGGCTTAGACTAGAGCTAGTGTATCTAGAGGCAAGAGAGGTTATTAGGCAAGAAAGTACCCTAAAATACCTTAAGTATCTCTTTATTTAGGACGCTAGGGAGAAGGGTATTTAGGATATTAGCTATAGATAGAAGCAACTTACCTAGTTTATTAATTAGGGTTAAGAATAATACTACTATAGCTAATTTTACTATTACTATAGCGAGGCTTAATATATGGAGTTTAGTTGCTTAATTTTCCTATTCTTTTTAAACGTGTAGTATTTTAGTACGGTCCTTCTGTTCCTAAAGGAGTTTTATTTTCTAGTTAGTTACCTAGTTTTTAACCTCCTTTACCTAAGCTTTTTTAATCCTTAGGTCCTCCTTATATAGTTACTAGAGCCATTTTTTGGCTTTTTTAGCGGCTAAAGTCTTATGTTAAGCCGCGGAGAGAGGCGCTATTATAGAGGATAGAGACTATAACGCTGGCGTATCGCCTAAAGGTGTAGGGGAAGGTAAGGGAGACTAGTAGGTAACCTTTAAGGAGTTTAGCTCGTTAAGTGTGTTATTATTAGTTAAGTTTTTAAGGTTTTTATAAACGATTTGCGAAGGTTTAGACAAGCGTATAGGTTATTAAGTTATTAATAGTAATAATTAATTATTAGAAATTAAGTAAATAAGGCATTAGCTTTTAAATAAGACTAATATGGAAAGCAAGCAAGTAAGGCTTAATTTTATAAATATTGATAATATTAGTGTTGCTAAGATGCAGGGGTGCTGCTATAGTGCTTGCTTAGCCACATAGATATGTCTATTAAATTTAGAGTAACATTACGCGACCCCCCTAGAAGTACTGATTAAACTTAAATTATATACCTTTTCGCCTAAAATCGCGCGCGAGGGTACTTAGGGGCGGTCGCTGCGCGACCTCGTGCGGGGTTTGGGCGCGTTATCAGCAGGGGTAGCCCTAACCTTGTATTAACCCGGGTCGTAACCGCGCCAAATCAGCCCCCCTAATATGTGATAGATATCCGCTCCATGATTACTAGGTAGAGAAAAGGATTTCTGGAGTTATTTATTGATTTGCGGGCTTCTACTTCTATCTTAAGTATTTTAAATACCACTCTGCTCTCCCGCAGATCATAATGTCAATTTGACGCAAGTTTGCTGTCATACCTGATAAACACAGCTTCACTCTCATCAACGTTCTGCATCTAGACCTTCAACTCAACTTCCTTTAAAATAAGTCATCTAAACTCCTAAATCCAAATTTCCTACCCTCAACCACAATGTTTCTAGCCACTCCCTCACGAGCCCTCAATCCCTCAACACACCCTCTCCAACCTTGCTCCACCCCCCCCTCCTCGCCCGCCCCATCTCCACCACCCTTCCCCATCCCTCCTCACAGCCCTCCCCCAAAACCCTCCTCGAAGACTCCGACAACGGCTTCAGCTTCACCCGGCACAACCCGCGCCCCCCGAAACCGCGCCGCATCAGCGTGACCGAGACCCGGGGCCGCTACTACAGCGTCATGGGGCCCTCCTACCTCTCCGGCGTGCCGAAGACCATGGGCGCGCACATCGGCGGCCTCAAATTCGGCGGTGGCTCCCTCCCGCTCTTCCCGGAGCTCGCGCACGCGCACGGCGTCTACGCCAGCATGGGCGAGAGCAGCGCGGCGGCGGCGGCGGCGGTCGTGGATAGGTATCTGGCGAAGTGCAGGGCGCGCGGGTTCGATGTCATCAAGATCAGTACGGTTCCTGTCGTTGCCGCCGGAGGACGGGGTGCGGCTGGTGGCGCGGGTTCGGGAGGCCGGGCTGACGCCGAAGCCCGAGCTCGGGATCCAGTTTGGGGCGGGTGGCGATACCGAGGCTGGGGAGCTGGAGAGCATGGGCACGTCGGATCCGTTGCGGGTTATCAATACCACGCGGCGGTTCGTTGATATGGGCGTGGAGCGTATGGTGATTGAGTCGGAGGGGATTACGGAGAATGTGAGGCAGTGGCGCACCGATGTTATTCAGGCCATTCTGAGGGTGCTGCCGATGGGGAAGGTCATGTTTGAGGCGGCGGAGCCGAAGGTGTTTAATTGGTATATTAGGGAGTTTGGGGTGGATGTGAATTTGTTCGTCGATCATAGCTAGATTGTGCAGTTGAGCTGTTTGAGGTCGGGAATTTGGGGCACGGCGGATACGTTTGGGAAGATTGTTACGTATAGACCTGAGGGAAAGTAAGTAGGGCTGCGGTAGGTGAGGTATATCTATAAGGTGGAGGGTAAAGGGTGGGTTTCTCTTGATATTGCTCATCAGTCTTGGGTTTTTACTGTGTACGGCGGCTTCCTACGTCGACTATTGCGGTGGGTACTTCGAACTTTACTATTAACGAATATTTCACGGGTAATTTAATGCTGTGCTAGCTTACGAATTTGTTTTATTTCCCCCTAACCAATGAAGTAACGTATCTTTGAGGCCAAGACGCTGCTGAACCATCAGAGCATCCTTCTACCAGCTCTCAAGCGGTACTTTTCTGGTACAATAGTTAAAGAAGAAGAAATTCTACACACATCTAAGTTTGGAACGCTTCCTAACAACCTGTTCTACAAGTGGGACAGCAATATCCTGTAGGAATTCATATCCCTGACATTCAGACAACCGTAGCAATGCAAGCTGAAATCACATTTTCCGCCTTTATATACGCCCGAGAAAGAAACCCCAGCACCCTCTCTCTTATTGAAATCTCCGCTCGGTCGCTCACTAGATAGTCGAGCACATCACTAACCCCTTTTCAACACATCCAGCCTCCTCCCACCACCTCTAGCCCCTCCCCCTTTACAACTTCTCCCTCTCCAACCCCCTCCATCCCCACGCCCCCGCCACCAACTCCGCCGCCCTCTCGCCCACCCCAAGAACCGTGAGCATCGGATTAATCGTCGGCATGNCCGGAAACACCCCAGCATCCGCAACCCTGACCCCCCTCAACCCCCTAACCCTCAACAGCGCATCCACCACCGCCATCGCATCCCGCTCCACATCCCCCATCTTGGTGGTGCCAGCGGGGTGATACACGGTATGCGCGACCCTGCGCGCGTACTCGGACAGCGCCTCGTCCGACTGCACGCCCGGGCCGGGCGCCACCTCGCGCTTCAGCCAGGCGGCGAAGGGCGGCGCTTTCGCGACTTCGCGCGCGGCGCGCAGGCCGGCGACGAGGGTCGCGGCGTCGTAGCCGGCCGGGTCGGTGAAGTAGCGGAAGTCGAGGGCCGGTTTGGTGAGCGGGTTGTTGGAGGTTAAGTAGAGGCGGCCGCGGGAGCGCGGCCGCGGGATGTTGGGCGTCATGCAGAAGGCGTCGATGGGGGTGTCGTAGCCGAGGCTGGGAGGGGGGAGTTAGTAAGGCGGTGTGTGGGGAGAGAGGGGTTGGGGGTTGGGTAGAGAGGTTGGATGGAGGGGATAGGGGGTCGCATACCGCGATGTGTTGAGGCAGAACGGGATCTGATAGCAATGCATCATGATATCTGCGATCTCGCCGTCGCTGCCCGCCGCGTTCGGCACCTCGCGGCGCAGGAAGATGCCCGCGTCCGAGTCCATGGTCGTCTGGTTCGGCGGGACTGGCTTGTTCAGCTCCCAGATCATGATCGTTTCCGGGTGGTCGAGCAGGTTCTCGCCGACGCCGGGGATGTCCTTCACGACGGGGATCCCGAGCTCTTCGAGCTGCTGACGCGGGCCCAGTCCGGATAGCAACATCAGGCGTGGCGTGTCGACTGCGCCAGCGCACAGGATCGTCTCTGCCTTGTGTCGCAGCGTGCGCTTCTCGCCGCTTTGGAGGGTTAGGTCGACGCCCGTGACGCTGTCGCCGTCGACGTTGATCTTGCTGACCCAGGCGTTTGTCAGGACAGTCAGGTTGGGCCGCTTCTCGTCGCCGTGCAGGATCGGGTGGATGTAGGCGACGCTGGCGCTGCTGCGGCGGCCGTCGTCCGGGTTGTAGGAGACGGAGAAGAAGCCGACGCAGGGTTTCAGCGCGCCCTTGGTCTTGATCTCGTGGTTGAAGTCGTGGATGATGGGGATGTTGCAGGCGGTTGAGCACGACTGCACCCAGTCGAGGCAGAGCTGGTTCCGGTGCCGCTCGTGGACGGGCTGAATGGTGTTGCGGAGGTTGTCCAGCACGCGGGTGAACATCTTGAAACTCCAGCCGGTGCAGCCCTGGGCTTCCCATCTCTTGCAGTCATACTCAAATGGACGGAATGAGATTAGCGTGTTGTGCGAGGAACAGCCTCCCAGAACCTTAGCACGCGAATGTCGAATGTGTGAGTTTCCCATAGGTTGCTCTGTGGTGCCGTAGTCGTAATCCAGCTCTCCGCCCAGGAGGTTCAGCCAGTCCTTGAGGAGGAGAACACGGTCATCCATAAAATCACTTGGGCCTGCTTCTATAAGGAGCACCCTTTTGTTTGGGAGGTAGTCAGATAGCCGACTGGCGATGACACAGCCCGCTGTGCCTCCGCCAACAATAATAAAGTCATAGTTGTTGACATCGTCTGGAGATAACTGAGTGGTAGTCGCCATATTAATATACACCTCTCGCGAAGCTTCCGCAGTTACTCCTGCAGATGTAACAGATAGAGATAGAGATAGAGATAGAGATAGAGGTAAGATTGAATGAGCTCGGAATAAGCTCAAACAAATAAAAAGCTTCTGTCTAGCAGAATGAAAACTGGAGTGAGGCGGTACGCTTGAGAAATTTTCAGTTGCTAGTGAAACAAAAAGGCAGATGGCAAGAATAGCGCTGAAGCTCCGAGCTTATATTTTTCCTCCTACTGTACCTCGACAAACAGACAACGACATCCTTGAGAGAGGTTGGGGTGATTCTCAAACGGGTCGCCCCAGATACGACACTGCAAGCCTCTTCAGCCTGCATGACTAAGGGCCATATGCGCTCATTCCCCCAGCTCTCTGGCGGTCTGACTTGGGGAAACGAGGGTGCGGCGGAGATGTGGGGCAAACCCAGGGCTGCTGGCCATCGCCTCGCGCCCAGCACGCCAGAAGGCCGCTAGAAGGCGCTGCAAAAGAGGTGCCTTAGCCCAACAGAGGTACGACTTCCAGGCGGTGTGCCCGGCAGATGTACGCACCCCTCCATACACCAACTTTTTCCTACTCGAGGCAGATCCCGGTATTTGGGCAGTTCGACCCCGCCCTTCTATCTGCACACCAATTCAATTGACTCGCGGATACACAGGATTGTGCTGATATACACATTGGACAGGGACACGTACCCTTGGAGAAAGCCGTGCAGCTCCTTGAGACATTTTATTGTCTGGGATACAACCCCGCCACCAACCTTCCGACTTGCAGGACGAAGCCATCCGGAAGCTCCTGCTAACCAAGGTCTCTGCCAAAGCCCGCCGATCGACTGAGATTGGGTTCTGGGATTGCCGTCTTCGGTGCGGGACAATCCCGTGCTATCTCAAACATCCCGTCAACCGGATTGTATACTAGTTTGCTGAAGAATCCTTGAGCTTCAACGGAGCTCATATCGAACCAAGTTGGCTGCATGCCGCCAAAGAGACTCAAATATCGACAGCTCAACACGCTTTACAGCATTGAGAGCATCTCAGAGACACTCCTCCAGACCTCCAGAACGCTAAGAAATTAATAACTCCACTCATTCACAACCATCCTCGACACCTCATAAACATCACCACCATCATGGCCACCATCCCAACCCCCTCCCTCTTCTATGACGGCAAACCGCAGCCCTCCTCCTCCACCCAAACATTCCAGACCATCGACCCCTCCACCTCCCTCCCACTCGCCACAATCCGCACCTCCACCCCTTCCGACATCGACGCCGCCATCGCCTCCGCAGCGCGTGCCTTCCCCGCCTGGTCCAACACCCCCGCCCCAGAGCGCTCGCGCATCCTGCTCCGCGCCGCCTCCCTCCTCCGCACGCGCAACGATCTCCTCGCCTCGCTCGAGACCAAAGACACGGGCAAAGCGTTCTCGGAAACCTCCACCGTCGACATCGCCACGGGCGCCGACGTGCTCGAGTACTTCGCCCACCTCGTCAGCAGCGGGGGTCTGAACGGCGAAACGGCAACCCTCCGGCCCGACGCGTGGGTGTACACGCGCAAGGAGCCGCTGGGCGTCTGCGTCGGCATCGGCGCGTGGAACTACCCGCTGCAGATCGCGCTGTGGAAGAGCGCGCCGTGCCTGGCCGCCGGCAACGCCATGGTGTACAAGCCGTCCGAGTTCGCGCCGCTGCACAGCGCGCCGCTGGCGGAGCTGTACGCCGAGGCCGGGCTGCCGCCGGGGGTGTTCAACGTCGTGCACGGCGCCGCCGAGGTCGGGGCCTACTTGACGGCGCACCCGGGCGTCGCGAAGGTGTCGTTTACGGGGCAGGTTGCGACGGGCCGCAAGGTCGCGGCTGCCGCGGCGGGCGGCATGAAGTATGTGACGATGGAGCTGGGCGGGAAGTCAGCGCTCGTGGTGCTGGGCGATGCGGATGTCGAGCAGGCGGTTGATGGGGCCATGATGGCGAATTTCTACAGCTCGGGCCAGGTGTGCACGAATGGGACTCGCGTCTTCGTGCCCAGCGCCATGAAGAAGCCGTTCGAGGAGGCGCTGCTGCGGAAGATGCGGTATATCAGGCCCGGGAACCTCATGGACCCCAGCACAAACTTCGGCCCGTTGGTCAGCCGGCCGCATTACGAGAAGGTGGTCTGGTATATTCGCCACGGGATCGAGGTCGATAAGGCGACGCTGCTGTATGGGGGCTTGGAGAAGCTGGATTTGCCCGAGGGCGCGGCCGAGGAGCTGAAGAAGGGGTTTTGGGTCCGCCCCACTGTGTTTACGGATTGCACCGATGACATGCGCATCGTGAAGGAGGAGATCTTCGGCCCCGTCATGAGTATCCTGACCTACGAGACTGTTGAGGAGGTTGTGAGGAGGGCGAACGATACGACGCTTGGGCTTGCCGCGGGCGTGTTTACGAAGGATTTGAATCTCGCGCATAAAGTTATTGCGCAGCTGGAGGCGGGTATCACGTGGATTAACTCGTGGGGCGAGAGTCCGGCGGAGATGAGTGTTGGTGGGTGGAAGATGAGCGGCGTGGGCGTCGAGAATGGGAGGAGGGGGATTGAGGCTTGGGTGCGGAATAAAAGCACGCTGGTTGATATGGGTGGAGAGGTTGCGACAGTGTTTTCGAAACTGTGAGGTGTGGAGAGGGCGAAGGTGTATTTTTATGTTTGGGGTGTTCCTCCTAGAAAATGTGGGGTGAAAAGACTGGTTGTAATAGATGGCGAAGAATAGGGTGATGGATTGGTGCCTTCTGTCGTCAAGGCGATGCCCTGATGGCTTAGAAATAACCTGACTTTACAAGTATATATTTCAGTCAGATAAGACATATACATTATAGTGAAACGGGCAGCGAAGAGGTAGGTGGGTGCACCATTAATTGCTCTCTCGAATGGAATGAATAATGCTCTGATGATTTAGGAGTGTCTTATTTTTTTTCTCCATATCCGTCTCCGGTTCGGCGTTTGGGGTAAGTGTTGCGAAACTCTTAAGGTTCGAGCTTATAAAAGCATGGAAAATCTTGCTGAAGCATGTTTTGTTGTTAGCAGGCATAGTTGAAAAAGTTATTGCAAGAAAAAGAGGACCGATTACGTATTCAGCAATGTTAGGATGATGTGTAGCCCGTCATGATCTTAGGGTAGTCTTTAAATAACACTCGATTTAGGACCTATACCACGCTACAAATCCAATTGCAAGCCTAGGAGCCAAAGAGCCCTGGGAGGATGTTGAAGATTTAGAAAAACGCTTCCGAAACCTCGTCCGCACCCTCTGTAACCGTGAAGCATAATACTCCTCTGACCCAGTCCGTCGACTCGGCGACAGTTGCTTGTACCCCATCCCATCGTACCTGCAAAAAAAGCACATTAGCAATTAAGCAACAATCCTCTCCCCCTTTTCAACCCCTCCCCCCAACTCCCACCATATCGTCTTTCTGACAGAGTTGGGAATAAGCAAGCAAGCTGGCTTGTAAATCGTGCGCAATGCCGTACAAGTGCTATATAGTGGTAAAAGCTCAAGTGCAAGGTCATCAATATGGTCTGTGGTGTCGTGCAAGGCGCTCATGTCAACCTGTACACGGTTCATCAGCTTGGCTTGCTTGCTTGTTCCCAACTCTGGTTTTTCTTGCCATGGAAGGCATCAATACGTAGGGTGGAGACGAATGGGGATGCGCGCCGGGCCGCATGGAGTGGAATGAATGAGCCGAGATCGGTAAAGGGCGGAGGTACGGACACTTTTTTTGGGATGAGCTGTGCTGTCGGCTGAGATGCCGTCGATGGCTCGGCGAAGAGATGGCACTTGTTCGCTGGGGGAAGCTTACCGAGCCATACTGAAATACGTTTCTTGAGTTTCACAGGGTCACTCCCACCTATGCTTAGGTCGGTCAGGATGTATTATTCGCACTTTGTTTTCCTTTGCGATCCGATCTGGGCGTAGTAGTAGAATCGAGTGCCCATTAGGGCTCCGCAAAGCAAGGCGACAGCTTCGCCCTCTGGATTCCACGAATCTTGCCCACGGTAGCTGTAGTCGCTGTAGGAGATCCGGAGGGATTTTGACCGACCTTTCTCCGGACTCGGCGGCAGTTTTATTATCTGGTGGAACCGGATGTCGCACAAGAATTCTATCGCACTAAGAAAGATAAACCAACCATTTTTAATGAATCAGAGCGGCAGCAGGACCGGCCGTTGGCAAGGATCGGTCTGTCATCTTAAGGTGGTGTTGGAAAACAACAGAAGAAATTTTAGGGACGAGAGGGGAAATTAGTAATGATATAATAATAAATTCTTGCCAAAGGTGAGTAAAAGTTTGCTGTTAGCTGGAATGAATATATATGCTTGTTCTAGTATGCTGTACACAGCAAGCGCGACCTTATCATCGTGAATAAGTTAGAGAAATAGCAAGCAACGACGTGCGAAATGACAGCAATGAAACTTTTATAGACAGCTAGTGAGTTGGCAAGACCTTATCAAGAAATGAAAAGTTGAGAAGCGTGGGCTGAAATACGAACCTTAGCTCTCGAGTGCCAAGGGCCCCTCTCCTGAGTTACAGGAGGAATCAATCTCCGGCTATTACCATTATATTGAAGGTACCAAGGGACTCAATTCTTTCCTTGGTTTAATGGATGGGCATATAGTTAATTTCCCCGCTCAGATGTACTCGTGCGGTATATTCGGGGAAAATGAAGCACTCCTACGAATATCCCATGCCTAACTGAGCGATTTCTTTGCAGCGTGATAACACAACTAAAGTTGAAAATAGAATAATAAAAAAGAGTACGTAAATAAGACAATGCTAGAAGAGTCCTATCAGGAATTTATAGAAGATATACCAACCGTTGTGGTTGTGAAAGCTATCAATCTTCGCATAAGCTAGTTAAAAAATGTCCCACAACTTATTTCGGTATACCTGGCTGCCAAGGTCCAGTAGCGAATATGGCCCGTGCGCGAACACCAAAATTTCAAACGAACGTCTCTACCACCCTCTACGTAAGATACCGCTCTGTCTATGTGGGCCTTGCTGGTAGGAATACCTTGACCAAATCCGGGGACCGTAGGCTTTATATAGATCAATTTGGAGCTTTATTACTATAATCTAATATTGCAATTAATTGATTAAATCGACGACTTCATTTTGCTAAGACCACGTTAAATTTAGAGCATCTGGTTGGCTCGCTTACTACTGGACCTTTATCGACGGCGCATGGGGTCATGGACCTTCAAGAGCATACTTCGCACACCTTCGTTTTTAAAACACATCATACTTAGCGGATTAAAAATTGGCAGATGCTACGATAATTTTGAGACAAATACAGTTGTAAATGTCCGCAGAAATTGTGCACTTCCTCTTCTTGGGCATTTTCCGTCGGTGTGACCTCGGTGCTATAGGGGATGTGTAAGACTCAGCTCTGTGGCGCACGTACGTTGTCAGATTGATATGGCAAGGAGACCTTTATATCGCCCTCCTTCAGCCCCAGGAAAGTGAAGGTAGCGATAAGATAGATGAACGCCTGGAAGCGCGATGGACCCTTTATGCGCTGTGCGTCAGCTCGTAGTGACCAACAGCGCAGCGCCACAAGGCAGGGCACCAAGCAACGTTTCTTCTGTGCGCTAGCTTCCTGCACTTTGCTACGCAGGGCGGCTACCGGGGCAGATCTGAAGAAGATACTGCGACGGCGGGGATCGATACGTGCAATGTTATCAACCCCTGAACATCCGGGCAGTGATGGCGTTGCGTTGCTTTCAGAAAATAGGTGGTGCCTTCCCCGCGATGTGGCCAAGAAAAGGCTTACATGTGCCTCATTGAAGGGTATCTGGCGCCTGCCTCCTGTGGCTTCCGTGCCCAGTGTGTGCCCCAGTGGCCTCCCACACGCGCAAAACAAGCAATGTTTGTCTTGGCCTAGGGATGCACTCGTCAATACTGCCCGTCCTCCCCTTTCCGGGTCTTACAGGTGCTCTCGGTAGTTAGCGCAGGCTGGGAATCGACAGGCTGGCCAAGCTTCTATAACACTTCAGCTGTTCCGGAACGCATCGACATCATCCAGTTTCCCTCTGCCACCAACATCGACAACGCACCACCACCACTGTCTCACTGCAACTTCCGTCTTCCCCCACCCCTACTGTGACTGCTGCTACGATAAGACAACCAGCCTAGATGACGCTGCTATAGTTGTCTTAGAATTTCGACATTATCATGTCCTTGTGACACGCGAGTTATCTTCTTCATCCCCCCGCTTCATTCACACCCAGACGACGACCCGCGGCGGGCGCATCCATTACCATCCCAACCGACTCCCTTGGTGGCCCCTCATTCCTATGTCACCTCCCCTTCCCGCGGCAATCCGAATAGACTCTTCCCACTTCTTCCCGCTGCTTCGGTAACCTCCGCCAACCTTTAGCAAGTCAAGATGGGGAACAGTTCGACCAAAGAATCGCGACCATCCTCTTCAAGAGGCGACTCGCGACCGAGCAGCGTCCGCAATGCAAGCTCCCCGACCACAACCGGACTCTCCGGGACATCGTCACACCCTCCTGGAGACAGATTGACAGCCTCAATGTACACTTCCAGAGGTGGACGGGGCAGCAGACCAGATTTATCATTCCTTGGCATCGGAGGCGGATTAGATCGTGATGTGCCGACCGCAGAGACGAGGCGGGAAACTAAAGCGGAGCGAGAGGCCCGGAAATTGGAGAAAGAACGAGCTGCTAGGGAGAAAGAGCGTGAACGGAGTGTCCGCGAGGAGGGCGTAGATGGTGGGTATCTGGTGACATTGGGGACTTACACGGGTCCTGAAGACTTCAACAAAGCCGTTGTGAGGCAGTTGATGGTATGCACTTTGGGTACACAGGATATTGAATAACATTGACTGACATATCTGGGCAGATTGAGCGCCGATTAGCTCCTTTCTGGAAAGGCCTAAATGATCATTCCGATTCTTGGACGGAACACCAACTGGTGGCCGCTGTTAATGGTCTCCCTATACCTCCTGCTGATGAAATACTTCCAGAGGAACCACCACGCGGAAACAATCTGAGTGCAGATTGGAACCCACGATCATCGAATTCGAATATCAATAGCCTCACATTTCCTATAACTTCGAGATCACCATCGTCTAACTCCGATAAATCGACAAATCTCTCTCCGTCACATCCGGCATTCTCTCTACCTTCTCTTACCTCCCCATCGCCGTCCTCGTCGCCATTTTTCAGGGGCCGCGCAAAGACGTTAGCTGCATTGACTACATCTTCTAGAAATAATTCCCAAACCGAAATGACGCCTCAAGAGATACAGCTCCCCAAGGATCCTTATGTTCATGGACAACGAACAGAAGCTTTTCTTTACAAAAATGCTTCCGAATGTCCAATTTGCTTTCTATACTACCCACCTTACCTTAACAAAACCCGTTGCTGCGATCAACCAATTTGTTCAGAATGCTTTGTTCAGATCAAGAGACCAGATCCGCACCCTCCCGAACATCATGATCCGAGCGATCCTAACGCATCAAATGAACCTCCAGAAGACAATATGCTGGTGGCAGAGCCGGCCGCATGCCCATTTTGCGTTCAGCCCGAATTCGGAGTGACTTATGAATCGCCACCGTTTAGGAAAGGATTATCGTACGCCAACCAGGGAAATCATCCACTTGCTACTGCAACATCTGCGATGTCTTCATCTTCCTCTTTGGGATCTCAAGGGTTAGGATCTCCGGCACCTACTTCGCGGAGGAGAACAACTTCAATTTCTGCTAACTCGTCAAATGTCATTACAACCGACAAAGTGAGGCCGGACTGGGCAAAGAAACTGTCCGATGCTCGTGCGCATGCATTGCGAAGAGCTGCCGCTGCTACAGCTCTACACAACGCAGCTTACATGATGGGTAATTTGCAAGCTTCCGAAGGCACTAGAGGGTTTGCCTTGGGGCGACGAAGGCGGACTATGTTTGGTGGCGACAGCCCTGGCAGCAGTGGGCATGGTACGCCACGCCACGGTGACGGTGTGAGTCTCGGGAACGTTGGTGCGCTTCTTGCCGCAGCGGAACGGGCTGGCCAATCCGGGAACCGACCGACGGAAGGGCAGAGCGATCTTTTCCCGGGCCGTCATAGCTCTAGGCGAAATCGGTTAGAAGATCTAGAAGATCTGATGATGATGGAGGCGATTCGCCTAAGCCTTGCGGCTGAAGAAGAACGCAAGAAAAAGGAGGAAAAGGAGGCGGCCAAGGAAGCTAAGAAAGAAGAAAAGAAAAAAGCAAAAGAGGCGAAAAAGGCGGAGAAAGCCGCAAGGAAGAGCGGGTATATGCACAGTGGAACGTATGATCCCGATTCCGACTCACTCGCCGCCGGGTCATCTTCAACTGTTGCAGGTAAAGGCAAGGGCGTAGATCGATCTGCTGGATATGCCGGCTTCAACTCCTTGAACGAGCCAACTTCTTCCCTGGGCGCATCGTCCTCAAAGGAAGATCCTCAGCGCCACCTCGAACAAAGCCGTGCGCAAATCCAAGGCCAGTCCCCCAGTACTAATCATACTCCGTCCCCTTTTGATCCTTTAGCTGAGTCTGCGCCTCATCGTTCTATGCTCCGCCACCTCTCCAATGCATCGTCCTCGGCCTCCTCGTTTGCTGAATCTATACCAGGATCCCTTCATCAAGGAAGCACTGGTGGCTTTGGTGCCTCGGCTTCTTCCTTCGAACTTAGCCCAAATAATTCAGGGCTAAGCATTTCGAGGTCTGACACTCCTCCAGGTGGTACTCCAGGCACGGAACCCATGTTTAATTTCCGCAGTCTCGCTGCGGTAATTGGAAACGAAGAGGAGCAAAAGGACAGCGGAAATGATATTCTTCACATCGGGTATCTAACTGACAAAGACCGTCATTCGTCAGAATCCAGCTCAAACCAGAATAGGAGTCGAGGTGATTCTGGAGAAAGTTCCAGCAGCGCCCCGCCACCTTCGTTGCGGCTGCCAGCCTATGCGGAGAAAGCAATCGGCATGGATGAAAGCGTTGCCACAATGCGGCCACCGAAGTTGACAAACAGCGATGAGATGGAATCGGCCCCGCCTCTTCAGATCGTCTCGACCAATGCGTCGAACCCGTATGATGCAAAGCATTACGGTGATGTTAGTGTTTTAGATAGTTTTGGCCAGCAGACTACGCAGTAGTGGTGGTGGTGAGGTGAGGGGGGGCGTTGGAGCGGGGGTTTTTGATGGCATATTGGCGCTAAAACATTTTGGCGCTCTGGGGTTTAGTGCTGCGTAGTTGTGGGATTATTTATGTTTACTTTCACTAGGGTATTTTTTAGAGGGGAAAGCTTTCTCTTCTTTCCACTCGAACTTGAGCTTTCTCTCACTCCCCCTCCACAGTACTTGTCTTCCCCTTCCCCTCTTTCTTCATATCTTCTCTTACCATCTATTCCGGGCACGCATAAAGACTGTTGGGAGTTAGGCAGGGCGTTATTGGTTTTATTTTTGTCTTAGGAGGAGCTCTGATTTCATCAGTCTTCCTCTCCATCACCTATCTCATTCTTCCTTTGCCACCTTTCAACTTCTTTCCTTCACCTGTCACTCGCTCCCCGCTTGGCGGTGGAAGCAGAAACAGAATCTGGAGCATGCTTCTTTGTGTTTGGAGGTTTTGAGAATAGTCATCTAGGTAGTATGTACATTGTCGGATGCGTCCCATTGAAACAAAATCTCTGAATCTAGATACTACTTTTGTGACGTTTATTTAAGTAACATTTGCACACAATATCGGTTAGCCAGGTAGCCAGGTATTGTGTGTAATTGCAAATTCAAGAAATAGGACACTACTCTTTAAATCACATACTGACGCCATATCCAGATAGCAAATATAAGTCGTCCGGAGAGAGCGCGTTTTAGTTTCCATTTTAATGAAATGAATTATTCGGACAGTTAGATGGTCGAAATTGACACTTTAGGTTCGTAACATGACGCACTTCCGTGACCCGCAACACGGCCTTCCCAGATCTTAATCCACCTTATCTGATCCAGTCAAGCGGCACATCACCTGAAATCCCACGCTACCCCTGCAATAAGATGTGGGGGAGGATATATTTCTCCCACATACATTTCCTCCAAGTGTCCCATCTTTTTGGCATGGAATAATCCTCAGTGCTATCATGACATCAAAAGCATCTCTTAGACTGAATGCGCCCAACAAAGCCGGTATCACACGGGATATATAAGGGCTCGTTGGTTGCAAAGGCGTCAGATTGAAAAGTCCGGTAGAAAGAACGCGTTCCTTCCTAATTTGGCACGCGTCTGTGGCACGGCCGTATGCAATATGGAGGAATGTGGAGCTTCAAGCTCCATATTAAAATGACGCCAAGAGCTCCATTCCGACTACTTACCTAGGTAGCACAGCTAAAGTGCCAAGTTATAGCGTTTCTTTTGGCGGTGAAAGAAATATAAGTGGCGGGTTGGTCCCGGCATATGCGTCGGCATCGACCTATGCGAGCCTCTTCTAAGCCGTATTGGTGGTGCCTTTCATCTCCAAGGAATAACGATGAGAATCATTATTACCAACACAGTAGCGACCTTCAGCTCTTGTATGCATCTATTTAGGTAAGCGTCTTTTTGCTATGATGTCTGACAAAACCCTACTTTACTTCTAAAGCACAGACGCGTTGGGGTTATAGCGTAAAGAGTTTATTGTAGATGGTTTAATGACCCCAGCCTCCAAGCATTTCCCTTAACTGATAGTATAACACTTCTCTCGTGAATTTTTTTTGCCTCTGGCTTCCCGAAGAAGCCGATAAAGTCGCTGACAGGATTTATGAACATACGAATTCTTTAGATTTCGTGCATAGTACTAGTAGAACATTTAGCAAATTCTCTTCCGGCTTGGTCGCAGACCCTAACCAAGGGAGTGTTCAAGACTTGAGTTGAGCTTGAGAACCGCTGTAGAATCGGACACACTGGCCTCGAGTTCACACGCAAAAGAGCCGGTGGTAAATGCAGTTGTCTTTCAAATTGAGAAGAGTTTTTATATGAAGTCTTATTTGATTTCTAGTGGTGTAGCATTCATTAAGCTTGTTACTCCTACATTGCACCAACTCAGCAGAAATCTGGGTGATAAAAGCTTTTAAGATAACGTCCTCTTGAAGGTAGCCTAGTAATCATAGAAACCTTTCCCGCTTTTCTTGCCCAACCAGCCTGCGTCAACCATCTTCTTCAGAAGTACTGCAGGCCGGTATTTTGAGTCACCAGTGTCCTCATATAGCACTTTCATGATAGCCAAGCATGTATCAATGCCAATAAAATCCGCAAGTTGCAGTGGTCCCATCGGTACGTTGGTCCCGTTTTTCATTATGCTGTCGATGGCCTCTTTCGTTCCTACGTTAGTTTCCAAGCAGATGATAGCTTCGTTAATATATGGCATTAAGATTCTATTTGCTAGGAATCCAGGAGAGTCCACGCTCTTTGAGGGTATTTTGCCCATCTTCTTGCAAAACTCGATTGCGGTGTCGATTGTGTCTTGGGATGTCTGTAAACCTGTGATAATTTCTACGCCTTTCTGAACCGGGACAGGGTTCATAAAATGCGTGCTTATGACACGAGAGGACACTGAGAGATCCGTGGGGTCTTTTGTGGTTGCTGCGGCGATCCTTGTGATGGAGATGGAAGAGGTGTTAGTTGCGAGGATGGCATGAGAGGGGCAGATCTGAGCGAGCTGGGAGAATATCTTCGTTTTAAGGTCGGGGATTTCCTACAAAAGTATCAGCCCTGAAGAGTAAGACCTGCTGAGAGCTTGGCCGTACTGGAACAGCCTCAACGACAAAGTCAACATCTGAGAGATCGTCCAGCGTGGTGCTCGTGATCAGTCGTTCCCGAGCTGCTGTCGCATCTTCTTTCGAAATCCGCTGCTTCGATACATCTTTCTCAAGAAGTTTCTCTAAGTTGGGTCAGTCTACTGATGCAATTGAGCTATGGAAGAGTATTGTACCAGCAAACTTTAAACCTTTATCGATTGAAGCCTGAGAGGTATCTATTAATTTTACGGGAACTAAAGCTTTTTGTGCTGCAACTAAGGCAATGCCTAGACCCTGAATTTAGTCAATTAAGGGCAGCTTTGTCGCTTGATTTCCTAGCTCACCATTTGACCAGCCCCAATAACGCCCAGCTTCTTAACTTCAGCAGCAGCTCTCACAGAGAGAGTTGAGCTGAAGCTTCGGCATTGCGCCCTTGAGGCGGAGCGTAGGACCTGTCTTGAAGATGCTGAAAATGACATTTTGAGGCGTGAAGAATGTACTTCTGGTATTACATGTGACGAAGGGAAATATGAAGCTCTTCGGTGAAGGTAGCGCCCGTACCTCGGATCAACTGCGTCACGGAACGTGGTGGGGTCTTGGCAGGTTTGCATTCTCGCGTTTCGACGCGTCTTTCTAGAAGTTCGCGTTCCGAGCTCATCCAACCTCAGTCTTAGCGACATATCACAACTATGGCACAAGGAACTCTTGATGAGTGGGCTCAGCCTGTTGTTGATCCAGAGGTTCGGGCCTTCATCTACAGTCTAGTTACTGCTGTAAGTTTGCCCTTTTCTGTGACAATTGAGTCTTAACTAACAAGACTTACAGATCGGAGGAGCCAATTCTGGAGAAGACGGCCGATATGTACTCGGAGATGATGCGCTTGCATGTTTGAAGGATTTAATAAGATGGATCCGACTTTACGATCAGAGATTGAATCGACTCGATGTCGCCAGGTGTCTGGCGGAGGCCAATCTGGTGAAGGGAGATCTGTTGGAAATACTTGCCAAATACTCAGAGAAAGTGACAGTGGACAAACTGAAGCACAAAATTGCACTCGCATGCTGTATGTAGTCCCAAATTCCCCCGAAGGTAATGACTAACACCTCTCAGTGGAGCTCCTCGTGCCTTTGACATGGCCTGTCGAAATCGATGCCCTAGAAGCCACAGTAAACCACCACCGACACGCCCCCTTCTTACAATTAGCGCAGGTTGGCTACAAGAGAGCAATAATCCAGTATGACGCAGTAAAAATCCTACAGACAGCGGTGCGCATCGCACTTCCTTCCATGGCGGAACCTAGAAAGGAGAGAACACAGCGAGATGAAGGCATAATTCGTCTTGTCCTATACTTCATCCGCAACGTTGCAATGATTTCACAGCCTCAAAACCTCCCAGTCGATGGAGACGAAGCTGAAGTTTCACGATCAGCAACAATTGATGCATTCCACTGCCAAGATATCTTTCAGGTTCTTTTGACAGTTGCCTCAAGCATGGGAGATGAGTTTGTGTCGCAGGACGTCGTGATCCTTGAAATATTGTTTCATCTTTTAAAGGGTGTGGATGTCGAGAAGCTCTTCATGGAAGAGCAAAAGCTAGCTAGCACGAATACCGACGAGCTGAAGAGTTTAATCCAGAAAGAGAAGGCCATGCTTGCGGGATATGCTCGACATGCTCCGACAAGACACAACCGATTTGGCACTATGATATGGGTAAAAAGAGACGATGACAGAGTTTCTACAATTTCCGGTCAGGATGTTCTTGGAAAGGCACAAAAAAGTATGCAGAAGATGGATAAGACTAAAAAATGGAACAAACCACGACACCGAGGTCCAAATAAAGATAATGAAGGAAGTCTAGAGGAATTTGATTTAGCAGTACCAATCTCATCTTCCGCACGGCAACACCTCCGAGCGTTTGTGGAGGAGTTTCTAGACTCATCTTTTAACCCTCTATTCACACATTTACGAAAGGCTATAGAACGTGAGGAGGGACGAGTTGAAGCACGATACCCACGCCAATATTTTTATCTCGTCTCCTGGTTCCTCAGAGCTGAATGCACTCGCCGCCGTCGACTAAAGGAGAAAGCTGCTAATTCGAACGGTTCTACAACACTCAGTGTTGAAGACGAAAGCTTCGGGCTCGTCGCTGGCGTTATGAACCAAGAAACGTTTATCCTTCTGAATCGATTTATGCAGAGAAGCCAAGACGATAAAGCATGGCAGGATTTAAATGCTGGGATGAAATGCTTTACTCAAATTCTTCTTACAGTCCAAGAGATGTCCGAATCAGCTCTAGAAGATGATCAAGAAATCGCCGAAAATATTCAGAATCGTATCTTCTACGAAGAGTCCACCCACGACCGCATCATCACAATCCTTCGGAGCTACAAGGATCAAGGATTTGGCTATCTTGACGCATGTACCGAGCTATCACACGTTTTCTTGCGCATGCTCGAGCGTTACTCTAAGCAGAATGTCGACCTACAAATTCGGTCACGCCGACGTGCGCGGAGGAAACAAAAGGCCGCCGTACAAACTGAAGGTGTAGAAAATGGTGAGGAAGGAAACGCATCAGAGGCTGAGGACCTTGCAGAAGCTCAGCGCGCCACTACAGAGCGTAAATTCGACTTCGCAAGATTTTCCGCGAAGTTCATGACTCAGAACTGCGTTAACACATTCGTATCATTCATCAGATTCTATCATGACCTCAGTGCTGAGCAGCTAAAGCGAGCACACCGCTTTTTCTATCGAGTGGCCTTCAAAATGGAACTTGGCACCATACTCTACCGCGTCGACATTCTTCAGCTCTTCAATAAAATGATCAAAGGACCGGAGGGACTAGATCCAGATATGCCAGCCTTTAAAGAGTGGGAAGAATTTGTGCGACATTTTTTCAGGTCGGCAGTTAAGAAGGTTCAAGAGAGGCCAGAATTGGTGCTGGAAATGCTCTTCAGCAAAATTAACGCCACGATGTTCTACCTCGAACATGGATACGACCGAGAGGTCACTACTCGAGCTCCCAGAGCGCCTGCTGAATTGGAAGTTAAACCAGGCATGGAAAAGACCGAGCAGATTGGAGTAGCAGTGGGTGTGCTCTTAAACCAGAGCAAAGCGGATGCTCTGAACTGGCTCAAAGATGTCTTATTAACTGCCGCTGATGAACGCAAGAGCTGGGAAGATATGGATGAGGCTAGGAAAGCCATGACCCAATCTGCAGAAGGAGAAGACCTCACTCGGGAGGCCGAAGAGCAACCGAAGGCACCTTCGATAGGTAAGAGACTACTATTCCAGTTCTACATGCTCAGATAGCTGATCCTATATAGTTGTCAAACCCGATAACGATGAACGCCGCATTGCTATGTATAAAGACAATAAGTTGCGCCTCCTAATGCAACTTGTTGGTTTCCAAAGACTCGGCCTGGACGATGACCCAGAAGCCAGTTGGATCATTCCGTCCTTCATCTCCGCATCTGAATTGACAGAAAGCGTTGATCTTATCCGTAAATTCGAATTCGATCCGCCTATTTATGAAAATGGAAAGACTGCCGAAGACTTCCTCCGCAGCAAAGCCGCGGCTCGGAGACGTCGAGCCTCCTTCGACGATGATTCAGAAGGTGAAGGCGGATCTCAGGGTGAAGAAGATTTCGAATTTCCTGCCGGGGGACCTACAACCCGAAAATCGGACACGCTAGAAGAGCTAAAGAACCGTCGACGACGGCGACGCAGGCGGAGTGAAACACAGGAGCTCGATGATGAAGAGAAAGACCGAAGAGCAGAGGCGAGGCGGAAAGCAGATCTAGAGAAGAGAAGGAAGATTAAGAGCGACATGTTTGTACATGATTCAGATGACGAGACTGATGATGAGCGGGACAAAGCGTTCTTTGCAAAAGAGGAAGAGATACGCGAGGCAGCTGGGAGGAGCATATTGAAGGCGCTCACAGAGGGAATATCAAACGAGAAGGGATCAAAGAAAAGAAAGTCCACGAGAGAACGAAAGAAAAGTCGGAAGAGGAGAAAGGAATCAGAGCTTGAGTCAGAAGCTGATGATAGCGGAGAGGAAGATGATGTTGTGAGTATTAGCAGCAAGGCCTCCTCTGCCAGAATAGGGGATATGCTGGGACTGGACAGTGATGTGGACGAAGCTACCGACACGCCTTTCTCGTCGCAGCAGCATGGGAATCATGCTAGTAATCGAGATGCCTCAGTTGAGATATCTAAACCCGCCTCAGCAGCAAAGGAAGATGCTATTATGTTAGACGAGGAGGATGAGGATGCTGCTCCTGTTCGAAGGCCTGTTGCGAGGAATATGAGGGCTGGGTTTATCATTGATAGCGACTCGGAGTAGGTTATCGGTTTTGAGGTTTTAAGTTTGTCATGGTGGCCTGGGAATACATGGTATTGGCGTCGTAAGGAGTCAGGATCAGATACCCAAGCAAGATGCCTTTCTCATTCAGTATTTGGAGACACTATGGTGACCATAACCCCATCATGAAAATTAGCTAACGGGCTGAATCTACCCCCTACCTCTTGCGCGATGACGCCGGCCGAAAGCTGAAAGATGCCAGTATGTAGTGAAGTCTTTGAAGAGAGTGAAGCATGACCGCAGCTAATTTAAAAATGTATTCACCTAGCTCATTAGCTCTGCACTCGAAGACCGGCCTGCGCCTTCCCTCTTCACTCTTGCCTTGATTGCTAACAAGTCCATGTAACATCACCAACCAAGTGAGTCCTCCGGCCATCACTTTAATATCTTCGAAGGACCATGCTTACCTATCTAGACAGGCAAAAGTTCGAAGAAATTCGGGCCAAGTGGGAAGCAGCTCAACCCAAAAAACAGCAGCAAACAGGCAGAATGCCTGGCCGCAAAGAGAGGCCTTCTGAGGCCTACCAACCCCTAGACATCGACAATGACGGCCGAAATCGCAAGCCCCGGAGATTCAGCTCTATCGCCTCCTTCATCTCACCGCCTAATTCTTTCATGACGAAGGCCTTTTCTAGACGAAAGCAGCCAGCTCGGAGTTCTGTTGCCAATACTTCGATGACTACACTTATGAACGTAAGCGAAGCAGAGAGACTATTATCCGCGAGCCGTCAGCCTTCGGAGGACTCAGGCCTCTCTCCAATCAAGTACTCACCTGTCAGATATGACCCAGTTAGAGAGGAAACAGATTGGCAGAACTCACGGAAAGCCCTACCGAGAAGCCAGACCATGAGCAACATCCCAGTCCCAACTAAAAACCGCACTTCTTCTGGAGCTGCATCAATCACACAATCCTGCTCCTCTACCAATCTGCCTCGTAGTCGAATCCCGACACCAATCCACTATCCTGACCAACTAGCGGCTAAGCACATTGCAGCAGGAAAGGCGTTCGCTAGTGCTAGTGAATCTCCTGTGAAAGCATTTCAGCGATCTCACACCCCGCCAAATCTGCTAGGTGATGTTAACAAGCAAAGGCCAGCATTCATGATTCCACGAAAAGCGATTTACAAAGAAAGAACTCTACCCACGCCGACCAAGCCATCGAATAAGGAGAGTATGAGGAGGGTAGGGAAAGTTAAGGAATACTCGCCATTGGAAGATAGAATTACGAGACGAGATAGTAAATCTATGGCGAGCAAGTCGATAGCACAAACGGAAGAGAATCAAGACATTGACTCTAAAGCTAGAGGCAAACAACCAGGACGGAGGACACCGGTACTGAGCGAGATCAACAAATCGAACACAAACGAGGGGATACGAACGCCAGCCACAGTGAAGTGCTACCAACCAGCTTCCAAGCCCATGACCAAACCCCCTCAACTGTCATCTAGTCACGAGATTACCCGAGTAAAGCCCATGGGTCCGCGCAATCCACCTACTCCGCCCCAGCCCAAAACTCCAGGCGCTCCGGCAATATCAGGTCTAGACGTTTTCGCAACAAAATTCACTACAGCGATTCGTAAAAAGTCGCAGTTCAGCCCCCAAAGTGACTGTAGTACACCGTCGCAAGCCCCGGCAAGATTGGTTCGGGAGGTGCGTTCCAGGAGTGATCCTGTACCGCCTGTACCGCCTGTACCGCTCATTCCTGCCCAATACTGCACGCCCACATCGGAAACCAAAGAGGATGAGGGTGTAGAACCCCCCGAAGTTGCTAACATGTTCCAGATCAGCCAAAGCCAGACTTCACGGTACTGGAGTGGTCGCTTCACGTCACTCTCTGACCGTTTTCGCAACGACACCTTTGATGTTGAAATGCGACCGATTGACGAGGCTAGTAATCACAGCAACAGATCTTCTGAAGAGCGCAGGGGTCGTGAAGTGTTCAAGGAGCTATCTGGGCTTTGCATGACTAAGGAGGCCAAGGATAGTTTGCGAGTTAGTGATTTCCACGAAGGATCTCCTCCGAATAATCGAGACCCTCCTAACTGAGCGAGTGACGAAAATTAGGAATTCCAGATGAAATATGCAATGACGAATAAGGTGACATCTCTAATCCCACCACCAGCACAACCAACAACCGCAGGATTCAGGACCCGGCACATGACCGACTCTTCTTCGGCGGGTTCGAGAGGTACTGGGAGAAAGATATCGTTTATTGATCGTCTTATTGGGAAGAACAGGAAGTCGAGCACGTAGGAAAATAAGAATCGGGTGGATGTAAGATGACAGAGGTGCAACACGAGTTATGAATATATGATATGAATCAAGTTGGTAGGTAATTGTGGTTCGGGACTAAATGATGCACAATAATGGAGCTTTGCGTTGCAGAACGATGCTGAGCCACGCAATGAGTTAACACCGATCAAGCTACAATCAGCGGAGCAGTAATGGGCTTGGGAAAGTCGAAAAGAACTTTATGCAAAGAGTTTGACTGTTGAAGGGTAATTAAAGAAAAGTTATTATTACGAGCGTTTGGTTCCTTTGGAAGCTATATCACTTTTCAGTGTTGAGCTACCCAAGTTTCAAGGCTTCTCATGTTTAGACGTAATTAGATCCGACAGCAAGGCGCAAATGCTGTTCCCAAAAATAATAATTTAGACTAAGTAAATCAACACCGTACCTACCTGCTAGGTGGTATATCATCCCCTTCTCCACCCAAACGCCGTGCAATGCTTCATGCGCAGTCTATCCGTCCATGCGCCACCATTCCCTAATTCCAAAGATAATGCTTTCAGCATCCCTCTAATACTTATCTAAATCCGAATCTCTCATTGATCTGGCCTCCTCTTTTTATTAGTAAGATACTGCGAGATCTGCTCGATTCGGTCGACAAAAAGTAACCTCTTCGCATCGCTCTTCCAAGTCAGCACGCCCAGCGACTTAGCATAGTCCAGCAGATCCTTATATTCGGCCTCGGTGTTGAAGTCTTTCATGAGGTAGCCGGTTGTCGTCCTGATGCGCTCACCTTCATATTCCCAAAGCCGGATCTGGTCCATCACAGTGGGTGGCAAGACGGGATTGTTTTTCTGCATCTGCGGGTGCGCGTGTGCTGTCAGGTAATCGATGATTTGTGAGGCTTCAATACCGTAGGCGATGGCGCGCTGGACAGATTCTTTGGTCAGTTTGCCTGAGACGAGATTCGGGAAGCGGGTGGTGAGGCGGGAGAAGAGGTTTAGCACGGCGATTTGGAGAAGCGATGAAGTGTAAGCGTAAAGCCTGTAGTTGGTTTCGATGATGATATAGCCCTTGCCGGTACGGGAAGAGCGGAGGGCGTTATCGAAGTCGGTGGAGGCGTTTTGGAGGGCTCCGGCGTCGGATGTGAGGGTTGTAGCGAGGCGGGTTGGGTAGAAGCGGGTCGACTCTTTATTGCGGCGGTAGACGATGCCGAAGTCGTTGAGATCCTCAAGCATTTGGAGTTGCGTATCGGTGAGGTTGGTCGTGCTGTAGTCTTGTCCAAGTTCTAAACTGCCAAGCATAAAAAGGAAGGAAAGCACATCGACCTCAGACATTCCGAGCTGAATGCCACTGTTAGCCGCTTTGTTCTTCTATAGAAATGAGGGAAAGTGGTATAGCTTACCCCAGGAGCTTGCTTCAAATAAACAATGAGAAGACTCCAAACTTGAGCATTTACTTCTTGGAGAAGAAACGTAAAGCCAACCTTCGTTATAGTAACCCCGTGTCGCACATTCACGAAGTTTCCCAGCTCAAGAAGTTTTCTTGTTCCATTGCCTACACTTTGGCCTAAAGCCTGGCCATTCCTCAGCCCACTCGTAGATCCAACCATGTAGTATAATATCGACTCCCATTGTTCACGAGCGTATTTGTCAAGGAAGGCCACATCGACTTTATGTTTATCTGGGGCGCTGCAAGGAACTCCAAACGACCTGTGATTTCCTCCACCAGTAAGAGCCTGCCTAAGAGAATTTGCGAAGCCTGTCGAGAGTCGATATGCGAAGACTTTCGGCGACTCTTGGACAGTAGTCATAATGTGTAAAGATTCAAGAACGGTTATTGCTTGGTCCCTCTCTCTAAGATAAAGTATTAGCTATGCTCTCCGAGTCTTTGGCTGTGCATACGCTTTAGCATCTGGTCTTATCCACGCGTCTAAGTCGCTGACTGGAAATGGCCCAGTCATGTAAAGCATGGCCATTACGATGGTTTTCGCTGCAGTAAAGAGTATATTAATGGATAGTTTCACTAAAAGGAATTCCAGCATATACTCACCTAGATGAGGCAGCATGCATCGAAAGACAGCCAGAGCAGTCGACGGCTGCTGGTACAATTTCTTGTGAGTTGCACCAGGGAGCTGCTCGAGATAATCGAGAGCTTGAGAAGTGGACGCCGACATCTTTGGATGTTGGGCCGTTGTGTGAGGCTGTTACCTGAGTATCATTGTCCTAAAAGATGCTAGACGAAACGCGTTAAGGCGTTTGTAAGTCGACGAAGTCATAATAGAGTAGGAAGCATCTTACTTGAGCGCGGAGCTTAGTCACTAAATTCCGCTCCTCTCCACGGCGGAACCTTCCTGCCGAGGCTTAGCACAACTCCGATTCCTCAAACAACATATTGGGGAAGCTCGGAGATATGCCTGCGCTCAAGTTTGTGCGATCAGTATGCGATTAATTATGCGAGAAGATAAGTTCTGATACAAACTAATGAATTAACCAGGTTTGGGAAGCCTTCCGTGCCAACTCTGGTCTTGAGCCACGGTAATTTCAATATAAGAAGGATATCTCCCTCATATTAGCGTTCTCTAACTACTTGCACATTTTCCAAAGGTTATTAGATGGTGTGAGTAAACTTCAGGCCTTGTTTGGATGCCATTAACCGGTGCATCATAAATTCCCATCTAAAGCCCACTAATTTATATTCCAGCTCAGAGTAACTCATGCTGCCCCCGGAAACGTCAAGTTTGAGTTGGACATTAAAAAGGAGCACACCGTAAGTCTTCTAACGAAAAATTACTAAACTTAGTCCCTTTACACACGCACGATACCCCATCTCATTTTACCCTGAGAGTTGCATCACCAAGCTGATCATCAATACGACCCACAGAATAGACTCAACATACTTCATGGCGGCACTATCGCAAGCATGGGTAAGTATTTTAGACGGTCATCTATGATTCTCCTCATCGACATCATTGACCAAATTTGAAGTTGATCTCGGAGGCTCTTTAGCCGTGGCCTCCCAAGGACTATTTTCAACGGGAGTTTCCACTGACCTGAATGGTATTACTGCAACGGAATTAATGCCTTAATAGAACTAATTGACTATCCAGTCACATATCTCAGCTCCGGGGGAAAGATTGGTGATCTGATCAAAGCAGTAAGCACCTCCCACCCCTCCGGTTCACCCTCGAGCATCATGCTGATATTGAATAGGAAGTCACTTGTGATAAGTGTAAGATGCACTAATGGTCATTCCGCAAATATTTACACTCACTAACTTAATACCCTTTCTTCTAGTCGGCAAAACACTAGCCTACACATCCATTAAATTCTTGAACAGTAAGGACGAGGTATTTGCGAGAGGTAGCCACACGAAGTAACTATTGATCTTTCATTCATTCAATCATACGTTTTCGTGCCTAACAGATTTAATAGGTACGTAGCGCTGGCTTGGAAGGATCCAAACAATATTGCTGAAGAACTGAATCCTAAGTCGTCTTGACGAAGCTAATGGCTTGGAACTTCATTATATTGTAATTAAAAGGAATTTGTGTACAAATGATTTAATAGGATGTGCTCTCCATATATAGGCTGATTGCGGTGTGGGAGAGTATGCAATAACCATTGAATGTTAATGACTACTTCGTCATTCATGCCTGCTTGTGAATGGGTGATTCGAGCGGTATTGTCGGAATCCCGACCTAAGTTCATCTCAAGAATATTGTATAATATTCTTTTAACGTTTCCACCTCCAAGCAAAAAAGATATCTAGAATTTTTTGGCGCTTGTTGCGTTCGAATTTCTAGATGCAAGTGAGTCTAGTCATACATTGACTTACCAACCATTCGTGGTATATAATTTAAAAACGTGGTATCCTATGTAAGAAAACCCCAACCCCTACTCCAAATCCTCTACGTGCTCCAGCTCCTCCGGCTCTAATTCTTCTTCATCACCACCCTCCTCATCCGCCTCCTCCATATCCACGTCCCTTGCCACCTCCTCTAGTGGTGGCAGCACACCACCATTGGCCTTCAGCGCCGCCACTTTCGCTTGAGTCATTTCATAAACATACTGCCCAAGATGCTCCACACCTTCCATTTCCGTCGATGGGGTCTCATTGTCTAGTAGCCTAGCGGTGGGATACATTTCCCCGGTGGCTAAGGCAAGTTTGTCAGGTCTGCGAAGTAAGCGATCGAAGGCTTCTTTCAGCTCGAAGCAGGCTTCAAAGACGACGCGGCGTCCGAGGATGTACAAGCCTAGCCTAGCTCGAGAGAGGGCCACAGTGAGGCGGCGTATGTCGCGGAGATAGCCAACTCTGGTGGTACGGGTTAGGGAAAGAATGACGTCTATATCAAATGTTTTAGCGATGATTCTCATGCCGCGCACAGTTCCTGGCATAAAGTACTTACAGTCATTCTGCTCTCCTTGGTATTTATCCACCGTTGTGACAATCCTCGGTAAGCCAAAAAGCCTGTTCTTCGTGCATCGATGGCCCAGAACATCCTTGATCAACGCCCTCTGTCCTGCATAAGTTGTCAGGATGGAGATCTTAGACGCTGGGTACCCAAGTAGTCGCATATACATGAATATAGCAACGGCGTACTCAGCCTCGCCCAGGTTCTGAATGAAGTGAGGAGTTGGCTCCATCTCTCCATTCCCTTTGTAGTCAGGTACGTTGATAAACTGGTAATCGTAGCGAAATCCAGGATTTGCTCGCTGGAACTCCGGAGAGGTTTCGACTATCGGGAGGTTACCAAGTCGTGGATACCTCCACTTGTACAATTCTGCAATGCTTGGCCTTGCGCGACCTTGTTGGTCTAGCATGATGGTAGGCACGCCCAATCGCACAAGACGAAGGAACAAACTTTGTTCGAGATTCGCATACTGTCGGAAGGCAAGGTTCTGGACGATAGGTGAGTTCTGCAAATGATCACCGCATAGAACGATTCGTCGCAGAGGCAGTTCTCCATCCTTCGGATTTTGTAGGGCGAGTGGAATGAAATTCTCGATTTCGGTGATCTGTGCAGCTTCTTCCATGATGACATTGTCATAGTGGAAGCCAAGGCTTGCGATCTCTTGCCTTCGCATCGCAGCATGCGTAGACGTCATGGCGATAATCCGTGCCTCTTTAATGAGTAAGTAGTTGGCTTTGTCCCTGGAATTCCGAAGTATCTCAAAAGGACGAATGTCCTCGAGCTCAGAAAAAATCTTCTGAACATGACGGTAGCAGCCAGCAACAACGTCCACGATTTCTTCTCGGGACGCATCTGGCGGAAACAATGGCTGAGGGGCATTTGAGAAATAATACTGGAGGGGAAACTCGGTTATTATTTTCTCAGTAGCGAATTCATTGGACTGTACATTGTCCCAGTACTTTGTCCAAGCCGGCTTCACATAGACAGAGTTGAAATAATCTGCTGTCTCGCACGAGCTACCATGTGCCCCAGGAGCACCAAGGTTTTGTGCGAGTCGATCAACCTCAGCTAAATACCGCGCACCATTCTCCAGGAATGATTCCACACGACCATGCTTGCTGTAACTCGCCTCTGTTTCGAGTTCCTCTTCGCCACGGCCAAGGCGCAGGAGGTGGCGTTCGTCAATATCGAGCGCCACAATCTTCTGGAAAAGTTGATTGAGTGCTTGATTACTGTGTGCTACCAATAATGTCCGCTGAGCAGGAAAGTTGTGATATATATTATTTATAATCTGGGTCGCTACGTCCGTTTTCCCGGTTCCCGGCGGGCCGACCACTACCGTTAGGCCAGGCTGGATGCCTGAAGCTATGGCCTCGATTTGCGCAGGGGTGAATCGTACAGTATTCAACTTTGGTGCGTCTGCTGGGTAGGGGCCTGTGTTAGGCGGCTTGTATGTTGAGATATGGAGTGACTCATGCACCGGCTGTGAGATCTCGACCTGATCACGTCGGCGTTTCTTAGCTGGCCGTACAGGAATTGAGTCTGGATCTGCCGCTGGAAAATCTAGGACGTACGGAGGGCCAAAACTTGATTGCATGTCCTCGTGTGGCTCGATGGACTTGCCAGGCCAGCTTTCAATAAGGTGTTGCCAATCTAAGAAAGTATCACGGAAGTCTATCGATTGCAGGCGGTTGGGCAGTCGTTTGTAATTTGCTGAAGCCGGGTCTCCATAACCTAGGAATACCTCTTGGAACCACGGTGGTGCTGGGATATCAGACAACGTGAGACGTCTGATGGACTCGAGGATTGGTTTGAAGTTGTTCTCTCGCCCACGCCTACGAACAAGAACATTGATGCTCTCGTAGATATCTGGTTTACCTTTCGATACTCGATCGGTGTCCTCCTTATAAGCAGCAGCATCTAATTTCAAGATAATTCTTCTCTGCCGCGGTCGATACGATTGGCCGTCAGGCTGATTGTGCTGCTCACGTAGTGGGCGCCCGTTCTCGTCCTGGACTTGGACGACTTCCGCGGTTCGTAATCGTCTCAACCCCAATTCCTCTCCAGGATTCTGAGGCTGGGATCCACTTCTCATAGTCATACCTTCCTCGACCGGTTGGATCGCAAGAAGAAACACGACATCATCCGGACGTAGAGATTCCCATTCCCTACGAACACTGTAATTCAAACGACTTACATCCAAAATGACTTCAGCGCGGACATAAGCAGGATGTTCCTCGCCAACCCTCGCTGGTGCCACATCGATAATGGCCACTTTCGATATTGGCAATGCCATTCTCGAAAAACCATTGAAGCGAGTGCTTGTCCCAGCCACCTTGGGCTGAAGGCGTTTAATTACGTCCTCCATATCCTTCCTGATCTCGTAGAAAGATTCACACCGATATAGGATAAATGATCTCCAGAGGAAATCACCCATTGTCAAATATTGAAGGTTGAGTTTCGGTATGGCTAAAGGCCGAGATCCATTATACGATTCGTTCCGTAGGAATGTAGATTCGTAGAGGATGCGCTCTGTTGGAAGAACGGGCATTTTCCGCACGGAATCCTGAAAGGTTGTCCTCCTCTCATATACAGAGATCAGAATCTCAATAAAAAAGGCCCGGTCTTGGACTAGGAAAGATGATTTTGGGTATTCAGTTCGAAAACCTAACAGAGTACAAAGCTGAATAAGTTCAGAAACAGTCAATGCTTCCAAATGGCTTTCCAAGTCACTCCTCCGGTTGAGAGAGCCATAGTTCGAAAGAGCCAAAATAGTGAGCTTGGAATTGAAATGCTTCATCGCAGTTCGTTGTAACTTCGCCAAGGCTGCGCAGTGCTCTTGGTGATGTTCAACTGCGGTTTTTTGTTTGCCCGTCTGGTCGTCGATAGGGAATTGTGTGAAATGGCGTAGGAGATTGAAGAGGTCTCGAAACAAGCCGTTGTTCTCATCTGTGTACATAGGCGATAGCTTGATAGCTGGTAGAAGGTTGAGATCCTGTAATAGAGCACTAACATATCTCCTCGTTGGTAACTGACCTTGGAGGTCTGTGAGAAATTCAACAAAGCGCTCGCAATAAGTTAGGTTATCTACGACTGCTTCTCCAGTACTGTTGTATATGCAGTCCATGAAGTCCAGAAACAGTGTGAACAGCCAAGAACGTTCAAATCGCAGCCTGGCCTTGGTAGTGTCGTCCGCAGTGTCGAACCGCTTTGAAGCCGCTCTCCATGCTTTCCGTAGCATAGGGTTCTTCTCGAACAGCTGCTCTCTGACCGCATCACTGTGTAGGTTCTGCCATATCGAAATGGCCACGAGAGGCGCGCATTCTTTCCTCACCAACCCACTATCTAAAGACTGGAAAGCGCCGATGACAAAGGATACAAGGTGTGTTCGGATTTTGGTTGTAAGGGAGGGGTCTATGATCATGGATATGATACGACGGAAGAACGACGAAAACTCCGATGGCCTGGTAGTAAAATGATCTACCGCGATGTTAGCGGTATTCACTACATCTTGATTAAATAAAAAAATACCCCAAGAAGGTAGGTTCTCCCTCCGCTTCACATTGACCATGAGCGCAAGCAGAAGATGGTGGTAATTCGAGGCCTCCTCGGTATATCCAGGCCAAAGGTACCTGCACCAGTCAGCAAGAACAATCCGATGCTATAAAAGAACGCACTTTTCTAATAGCTGCAGGTTTTCCAGAACAAGGAGAGGCCCAAAAGCGAAATCCATCTTCTCTAATGCATCCCAGAGCTCCTCCTTGATAACATTCTGCTTTATTTTCGCTGGCTTCGAAGGGTTCAACCAATAATTCTGCGCGAGATGCGCAAAATGGCTCTTGCTATGAAGGTCCGCGACGGTAGGCCTGGCATGCAGAGTGGAGAAGTCATTCCGCTGGGCTGTAACAGGAATAATTGAGCCGTTGCTGGAGCGATTGTGTATGGCGTCTTCCATGATCACAAATGAGTTTCGATAGCGCTGGAGCCTAGACTAACTTGGTTTTCCGGCGAGAGAAGGTTCCTCTCATTGTTGTTGCGCCCTGATTCCTGGTGACGCGCCCTCGATCTTTTTTCGTGATGGAAGCTTGGAGGTTTCGACAAGCGCGGATTATGCCGAAGGACTTCACCTCACCTCTAAGCCAGTCTCCGCAACACTCTTCTTAGCTTGCCTCAACGCCACCCACAATGGCGTCAGAAGAGAGGACAGCGCCATATATTCCGGCGAAGAAAGTCAACACAAAATACCCTGTAAGTCTTCCAGCTTTATCTCACCCCGCAATGGCCACCAGAGAGTTAACATCACCCAGCTCATCGACAATGATCCGTATGACCGACCTAACTCCCTGACGAGCTTACAGCCACTAACATACACAGTCACTTCAAACGCGTCGTGGGTTATGCACGGCCCTCGGATTGGGCTGTTGGTACGGGTGTGTCCGCAGCCGGCCCTGCATTGATGCTATACTGGGAAAAAGTCTCCCCGTCATACGTTGGCCGCGGCGGCTTTGCGCCCATCATGCGATTATCTGGTGTATTAGGGCTCACTGCAGGCTTCCTTATGGTGTACTCGCGCTCAATTAGTGAGTTTCCTCCCTACCTAATGGATATTAAATGATGAGTATTTAATGGTAGTACAGACCGTTTCTACGGCATAACGGAGAATAGGCGGGAGATCGATATGGATATGAGGGAGATGGTCAATAAAGTCAAGAAAGGCGAGCCACTATACGGACAGTCAACTCTTTCCGAGTACATGCAGGGTGTTGCGGCGCGGAATTCAAGATACGCAGTCGCTTTCATCCACGTTCTTCCGTGGTTCAACTTTGTAAACCACAACCAAGTATGCAAAAGCCGTGTTAGCCAGACCCATAGTTAGATAAATTATGCTGACTTCAGCCAAGCACGGCGTGGACACGGCGAAATATTATCAGCAGGCGGAGCGAGAATTGGAGGCTGAGCGAAACAATTAAATTTCTGCCATGGCAGGATTGGTAAATGACTTCGTTGCCGGAATATTTAGTCTTCAAATGGTTTCATGGTGTAAATAAAGCAAATGGATTGTACAATCAATATTCTAAGCGCTTAAATGATGTGGTCCAATTACAACCAACAAGAAACCTAACAACCCCCATTGAAAGCCTCGGATGCTATGATGGTATGACCGAAATGGGTATGGGTATGGGTATGCATGACTTGAAGACATCTATTCAAAAGGAAAAATTATGCATGTCAAATCTTCAACTGCTCCACTGAACCGTAAGCCTTGCGCAGACCCTGCCTTACATCCTCCTCTTCCATTGAGACTTCCTTTACACAAATCCAAGTTGAAGCATACATATTGACACTTGGAATCAGTCAGTTAGATGTATCTTCAAGAGTCGATGTATCCGAACTCACCGGTCAATGCAGGTACCCGGCATCCTTGCACTCACCCTCCTAGTGGAGAACCCGAATTCCTCAAATTTCTTAATATACCATGGAGTCAGTCCGGCAGACCGAAGAAGAACTCGGCCTTTAAGTTTCAAAGCTCTATTCAAAGCCTTGATCTGGCGTACAGCGTGCGACCCGGTGGGGGGAAACCAATCCATGGAGTCCATCACCACAACAATGGTTAGTGTTCCTGGTCTCATACGAGCAATAACTTCGTTAATCTCATCCGTGTGGATCCGCAGCCCATCAAAGGCGTCTGGCTTTGAGAGCTTGATATGCGCCTTCGGTGTGAGATACTCTGGATGGCTCTTTCTTGAATACTTTCCTTGGAGTGTGAGAAAATAGTAATGGTTATCCTCACTCATAAGTGTGGTGTTGACCACCTGACTAATGTCAGAACGCAGTTTTCGGAACATGAGGATTGCAGCAAACTTACAGGTTCAAATGTGTTCAAAACGTACTCGTAGATTGCATGGCCGGAGCGAATGGGGTTCATCCCAGGAGCGTCGTCTTGCTTGAGATAGTCCTGCTCGATAATATTTCGCTGAGCTGGTGGTACTCCAAGCGCTTTCCATAGCCACTTCTCATTTCCAATTACAGTCCAGGTTAATATCCGGCTATGGAGAACTTTGCGAATACTTCTTTTCCAAATCTCCCGTTGTTCATTGAGCGTTTGAGCAAAGCAAAGTCTCTTAACTTCATCTTGAAGACCAAGCAACTTAAATAACCAACCGACTAGCTGTAGAGCGTGGCCCGAGCCTCCAGAGTAGTAGAGGCCTTGTTTTGTAAATGTCTTAGTCCCATTTTGGAGCCAGAACTGGAAGGCAAGGCTCGACATATGTGGGCTCAGCTTTTGAATCAAAATCTCACGGAATGCCTCATGCTTGCCCTCACCGAAGAGTTTCCACACGTCAGAGTAGCCCAACGCAGTGAATGCAGCAACTTTCAGTTCAAGAAGGTGGTTTTGAGAAGGGCTGCGAAAGTCAGCGCATGAACGAGGAAGTCATGCCGGGCCACTTCTTCACTTACTTAAGATCAACTGCATGGATACGTCTAGGCTTCTCTAACGCAAATGATAGGATATTATCCCCAGCGCTCGTGATAGCCAAAATGACGTCGTCAGGCTGTATTCTCAAAAGTCGAGCATCTACACGGCTATCTTCCCAGGTAAATGCATAGATATATTTATTATTAAAACGCATATGCTTTTGGAGCGTTTCGTCATGGTGAATCCTCCAGTGATGGTTTTGATACCTGAGTTTTGGTCAGTATTAAATTGCGTATAGCACGTCAGATTGCCTTGAACACCTACCAAGTTGCTGGTAATGGGAGGCTTGACTGAAGGTTAACAATAGCGGATTCATAAGCCTTCGAACGAATCTCAACAACATCCCCAGGTGTTGGGCCTGTTTGAAGGTCAAGAGCCGATAGATACGGAGATTCAGTCGCTGCTGCGTCGATTTCGGCAAGCTTGGTGGTAGAAGCGCCACTGTCCTTTGAGCACCCAATCCAGACATAGTATGGAAGTTTCACACCGAAAAAGAGGTTGCGAGCGTTGATACTAAGAACAGTACCAAAACGATACTCCAAATAGTCCTATGTCGATTAACAGATGACCTCAATATCATTTCGTTTATGGGAGCTGGAAATACCCTTCTAGCAGCCTCCAAGTTTACGCGGTCAATCTCAAACCACGTCCTCCAAAATACTCTCGAGATCCAAACGCAATGCCTATCGACAACTCCTCCGATATAGTTTCGGCTTTGGTAGTCGACTTTGCTCTGTACATAGAAATCGCAGACACCGATGACTCCACTTGGCGATAGTAGTGAGGATAGTGAGTCAATGACGGGATAAAATTCCGGGATCATTGATAATGCATAGCTCATGGTCACAAGCTCAGCACCACCGACATCTGCATTCTCATCCAGGTCATGAACAGTCTGATCTTTAAGAGTTATCTTTTTCCTTTGACATGCTTCTTGTTCATGTTCATGAAGTCGAAATGCACGTGCGTCCTGACAAATGACTTTTATATTGGTCCAGCCAAGGCGTTCAAATCTCTTACGGGCCATCTCGCAGAGACTTGGCGAGAGATCCACAACATCTGCATTCTGATAAGAAAAATATCAGCCGATTTAAAGAGTAGCATGAAACCCACAGACTGCTCGGAAAAACTCAGGTACTGAGAGAAATGCGGACATCTGTTCGATGCTGTAGTGATAAACCCGTTAGAATGTAGTGGATACTATAAATTAACTAGATCTCACTTGTGTCCGGTCCCGCCTCCGACCTGACGAGGTCAGTTAAATCACGCCTTCTATCACGCGGGGGGTTTCGATGCTCACATCAACCCAGACAGGCTTTTTTGGGATCAATCCAGCCTGAGTCCGATATTTGAGTTGCGCTGCGACGAGGCCCAGCATATCATCACGTCCATGCAAGAGCTTCGCACGGGTGGCATCATAGACATCTGCCTGAGCTTTATAAAAGCTTTCCTATAAAATTGTTAGGATAAGTGTCTCGAGATAGAAGCCGGGAATCAGACAAGTGCATCTTGTTGACTGCCAGTGCCGTCGCCTGTGTGCGGCTTAACAAAGCAGGCATAAAAGAACTTCAAATAGGCATGGATGGTGTGCGTGGCCTCGGACGGGCTTTTCCGAGATCTAAAAGCTATAACAAAAACAGTAGTAAGAAATATGCCGAGAAAGAAAAACGCCAGGCTAATCAAGTTGTGGGGGTCACGCGGTATGACCGCTGATAGGCGTATCATGGTGGAAATATACGACCGAGTTCAGGTTGAGGACGCTGGAAGGAAGCGCAAACGGATGGTAAAATCATTCTGGTTCCCTTGGTAAGGTATATCATGCCGGAAAGGAAATCCGATGTCGGGTTGAGGACGATATTCGTCCACATGATACCGTTGCTGCCAACATTTTCTCTAAAACTTAATGAGGGAAACGTGGGAGGCGGTAGCCTATCAAATCAAGCACAGGGTGACCAAATTAAGAAAGGATGTTGCGACGGCCTTGTTCGCGCGCGAGGTTGGAGTGCAAAAGTGGCGGGCTAGAACATCAGTCGCCCAGAGAACCGCTATCAGCGGCTATGCAGGGCAGAAGATCCGAAGGGTCCAAAAAAAAAGCTTCTTTAATTGTGGGGGAGAGGAGCTTTCGCGAACCTATGGGGGCATGTCGTACTTCCCCGTGGGTGGGAAATTGTGGTGTTGAGGTTGGCGAAACGAGTTAGGTCGTCAAGTGGCATGGTTCGGTTGCGTCTTTCCACCCAATCAAGGCCGCTTTCCGGGCTCGTGTTAGAGGAAGGCGCGTTGCTTACTCCGACGCCCTGCGAAACTGGTTCGCAGATAAGGTGCGGCCACTTCGCGGCAGAAATTACTAACACCAAACCCTTGGCGACCTGCAGAAACGCCCATTCTGGAACTTTTCTGAGCGTCTCCGCCGGATGACGTATCTGCCACGGATGACGTTCGGAAAGAATCGAATAAGGAATGCCGGTAAGTGTAGAGAGAGTATGGAAGCACTGGCGGAAAACACTGTCTACTGTGAGTATCCCGTTTTCCAGCGCAAAATATTACACTCGTCCCAGCCAAATAGCCTTCCAGACATCTACATGTAGACATAAGAGAGTTCCGGCTATGAAAAATAGACCAAATAGTCCTAAACCACCCATTTCCTTCTAAATATTACATATTAGATGGAAATAAGAAGCCCGTACGTCAACCTATTAAAACGACCTGTAAGTAAGAAGTCCTGTATATTTATCCTTGCCAATAATTTTTTCACATCTACGTCAACTGGATCATGGAATTCACGACAAAGGAGCTACCAGACCTGACTCAGGCTGTGTTACGCCCGTAAATCAACAAAGTATCAGGGCCCTGGTACTTCGATGTTAGTAGCTTCTTATGGTCGTAGTCTAAGTATTCAATGTCACATAGCAGTGATTATGAGTACAACCGCCGTTCCTTGCGGCATTTGAGCGCTATCAAAATCCCAAGCAATCCCGTAAATACCATTATGCGTAGAAGTTGACCGTGTCTTTCTTTTTCGCCTGCTCAAAATATTTAGCATCTCGAGATATATCAGACATATATGGGATCTTACCTGGACTTCCGCAATGGCATCCACATAGTGCTCGTGACTAATCTTCTGTTGTCCGGACCTCAACGCAATCATACCTGCCTCAACACAGACGGCCTTTAGCTGTGCACCACCAAACTCATCCGTACTACGCGCCAATTCCGGCCAGTTCACACCCTCGTCTACCGTCATTTTCCGGGAATGAATGCGCAGAATTTGTGCTCGGGCCTCTTCATTTGGTAGTGGGAATTCGATCTTCCTATCCAGACGACCAGAACGGAGGAGCGCAGGATCGAGCACATCTACACGATTAGTAGCGGCTAGCACTTTAACGCGATCATCGGAGGCGAAGCCATCGAGCTGGTTGAGAAGTTCCAACATGGTTCGCTGCACTTCTCTGTCTCCAGACTTCTCGGAGTCAAACCGCTTTGTTCCTACGGCGTCAAGTTCGTCGATGAAAATAATTGAGGGGGCCTTTTCTTTCGCCAATGCGAAACAGTCGCGAACAAGCTTTGCACCATCACCGATGAACATTTGGACGAGTTGAGGACCGGCAAGTTTCAGAAAGGTAGCATCGGTTTGGGCGGCACAGGCTCGAGCGAGGAGAGTTTTCCCGGTACCCGGCGGGCCGTACATCAGGGCACCTAAGAGGTTGAGTTAATTGATATATAGATACGAGGAAATTTCTAGAGAGCATTGTACCTTTAGGTGCCTTAATACCAATCTTCTTAAACCTCTCGGCCTCCTTCATCGGCCATACTACAGCCTCTACAAGTTCTTCAATCTGTTTATCTAAGCCTCCTACATCTGTATACTTTTCGGTTGGCTTTTCGTCCACCTCCATGGCTTTCACTCTGCTGTCATATTCGGCAGGTAACGTATCTAGGACAAGGTAAGAGTCTTTGTTCACGCCAATCAGGTCACCAGGCATAAGCTTCTCGTGGTCGACAAGGCCGATAAGAGGAAGGAATATGGTTTGTCGTGTTGAAGTTTTGATGACGGCGGATTTACCAACACGAGTGGCATCAAGGTCGATATTTGCGCCTTCTTCAGCTGCTTCTGCGGTGACATCCAGGTCTAGTATCTCAACGACGTTGCCAACTAGATATGGCAGTTGCCTATAGAGAAAGAAGTCAGCCGCGTTGCGCTGTTAACCCCACAGACATAGGAAAGGCACCTAGCCGGCCTTATGGAAGAACATACCTGTTGTTCTCAATCTTGTCTAGATTTTCCTTGATCTTCTCATGCATTGATGCTTTTTCGTGTGTTAATCGCTGGAACTCGCTCTTCATGATCCGGGTGTCATTTTCCAGAAGCCGCCTCCGCGCTATGATATCTCGTGTACTTGAGTTGAGAATCTCTTCGTCCAAAACATCCTCCTTCTCCTCCTCGGCTGCATCTTGCATCTCCGCATCCCCATCGGCCTTCTTCCTATCCTTTCCCCCCTCATCCTTCTTCTTCTCGTCCTTCTTGTCCTCCTTCTCCTCGCGCTCAAGGTCATCGAGGTCTTCCAGTGTCGACATGGCGGTGGCGGTTGCTTGGGCAGGTGAGTCAAGATAATATGAGGTGGTCTATGTGGGTTGAAAGCCTAGAAGAGGATCTTGGTTGAGTATAGTTTTTGGCGATTGAAGATGATGCAGGAAGTAGGTGTTGATAAATGGACTGGTTGAGGCAGCTCTGGCTTACGAAGGTGAAGCTCCAGGATTAGCGAGACATCAGCCTTGGCGCGATCTCGGTGTTCACGTTTCACTGGCCACTCTGACAAACATAATTTTTTACAACAGCTTACAATGATAAGTAACTGTCTCTACTACTTCTTTTCTGGATATAATGTATGAATATTTACAGTACATGCACTTACAAATTCGATGGTGAAGAGCAATCTGAAAATTGCCCCGCTCCGTGTGCTTCAAAGTAGAATGCAGAGGACCACCTTGGAAGCAAGCATAAGAGGCACGGGGAATTTCCCCCCTTGCATTCATCTTTTAGCAGTATAAATTCTCTCATGCTACTGCAAGAGACTTCAACACCTCCTGACCCCAGTTCAACATCTTGAACCTTGATATGTAATCATCCCGATTGACTAGCCGCCATCAGCATTTTGGTTCTCACAAAGAGAAAAAACTACTTACTGTAGCCACCACAGATTCTTCTCTTACCGGTAAATGCAGATCTTCCGTGGAGGATTCGCCAGTTATCGAAGACTATTTTGGGTGAGTTCTTAACTCTTGAAAGCACCTAGATTACTTACCCAAGACTCTTCCGGGAGTCAGTTGACACCAATACTCATTTTCGGAAGATCGTAGAAGCTTTGACCATTTGCTGCATGACTTTTCATAAGTCAATTGGGTCGATTTGCAGTAGTTAGGTTGTCAGAAAATGGTACTCACTCCGCGGCATCGTACCACTTTTGGACTTCCTCAAGGGGCATATCGATCGCAGCTCGGTCTGAGGAATTCCATCGCACTTGGACTAGGTGGTGAATGTGCGGATCATGGAGCAGCACGGGGAAGGCCCTATATGGCTGAATGCTGATGCCATCGTTGCCGCTTGCATGCGCATGCACGTTAACAGTGCTAAGCAAGTTGTAGGCTTCCGGATCTTGGTTTGCCAAATCCTGAGCTGCTTTAAAGCCATCAACTAGAAGTGAAGCACCTCCTTCACCTTCCGTATGTGAGAGAAGGTGGAAGGCTTGTAAGCCGGCGGGATCAGAGAAATATGTATTATCCGTGTGAGCATCTAGTGCTATCGAAGTGTAGGCTGTGTCCTTAGAAGCGAGATCCGCTGTGAAATCGTAGAATCCACCTGACACTAAATTAATCTAGAATTTCACGAGCCGCTGGCCGAACATACCATAATGGGTGTTACGAATGAATGCAATTCTCTCCAGGAGCTTTTCAGTATCTTCGGGGACTGGTGGTGTTCCGTCAACGTAGCAGAATCCAAATTCGCGCTGAGTTATTGTTAGTCTAGGGAATAATTCTGAACATTGAATGGGAGTGTACAATATTGCATAAACACTCTTTTAAGCCTTCATCTAATTTGATTACAGCATCATACTCTACGATTGGAGGATTGTGCTCAATGGAGTTGGACCATAGCGAGGTTCTTTTAGTTTGTCAGAAGGATCATCGGTTGAAATATCAGTCTGATATTACTTGGCAAGACCTTGTCGTATCACAAATCTATTCTTTAACGCGCTCTTGGCCAGGAATTCATTTGTATAATAGCTTTCATGGCCGTCACTCCCTATGCGTGTCAAATCGTGAAAGAGCAAAGACCGAACACCACTCACAAGAGACTCGAATACCATAATCCTCTTCTACGCATGACTTGATGGATATGTCTTTTGGAATCTTGAAAGTCCCATCAGCTGCTTAAAAATACAAGAAGAAGTTGAAAGCACCTGAAATGTGTCAAGGAGACGCTGTTTGGTAACTTCGTGGACACAACTGCTGCACTGGCAATTATCCCTTCTCGAATGAACATGTGGTACCAGATATTAGAGGGTCTTCCATACCTTAACCATATTTTCGGGCTACCACAATTACTCGAAGTTAGTGAAAACACCAAACTCAAAATAGAAGGCTACACCTACATGTTCACAAACCTATTCGCGTTGTCCGAATACGCTGTGACCGAGTTCCCACGCACAAGCGGACGATTGAGTACAGGGAGGTTCGGGGGAAACCGCATCACATGCTTTACCAATAGTCAGGCCTAGGATGACCAATATGGATGCGGGTTTATTGTTTACCAAGGGCTCTGCGATAGATGTATTCGAGTTTTGACCTGCCAACCGAATGTCTCTGAACTCACTTGAAAGCTCCTCTGTCTGAGCTACTGAAGAAAATGGCCGAACCAAACTTTCTTGACTTCTAACCCATCTTGATTCCTTCCACGCCTTCCCCGAAGTCAGCATAAACAGCCCAGAACCACCCTACTTCCCTCTTACGAACCTTGTGAAGGACTCGACGAGGAATTTTCGGCCGAGGGATCATATCGTTGGGCACAATTACATGCCTTAAAATCCAGTCAATCGGATATATATCTTTGTAGGGCATGCCTGGAGGGCATACCGTGCGTTTAGAGCTGGATTAAGAAGCCTAAGCAGAGACATGGTGGAAATTGGTGTCATGTGCGAGTGAAAATCGTATTCGAAACTTTGAGGAACCTAGAGGTAGCTCCAGGGAACTTGAAGACAGGCCGGCCGTACAAAAGACAGCATCAAGTGAATAAATACCTACTCATCGCGTGATCCGCATGTTGCTTAGGTAGATAAATTAGACGCTCCGTAGTAGAATTTAGTTACGGGGCAGGGGAAGCACGTGCAACGGCCCCCTAATCCTCCACGAAGCGTCTAGAGCTTGTGGGCGTTGTTTTCGTGCAAACTAAATGTTTTAAAAAACGATTTTTATCCTTTTCTACGAGCCACGTCCTAACTATAGGAGTTATTATATATTTTATTGATATAATGGATTTTTTGAGTAACTATATCTCTATTTATATAAATTATAACCCCTTATTAAGAATACTAAGGAGCGAGATATATTATTATCCCTTGCAACGTCAGGGTCCTTAGATCAAGTGGACCGTGCAGGAACACCGTTTTCAAAACAACGCGTATATCTATATAGAATTTAGTTATCAATTACACCCATATATTAAAAACCGTTCTGCAGGGAGGACGACTGCTAGAGGCCTTATATTGAGCGACTTAACTCCAAAAATTAATCTTGTATGTCAATTTGATATAGTATATTATGAATATCACCAGCCCGGCCGTCGAAAACGGACTCTGCACCTGTACGTGGTGACGGCTACGAACCTGGGTCTTCGAAGTTCAGACTCAGAGCCAACGCAGAGACGTCGTACAGCGTGCGATAGGACCTGGTGGTCGTGGTTGTGAGCGTTATGGGCGGTGGTGAAAGGTTTTCAGATGGTGGGATCTCGAAAACCACTACTGTGGCCCTCTACAATTCAGCTACGCTATTCTCCTATTAAGGCACCTATACAATCTAACGTGGATATACGGCATTTGATAGCATCCCCCGACCCCTAATAGAAAGCATTAACGACCTCTTATATTGACGAACAGGCGATCGCGAACGAACGAGCAGATGAATGAGCAAATATACAGCCCCTCCTAACCCCTAGGGCGATCGCCCGCGGAGCATGCGGTCACTCGCCGTTTTTTCTACCAAATACTACCTAGCAGCCTGGATTGCGACCCACGGTTTTCCCTGTCTTCTTTTGACGGAGTGGTGACCCTTAGAAAGGGCCTAGCTGGGGCCTAGGCATAAAAGATACCCAAATACACAATATCCCGCTCGCTTATTAGTATTACGGTAGTTAGAACGGATGAATCCCCCTTATGCCTTTGATAGGCCCTAGGGGGGGGAAGGCATGGCGTATATGGCAATGGTTAGATAAGAAATAGCATACAGGGGATGGCTAAGATACGGGAAACAGCAGTACGGCAATTAATTGGCAAGGCCTAGCTGGGACGTAGTGAACCCTAGCTAGGGTAAGCTAGAGAAGGAAGCAGTGGTTCCCAAGGAGTTCGAACATCCAAGGAGGATAGGACGTAGCCGTAGACCCGCAGGGCCGCCGCTACGGACAGACATGGCAAATTGGGGTTTTTTATCCTACTGAGGTGGCTCATAGGGTTTTTCCTCCCCCCCAGCAGCAAGGGTTTTTTCCCGTCAATATTACTTTTCCCTTGTGTACGGAGTAGTCTGCGTGGGGCTAGATAGCATCTGTATCAGACGTTAATTAAAGAAGAATTATTAAGAATATCACCAGCCCTGTACGGCACCGAATTTAGCTAATCTAATTGGCCCTTATTGATACCTGAGGACCTGATTTGACGTTAGATTTTAAAATGTATCTTTGTGGATTTAAGACTAAAACTAATCGACTACCTATATCGCATAATAAAGCTGCGATATTACCATAACGTGGAAGCGACAGAGAAGATAAAGAGTTTTCACTTCGTAGTATTTTGGAGATAATTAGACTTTAAGAAGTACCTAAGTTTTGGGTCGTTACCCAGGCTCTCAGGGAGTTGGTTATCGATAAGGTCACAGTTACGGAATCCAAAATGGTCGAATTTTCAGCCAAAAAAATCTTCAACCCTACCCTGAAGCGCAACAAAAGCTCGACACCAGAGGGACTCGAACCCTCAGTCTCTACCATATTAAGCCGGAAAGTAGCCTATCGCGCGATTACGTGATTAGCTAGAATTCATACCGGAAAGATCGAGAATTGACTTACGCCTTACCATTAGGCCATGGTGCCCGTTGAAAGAAATGCTCTAAAATTAACCAGTACATACTTATCCAATCATGAGAAATACAAAGAGATTTGATAGTTGAGCCAATCATAATCCTCTTGGAGTGAGGAAATTCAGCCGACGAAAAGCTGGGAAAATTCGCCGAACCCATGGATCATTTTTCTTTGCCATCAATTCAGTTACAAAGGGGGGCCGACAAGCTAAAATAGATTCCCTTTCTTGTGGGAAAATACGGAGGTACACTGTGAGTCTTTGCTCCGAAAAGCAGGTCGGGTTTGCCTATTCTAATATTCCTCTTTCCTTCAAGCCAGTCTCGCAGATCTCTTTACTTCAACCGCAATAATTCTAATCGAAGTAGGGGTTTGACTACGACGCCAGTAATCGGAAAAAATCCCCGCGAAAATCCCTGCCGAACATCGGAACTGGATTAGTTGGCCCTACACTAAGACCTGTCTCCTAGAGCAAACGAGGGGCCAATCCCAACCACCGCAACTTGGTGAGTAATTGTCGTCGTCCAATGGCGTGATCAACACTTCATATCCGCCGCTTCTTCGAGGGTGTGAACGGGTGAGTTCTCGCACAATGTCATGCTCTATTCGGTGGTCACACAGGTTATCGTTCATAAAACGCTCAACTATGATATTCTCACTAGTTTCTGTGCGTGATAAGTTTGATATACAAGATGTTAGCTAGCTTTGCTTGTAACAGCTAACTGAACATTCAGTCATTGCCTGTTACCCAGCTTCGTCTTCCATCGCTTACCCGTCCCGAACTTTGTTGAATCACTACACCGCTTCAATTGCGTGATATGTTCATAACGCGTCATTGGTCACCTGTGGGTGTGCACATGGCTACCCAAACCACCTGTCACTCCATGTTACCTGGCGATGATAAAATAGATAAAAGACTCTCAACTCCCAACCTCTGAGCGTTCTTTTCAGCCGGGATCTACACTCTATTCTGTGCGATATTTCTGCCTGACAATCAAGCAGCTATTGGCTGTTATAGCGGATTGGGATGCGAAAGTCCTTTTCTTTGGGGAGGCTGACATCTGGGAGCGCAACGGAGCATTAAATGGATGACTTGGTAGAAGTATACACCTGCTACGTCGGCATGTCTAGGGCGGTCTCACCATACTCAAGTTTTGCCACTGATCTGGAGGCTAAAACTGGGAGAGTTTACGACGCCTTTATATCCTCTCTCAGCAAGGACTTTGCTTTCTCTCAGGCTTCTACGAAAGCACTACGCGGCCCAAATGGAGCATTGCTAAATTTGCATCTTACACACATTGACTATTGTAAGCGAGCACCGATCCATCTTCTCGGGAAGCCTACGTTACTCAATAAACAACTTGGAGGATTCATTGCGTCGTTCGCGCCTCCATGAAAAGATGCTAATTTGGTCCAAAAGCTTCAAACGGGAGTTTTCAAGAACCTTAGCAGTAGCGAGAACGGAAAGACTCCAAACGGACCAGATAAATCTAATATATCAGCGCTCATGTACCAATACTATGAGTTTGTTCGAAATCACGCATTGCAACAACGGCAACAGGGTTCAACAGGTGTCGGTCCAGATCGGGTTTTCTTACCACCGTCTTACTACTGTCTTTGATGCCTAGTACCCTAGGTCTCACCACCCGTTTCTATTACCTATTTTGTCTCAGTTGTCTATGGTATTTGACTTAGTTGCCTGGACCTACCTCATGTATAAATAGCTTCTTTTCTTCATAGTTTGAATAGACAGAGTCCTCGTTCTTTTCTTACAATCGGTGCACGGACTACCGATCGACAACAGGACCCACAGGACCGCCATCTTCGAGGCCAAGAGGATCAACAGCTGGATTAGCACTAGCCCAACTATAGCTAGAGCTAGCAGACGAGCTGGGGCCGGAGCCATCCAGGCCCAGAGTATCTTCGGGCTTCAGCCGTTTCCCCACTTTGGGTGGGTATGCGGGTCATTGCAGGAGATGCATAGCCGATAATGCCCCGTATGATAAGCAAAGACCCCGTGCTCGTTGTGAGGTTAGGGTCGAGATGTGGAATGAACAGCTAAACAATAGAAGATGAAGGCCGGATGGCGGGATGCAGGTCGTAAATGAGAGATTTTTATGACTGCCCTTAGCTGACTAATAGTCTTGGTGGATTCTTCTTAGATACTTCTTACTAAGTAGCCCCTGGTGAGCATGTTCTTTGTACACCCAGCCGTATAAGCCTTACCCAACGATGTCCATATACATAAATTCTAAAAATTGTCAATAAGTACTTTCTAGTATCCTAAACTCCTCTTGCTCTGCTGACCACCTACTGTGTTCTCTTAATTAGATTAATGTGAGTTAGAAAGTGCTTGCGTTAGTGCGTCCTGTCTTTTAATAGCCAAACTACCTACTTAAATAAGTGGTGTACTGCTATTATTCTTAAACACTTTAAAAGGCTTCAAAACACTATCTTAGCTCTAATAAGGCGTATCTAGACTATCAAGGTAATTTAAGGGATTCCCTATTATCAGTAATATTGTGTACTGTTATGCATAGAAGCAAAATAATCTAGGTCCTTCGGAAAGTGGTTCAGGGCGCCCTTCAAGTACGGTATAGATCCTAAAGGTCACCTAGTTATGCGGCTTAGAATCTCGACTATTTTGACATGCGACTGAAGCGCTCTGGAGACTCTGGCTTATAAAAAATAAGTATAGGTTTCTAAGTAGCTATCCTTTGGTGTCGATTGTACCATAAATCTACGTTCTGGAGGATCCTCAGCAATTTATCCCCCAGGCAGCAGCTAGTACTTCTCATGACATATTTCGAGCGTCTACAATGTATTCTTCATACCATCAAAAAATCTCCGACCACATCAATATCTTCAATCCATCTCATCTATCCATTTTCTCCTTCACCATCAAGCCAAAACACACATCTTCAATCCAAACCAGCAATCACTGAGAATGAATAAGGGGGTGTACCCTAGCCGCTTTGAATCAAACTACCTACGTGATTTGAGTGTAATAAAGAGAAAAGCAGAAAAAGAAAAGTCTTTCTTAACTACATGACTACCTTCCCTTGGTCGCCCACAAATTGTATTGTCATAGAGAAATAGATCTCCACTTTACCATCGCCTTGCCGCGTTGCGGGGAAAACACACAAACGCTTTCTTACGCCATCCGCCTGAAAACAACATCAACGCCGGGGTGGGTTTGCATGCTCGCTGGACTAAAGAGATCTGTACCAAGGGGACGGTGAGGGAATGATACGGGGGTGGGGGGGGGTTTGAGGATGGGTGGGGAGTGTGGTGGTGGATGATGAGGATATTTACTCGGTAGCGACTGGGTTGCCATTTGTTTGTTGCGCTCGGGCGACCTGCTGTGCGATGACATCGGCTTGGTGGACGGCAGCTTGGACTACTTGCTGTTCTTCAGGGTTCAGGTTCTTTGTGAGGTTCTCATACAGCTGGAGCTGTTCTTGTTGGAGTCCTAAGGCTTAATCAGTATGGAGTGTGTTGCAACTAGATTTATCATACTGAGTAGGGCATCCTTGAACATGCCGTATGGCTCCACCTTATCAAGGGGAGTCTCAAGCAAACTTTCCTCCTCAAGCTCATCATCATCATCATCGCTAACGGCAGTGAATTTTTGAGCCTGACCAAAGTTAGTCACTGCAAATTCATTCTGCATGGTTACATGTACTTCTTCATTGAGGAACTCCAAATATGCTGCGCTTTCATCCTTAACATCCTCAGCCTCATCAGCATCATTATTCCAATCGTTATCACCTTCCCATTCTTCCTCTTCCTCCTCATCGTACTCATTGGAGAAGTCGAAATTGTCTTCTTTCTTGGCCTCTTCCCGGTCTAATGATAACTGTGTTAGTGCCACGCTTTATAAAACGTGAAGAATTTGATGCTCACTCTTCATTGCTGCAGGTAAAGTCTGGAATAGCCGGACGATGCCTTGGAGCAATCGTGGCCAGCCTTGCTGTACACTAATAGGTACATCTGTCGCTCTTAATATGAGGAGAGCGCAGATTGCAGAAATACACAACTTCTTGTCGTGCACCCGGGTAAAGCTGTCAATATTTGAGAACCAGAGACTGAAAAATTTGTTGGTCCAACCATTGCTCTCTAGAACGTGAAGAGCCAGTAATGGGTTGTAGTATATTCCATTAATAACCACCTCCATGAGATGTATCCGTAGGGATTTGACCTTGGGTTCATCGTTGGTAAGAACAATCATGGTAAGCTGGATAAATTCGGGGACGAAGTCATCAACATGACCACGCATGTTCAGCATGATGATCTCTGCAAGCTTGCACCCGCATATCCGGTCGACACCTCCAACGTTGTCATCTTTGAAAATGGTTCGAACCATGTCTACGATGGCTTCAAGGTATGGGCGGTTCTGGATAAGAGTTTCGGATCCGTAATTGACAAAATTCTCCAAAGCAGGCAACATATCTACCAGATATTAGCGGAGTCAAATAGAAACGCTTGAAATAGTACTCGCCTTCGAGATAGAGTTCAGCACCAGCCTTGAATGTTCGATGAATAAGCTCGAACGCTTGCCACATAGTGGGAGAGATGCTCTTTGCCGCAAAGGTACAGCTATCGATAATCTCAAACACCTCGTTATATAGATCTAAAAGTATAAATACGGCAATGATGTAGATTCTAGGGTTACTTACCATATAGCTTGTTCTCGAGAGTTATGGTAATAACCGGCATAAGGATAGTCTCCAGGTGTAGGAGCACATCCGGCGTGCTCTCCAGTGTAAGAATCAAAGTACCAATTGTCTGGAGCACACCCAGCGCAGTTATGCTCTTGTCGTCAAGGAAGTCCCCGTATGTATCATCATCTTCTTTTTGTTGGTTGCGCTCTAACAACTCTCGAACAATTCGAAGATATGTGTCTCGTAATTGCTCACTCAAAGCGACAGCAAATGGTGTGAGTTCGTTTGCGAATACCTCCACAAAGTCCTCCATAACATTTGCCAATGCATCCACATCGACTTCATTTGCCAGTTTGAGAAGTTGCTGCATGACTTGTGGGATGTTCTGCTGCATAGATGTTCGAATAATTTCATGCCGTATAAGTGGTTGAAGTGCAAGAGCAGCTTCGACACGCACTGGCAGCTTTGGATCGGCCATAGACTCGAGGATATTCCGATAGATGATGATAAGGTTATTCGGGTCTTTGAAATCCAACTGCTCAAACTTTTCTAGAGTATCGCAAGCACGGGCTCGAAGGAATCCATGAGGACTACGGAATTCTGGAAACACATGCCGGACGAAAAAGTACTCAACTTGGTCAGCAATCGGGCTCTTCTTTCCAAGTATGACCCCAGAAAGTGTTCCAATCATTCGTAACGCGCCTTCCTTTTCCCTTGGATTCTTCTGGTCATCAGGCACCGATTCATAATTGTTCACAATTCCATTGACGAAGTTGAGGACTGTGAATGTCTGCTTCCGACGGCTCTTGGTGAGGGTGACCAGAAAATTTGTAGCGGCGACATCTGGAGCAGTAACCTCCTCGTAGAAATTCAATTTCCGGTGGAGGTATTCTTGAGGTTCTGACTCGAAAAGCTCAATATCTTCATCCGATTGGCAAAGCACTGGGAAAAGGAGATGCGATATAAGATTCTCTGTGTGTGGCTTAAGAAGGTTCCACATCGACTTGGGCTTGATGCATTCATCCAAGAAATTAAGGGTGTAGTATAAGCAAGCTTTGCTTAACCAGACGGTTTTCGCAACCCACTTCTCAACTTGGGTGAGGTATCCTTTGAGAATTTCGGGCGCAAAGTTGGTAATAAAGTATTTCGCAACATCAGTGTAGTCGATGTCATTGTTCTTCCCTAGCGTTGCAGGGTTGCCATATCTGATATTAAAATCAGCGAGATAAATATGGAATAAGCTCTGCTTCTACAGCGTACCTCACGTATAGTCGGTTTAAGTTGGCATAGGCCCATTTCTTTGCCTTCCACCAGTGACTTGTCTCTCGCTCGTCAAGATCACCAGGAAGGGAACATTGGGGAGGCTCTTTACCGACAACTGTTAAAAACAGAGTGCACCAGCCAACCATAATCTGCTGTTCTCGGAGGGAGGCTGGAAGATCGAACTATATGACGGTCAGTAATCATAGTCCAATCATAGTTAGCATCTGGTATCGCACATATATGGCATGTTTGTAGACTTTCAAAACTGTCCGCAGCATTTCTCCTGCCTCCAGGCTAGTCTCGCTCACAAGCCTATTTCCAATATTCAGGAGTCCTGGGAATGACAGCGCGACGATCTTGTCAAAATCGGCCCTGTTTTCCCCCGCCTTGAATCGATAAATCCGACATATAGCCAACAAACATTGTACTCCAGCGAAGACGGAGTTGGCATCTGGAGCGTTCAAAAGTTGGATGGTGATGTCGAGGAAATTTGGCCAGCGCTGGGGAAAGTCGTAGGCTAAAATCTTCTGGAGTGTGGGAATGAGCTGGGCTCGAATTGAGGGCGGGGATGCTGCAAGTATGGGGACCAGGCGGTTTCTGAAAGAAGCCTTCTCATTTTCTGGTATCGGTTTGGCTTGCGTGAAATCTTCAGCCGGTGCCCATCCCTTGGTTATGCGATTCTTCAGATAGACGACAGCTGCGATTAAATGTTAGAGGAGAGTCTAAGCGAAGGATTGCCAGGGTGAAGACGCACTGGACAATCGCACACCGTTGTCCTGCTCAGCTTCGAGAATATTCAACAACGCGTCTGTAAAGCCAGTTTTGTCTTCCGCCTAAGCAGCTGTTAGTGGGCAAGGTGCGTGGAAGCCTGTGGAGGCTGGCACCCACATATTTGAGGTCCAACTCGGCCTGTCTTCTGATATCTGCGTTGGAATCAAGCGTAGCCTGAATGCGGTCTCTAAGGCCAGCAACATCCATCGTGGGGTCCGATTGTCGAGTCCAGGGTGTTGTATCTCAGGTTGAGCGAACAGTCGGCGCGGTGCGGGCGGTGGTGAAGTTGCGGAAAGCGAGCTGCAGCACTGCAGAGCCAGTGTGCGAGAAGTGGAAACACAGCGTGGAAAGCCAAGACGTGCTCGTCTGTGAAGCAGCCCTACTGCAGTCGGTGGAGGGGTTGCAATTTTTGTTCGATATTGCGGGTTGGTCGAGAGGCCGCCTAACAACCACCAATGTGCAGGGATCTCGGGATCAGAAGCGGGCGCTCTTGTGGCTCTTCCCTACCGCTTTTTCCCACGTTCTGTGCGCTTCCTTCACAATCTGCAGCCTTCATAATCCGCCCTCATGGGAGGAATTGGTTGGGATTTGCTGGCTGCTTGCTCAATTAGTCTCCTGAGGTCATCCACAGCGATCTACCGCACTGCATTCCACGTGGAAACTTTTCAACTCAACCTCTATACTATCAACCCTCTAAACCCGGCGTGGAAGGATGTAGCGATGCTTATGCCTATATCATTATTTTAGGGAAATGTTCACGCGTGGTAATCCTTATTTTTACCAAGCCTCTGAGCGCGTAGTCCCACGCGATTTTTTTTTGGCAGGCCTTGGGGTGTGAAGACAAAAAGTTTTCTGTCTGGGTTGATAAGATCACATTTATGCGCGAGCGTCACAGGCGTCACAGAGGCAGTAAGCATTTAATTCGTCAAAAGTAAGACGGATTGAGCCAATGCTTTCCTTCGAGCCAATAATAGCAGCCGAGCTTACATAGCTCCCGGAAATCTTGTCAATGCCGTTCCCCAGGTATAGCACCATCCTCATGCTCGTCCAAAACTATCACATTCCTCTCCTGTTAACGTAAAATTCACCACCCATCACAAATATAGACTCGCGCAGCTGCAGATATCACGCTTGATGAGGTCCTGTGCAGTCTGCATTTTCGAAAATAGCGTTGGGTCGCCGATAACTCGTGCGGCGTTTTTGGCCTCTCTACAAGTTTCGTCCAAACGGGTGATGACACGCACGATAGTGCCCTCCATAACATCCGTAAGGTCAGTGATGCGATTGAATGACATGCCTCTGGCCCATTCATACACGACCTCCACCATGCCGAATCTTGGCCGACTGACAAAATCATTGGAATCATCCGCGGAAAGGATCACTTGGTGGACTGTCTGAATGTGGTTGACTTTTTCTGAGATCTCAATAATCTTGGCAATCCCTCTCTCTAAGTTCGTAGTCAATGTTGGTGTGATCTCCGTCCTCTCTTGAAAGACAAAAGCGGACAACAAAGCGACTATCTCTTCTGGTTCATAGTCCGCTAAAACGTTCTCCAGGATGAGCTCCGTGAGTACAAGTTCGTCAGCTGAATGTATCTATATAGAGTCGGTTAGCGAATAAATTGCCAATATTCATTCAGAGCTCTCGTACCTCGCAGGCAACCTTGCCTTTCAACTCAACCCTAGAGTTCTCATCAATGAAGCCCAAGTCTTTTAACGCCGAAATTCTCTGTTCGTAGTCAGGCAGCAATTGCAGGTTCTGATCTGACATGAGTTGTCGTAATTGGGTAATGTACTCTCTGATTACCCATTCGTCATGTTGCATTGCAAACTCGGAAATAGTCAGTAGTGTGAAGTATTTATTTATCAGATTGAGTAGACCCACATGCTGTAGAAACTTGGGGCATTTAATGCAAGCTCGATGCTGGGCAATTTCAGCTTCTCTCTTCCGTGAATCGAGAATGTTGCGAAAAGAGAGATCCTTGATCCTCTCCCAATCTTGCTCATCCCAATCTTTGTAAGTCCACGACTTGCAGACTGGCATAAACTGATCTCGGGCGAGCTCGAGAGCGTCTGACTAACATCTTAATATATCTGCAATACACACGCTTGAGTAAGGGTATTACCTGATCTTTTTATTAGGGTTTCAAGGGGTTGAGGGGCTTTGAGCAAAGTCCTCGTTATACATTCGACATCACTAAGAGGGATGAAAACAGGTTTGAGTACCATATCCGATTCCTTGTGTGGTAATGGATCGAAGAATTCCACAAATCCCGGGAGACATGGCAGTAAGTCACTAGGCTGGCGGGTTGAATTAGTATTTATTTCTAGTACTTGTACCGTAGGCTCTACGCTTTTACTGATGCCTTCAAGAAGAAGCATGCCAACGGACCGTATACCATCCTAAAGCAATAAGTATTTGATAGCCAAACGGTCCAATGTCATGACCCACCTTTTTGTAAACAAGCAACCGCTTCGGAGAAAATATCCTTCTGCCCACAGGTGTGGCCAGTGCCGCCAAATGAAGCTCAGAAGTTAGTCGTTGGACGTTCATACAAGCTTGATGGCACTCCTCTAGGTCGATATCGCAGATATCACAGGGCTCTCTTTTGATCTTTTCAAGATCTGCTTCCGAGAGTTTAACCTTCTTCTCATGCTCTGGAAGTAGCGCTTGCGTCGCATTCTCGCTAAAACTTCGTTTGATCATTTCCTCAATCTTCAGTGCTTCCACGCGGAGGAGATTTAGGATCATGTTATAAGTGAGTCTGAACTGTGATTTTAGCTTCGTTGGATCCCCTAAAATCATCTGCCTTAATCTGGCGACTGGTGGAGCTTCTTCAGCACCTGGAGTTACAATGATGACTGATCCTACAGGATCAAGACCTCTTCGACCAGCTCTTCCAGCCATTTGAGTATACTCGCCCGGCAATAAATCCCGGAATGCCCGTCCATCATGCTTCCTGAAGCCGGAGAATACTACCGTCCTGGTGGGTAGATTTAAGCCCATGGCGAATGTTTCCGTAGCGAACAGTACTTTTACCAGCGTTTTGGCAAATAAGATCTCCACAACTTCTTTGACAATTGGTAACATCCCACCGTGATGAACCGCGATCCCTCGACTCAGCAATTCTCTCAGGCGTCGGATTTGTGGCAGCACCCGATCTTTTGGCTTCAGTCGAGCGATGGATTTCTCGATGGTCATATGTATTGCACTCTTCTCAGCAGCTGTGCAGTAGTCCAGGTTGGAAAGGGCATCGGCATTTTCCTCGCAGCGTTTCTTCGAGAACACGAATATACAAGCTGGAAGGAGTTCTTTATTGCGCAGGTGTTGGATGAGATGAACCCAAATATTGCGATCCTGGGCCGCTGTTGTTCTACCGCCACCTCGTCCAGTTCTGGCAATATTACCCCGACCGCGTTGTACGGGCTGTCCACGTCCACGCTGTTGTGGACCACCACGCTGCTGGGAACCGCCTCTTTGTAGTCCGCTTCGTTGGTTCTGGCCTCGGTTGCCACCTCTTTGGGCACCTCCACCTCTTGCGTTAGCTAGTTCCTCTGCTGCCACTGGCTTCACTTTATCTTTGCCCGAAAGAGCGTCGTTGGCGTCCTTCCAGCCACTTTCGATGAACTTTTTATCGGCGGTAACAATCTTGTGCATGGCTTTGTTGGCCCAAAGGTAGTGCTCAAGTGGTACAGGACGTTTTGGTGTTGAAATAACATAGATATCTTTCTTCTTTGTTCTCCCGACCCAGGATGCAAATTCATAGGTATTCGGAACGGTGGCAGAGAGCAATATAAGCGTAACATGCTCTGGAAGCATAATGATGACCTCCTCCCAAACGACACCGCGTTCGAGATCATTTACGTAGTGCACCTCATCGAAAATAACAAATTCCACGTCTCTAATTAGATCAGCCCCACGGTACAACATACTCCTCAGAATTTCCGTGGTCATGATCAAGCAGCTTGCTTCTGGCCGGATCTGAACATCTCCCGTTAGGATACCTACGTCATCAAATGTGGCCCGAAAGTCACGGAACTTCTGGTTGCTCAGGGCTTTGATGGGGGAGGTATAGATAGCTTTGGTCATATGCTTAGCTGCCAGAGCAATGGCGTATTCTGCAACAACTGTCTTGCCAGCGGATGTGTGGGCTGCAACAAAAACGGAGTCGCCATTTTCAAGATGATATACTGCTTCCTTCTGAAAGGTGTCCAGTTCGAACGGCCATTCTCTAGCCATATTGGGCACCAATTCTTGGAAGTTTGGTATCTCCCGGTTGACATCTACCATATGAGCCCACTCTCTACCGCCTCTTTTCGAGGAGGCCATTCCGAGTTGACCACGGGGAGCTAATGCTGGAAACTCAACAGGTAGCAGCGAGTCGATATCTTCGTCACCTTCTGCTTCGCTCTCGGCTTCAGGGTTCGAGGCATCGTTTGCATCCAGAACATTATCAGCATCATCTCCTGGGTGTGTATTTGTGTCAAGGGTAGGCTCTGGCTCTTCTCCTAGAGCCTTTTCAACCTCTTCTGCTGCTTTATTGTCTTCCGGTAACTTTTTATGGAGTTTGAGACCTCGCATAAAACCTGGTGGAACTTCCAGGAGCCCACCTCTGACTCCGAAATTGATCACCCTATCAAGGCCACCTTGCTTCTTTGCTCTCTCACGCTCTTGACGTAATATCACTTCATCTTCCAGAGCTGCTATGGCTTCTACTCCATCTAAGCCTCCTGGGGTAAAAGGAAAGAATCCAGCGGCACCTCGGACAAAGTCGGCTCGATTAGCAGGTTTTCGCAACAGTGAAGTGGAGTTCTTCGCGGTAGCGGAGCTCGCTGGTATTGTTATTTCCTGATATCCTGTGACTCGGCCCTCTAGCCCTTCTCGCGTAAAGCGAATGATGGTGCGAGTTTGAGTTGGAGCAATTTCGAAGAGCTCAGAGTAGTTAGTTGGCGCATCCCACCGCTGCTGTAACTCATTCAGCCACTTTGTGTTAAATGATGTTGAAGGACATAGGAAATCTTTTTCAAGCTCCTGCTTCAGCTCCTCTTTTGTCCGTTTTGATCGCTTGCGTGGCCTTTGTTGGTCTAAGATTGAATCTATCCAGTTTGGATCTTCTGTGCTAACGGATTCGGCAGCTAGGAGAACCTTGGCTAAGGCATTAGCGAGACCGTTCATCTTCTTTGAATGGGCAAAGTGATCATAGAGGACGGTTGTATGGACCTTGAATGCCATGCATCTGTTTCAACGCTGGGTTGAGGTGGGTAAGTAGCAGTGGAACAAAATGAGTGACGTGCATTATCGATAACCTTAAATCTTAGCTTCCCCTCGCGCCGCAATGCGCATATGGCGTATATTTGATCGTCAGGCACAGCTTTTAATTGATTAAACCCTCAAACCTAGTTCTTGCATGTGTGCCTTTGCGAAACTAAAGTAGAATCCATGCTCGTCGCCAGAACTCCCTGCTATGCATGATAAAGCGCAGAATTTGGGCTACCACAGGCCATCCATTTCTGCCATAGCTTCCATATCGTCCACAAACTCATCATCTTGTACTGCCGTTGGCTTGGAAGGCCTTGATGCTGTCGCGATCCCCGATATGAGCAGATTATTGTCTAGAGCCCCAAGTGCCGATTCTTCTGCAAGTAATGCATCAATCTCATCACCGTTAGGACTGGCTCTCGCACCATTATTGGTAGGTTCCTCAATGGTTATTGTCGCATCGTCTGGTACTGGAGTTTCCAAGTCTGTCTCCACTGTAGTTCGCTCTATGGGAGTATTCTGTTCGGCATTAACCTCACTCCTACCCGTCGTGGCGTCTTCTTCATTATGATTGTTCCTTCCTTGATCGATTTCCTTGGTTGCTTTAGGTTTCCCTTCCTCGATCCACTCTTTTCTCATCATCTGTATGCGTTTTGAATGTCCTAGTTTTTCGATGATAGCAAGGCCATCGGCAAACTTTGCTCTAGGGTAGAGATCGTCCAGCCAGAGTTGATACATATTGAGGAGCCGGGCTATGTCTGAGAACTTGTAGTGGGATAAGTTAGCAAGACCAATTAAGGAGATAGCTACCTGCTGACGTACCTCATGGCCCTTTCCTTTGAATTTCAGACGATCTTTGGAGATTCGTCGTAGTTTTGGAATACCGGCGGCGGAGAGCAGTCTACGTCCATCAATTTGCCGCGCTCAAAATACCTAACTCCTGGAAAATAATACACTTACCGCGGCTCATCAAGTTTAGCAACAGGTTGCCTCTTCTTCACTATCTTGATCTCCTCATCAATGCCCAGTCCTTCCTTTTCGCCATTTACATTCGGGTGGTTGCTTGATTCTTGCCTCGCTGTCACAGTCTTATTTGTATCGAGACTGTTGAAGGCATTGTCCATGGCGGCATCATAATTAAACAAATCATCGAGTTCGTCGCCATCGGGTGGTATGGATTGTGTGGAGCTTCTTGAGGCCATAGTGCTGTTCGTCGAATTATCTGAGAGAACTATTCTGAGGGTGTGTTAAAACAATTGTGAAGAGTAGTCTTATATCCTGTGAAAATTAAAATTATGCTAAGGACTGGAATAGTTTTACTAAGTTCGTAACAAGTCTTTGATGTGCTTGAAGCGGTGTTCATTTGCTCTAAATATGCATCCCTCTAGACGCGTCCATAAACGCGTCCCAAAACGCGTTCCCACCTGCTGACGTAAAATGCCAAGATATTTTACTGTATCCCAACGGCCGCTAGTGAAACCTTATTCCGAACCTCAGAGAAGTGTCATTCAGCCAAAGTCAAACAATGCGAATAGACAATATTCACCGTGTATGACTTTTCGCGGCTGCACAATTCTGATATACCTTTGATTTATAACAATGGCTCGTTCGGGTTGAACATTAATCGCCGTCTGACTCTACCACCTCGAAACTCCTAACAAACAACTTTGAATACCCTGGCAAGGACAGACGTCCCTTTTTTGATACTTGCCTCTCATCCAACCACAGACGATTAGGCTTGTCGCCTTGAGCCTTTTCGATTACCAGTGGAGACTGTACAAGAAACGCTCATCCCCTCTTTCATTCTGCAATCGCGCGGCCTTGCTCCCTGTTGAAGTTCATCATATATTTGACTGCAACATATTTGGATCATCTCTTCCCTATCCAATATCTATAGTTTTTTTGACTAAAGATCTCACTCAAGATAATCTTTAATCATTCTGTGGCAAGATGGCTACCTTAGATATCGAACTGGCGCAAGCCATGACGTATAGGCTACAGGAGCTTCTTGAGCGAGCAAAACATGTCAAAAAGGCAACCACCGTCGACCCCGCTTTACCAGTTTCTGAGCTCGTTGGTGAAGATGAACTGCTTCTAAGCGATGCGGTCGGGGATAAGGAGACCCACAAGTCAATTGTTGAGAGAGCTGCACGAAATATATTCTATGATATCTTGGTAACTACTCTAGCCCGTCAAGATTGTTCCTCTCTGACAGATATAAAGGCCTCGACACCCATCGATCATCCTGCATTCGTACAGATCTGGAATTTGCTTGATATTCTCCAGTACTGTGGAGATCGAGGTTCGTCCCATTATTCCTGTTCCTGCCAGGCTTAGTTTAGTGTTAACTATTTCACAGATCAGTGCTACTCAGGGCTTGTGTTATTGCTTGTTGAGGAGCTCCTCGACAGCCAAAGTATCGATGGCTGTAGGATAGTCTTTGACTTTCTTGAGTCGCGAAGAGAGGTCTTAATTGCAGTATGTGAACTTGATTGTCTCACTCATCACCTTTTCTTCCTGCTAAAGTATATCTTTCAGACAAACTCTAAGAACAAGGACTTGGTGATACTGCGCTCCTGCAATGAACTCCTCCGTCGACTCTCTCGCGCCGAGGATGCTGTGTTTTGTGGGCGTGTGTACATCTTTCTTTTTCAGAGTTTCCCTCTGGGAGACAAGAGTTCTGTGAATCTACGAGGGGAGTTCCACGTCGAGAATGTGACGACTTTCGAGGTATCTGCACAGACTTCAGAAAAAGCCGAGGATCGCATGGATGTCGATGTCGGAGGGGAGGCTGAAGCCGTCACAGCTCCTGATGGAGTGAGAGAAGAGGACGGAATTGCGAAATCTGGAGCGCCAGATCAAAATGTGAAAGAAAAGCCGCAAACGCTTGACACGGACACTCTCTATCCAATTTTCTGGTCGTTACAACACGCCTTCTCGAATCCTGTTCGTCTCTTCAGTGAAGAAAACTTTAACGACTTTAAGAAAGGACTAGAAGCTACGCTTGCGAAATTCAAAGAGGTTCCTAAGGTTATTCAAGCGCCAAGTCCAGAAGGTAAGCGGGGCGTAAAGAGGAAGCTTGACGATGGGTACGATGAGTTTGCTAGTACTTTCAACCCTAAGTATCTCACCAGCCGTGATCTGTTCAAGCTCGAGGTTTGTACTTCTCTACTAAAAAGGCTTCTCTCTAGCTGAGCTGATTACATATAGTTGAGTGACCTGGCATTCCAGAGGCATATTCTGGTCCAGGCACTGATTCTGATCGATTTCATTCTTTCGTTGACAGAAAAATCTAAGAAGAAACCTTATCAAGTCAACGCACAAAAGGCGCTACAGTACAGCTTCACCCTCAGTGAGCAAGACGTAAGTCCCTGCAATATAATCCGGCCGTCTCACCAACCCTTTGGGCTTACCTCAAAGCACAGACCGAGTGGGCATCGGGCATTAAAAATTCCATTGCAAATTACCTGCAGGAGGGCCCCGACGGCAAATTCTACTACCGCATGGTGGATACCGTGCTATCACGAGATAAGAATTGGGTAAGGTGGAAAATGGAGAATTGTCAGCCCATTATACGTGATAGGGTCTCCACAGCAGACTTCCTAGAAGCCAAATCTGGGGCGCAGAAAGCATATTCCAGCAGGAAAGTGCGCTCGACGCTTGCAGGCTTAGACTTGAGGTTTCTCTCAGACAGTGAGAGTGCGAGCGGACTTGAAAGGCTAAAGGATCTTGATAGGTATGCTTCGCTCACCCGAATAGCGTATTCTCTCCGATGTGCTTACGAGAGATCAGATATGTCGTGCCCAGTGCAGAGTCATTTGCAGAGGCCGTCGCAGGGATAGAGTTGGACATGGACCTGGCGATGACAGAACAAGAAAAGGAGAACCTGGGGGAAGCTAAGACTAGCAAAACGTGGAGAGCACTCCGCATCGCATCGAAGGACAAGCTGAGCTTGTTTGATAGGATCGAAGACAGCAAATCTCTAGAGAGGCTCTTTCAGCCGGATACGGTGGATGACACAGCAGCAGAAGAGAGCGCACCCACCGCCCCGGAAGGCAGGGATGCTGTTCTGCAGGAGCAGCAAAGGGCAGAAGGGGATAAACGGGCCGAGGGAGTTAAGTAACTGCCGCTGCGACGGTGGAGTAGCAGCATGGCTGCAAGCGCCGTTGCGATAAGAATCTACCGTCGATGCGTCAATGCGTCGATGCGTGCAAATCTTGCCAATCTTGCCAATCTCGCCAATGTTGGCGGCCGTGATGCTTCTTTTGACGATGATGTGCAGGCGAAAAGGTTGTGGCGTCGCCATCCGCCTCGGTTGAGCAGACGTGCGTCGCCGAGCGATCCTCCACACTCCCGCTTCACCGTGCCACCATTTTGTGACCGCCACCGTCGTGCAGACGGGCTGGCGGCGATGCTCGTCGACCATCCTCGACGGCAATGGGGAGTTGCAGTTAGGTTCTCCAGGTTCTAAACCCTCCAGAGCCGCGCAATCCCGAGAAGCCCGGCCGCGGCGTGCGGTCCCTGGTCTGCCTGTCTGCCCCTTTCTCGGGCGAGTGAGCGCAGGTGAGTGGTACCACAGACACAGCAGCAGCCTTGTGCGTCCGGAGCGAAGCCGGGACGAAGGATGAGCTGCGCTGTGGTGTTGGCCCAGTTCAGGCTCATTGTCGTTGTCAGCATCGATCCGCCGTCTTGGGCGATTCTGCAGCATCCCGAAATGAAAGGGCTCCCACCTTCCTCGCCTCTCCTTGGTTGCTCCTCCAAGCACACCAAGCGAGCGTATCCATGCTAGCCATCAAACCTCCGCGACGAGGTCTCACCCAGCCAATGAGCCTATTTGAATTTCCGCCGGCGGAAGACGGCCTCTCTGCCACTCCTTCATTTCCCAGGCATTGTCCACCACTGCCCAGATCCCACTCAGACTCGGCTCGCGGGGACGAGTGGCGGCAGGAAACGCTGTTTTGCGCGGCATTGCCAGGCAATATACCCTAGCTTGTAAACGTGTTTGTTCTCTCTCGTCTACTTCACCGCGCATGGCCGTTTCTCCTCTCGTTGTTTCTGAGCCGGCTTCGGCCCTCTGCGTGGTTTTCCCTCGGTCGTGTTATGCTCGCGTCTGCTTGTTGCATTATGCCATCGCTACGGATCAAACCTCTTTCTGGCGCGGCTTGATTTCCTTTCTTAGTTGCGCTCTGTATACCCGGCCGCTGATCATTGCGGAAAGTCGTCGAAACGCCCTCCCAGGGGTGCATACGGCCATGATCCTGCTGCAGCGATCATGGTGAGAGCTGATCGCCCCTGCGTCGAGGATTAGGGAAATTATAACCGTTTCGACCCAGGGCTGGCAGCTGCTAAACAAATTCCTACGCTGAGAGCCTGAGCCATGCTGTTTGGCCCCGGGACCCTCGTGGCTCCAGCATTTGTCACGTTGTAGTATAACGTTACTGCTGTCAACATGCAGTCCGCAGCACGCAGTCTTCCAGAAGCAGAATTTTCCCGGAGCGGGCCGAGCACTTCACCGTTGGATCTCATCGTTCAGATCTGAAGGTCAGTCGGTTGTGGACTGTCGATTGGCAGTTGTAGCCCACTAGACGCTGACCTCAACCGATCGTGCATGCGCATCAGCAGGGGCAAGAGAAGAGGCTAGGTCTAGTCCGCCGACACATGAATTGACACTACCGTTTTCATGCACTAGGGTGGGCGCCTTGAGCGGCTCTAAGGCTGAAAATCCATCGCGTTCCTGACGCAATCTCCCACGCCTTGGAGGTTACGAAACGCATGTGGAGGCTATCTTAGCCACAACAGACGTGGGGACGATGATAGGAACACTCGCCCGGATCGTGGATGAATCCTTAGCGACGGCTGGTGGAGAGCTGTCAGTCCAGCTCCTCGCTCCTCACCCACCTGCCTACCTAGACCCCGCAACAAGCGTTGCCGAGCCCTGCTCCATCCCTGCCGCCTTCCTGGCGTCCCTGGAACTCCCGCTGTGCCTTCTGCCAATGGCGGCCCATCTCCGTCGACTGTTGTTCTGAACGCCACGGATCAGGCGTCGCTGTCGGCGTTTTCCTCCATGCTCCCTGTCATCTGCGAACCTTAGAGCCCACCATGCAGTTTTTCCTCATTCTCTTTCGAGAACAGCACACTTGGCCTTCAAGCACACTTGACCCCATCAGCCTTTCATTCGCCAGTTTTTCCTCCGTCGCTGCTCCATCTCTCTAGGGTCCCGCCCTGAGGTACCGCACCCCTGTGCCCTGATCTTGTCTTCTGCTGTGCTAACGCTGGAAGACAATCACGCCTCTCGTGGTGTAACAACTACGTCCATATCCTCGAAGATTATTATGTCCTCCTAAGATGGAGTGCGCCCTGGTGGTGGTCTGACCCTGGACTGCCGATGTACTGTTAAGCTCGATTTATCCGGATCGTCGAACTTATAGTGCCGTCAAGCCTTCTTGTATGAATAATCTGTCCCTCCACTTTCTTGTTCGTTATCGCTGATATAGCCTCCGTGCTGTTCCACAGTATTATTACAAAGGCCACTAGTTGTCATCAATCTACACTGGACTATTCAGATATCTCAGTGTCAAACGGTCTGCTTGTCTCTCTCTGCTAAAGGACCCCACGGACACTGTGCATCTTTATTTGGCCGTCGTATCACGTCCCTTACCAGCTTTCTATTTCAAGAGTTGTTACACGAAAAATCTGCGCCCCATTCTGTCTTAAGGTGCGACATCAACAGTTCAGCCTGGGTCCCGCGTATCAGCAACCCAAAACTTCTACGAGACGTAACCGCCAGATTCGTTCTCCGTGACAGATTCGCGAACCAGAGTCCGTCGCGCTGGTGTGTGCCCTCGGTCCATCTTAAAGCATCGCGAAAACACCATCTCAAATCGCCGATCATCCGCGCCGTACCCCGCACTGGATCTAGAGACTGACTCTTGTTTGCGCAAACTTCCCGGACTTCTTCAGCAAAGATCTGTTGGGAGTTGACGATAATCTCGTCTGAGTGCTCAAGGCGGAGCTCGTATGGCCAGTTGCACTACAGCAGTATCCAGCGGCGATCAGACTTGACTACCTTCTCGTCACTTGATTGCTAGAAACGAGGAAGAAGTCGAGGCTCAACGATAAAGTAGGCGCCTTCTATGCGTGAGGCGTCAGCCGTGCTGACTGTCATCTCTTAGGTCGTTCAGCCACAGCCAAACCAAACACCGCATCGAAACACCGCCCCTGAAGCTGCAAATGGTTGACGGAAATCTTTTCATTCCGCTCTCTCCGCCTAGCTCACCGCGTATGTCTGCGTATAACGCGACTCCCGCAGAAAACGAGTGGCAAAACCAGGATATTAAACCTTTGGACCCCACTTCCACAAACTCCGAAGGCGACATGGCAATGCTACACGCCGAAGTATCAGGCCTTCCATTAGACATGCAAAGGCGTCCGATGTTACGAACCCACAGAAGCTTTCCTTACACGATAAGGCCTTCAGGACATTCTCTTCATCCGTCTAATCATTCTCTGGATGGCTCTGGGGGCTCGCCAGTGCCGCAAAGAGAGCGCATCACGATTAGCAAACTCGAAGAGCTCGATTCAGGTGAATTGTCAAATGTGACTTTTAGTGGATCCGCTCCAGCAAGCCCAGTGTCAAGGCTCACGCCGCCATCTCCCTGTGGGGAAAAGAGTGATGAGCATGAAGACATCCATGAAGGAGGCACTCTATCAGGTGACGGAGGAGAGGATGAACAAAACCCACCAATTTCCGCTGCGGAGCTGAGGGCGCAGAAGCGCAAGATGAAGAGATTCAGGTCAGCAAATTTGAAGACACGAACTTCAATTTCATTGATTGGTACCTAACAGAGCACTTAGGCTTACACACAATCAAACACGATTCCTCATGAGCGAGTTCACACGTCAAGCACACCCTGACGCGGCCCACCGAGAACGACTTGCTCGAGAAATTCCTGGCTTGAGCCCAAGGCAGGTGCAAGTGTGGTTCCAGAACCGGTGAGCCGCTCCCTGGCCCTTTTAATGTGTCTAATACCACTTACGATAATTGAACTAATATGGGTTTGGTAGGAGAGCTAAGTTAAAGCGTTTAACGAGCGATGACCGCGAACGAATGATGAGATCAAGAGCGCTACCCGACGATTTCGACATGACTCAAGCGCTTCACTCACCATTTGGAACAACGCATGGAATTGGGACGCCTTTAACTTCGCCTAGCTCTTATAGTCCAGGATTCCCAGAACGAGACATGGCCCATCAGCTTAGCACCGATACGATCCGGCGACTTCCTGAAGGCACTCACCTGTCCCCTACCGGTATTAGCCCTGCTTTCGGCGGATTTGCTTTCGCACCACCGCAGCCTGTGAACGATACATTATCACCAGCACCTGCTGGCGCTGAAAATTCCCCGTTCGGATACTCCTCCGGAGCGCTTGATGGCAGCCCGAGGAGATCCAACCCTTTCATTGGATCTATGTCTATGAGCTCTAACTCAGGATACGCGCCGCACCCAGGGATTCCTCGTTTGCAACTACATTCCGACCGCATAGCAAGAACACGTGCGGAATCGCTTTCTTCACCCTTGAGAGCAAGCATGTCTTATACAAATAATGGGAATGACGGTAATCTCAATGGTGTGGACGATCACTCCGGGCAGCAAATGGACAACTCGCAGATGAGTGGCGACCAAGGGCCGCAAAGGTCCTTTTCCAATTCCATGCTTCCTTATGGCATTGGTTATTCCTGTAAGTTGATGACTCTCTAGGCTTACCAATGATTCCTTACTAACGGCTGAAGATCCTCAAATCCCAGGCTTCCAAGCTGGAGCATCCACGAGGATGCGCTCTTTCTCCGGCGACGTGCCTAGACGGATTGAGTTGAGCACTCACTACACACCAAGCCGTAGTGTGGCTACGCCTCAGACTGCGACGTTCCCTAACTACACAAGCTCGCCACTGGTGACTCAGAGCTTCCAGATGCCGCACATGAGTGCGCCACACCACATCACCTCGTTCCAAAATTCGTACATGCGGCAGGATGTGGGTCAAAATGATCAGTACTCGCAGGTTGGCGCAGTGTTGGGTGAAGTGGTTGAAGGATCAAATCACGAAAACGACGATACGAATGACGGCTCCGTACAGTTGCAGCAATCATATTGACTGGATGAGGCTGCAGCGTTCCATCCTTGGAGGATGCATATTCACCGTAAAACGCTTTGATGACAACTATTGAGGGTATCAGGGCGACCTCCTAGATAGGAGGAACCAACTCTTTATCATCACGAAATCGTGGTCATGGAAACTATGGAAGGATGCTGGATCCCACCGACCTAGACTGGTATGAAGCTAACGGCCATAATATTGCGATTCGACTGTGTGAGATTGTCTCTTTTGTTCCGGGCGACTGTTTCGTACTCGTTGTTCTTCCGCGTCTTCATTTCATTGCGCCCTGTGGAGCTGCGTTCGCTGGATTTGCCTGTTGGATGTTTTAGGCCGGCCCGCGGCGCGGGACTCTCGCTGGCGTTGAAGTGCTTTGCTTCAACAGGACGGCGCGAATACCCTTCTTGTATCTACTTTGTACGTAGCTGTTCACCACTTTCCACCCCTTATCGATACCACGGAAATTTTTTAGAAAGAATCTACGAGTATGATGCCAAGAAGTCTTCTATTTCAGCGTGTGTGGCTACATGAGTGCTACTATTGCGACTGTAGGTACACAGGCGCGCGATTCAGGAACACATTAGCCATGTGCGGCGAGTCATCATAGATTATTATAGTCAGGGACATTGGATTAAGTTATTAAATTTCCTGCGTGATAAATTGCGAGGCGCTGGCCACTTTCCCGTAGGGCTTAGTGAAACGTTCTACGCGGCCTTCTCGAAGAACTATCAAGGGCGGATCAGCAGACGGATGTGCGCCCGCGGCGGCCAGCAGATTCCGAAACAGCGATTCCATCCAAACACTCTCAAAACTCGGAAATGCGGGAAACACGGTGGAAGGGATGTGGAGAGGTGTGTGGGCGAGATCCTCAGGTACAAGAGGTTGCGGCATTCTGCCTGCAACCGTTGCTCTGGTGAGACTTCAAGACGGGGGGTATCACGTGGGCTTCACCGTGGACCTTGGGATTTCAGGCTGCGAAACTTTTTTCACATGCTACATGCGCAGGGCTTCACAGACTTTGGAGAGGCGTGTGGGTTGGACGTGGTTGGACTCAGGCAGACCAGCGCCCAAACGCCTTCCACGGACTTTGACCTTCCTCATCCTCCTCTGTAGCCGATCGGGCCACAAGACAGGCATTGACGTTGCTGTGCGCGAGGCTATTGCTTGCATCGGCTGGGAGGCTTCACACCAATGGCATGACAAGCAGACCGGTAGGTCGAGGGCCGTCTAGCTAGCGGCAGCATGAAAAGCCCTCGACGGAGGTTGTGCAGATGCAGCATGCTCCCAATGAGTCATTTAAAGGGAGTGTACGAAGGTAGCTTTAGGTAGTGGCTGGTCTTGGCCATCCGCTTCGCAAGGCATCCCTTTTAGCCTGTGGCGATATCAGTTCGGGGTTAGCAGCGACGCCGTTGCTATGGCGGATTGGAGGGCGCCTATCGGAGTTAAGCCGCCTCGAAGTCTTGAGTGGTTGGCCATTCGCTCATCACGCAGACCGTTCGCATAAGCATTGCGGAGACGTCGAGAGCCCTTGGCCGGCACGTCGAAAATGTAAAAGCGAAAAAAAAAAGTTGGTTGTTTCTTTGATGGCCATGATATTGTCCTTGCGTTGTGCGTCAAAGCAGAAGCTGCCTGGCTACCTACCGAGTACCTACCTGTCAAAGCAGTTCAGGATCTCCCAACCTTTGTATGCTTTTTCGGTGGACCCGCTTACCTTTTCTTTTGTCTATCTAAAAAAAAAAAAAAATACTACCTAGCATTGCGAAGTGAATTTGTTAAGGAAAGAAACGAAATGTAAAAACAAGAATTAGCCTTTAATCTACTGCTGTGTAATTGTATCCCGACGGCTCTTGGAAGCCGGCATTGTGGTTAACCAACCCCGTTGAGCCGGCAGAGATGCGAAATCTCACGATGCGCCGCATTGCTTTGCACCACCAGGCTATTTTTGCAGGCGAGGCAGACACGATCGATGACTACGGGAAGAGAATCGTGCGGAAGGAATCAGGTGCGGCGTGTAGCCAGATAAATGAGTCCCACGTACGCCTTCTCAGCCTCTCTCCCTGGTGCAACAGGTGTCCCGAAATAGGGTTATTGGCAAGGCCCAGTCATCAAACACCCCTGGGAGCTTGTAAAATGTAGACATAGTCCACAGGCGCATGTAGCGAGGAGCACTGCAATCAAATGCAAGCAAGCAAAGAAATAGAATAAGCAACGGGCTGTGCTACTGAATTTATCTGTATCTGTCCTTGTGTGTGCTGGGCTGCTGACAGGGTTCGTCGTCCTGGGGCGCGGGAGGATTGGGGCTAGCCGAGAGAAAATTATGTTGAAGTCTTCGCAACGCCTCACCCTCTCTTCTCATCATCCTCTTCATCACGAAGAATCACCCATCAAGAACCCCCAACCGGCCCGTCTGTGTTATTCACGGACGCCCGTTGCTGATTTCACAGATTTCTCTGTCGAAATCACCCGCAAAGCGGCACTGCAGGAAGCACTTCTCACTTTCACCGTGAAGGAGTTCGCTGTGACAGCCTTAGTTGCGCTGCTCAAAAAGCGCACATCTTCTTCTTCCCTTCCTTTTCATCACACTCTCTTTCCTCAATCTCCGCTCTACAGCGACCTCTAATAATCCTCGCCGCTCGGATTTGATATTCGACGACGTCACCGACTCTTTTTGAGCCATCTGAACGCACGATCGAATACTACCTCGAACCGCCTTTTCAACCCACTCTAGGTTTCTAATGAGTACTTCTATCTCGACCGCGCATAATCCCATCATCGCCGCCCAGACAGCAAACGCCGCGTCCTCGATCGCTCCAGGAACGACGTCCACTGTGGCCGCTGGTCCGGCTCAGCCCACTGCCCGCTCGTACGCCAACGCGACCAAAAAGCCCATTTCGTCGCCTCCGATCGCGTCTAGCACAGAACCTCCAGTGGCAGTGGGTGGCTCGGCACAACCACAACATGGGAAGGGCAGCTCGATTTCTCCGGTGAACGGGAAAAACCCCATCCAGCCGGCTGTCCCATCAGTTGGCCCTCCAACTATCGTGAATAGCAGCGGGGTGAACGGAGCTCCTACGCTAGGTGACCATAGTCGGAAGATATCAGTCACAATAAGCGCATCGGGCGCGAGTGGATACATGCCGAACGGTGGTCCAGTTGCTTCAAACAGAGCCCCAAATTTGACTTTCGGGTCTATCACGGCTGGCGGATCCCCAGCTATATCGAACAGCGTTCCACTCCATCCTCAGGCTGCGAACCTGTCAACACCGATAAACAACCCTCGGATTACTTCGCCTGCGACTTCTCCTTCACCTATTCCGCCGCCTGCGTCAAGTGGTGGTCGGCCTCCTTTGGGCCTCCAATCAGGTCAGGGGATAGTATTCGGCGGTGTAGGTGGCGAAGGCGCCGAGCCAAATGTATGTGTTGTCCGCGTTTATTGAATATCGAAAAGCTTACTGACTGGCTTTGTAGCTACGGTCCGTCTCCATGCCGCCAGGTCAAAACCCCATTCCCCAGGCACAGCATCTTCGACGCGAGTCTTCTCAGTCCGCACACAGTGACATGAGCAACCCTAACATGAGCAACATAAATCGAGGCTTTCCGCCTAACGGTGGACGTAGTCGAGGGTTCAACAACCCTAGCTATGGCCCTCAAATGGCACACTCATCGCCCGGCCCAGCTTTTAGGCAGCTTCCTAACCAGCAGCGAGGCGCACAAAACATACCACCACAGTTTCAAAACCATGGACCAATAGGTCAACCAAACTCGCCGTTTCGCCAGAATCGGAGTCCAGCTCTGACGCCTGCGACGGTACACTCACAAGTGCATCTTGCGAATAACCCACAAATGCAATATCCTCCATACGGGCATCCGCAGCACTTCCAATCCCAAACTGTTCGTTCCCTTTCTCCTTCTCCCCAAAAACAAGCTGGAGAATCCAGCAATTTCATTTCTCCCGGAAAATCTCAAAACGGTTCAGTTTCTTCAAAGCCGGGGAAGGTTCAATTTCGTTTACCCCCCCACAACTTTCTTCTTCGAACTATACATTTCCCTGATCTCTCACCCGCAAATGGCGGCTTTGATCAATATCTAACCTTGCTCAAATCCCAGGGATTATATGGCATGCCACCACAGGCTCAGCTCGATCCTAACTACCCGTACTATCCACAGCACTACCAAATGCATCCTCAGATGCAGTATGGTGGTGCAGCTCCACCTAGCCCTCGACCAAATAACTTCCCTCCGCAAATGGCACAGCCTTACATGCAGGGTCCTTATGGTAATCCCCCACATGCACAAGGAATGTCACGATCGCCTTCTCAGGTCTCAGAGCGACCTCCGTCAACTATTGCTCAGCCGCAGACACCTGCAATGCCAAGCGTGAACCATGTTTCACATGCTCATACTCCCAGCGCTAGTTCAAGCAGCCCAGCTCCGGGCCCTAACTTTGCCATCCCTCCTAAAACAAAAAGCAAGGCTATCGTTATTAGGAATCCTGACGGTGAGGTGGTAAGCTTTGACAAGAAGTCAGCTTCACCTGCTCCTCCTCCACAACCTAGGTCCCCTGCCGTCGTCTCTACACCCACCCCTCCACCGCGTGCTCCCAGCGCCACCGAGTCACAGCATAGCCGCTCTGAAAGCACTGTCAGCAAGAGCGCTGCTGAGAAAGAGAAGAAGAAGAAGGAATTCGCTGAGCAGTTCCAGAAGCAAATTGAGGCCGATAGGGCGGAGAAGAAGCGTGTTGAGGAAGAACAGAAGCAAAAAGTTGCCAAAGCTAAGGAAGAGGCCGAGGCTAAACTTGCCAAGGAAAAGGAGGAAGCGGAGCTGAAGGCAGCTAAGGAGAAGGAAGAAGCTGAGAAGGCTGCAGCTGCAGCTGAGAAGGAGAGAGAAGAGGCTGAACGGATCAAGCGAGAGCAAGAAGAGAAAGAGAGGCTCCAGAGAGAAGAAGAAGAGAGGTTCGAGCGCGAGATCGCTGAGATGGAGGAGAAGGAGCGACTGGAAGAGGAGCGAGAGCGAGCTTATCAAGAAAAGAGGCAGAAAGAAAAAGAAGAAAAGGCTCGCAAAGACGCTGAAGCTGCTGCTAACGCTGAAGAGGAGCTCCGTAAGGCTGAGAGAGAGGCTGAAGCACGGGAAGAGGCTCGTGAGAAGGCCCGGCAAGCTGCTTCGGAGGAGACTCCTGAGCAAAAGGCGGAGCGTGAGAAGATGTTTGCCTCTCTCAAGAAGTCAAATCTCGGTCCTAGCTCAAATGTGCCTTCTGACAGTGGTACATCTACTCCACCTGTTGAAGTCTCAATACCACCCCCAGCTCAGCCGCGAACCACAAGCGGTGGCAAACCCAAGCCCGCTGCGCTCAAACTGGAGACGACCAAGCCAGTTGAGCCAGCTCAGCTAACCGCAGGTATGCAGTCACTCAAATCTGCCCGCTTCCTCCAGGTTAGAAGTGAGTTGGTCAACTATCCAGATGGTATCAAGTCACCCAATCCTGCATTAAACCAAGGGGGTAAGAGCAAAGGGCGTCAATACGACAAGGAATTTTTGCTTCAATTCCAGGATGTCTTTAAGGAGAAGCCTTCCATTGATTGGGATAGTAAGGTCAAAGAGACTGTTGGCGACTCTTCTGATTCTGCTCGCCCTCAATCAGCCCGTACGCCTTCAATGGGCATGGGTAGCAGACAACCCTCGCGTCCCAGCCTACCCGCTGGTATGTCAGGTGGCACTATGGGTGCATTTGCCTCAGTTGGAAGGACTCTTCGCCCAGGTACGACCTCAGAAGAGCGATTCCAGCAATCTCTTCAGGGCTCCACTCGACCAACAATGAACAACCCTCTTGCTCAGTTTGCTAACCGCCCAGGTGGATTCCCTATGGGTGGACCTCCTCCGATGAACCGCACAGGCTCATTCCCCAATATGGCACAAGCTGGTCCCAACTCCCCTCGAAACAACAGCCAACGTAAGGGAAGTAGGCGTGGCCTTGATAAGGCACCTAGCAGACGCGATGAGGAGCAAGCGGCGAAGGCGATGCCGCTCACTGCTGGAATGGAATTGAAGCCTTTAGAGAAGTCCAACAGTGGCTGGAAGCCCATGAGCATTGGTGCGCCACAGGCTCAACAGCAGCAGATAATGGGAGCTGGACACATGCCTCCTGACATGGTCCAACGTAAGGTCAAGGCTGCGCTGAATAAGATGACTCCAGAGAAGTTCGACAAGATTGCCGACCAAATCCTGGAAATCGCCGCCCAGTCCAAGGACGAGACCGACGGTCGCACTCTCCGCCAAGTCATCCAACTCACCTTCGAGAAAGCTTGCGATGAGGCACATTGGGCTTCGATGTACGCCAAGTTCTGCAAGCGCATGTTGGAGACTATGAGTCCTGAAATCAGGGATGAGAACGTCCGTGACAAGATCGGCAACCCTGTCGTCGGCGGCGCCTTGTTCAGAAAGTATCTGCTGAATAGGTGTCAAGAAGAGTTCGAACGCGGCTGGGAAGTCAACCTCCCTGAGAAGCCTGAGGGCCAGAGCGAGGAGGCCGCCATGTTGTCCGACGAATACTATATCGCAGCGGCTGCTAAGCGACGTGGTCTTGGTTTGATCCAGTTCATCGGTGAACTGTACAAGCTTGGCATGTTGACTCTTCGTATCATGCACGAGTGCGTCTTGAAGCTCCTTGATTTCGAAGGTACTCCCGACGAGTCGGCTATCGAGAGCTTAGTCAAGCTGCTCAGGACCGTCGGTTTCACCATGGAGAATACCGAGTCTGGGCCTAAGATGATTAACATGTACTTCGAGCGCATTCAAAAGATCATGAACACTGAGGGTCTTCCAAGCCGTATGCACTTCATGCTTTTGGATGTTGCTGATCTGAGAAAGAAGGGCTGGAAGTCTAAGGACGACGCAAAGGGACCGAAGACAATCCAGGAGATCCACCAGGAAGCTTTGGCTGCCCAACAACAGGCTGACCTTGAGAGATCCCGATCGAACCAGCGTGGCGGTGGTCCTCGGCAACAGATGGGTCGCGGCGATGCTCGCTCGTTCTCGGGAAGCGGTATGATGCCACCACCAGACTATCCTCGCAATCAGCTTGGTATGGACGACCTACGCAAACTGTCCAAGGCCGCTTCTGGGCGGAATATCAGCAACAGCCCTGCCCAACTCGGTCCCTCATCTTTGTTTGGTAGCCGTAGCAGCAGCGGCCGGAAAGGTCTGGGTCCCAGTGGCTTAATGAAAGGAGGAGAAGATTCTGGAGCTTCTTCAAGGACAGCAACACCCCCTTCCCAGAAGGATAAAGAGTCTACAAATCACGTGAATTCATTTAGGTAAGTCGCTCCTTAATATTATATCTATGTCAGCTGCTAACTGCAATCTAGTGCACTTGCAGCTCTCGATACATCAGGCGAAGGCGCTGGCGACGTCGCTTCTCCTCCCTCAACAACCTCATCACCACCAATGTCTAAATCGCAGCTAGCGCGGACACAGTCGAAATCTCCAGCGGCTGAAAACAAGGCCAGGAAAGCTGACAGCGCCAAACCATCCGAGCCATGATTGCCTCTTTTCTACTCTAATGGTACATTCCATAGCGTGGCTAGGCTTCTAACCCATGCTCGGTAATCTAATCTCTCTGTTGCATAGACCGGGGCAGTTTGCAAGCACTGTAATGCATTTCGCGGGGTTGCTCACTTTCATTCATCCGTGTCATTAAGATCAGCAAAAGTTTTATCTTGTGTTGTTGGTCGGCGAGGACAAAAAGATCAGGGCGGGGTCCACTGCTGGCATCTTCCTTTTTGCGTGCGTTATACTCACTCTTGCGTAGGATTTTTGTACCGGCGTTGGTGGTTGGGAATTGCGAATGTCTTCATTCTTTCTTATCAAGCTGAAGTCGTCAGTCTTCTTATCCACATGGACACCTCTTACTCTTACATCCTATGTTTCTCCAGCCCCTACTAGCTGCCATGCTTTAACGTGGTTAGCTGGTGGCATCTGGGCTCTCTATTCCGCCTTTGCGACCCGTGTGTTCCTAGTCTGGCGTGGCACTTCGATCCAGTGCCAGATACTGTGTGTTGTGTCTTCAACTCTTTTTCTACTTCATGCTCACCCCTTTTTTCTGCGGTTCTTCCTTTTTCTTTTTTGCCTCCTGTGCGGGCTGAATGCGGTGGATGAACGGGACGGTTTTGGGGTGGGTTTTCCGTGGTTTTCCTCCCATGGGGTTCTAGGTTTTAATTTAATCTCTTCACAGGATGTTCAGATAGACTGCCCCGCACTTGTGTATAACTTCTTTTAATGCAGAGACCGCACTGAAAATGTTCATGAATCGGTTCATAAAATGTCGCTGTGCTGTGCTGTGCCATGCTGGGCCGGGCTATGGTAAGACATTCATGAGAAGTCTGTCTAGGAGAGGGATGGAGAGGACGAGGCATAAGATGAGTATGAGAGGAACGCGAACGTGCCGATCTTCACAGAGATCTTTAGGCATTCACTTCCCCGCGACGTTCCATCTCAACATCAAGTGCCCACCCCTCGCGGCCAGATCCGATTCATCTCATGACGCGCCTCCGCATCCCTAGCCCTTTCCCTCTACTCTACCCCTTTCACCCATCCCCTCTCATTAGATTCACCTCCCCACTACCAACCACACCAACCCAGACCGACCGGTCCAGAACGTCGATCCCTCAGGCCGATCTCCGTTTCCTGGTCACCTTCTGCGCCCGACACGTTGGGCCGGGCGCGGGTATGTTGGATCTCAGGCCACGTGGACAAGCCGGTGTGCTTTCCGGGCAAGGCAGAAGCGAGTTAGAGAGATCAGCAAGATGGCAGGTTACAAAAGGCCGCTGCACAGCAGCTCTTCCCTTACATTGGGCAGTTTTTTGTTTTGGCTTTGCCAGGTAACGGGTCATCGTGCAGCAAGCAGAACGCGCGTTTCCTCCGTGGCTGGGTGGTAGAAGGGCCCCGAACTTTTTGCACCCATGCTGCGTGAAAACTTGGATTCTGTGGCCCTAACTGCGGGACGGTTTTGCTGGTTGTGCTCAGGGAGTGGGATAATGGGAGATGCAGGAGGTGCGGTTGGAGTGGTGTGGCGATGGCGGCGCGCTTATTCGTCAGTCTGGACAGGATGTGGCGCAGACTTCCCTGCTCCGATCGGGCGGGATGACGGAATTGGGCAGGGGTGGGGTGAGTTTTTGGGAGAGGGTCTGGAGGATCAAGTTGAAGACGTCATTGTAGCGTAGAGAGAAGAGGGGGTATATTACTTAAGGAGATGGATGAGTTGCGGTTTTCAGTCAACGGAATAAATCACTGTTTATTCAACTGCTTCTACCTAAACTTTACTCAATCACCGTTTTAAGACTACGAGAGACTGCTATTCGGAATGGCCGAAGAGAATCAACAGAAAGGTACCTCTTCCCATCCATCCGCTTTTTCCCTCGTTGAATGAGGTAGCTAAACCGGCCGAAAGGCATGTTCGGAACCGTCACCGGCGGCATTGGTGGGCATCAAGAATGCTCTTCGTGCCGTTCGAATCACTAATTTTGAATAGGCAACGTCTTGGGAGGTGTTACGGACACTGTTGGAAAGGGGGTTGGCGGTGTTACGAACACCCTGGGTGCGTTTCCTATCTCCCCCAAATTCCTAGCTATATCTTAAAATGGCCCTAACGTAGCCATAGGTGACACCGTTAGCGGACTCGGCAAAGGCATCGGTGATACAGTTGGAGGCGTGACGAAGGGTGTTGGCGACACCACGAAGTGTATGTCCCAGTCGATACAACCTGATGAGAGCGTGCGACTAACATCTATCTTGCAGCTGCCGGCGGCATGGTCACCGATACCACTGACATGGCTTCTAAGAAGCTGGGTGGAAAGAAACAGGATGGAGAGAATCCTTTGGACGTGTAGGATGAACGAGATGACACTGTAATGAGATTGAGAGAAAATCTTGATTCATGACGTATCGTTTTAATGGATAATTTTGTAGGATTAATGAAATTCGATATCAAACTGTCCTCTTCTAATACTATTTATTTTTACCATGTTAGGCTCGCACTGTTACTGCCCCGTTCCTCTTAGTACTTGTGGTTCTTATATATCTGCGTGCCAATACCTTCAAAACTAGAGTTTTCCGTATTTGGGAAGTTCGTTTATTTACTGCAAAGATGTTGGAAGGTGTTGATTCAAAGAGAAGTATCTGTAAATCGAAGAATCTGTTGTTCCTCGAAATCCAGAAAAAATCCGCAAGGCCTGCCTCATACGCTGCTAAGGCGGATACTCACCTTCTAAGCATCTTTCAGGGTCCCACTTATGCACTCGTGAATGGCCCAGACACAAAAATCTAAACGCCCTCTACCTAAACAGCTCTGAAATACTTCAGATGCTCACCCAGAACCCATTTGGTATGGGAAGGATTAAACGTATTCCCTCGGCGTATATATTTATTAAAATCGCATGAGGTGCTTCTACCACTGATACACTGACAGCCATCGCCATTCCTAATGTCTGCGGTGAGACTGTATATAAATAATATCTGGAATTAGTCAGCCAGAGTTGCCTGCTTGATGTTTAATTTCCGCAATGCTCAGGGGTGGCCTGTCTCGAGACATGAAAGCTTTCAAGTTGGAATCTCTGTATATAAGGTCCCGAGCCAGAAAGCGCGTAGAATCTCAGATGTCATTGATAGGTTGTAAAAATTGTAGCTCTTCTTGAGCGGTCGATTTTATTTCGTTAGATTTTATTCGTGTGACCATTCCGGCTTCTTCTTTTCCGCAAAAGCCGTCATACCTGTAATCTATCATCAGGAACCCACCAAATATATTCCAAGCGAAATCAAGAGACCTACCTATTTTCTGATCTTTGCTTCCAAACAAACTATGGAACACTCTCCTCTCAAACTCGACACCCTCCTTAATTCCCAAATCCTGGCTCTTATTGACAACCTCTTTTGCAGCCTTGGCAGCAATCCTACTCATCCCTGCAATCTTCTCCGCCGTACCAATTGCCCCATTCAAACACTCCTCGGCATTTCCAAACACCTTCGCCGCCAACCCCCACTCCCCCGCTTGCTTCCCACTAAAGTTATCCCCTGTTAGGATCAGCTCCATAGCCCTCGACTTGCCAATCGCGCGCGTCAAGCGCTGCGAGCCGCCCGCACCGGGGATGGTGCCGAGCTTGATTTCGGGCTGGCCGAAGGTCGCGGAGGTAGAGCAGTATATGATATCAGTCANCATGGCGAGCTCGCAGCCACCACCGAGCGCATAGCCGTTGACGGCGGCGATGATGGGCTTCTTAACGCGAGTGGTTAGGTCGGACCACATTTCAATGAAGTCGTTGCCGTAGGCGGCGGAGAAGGTTAGGTCTTTCATTTCCTTGATGTCGGCGCCAGCTGTAGGGAGTTTAGTAGGGTATTTTGAGGACTGTGGCAAGAGGATGGCTGGGCTGACCGGCGAAAGCTCGTTCGGAGCCAGTGAGGACGATTGCGCCAATTTCTTTGTCAGAGTCAAGTTTCTTGAGGGCATCGTTGAGTTCGAGGATGAGGGGTGTACATAAGGCATTGAGTGCTTTTGGGCGGTTAAATGTCACTATTCAAGGCATAACAGGTTAGTATAAAACCCTTTAATCATAAAGGATTCTTAACAAAGCTCTACTTACCCAGGCCAACCCCAGGTTTTGGCGTCGAGACTATGAGATGTTCATATGTTGATGACGAAGAGTAAAGACGGATTAGACGTGGAAGAGAAGAAGGGGTAAATTGAGAGGCGACTCTCCTTGGAGCCCGTAGAGAATACATACTAAATGATTGAAATAGGAACAAGACCAGGCTTTTGGATGCAACGGGAAACGGGAGCTTCTTCATGAATTGAAGCTCCGACGGCTACTAGCGGCTCGACCTCGGTTAAGGTATGACGCCGGTCGCCCTCATCGGATTTTCTATTCCGCCCTCCGATGCGCTAGGCCAGGAACGTTGTAGGGTAAAAGCGCTCAGCCCAGCCCCAACAGACCGAACTTTAATCTTTTGGCAATCAGCCTTTTGAATAGACACGCAGCAACACGAGAACCGTATCACCTTTTCCCATCCGCTTAGCCCAACATACCCGGCGCAGACTTTCAGGGCCCATTTTGCCATATTCGCCTGGGAAATAAGCCGAAAAGTTCGATTTTCAGCGCCTCAGAATGGATGCGCCTGAGCCCGACACCCCTTTCGCCGCCGTGAGCGCCCAGACGACGAAATACGGAAGAGTGAGTTAAAGACGCAATGTCCCAGTATAACTATTGGGAGCGACGCTAATCCGTATACCAACGCAGATATACCAAGCCTATCTAGACAAATCAACCCCGTTTACCGTGTACCGATGGATGGGCACCGGCGCTCTGTTTCTATTTTTCGTCCTGCGGATATTCTTCGCACAAGGCTGGTATATAGGTTAGTAATGGCTCAACTCTCAGGTTTAAAAGAGAATATGAGTTCTGACATAGACATCAGTGGCATATTCATTGGGAATCTACCTCCTCAACCTTTTCCTAGCCTTCATATCGCCGAAATTCGACCCGTCATTAGAGCAGGATGAGGGCATGGAAGATGGCGCTGCGGGCGGGCTGCCAACGAAGGAAGAGGATGAGTTCAAGCCGTTCGTGCGGCGGTTACCTGAGTTCAAGTTCTGGTATTCGACCACCAAGGCCATCGCCATCGGCTTCGTCTGCAGCTGGTTTGAGGTTTTCAACCTGCCCGTTTTCTGGCCAGTTTTGGTCGTGTACTGGTTGATTCTGTTCATGTTGACGAGTAAGCAGCTTCCACCCTTTCTGCAATCTCCAAAATAATGGTCACTTGCTAATTTCCCGACTCTTTAGTGCGGAGGCAGATCCAGCATATGATCAAGTACCGCTACGTCCCATTCACGGTTGGCAAGACGCGGTATCCCGGCGCTGCGAAATGAGCGTCTCGCAGCTGCCACCTTACCACATCACACCTTCCGCAAGGGATGAAGTTAATGAGAGTATTGGTTGAGAGGGAGAGCGGGGAACGGTTAGGTTCTTCGGATGGATTGTAACCATAGATATTTCTGTCTTCATCTTCTTTTGGCCACGTTCCTGGGCCGCTATAGGGTGGCGTCTGCATTCGTATCAATTTTTAACTATGGGCATGTTTGACAGGACGAATGCGTGTAAAGCACCAATGCATAAAATGACTAGCGTTCAATTAGTGTATTTGAAAGACGTTCGGAACCGAATGATACTGAATGTCAATGATTTAGACAACTGCAAATAGAACATCAGCTAAATCCTCTAAAACGCTCGACCCTCAATGTTAAATAACTCTTCGGCAATAGGACAGCTTAAGGCAACTCCAATCCGAAGTTACCAAAACGCCTTAGCACCTCCGAGCTTTTTACCGCTTTTAAGCATCACCGAGAGCTTAACAGAAAAGTTAAACATTTCGCGAAGGTATAATGACGATCCTTATTACTGGGATATCCTGAAATCTAGTGTATATCCGAACTCCAACCCACTCATATATCCTTCCGCTGGGTTACACGACATGACTCCGTAGAGCCAAACCCCCAATTCTTTAATCCGAATCCCAGTCTCAATACCAACTCCAAGATGCCAAAACCGCATCCACCCCGACTCTCCCCTCCTACCCAAAACCCTTCAACCCATCCAACCCCCTAACCCTCCTCCCACCCCTACCCACCGCAGCCTCACCACCCGAACTCCTCCACGCAAACCCTCAACCTCCTCCCTTTCCCTCCCCTCCCACCAGCCCCACACACGCATTTCGAACATCCCTATTCATGTCATCCGGGCCTGACACCACCACGCCCCCCTTCCCCTCCGCACCCTCCACCCACTCCCGCACAACCCCCTTAACGTCCGATCGCCCCCGCTTCCTCTGTCAGCGCCGACATCCGCACATCCAACCCCCACCCCACCGCCTCAGTTCCTCCAGCCGCCCCTCCAGCAGCCAAGCGCGGTGCGCGCGCGCATGCGTGATCCGAAGAAGGTGGACTCCTGGTCCAGGACGCGAGGCCCGGGACGCGGGAGCGGATTCAGGGTCTAAGGGCGAGGAGGAGGCGGAGGCGGAGGCGGAGGCGGAAGGGGCCAGCAGCGCCCAGAGCAATGGGAAAGCGACGACGATGGTAGTGGTGCTGGACTGCAGCGTGTGCAGCGTGTGGGGGAGCCGCAGGACCCGTTGAGGCGGAGGCAGGTCGTTGGGTGCGTGTTGGCGTGGTGCAGGAGCGTGCGGGTGGAGCCGGATTGGGCGCGGATGAGGAGGGTGAGCCAGGAGTGGGGTGGGGTGGTTGAGGAAGCGGTGGTGGACAGAGGGGCGGCGGAGGTGGGCTTGCAGGATGTGCGTGCGCGAGAGGGAGGGGGTAGTCAGGAAGATGTGGCCGGTTGGCGCCCAGCCGTGCTTGATGGTTTGGGTGGATGGGAGAGCGCGTGAGATGTTGGAGGGATGTCCCAGTTTGAGGAGACGAGGACGGTGAGAGTGGCGTGGATGGTGGTCGTTTTGAGACATAGCCGGAATAGGAGGCGGTCGATGAGGAAGATTCCTAGGGCGATACCGACGTATGGTCTGCTAGTGTGATAGTGGAGCCAGAGCAGGACCAGCGCGGCGACCTGGAGGGTTACGTGCACGAAAAGGAAGAGCTCGTACCATCGCTGGCGGAAGTGGAGCAGATGAGCTCATAGGTGGTGAAAGTAAAGAGGCCTAACAGGGCGGGCTTGCTTAAGAGGAACCGTATGAGAGTCAACCCCAGGTGTCGAAGTAGCCCGTACGCACTATTAGCATACCAGCAAAGTGGAGAAAGGCTTCGGAACACATAAGTTCACTAAGCCGACGGTGAAGTATATTTAGAGACTCGTAGGAGTAACCGGTCAACCATTGATAGGTTTGTTTTTAGCCGCAAAAAGGTACAACAGAGGTAGGTTCGCAACGAATGCAAAACCAGTGCGGTCAGCGAAAACGAAAAGATATTTCATATCAAACGGTATGCTGTAGAGGTTGTAAAAGATATTAAGGCCAATAAATGCAAGAACCACAAGAGATACGTTATTTGTTGGAAGAGCCCGGTTAACGAGCGGAAGTGTTTGGGCTGATACATCAACCATGCCTGAATTGCATGATAGAACCTTGTAGGAACTCTCCTATTACGTTTTCGATGTGGTAGCAGTGGTTTCCGTTCGCCGTTATCGTTAATTACTTTGGCAGCATTTGGAGGAGTTGCTGTTCCTTCGAGTGTGCTGCTAGAGGGAGATGAGGTCTCGCCATCAATGTTGTCTCCTACGTCTTCCAATACTAGATGTTTTGTATCTTCATTTCTTGCTCTTATCGCCGGAGACCTCCTTCTCCATGCCCACGCCGCTTTCTCGCCTCAATGCCAAGTAGAAAATATCAATAGTATGCCAAGCAGCACAACATTATACGTCGCGGTAAATAGGGACCTTTCGCACGAGATTGACGCTAGACACCTTCTGACGCACAGCCGTGCATATGGTCCGCGCAGAGGTTACTCAGTAATATCTACCCCATTAAAATAAGCAGTCCTATATACCACCGACTATCGTGGAGCGGAATAAACATAAGTTGCCCTATGAGGAAGAAGCTATGGAGTCCGATCGCCCCTGAAGATATCAGCCCGTGACCTGTCACGTGCGCGTCGCGAGCTCAAAGAGACTGCCTACCAACATAATTTGTATAGGCGACATATACCATAAAAGTAGTGTGAGGCTTATTGCCAGGGTGTACGGTAGGGAGCAGGCAAACCGAGCATAGTTACAGGAGAGTCGATGGAAGAGGACGATAGGTAAAGAGTAGGGTAGGGCAATATCCTCGTAAGAGACGAACCAATGAGGAGAGAGCTGGTAAGGGGGTGCTAAGCCTAGCCAAAGGCTAGGCCTTGGCTACCCCTGAAAGCTCCCGGGTGTGCACCCGGGTAAGGGTGTTCCGCACGGACCACGTCAGCCCCTATCCCTTGCACCATCGTTCAAATTGGTGGCCCAAGCTCAGCCAACCAGCTAGTTTTATTTACGGGTGGTTAGGATTCTGCCAGGAATATCAAATATTATTGTTATGCGACTCTTACAAAGAGATTAAACTTTATATATTAAATATCACCATTTATAGTACAAAACAGGCCCCCAAATGATAAGCAGACTGCTAGAGGGCTTATATGGCACGAGTAAACGCCAAAACCTGACTATATATAACTTATTCTATATATTACAGCCTCATTTGACGACAGGGAAAATTTTAGTGCTGCTCGCACGGACCACAATCTTGAGGAACTCGACGGTGCAAGATATTAAACTCGTCAAATATTAAGGTTAACGATCCTTGGAGCTGACTCCCTAATTGGGCCTAAGCTGTGGCTATGCACGCCAAAATAGAGTCAATATTGAGTTACCCCTTACGCTAACGAGGTGTTCAAGACGGTGGTCTGTACGAGAAAACAATAAAATCGTCACCGTCGTTAAATGAGGTTGCAAACAAATAGAACAAAGCCTATACAAGCTCATTTCTTGCTGTTTAATTGATCTATGTGACTCTGGAAGCACCGCCCGCCCTTGCAAAGCGGAATTCGACAAAGCTTACAGCCGTATCGAGTCCTCAGGGCTTTCTTCTTCTTTTTTTTTTGGACTTTTAAGGATATTGAGTCGGTGGACAAAGTCTTCGTCGTTTGATTTGCGATTCCTTGTCATTGAGGTGTTGGAATCTATGTAAGAAGCTTGGTGAAGTTTTTTCGAATACCATGTTCAGAACTCTTGGTCAGGGGTTTGATTGGTGCGCACGGGCTATAGCTTTGAAGTAGGGATATTCTCGTGCGACGGGTTGACGGTATCCCTTGCAAAATGGCCCTGCTGTTATCGATAAGGGCTAGCTAATTAGATCAATAGGACTAAGGATCCGTACTTAGATATTTAAAGCTTTTGATTCTCATACAATTAATATATAAGCTTAATCTTTAGAGTTAAATCGCTCAATATGAGGTAGCCAAAAGTTACCGTTCCTGCAGAACGGTACCCTGCAGATATAGCTGTACGCGTGTGCACGGGCCATCTACGCGTAGGACCTTACCGTTGCAAGGAATAATATAACCTCAAGCAGCCTCCTAAATCTAGGATCTTTCCCCAGATCATCGAGGTTGGTATTGCCGGCGACTGCCACCGGCGAGGTGTTGTCGTCATCGGGGTAAGAGAACGAAGAAGCAGAGGAGGCAGAACGGGAGAATCTGAATGCAGCTCGTACCCATTCTGAAGGTACCCCATCCATAATAGGACCTAAACAAAAATAAGAATGCGAAAGCGAAAACGAGAGGTGCTCTCTCCAGGTTGGCAGAGGTCGGAGTGCATTAATTACTGCAGGACCGAGTCAGTTCGGCTCCGGGTAGAGATATCATGAGTCAGACGACCCCAGAATCCTGGCGCCAGCAGTCGCATCGCAAACCAGGGAGTGTTTCTTTCTCCAGTATTTCGATAGAGCATTACAATATCATTCAGGATACCATACGAACTTCTAAATAGGATTGGCTCAATTCAAGAAGGCCTTTTTAATACAATCCTGATGCACCGGTTCTACTGCATACTTCTATCCGTAAGCTGGATAGCTGATATACACCATCTCGTCAATTCCGGTGGTTAGCGCAGCCACGTCTGCACGGCCTTTTTGGAGGGGAAGTTTTGGTATTTTTGCTGTTTAAGGGAAACTAAGGCCGTGCAGACTTGGCTGCGCTAACCACCGGAATTGACGAGATTGTGTAGATTTGATGGGAAAAATAACTTTGAAAATGTCTTTGGTTCATTATCACTGGAAATTAGTTAATTATATCTAGTATATCGTATACGATTGCCGTGCAGTCACAGCCGAGACACCTCGTCCTCTTTTCCCGGTACAATGCCCTGAAATACGCCGAACATACAAGCCCACGAGCATTGCCATGCTAAAGTTTATTACAACACGAATTTCTTATACTATGTTATCAGTCGAACTGCTCTGGCTCGAAAAAGCCTGATGCGGCTCCCCGCTGTTATCACTCTTACCATCAACCTCAACCTCTCTGATCTGCTCCGTCTGCACTCTAATCTTGTCAAGCTCTATACTGCTTCGTAGATTCTTTGTATTGGCTACGCATTCTGTAGTTACCACACCCTGGGCCCTTTGGTTTTCTGATCTACTGGCGCACCATGCAACTGAAGAATTGTTCGCTTTGCCAAGTTGGCTGCCTTCGGAGCGTTCTCCGAGGGCAGCATGTACAGAGCCACTTGGATTGCGAGTGCTATCGGTTGCTGTGACCCAATGGAGAACAAGTACGCTGAATAGGACTGACTAGGTGTCAGTGTTTGGACAGCTGGCGAAATTTAAGAACAAGAAACTTACTATCAGCATTGCAACACATTAAACATATCCAGCCTTGTTCTCCTTTGAGGACCATCAATACCGTCAGGTTGACGACGCTTGATATAAGAGTTGCACAACTCCCAACGAATGTCCGAAGTGCTACTGTGCGCAATGTTGTGTTGATGTTATGCTGGTAGGAGTAGAGCTCTGTTGTCGCATTGGTTAGCTCACTGAATTCATCAAAATTCCGACCTCTGCTTACTCCGAAGAGGAATCAGGAAGAGCGTTGTAAGATACACCTGTAGACGTTCATGAGCTTCCGATTTAAATAACATGGAGAGAGTATCACGGACATTAACCACGACATCAAATATAATCAACGGGAGCATTGCAAACTTCTTCATACCGATAATGCAAAAGCCTTGATCATTGATATAGGCAAAGCGGCTACAGGCATTAAATTTAGCTAAATAGGGCCACAATAATTCGTTAGTGTGACTTACAATACAAAATTCAGGACAATCACTACCAGATATGGACCTTAACAGATAATTCAGCACAAGGCGATTAGTCGTGCCTCGGATATAGACGTACAGATCATGCCAAAAAAGTTGAAGAGATAGAGTCTATCCTTCAACCGCGGTTGCCAACTTCCTCGAATGATGTACTAGAAGAGCAACTTGATTAGATTATGCCTTGTTGATCATTAGACAAAGGAGGGTTGGAGGGGGAGGGGGAAAGCTGGGGGAAACGAAATCCTAGAACTTACTGCTTTCTCGACGAGAAAGAAGTATATTAACACTTTGGTTGTCATGTAGCAGATCAAGCCTGAAACCGACTATTAGATTCGTAAACGCAGTATAAGGGAAAGCGTGGGCCCGTACATAGTAGGATAGCCCCATCACAGATCCGAATGGAATCATTAATTCCAAGACCCTTGGAAATTATTGCAGTTACGAAGACAAATAAAGTGGAATCAACGTAGATAACCACAAGCACTTCTCAAATCAGTAAGTATGGACAAAGGGGTATTGCAAAAAGCTGCCGTGGTTACTACTCACACCAACTAGTAAACGGTAGACTTTTCCATGAATGTATTGCTTGTATTCTTCGAGCTGAACCTAGGATTAGCATAACGTATCCTATATGTGAGAGTAGCTTTACTTAGGCAGATAGCAAGCACCGAAATGGTGATCAGAGACAGAGCCAAGGAAATAACGTTGCCTGCAAGTGGAATATGTCCTGGCGTCGGGTTCATTGATTCGACCATGGTACCTTGAATGCCTCTGGTTGTAATTATGAAGTTGAATAAGAGCGTCAGGGTAACTGACAGCTACGCTTGGCCAAGATCCCACAGTTCGGGTTCCTGTAGAACGAGCGCAGATAGTTTTGTGTTTAAATAAGATGGATAAAATGCCTCATTGCTAAATTTCAGAGCCGAAAATGATGATGGAGGTGCAAGATATCCAGGGAGAACTGCTTGCGGACACAAAATGAGAAATGGTGTATTACACGATCAGAGTCTTTGAGAGGGAAGAAAGTCCTTCTCGTGTGAACGAATGACAGGGTGTGGGGGCAAAAATCAACCAGATATGCTTGCCATGGACCAGGCTTACCCCTCCAACTGTACCTTGTCAGCCGTCAGGCCAAGCAGAAGCCAAGGCGCGTGGCTGAAGTCGTGATAGAAGAAGGGCTAGCGACGCGTGGTGACGAGCTGCACCGTCTCCGGGACAATCAACACTAAAGGTGGGCGTAAAGGTCTTATCGTGAGGCCTGGAACTGTTGAACTATAGGAGTTTACTGTAGTGTCGAGAAATATAACAGGTCCAAAGGTACGAAGGTATGGATGCCCAAGCGCGTATCCACCGCGAATCCAGGGCATTTCTCGCATCACAACCGAGATTAAGGTTCCCAGATTGAAAGGGGGTCGAACTCTCGGACAGGGGACAGAAAGGTGCAGGAGTGGGCGCAGCATACATCCAGAGCCTATTTGGCTACGATGATAATGCAAATGGAGAAAATAATGACCAACGGCGAAGGGCGGATTGTGCGCTATCTCGTTTCCCGCCATGCGTGCAGTGGTGGAGGTATCACAAAAGCTCCTAGCGGGCTGAATGGCACGCCCACTCGATTGACTGCATGCACGGCCAAACTCTCGGCCAGGCTAAATTCGCAAACCGGAACGGAAAAAATGAGTACGTCAGGATAGCGCTCCCGAAGCGCGGCCCATCCCTTGTGGGGCAGTTTTCACTAAATTCTTGAGATGGACCGGGAGCAGTGGTGGAGCCTCCCACGCCTTTGACGAGTATCAGAAGTTCGGCGTAGCTTAATGAGCGCTGGCTAGGGCCGACTTTAGTGCCGGGGCATTATTGGCCCCGCAAAGGGAGAAATCGATCGCCAAGGCTGGGGAACATCATCAGACCTCCATTGGGCCTACGTGTGAGCTGTGAGCTGCTATGCATGCATGCTTACGAGAATAGGTACCCGTGCAAGTCCGAGCCCGTTGGTAACATTCGGCAATTGATCATCCCCTTTTCAACGCGCAATGTCTCGACGCTCAGAATCCAAGCTCTCCACGACCGCTCAATGAGGACGTCGCTAGGCTGCGCTTTTGGTCAAACGCCGGTTCCATGCNGAGAAAACACTCCAACGGGGATCTTCAATATCGCTGGTCGAGATTGGGTCTACCTCTTACGGCCCTTTGTATGTGGCTCTTGTCAGCCTCGTTAACACGAGGGGAGTTAATTACGGCAGAAGCTTTCCGTCAAAATGTAAATGGTTTTCATAAAAAACTATCATTAGTCTCTCAAGGGTTGGGCCTCATAAATCGTGTCGTTCTGTATTTCACTGAGTCATTTGATAAGAGAGAAATGCATCCATTGGTGAAGAGGAAGTGTGACCTCTTCGAGAAAAGTGATCTACACCACTGAAACTTTCATAGGTGAAGTATACTGTATACCTGTCAATCTTTCCTCCATATGGTGAGTGCCACAAGCTCTCAAGACGAGTTTCTAGACCCTCACACGACTAAAGCCCTCTAAAGACGCAGTATCACCCATTCTTCCGCCCCCGCATATATGCAGCGTAACTCTCTATTCTCGGCAGCCTCTGCACCCTAGTGGCCTTTGTAAATCCGTTTGTCAAAGATCGTCACACCGTATATATCGAGGAGAGCTTCGGCATGCAATCGGGGCTCAGCATAGTTGGCCGGCACGTGAGCTTTAAGGTCTTCGTACCCTGGAGGCTAACGAGCATCTCAACTTCTATTAGATGGATTTCGTGGATTTCCTTGCGCTGTCTGCAGCTAATTTAGGAGGCCTGCAGGTAGTTCGAATACGGCTTAGATGATGTCGATTTGGGTGAGAGACTGGGCAGGGGAGCCATGCTTGGCTCCATGCACGAGCTAGCGCTGTGCCTTGTAAAATATAATAAGGCTCTCTTACATCGGGCTTGCTGGGGTAACAAAAGGACGATCGTGAGGAAAATGAGAGCAATAATAAGAATCCGCCAAGACGTTGAGTCTCCACACCTACCGTACGGCTCGATCGATCGCGACGATTACTATATGATCAAGGTATATAAGTGACAGTAACGCAAGCTTAGAATACAGGCTTACTTCGCGAAGTATTATAAACCTTCGTTACACTTCCTTATGCAGGCGTAGGGTCCCTTGTAGAAAGGCTTTTTATGAACGATTTTATGCGGATCGACGAGCCGGGGGTGTACGACGGCGTCAAGCCACCTGGCGTTGATCAAGGCTTAATCGACGGCTTCAACTTCTTGATCGAGCGGCGTAAGCAACTTTACAAGGATTCGGAAATCCGTCTATTGCAGCTTGGATGTAGACGAAACTTCGGACCTTACTGCACGAGCATGAAGCCAAACAACTTCGTACTCTAATCAAGTCTTCTTAACTAATAGCGGCCTCCATTCCTATGATGATATCAAGAGAGGCCCGAGCACTGTGGGACATGTCGACAATAGGGTAGTCGAATATCAACGAAGCAAATACTCTCTGAGATTCATTCTCTTCCTTGATACTGCATTTAAGACATTGCCTTCTAAAGCCAGAAAACGTGAAGCCGGACCTCCTAATAGATCACCTAGCACTTCTAACCGCTAAGGTCAGAGCCTCTTGATGCACTGCGGTTAGCAATCCAGGGTTCTCATCAAGGCTGTTAACGGGTTTTGATTTTTCTTTACCGGGAAAGAACAGAAGCTTATAATGACTACTTTTATTCCTCGGCTATCACTGGGATGCTACGAACGCTAGTCGAGATTTCCCATGCATCAAAAAATACCTACTTCAGATTATCTAGCCTAGCCGATTTGAATATATGCCGACCTTCAATATCTTCAAGGTGATCTCGAAAAGGTAAAGTGAGGGTAGCCCTGTGGTTATGCGCGCCAAAATAGCGTCAATATTGAGTAATAGTCTCGTGCGAAAGGTCCCTACTATCTTCTATTAACGTGAGCGATAAGGTTATGACGGTCGGCATGGTTATGACGGTTCCTAATAAATTTCGTCTGTACGTCATAGCTATGCCGACCGTCATAACCCTATTGCTCACGTTAAGTATCATGCACCTCTCGCAAAGGTGTATACTTAAGGGACATTTTTTAGTCCTTGGGTTGACCCCGAGGGTAACAAAGGCCTTGTTCGGCTTTCTTGAGCACTTCAGGTCGTCCGTGGGAGAGCAAATAGACACTAAGAATTGAGTAAAATCCTTCATAGTGCATAAAGTAGCATAATTCGAAACATGTAATCACGAAAATGCTCACGTGGAGTACCCAGATACTTACCTCAGTGGACTCAGACTAAGAAATCAATTGCGCTGGCGCGCTAAACTCCTTCGGATATTTAATCGATTTCTTGGTCTGAGAGACTTTGGCGAGATTTGTGGGAAAACCTAAACACGGTTTATATGAGAAGACCTCATCAACTTTAACGAAATTAATTTACCCTCCCACAATACTTATTAACATAAGAATTACACCAAATTATAGAGAAAAGCCTACTCTATAAAGCTATGAGATCCTTAGTTCCTTATACACGCGCGATGTTAAAAGGAACTCGTCGCCGCAGAGGCTCTAATTCCACCTCTGCACTGCCGAGCCGCTTAGTAAACACTAACGCTGAACCCTTACACCCACGCCGCCAGCCCTCTGCGTAGAGCTGTGGAGCTTTATGAGAGCTCTGTGGAACGAAGCTCAGGGGGAGACCTGCACGGAGCTCTACCAAAGCTCTGCAAAAGCTCTGCACGAAGCTCCGCACGAAGCTCCGCACGAAGCTCCGCTCAAAGCTCTGCTCGAAGCTCTGCCCGAAGCTCCTCTGCTCAAAGCTCCGCTCAAGGTCTGCTCGAAGCTCTCGCCCGAAGCTCCACTCGAAGCTCTGCTCAAAGCTCCACTCAAAGCTCTGCTCAAAGCTCCACTCGAAGCTCTGCTCAAAGCTCCGCACGAAGCTCCGCACGAAGCTCCGCTCAAAGCTCTGCTCGAAGCTCTGCACGAAGCTCTGCACGAAGCTCTGCACGAAGCTCTGCACGAAGGCTCTGCACGAAGCTCTGCACGAAGCTCTGCACGAAGAGCTCTGCACGAAGCTCTTGCACGAAGCTCTGCACGAAGCTCTGTACAAAGATCTGCATTAAGCTCTGCACGAAGCTCTGCCACGAAGCTCTGCACGAAGCTCTGTACAAAGATCTGCATTAAGCTCTGCACGAAGCTCCGCCACGAAAGCTCTGTAAAAGGCTCTGTTAAAAGCTCTGCTTGAAGCTCTGCTTAAAGCTCTGGCACGAAGCTCTGCACGCAAGCTCTGCACGAAGCTCTACACGAAGCTCTACTAAGGCTCTACATAAGGCCTCTGCCCAAAGCTTACCCCCTAGTAGTAGCTCTGGGCCAAGGGAGGATATTTTCAAGGAAGGACCCAACTATAGCACCTACTAGGTGTTGCAATAGCTTTGAGTAGTAGATACCTATATATCTGTATAGTTTTATCTATATTAGCAGACTATTTAATAAGATACAATATGTGCTTAGGCTTTTAACAACGCGTTTTTTAACTTTAACGAAATTAATATTAGGACCGAGCAATAGCCGTATAATAAAATTCATACCATTTAGAAGCCCTAAGTCTTAAAAAAAAAGTGACTACGGGGTTTAATAATAACGCGTTATGTGAATAAATAAATTAGATATCCACAATCTCCGTTTTACATGCTTTTAACAAAACTCGCCAAACCCTCTCAGACGTGATTTTGCAATTCGGAAGACGGCGTAGGTTATTCCGATGCTAGCTAAAAAATCGCGTCTGAGCTCGCTGAGGTAACCCAGATACCTCGTCTTCCTCTTTGCTAAGACTCGAAAATATTAATTAGGCTAGATGAATTTCGACTTTCCCGCATTTCGGCCAGCATATAAGTACTACCATTCACGTATAGAATCGCAATATAGAAGTAGAACAGCCTCCTTGGAGTACAATGTCACCAACAGCACACCAATCACAGCGCATCAACCCTGGTCCTTAGCGTCGATCATCGCCATCGCAGCATCCCTGTCCCCAGCATCAATTCTTTCCATCGAGCAGCACCAAGCATTCACATCCATGCCATCTTCACAACCCAATGTCACGCTCAATGGCCCTCGCAGCCTACAGACACCTGCTACGATCGACACGCATCGCGTTCCAAGGTATCTCCGTGCTCCAACCTCACCGAACTCCGGCCAAGCTAACGCGTCCATTACAGGTGACGCTAGCACGCTGACGGCCGCACAGTACGAGGTACGCAAGAACTTCGACCAGACCCGTAGCCTCTTGCTCGATAGCGAGGAGACATCCAAGCGTATCGCACAGGCAGAGGAGATTGCGAAGTTTTTGCGGGAGAATGTCGTACAGGGCGAGGCCGTTGACGCGGAGGCGAGCAGATATAGTATGTGGAGAGTTTATTGCTCATTGTTTTGAATTAAGCACTAACTATAGTGTAGAGCTACGGATACACGAGCACACGGAACGGGGAGATAATGAGGACATCAAAAAGGGTGGCAAGGGAAATGGGAATACATTAGAAGGCAAATGCTGTTCACCATGNTCTTTTTGGTCCGCTCGAAATTGCTATCGTGATGTCTCTCTGCACATACCCTAAGAGAGAGTCCATGCCCAGATAACTGTACATGCTCCTAAACGCCAAAACTCATACAAGAAGAGCGCGCCCTCTATAACATCAATTCCCAGCCAAACTGGCATACTGCACCTCGTCTGTACCTGGAGGTGGTGCGAGAACAGCTAGGCTGTCGAGGTCCTCCTCTGGAGCGGCAGCTATAGCACCTCTTGAGGCGCCACCAGGACCTCGTGCGGATGCACCTGCAATGGCGCTAGCAGTTGCCCTTCCTTCTCTTGCATACGATATCCTCTGATCTCGCTCCATTGTGTCTAACGGCTTCGGTTTCCCCCATTGCACCCGTAGAGGGCATCCCTTTATTACTGCTTTGCCTTGACAAGCTTCCGCCGCCGTTTCTGCCCCCTGCCTTGTGGCATAGTTAAGAAAAGCGCAGTGCGCCCGATGTGAACAGACGACAGATCGTAGCGTACCGTATTGGGCGAAATGTGTGCGGATTTCGTGTTCGGGGAGGTCGTCCTCAACGCCGGTGATGAAGAGCGATGTGATATTTGGATCTGGAGGTGGAAGGATATCTTGCGGTCCAGGAGGAAGCTGAGCGACACTAGGAAAGCCCTTTCCACCTCGTCCACCGCCACGACCTCCCCTAGCTCCTCCCCTTGCTCCAGGCGCGCCCCGCGTTCGTATGGGCCCCGGAATATGACCACCTCCTCCACCGCTACCCGGAGCTGGAAGAGCCTTCTGGCCTCCCTCCACACCCTCACCTGATTCTAACCTCCGCTGCTTCTTGTAGTACGGCTCACTGTTTGCTAGCCGTCTCAGCAGTTCTCGCGCCTTCTCGTCCGTCTTCTCATATGCCTCCACGTCTCCTCGACCCTCCTCAATCTCCTTCTCGTGTTCTTGCGCATAGTACTCTCGGTTGATAGAGCTCTCCGGACCGGGCGCAACCATCTTCAATGCCGCATCTCTGATGACGATGGGCAGGCCAAAGGACAAGTCCAACATGCAACATTGACAGCAGTTCTTCAGACGGGCGCATGTGAGGCAGATGTTCGTCCGCTTTTGCCGCGCCGTGCGGTCCGCCTTCCATCGAAAGATGGTGAACGGTCGTGTGCAAATCTTGCATTCCTGTGTACATGTTAGAATGGCTCGAAGCGGATGGGAGAGCGGTAACTTACAGCTCCATGGTCCTCCTTCAGCATCTGCACGTAAGGATTATCCGGAAGACATCGCTCGCAGACGGAGGGGAAGTCGGTAGTCTCCCAGCCGGAGCGGTTTAGATCTTGCTTGATCTGCGGAGGCATACTCTTAGTGGTTGGCTGTGCGCTCTATCGTGTATCGGGCGCGTGTTTCACAAGGATGGCTCGCGGAAACCTGGGAGCCGGAGTCCGTCTGGGTATTCTAAGGCACGGGAAGAGGCTTGTGGTGGCTGTAAACGTACGATGAGGCCAAAAAGTCGCCGCCCGCGTCGCTGCTATGACCAAGCAAAAGTGACGAATGGCAGGCCAGGCTTGGACGCGAGTCCGTGCCAAGCCTTCAGGGACAATTAAAATAATATCTTGAGTTTCAACACCTCCACGGAGTCCGCGATCACCTCAGACGGACATCTTAGGAACTACTAATATCAATTCTCTGCTGCTTCAGAATTGTCAATAACCCACAACAAACTCACATTTTCCAACTAACAATCCAACAATGGCACCAACCGCTCTCGAAAGGGAAGACCACGTCCGCGATTCCGCCTTCAACAAGGCAATGCACGGTAAATCTGCCAAGGAGCGTGCTGGGATGGTCGCCATGCTGAAGAAAGATAAACTCGCTCAGCAAGCTGCTGTCGAGGAGTACTTCAAGCATTGGGATGACAAGGCCGCTGGAGAGGAGACTGAGGAAATTCGGAAGGTGCGTATCCGGGACCGTATCACTTTGGACTTCCACAATAGCTAACAAAGGGTGTATGATAGGCACGGAGAGACGAGTACGCCACTCTAACAAGGCAGTAAGTGCTATCCGAGGCGTTCCTCTTTGTTGAATTGGTCCTAACCCTCACCTCCTTAGTTACTACAACCTCGCCACGGATCTATACGAGTATGGCTGGGGTCAATCTTTCCACTTCTGCCGCTTTGCCTATGGTGAACCCTTCGCCCAAGCTATTGCCCGCCATGAGCACTACCTCGCCCACGTTATGGGTCTCCGCGACAACATGCGCGTCCTAGACGTCGGCTGCGGTGTTGGTGGACCAGCACGGGAAATGGTCAAGTTCTCTGGCTGTAACGTCATTGGCCTGAATAACAACGACTACCAAATTGAGCGCGCCACACACTATGCCGCGAAGGAGGGTCTGTCAAACAAGCTGAAGTTCACAAAGGGTGATTTCATGGTATGCTCCTATTTCGCAAGCCTCCCTTTTTATACAACCCGCCACCCTATTCGCTTCTCTCATATTACCCATACCAGTCAACTAACCTACCCTACTATAGCAAATGTCCTTCCCCGATAACTCATTCGACGCCGTGTATGCCATCGAAGCCACCGTGCACGCACCCTCGCTCGAGGGTATCTATAGCGAGATCTTCCGTGTCCTCAAGCCCGGTGGCGTCTTCGGCGTCTACGAATGGCTGATGACGGACAACTACGACAACGGCAACCCACACCACCGCGAGATTCGCCTTGGTATCGAGCAAGGTGACGGTATCTCCAACATGGAGAAGATCGAGGTCGCCCTCGAGGCCATGAAGAAGGCTGGCTTCCAGTTGGAAGTGAACGAGGACTTGGCTGACCGCGATGAGGACCCCAGCCCATGGTACTGGCCTCTCGCCGGTGATATGAAGTACCTTAGCAGCATCGGCGACTTCCCTACCATTCTTCGCATGACCAAGATCGGCCGTGCCACCGTCCACAAGTTCGTCGGTATGCTCGAGATGATTGGCATTGCGCCCAAGGGTACCCAGAAGACTGCTGACAGCTTGGCCGTCGCCGCCGACTGCCTCGTTGCCGGTGGTAAGGAGAAGCTGTTCACCCCGATGTACCTCATGGTGGGCAGGAAACCGGAGGCATGATGTTTCTTTAGCGATGTTTGAGTGGCTATTCTCTTTTCTCTAATTCGCAGCGAGGCATAGTGGGTGGCTGGGTGATCGGGGTCGCCTTCAAAAGCGGGCATTTCTCCTTTCACTTATGGGTGCTTTTGCTCTCTGGGTACGGGTTTCATATAGCGGGATGTAGGGTTTTAGACTTTGGTGTTCGCTTTCTGCTAACCCCCGCATCGTTTTTGCATTTTCCCTTTTTTCTTAGGATCCCGGGACTGAGGTGCAGGCCAGCTTTTCTGATAGCTGCTGGGAATTACGTAGAAGCACGTATGTGGGGACGAAGCGGTAATTGGAAAACCCATCAAACATAACTTCTACTGTCTCGTGTTTTGGATTGTAGATCAGGGCCGAGTCGGCCCGCTCCAAGTGTCTTTTGTGCGGCTCTTCTTGAAGCCCTTTGAAATAACAAGACTTCTGCCATGGTCAGTTACGTTGGCACCAATACCGTGAAGCTAATACCAGAACTTCCACCCCTCTCCCGCTATACTCTCGCAATGCCCAGACCATTCTCAGATAATATAAGCTCGGCACCCTGGTTTTCGTCACTCTTGGTTTTCGTCACTAGGGTTTTAATTCTGGGGTCTACTCATCCAAAGCGGCTGCCGCCAAGGCATAGGTATACCTCGATCCACCTTCGTGTCGCGAATGAACGGTTCTTCAAATGCACGCATTGGCCACGAACAACAGCAGCGATTAACTCCTTTACAAGTGGAATTTCTTACTGAGTAGACCCTTGAAGAGGATGCTTGTGGATATCCCCCTACGCGCGCGCGAGAAATAACCTCTCGAATTTTTAATCGGATACAGACCCGCTATGATCTACTATTCGAGAATATTTAGAATATATGTCGACCTGAATCGGAGTTCCTTACCACCATCGTACTACTGCCTGTCGACCTAGATCGTATTTACGTACAATGTCTCAGTTGTCTCTTACCTTATGACTAAGTACCGTCTTTCTTGATTTCGTATGTCTCATCGAATATCTCATTACCTGTTTCCATTATATATTACCAACTGAATGACGACATCGTCGTCATTCTATTTGCCACCTATCTGGTGTATATAGTGAGGCTCTAGAGCCTCTTGCAATAAGACAGAGTTCTCATTCCTGATCGTCCGTTCAACAATATAGATGGGGAAGGTCTTGCTTTAGGAGTCTGTACGAACACCTAAGTCCTTGCTAGCTCTATAAAGTCCCGTACTTATGTTAAAACGCCGCAGGATCACGGGTGGGTATCGATTATTAAGTGTATTTCCGCAGTGGGGAGGAAAATACGCCGTATAGTAATATTTAAGGGACAAGATCTATAAACCACCTGGTTTTTAGCAAACAACGTACCTAATTAGCTATTTACAACCTCAGAGAACGGGTAGACATTAAATCGGATTGGGGTCACTTGGTTACAGCACCTGTTCCTTCCAGATACGAAGCCGGCCGATGGGGCTATCAACTTCTTGTTCTCGATGGCCACGGCAGCCGTGTCGGTATAGAGTTCCTCTGGCTCTGTACAGTAGAGGTATTACTTTATAGATAAAGTATATAATTCCTTCTTTTCTAGTTGCTAGATATTTTAGCATTATAATATCCCTTAACCCGTCAGCGTCCATCTGTTATCGATAAAGATTCGCTATTATCGTTGATTGAGTATTTTGTATTTACCCAACCTCTCCGATTGGCCTAATTCTTATCGATAAGGGAAGGACCAATTTTGACGGTTTAAGGGATAGTCTATTGCCTCTTAGATAATAACTTAATACTTACTATTAGAGCTAATAAGTGCTCTATAGTCTTAGAATGTGCCCTAGCTATTCTAAGTATATATATATAGCTTATATATAAAGTTATATATAGTTTTACCTTAGAGAGACCCATATAAAATAGAAGCCGCCATTATATACTATCTTAATCCTTACCCTCCTTACCCTTCTTATCTTTAAAACTCTCTCTACTAATTATATTATCTTAAGAACTATCGTCTTTATATTTAATGTTAGGTGCGCTTTAGAATACCTACGTATACTTAGCATATGCGTGGTATATAGTTGTGCATACTAACTAGTAGGCCGTTTAACTATCCTGCTATACTCTTGTTTGCTTTAGTATATTATTAGTATAGCGAGACGCGTGTAAATGCGCGTATATATATATATATGTGTGTGTATGTATATGTGTATGTCCGTATATCTGTGTGCCGTGTGTGTATGCGTAGCATATGCCCTAGGTATTTTGGTTTGTGAGGTCGCTTAAGTTAAATGTGGCTACGTTCTGTATGGATAAAAGTGTGGCCCCGCCGACCTTTTTCCGGCGCTCCATCGGTGACCCCGTTTGGCTTTCGCCGACCCCCATCGGTGACCCCGGTGAGCTGCACCCCGTCACACCGCGGCTGTGATCGACTACAGTCATCATATTTCCCCCATGCAAAGATATTCGATATGTCCCTTGCGCGGCTGAACGTAATCCCGTAGTGAAATAGGCGATGCACGCATACTGAGTCCGAAAATTGCATGCCTAAATACGTCGCATCTCCCAGAAGGAAATGTGAAGCTGTCCGCGCTGCATACACATGTATGACTACACTGAAGCATGTGAACTTGAGGTTGGACAGAATTTGGATTGAAGCATTAGGCTTGCTCTAAATTGATTTTCACGACTCCTCCAAAGCGAAGATAGAACAGAAGGCTAGACGTAAGCCTACAAGAGCTGACGATTATGTACCCGCTATGCTATCATGGCCAGTAAAACACAGATGACCAAAACGGAAGCACTAGAAGTACAGCTCGATGCAGCCACCGAGTCCAACCTAACCAACCTTTTAGTACACCGCATGTCCCCGCAATTAAACACGCAACAGTTTGGCCGCATAGTTCACTATCAGTTCCTCAGTTGGGAACGACATCTCTTCCAGCTTCTGTGCATATGGTGTCGGGACCTCCGCACCGGTAACACGAACGGGAGGTGCTTCGAGGAAATCGAAGGCATACTCGCATGTCAATGCCATAAGCTCTGCTCCAACACCGAAAGACGGGTAACCTGATTCGACAGCCATCATATGACCAGTCTTCTTTACTGACTTGACAATGCTTTCGACGTCAAGGGGTTTAATTGACCGCAAGTTGATGACTTCTGCCTCAATGCCGTATTTCTTTTTCAGTTGCTCAGCAGCAACGAGAGACTGGCCCACACAGCGTGATAGGGTCACAATTGTGAGGTCTTTGCCAGGTCGTTCGATCTTAGCTTTGCCAAACTAAATATGTTGTTAGATTCATGCTTTCACTGATCTCTCCGCCGAGTAAAACATACTGGAATGACAAAGTCATCTTTCTGAGCTTCTTCACTCATCTGAAAGGGAAGACCGTAAAGCAACCTTTAGATATCGTAAATTAGCGCGCTCCATAGCAGACTAGTTAGGGACCAGGGCATCCTACTCGTTCTCCAACACGACCACTGGGTTAGGATCCCGAATCGCAGCCTTGAGCAGACCCTTTGCATCCTCTGCGCTGTACGGGGCCACAACCTTTAAGCCAGGTATGCTTCCATACCACGCCGTATAATCTTGTGAGTGTTGTGCAGCGACACCTGAAGCGAAACCGTTAGGTCCTCGGAATGTGATGTTGCAAGGTTGGATGCCACCAGACATGTAGTGGGTCTTGGCAGCAGAGTTGATGACTTGGTCAATGGCTTGCATGGCGAAGTTGAAAGTCATGAACTCGCACTAAATTGTAGGCGGTTAGCCGACATATCCTACGATACCGGGTGAGTAAGGGCAGCTTACAACTGGGTGCAAGCCGGCGAGCGCAGCACCAACAGTGAGACCACAAAAGCCAGATTCGGTAATCGGGCTATCAATCACCCTCCTATCGCCGAAGCGGTCAAGTAGACCCTTGGTAACTTTGTATCTAGGAAACCGATCATGTTTGATTAGCTCGGGCTACACAATCCAATGCACTTAAGAACTTCAGAATCGTGCTCCAGAAGGGATAATTGCTAGCTTATATGCCATCAATTGACGTGGAGCTGCTTTTTGGGGGTGTTTTAGGTCCCCAACCGGTGTACTTACGCTCCGTTGTACTGCGCGACTTCCTCTCCCAACACGAAAACTTTGTCATTCTGCTCCATCTCCTCAGCCATGGCCTCATTCAGTGCGTCTCTCACCGTCATCTCCTTGGTGCCGCTGGGTGTCGCATAGCCTCTACTCCTGACAATTGACGGTAATGAAACTGCCGGGCGGAATGAGGGTCGCAGAGCTGGGATCGGTCGTGGTGCTGACCACAGCCGGGTAGTAGGTCGCAGGAGCCTGGACGCGGACATGGCTGCGAGATGATGAGGATGGAGGAGAGGAGGTTAGGAAAAAGGGAGGACGATGTCCGGTGAGATTGAAGTGTTGCTGGTTAGAAGGTGGTGGGAATTCTTCTCACAGCTGGTTCCCCGATTCCCGAAATGTTGAGTTAAGATTTGGGGTCCAAGCTTCCCGACCCGACACACGGAGTTTCTCTCGCCGCCCAGTCTTGTTGGACCCAAATAGCCCTGAATACCACCGCTGCAGAAAACATTCGATTCTGAGCCAAATCCAACCTCATTGCATCCGCGAGGCCGTGTCTTGTTTACTCGTCTAAGAATTTTGTCTGAATATGTGAATCAAGGTTGCTCGATTTATCTGAGAGAATAGCTACATGAAGCTTTATTCTTTACTTTTAGTTGTTCATTTACCAAATCAATAACATGCTTCTTTGCCAATTCCCGACGGCCGCCAGCATTCAAATGAGGTTCTAAGAAATACTAATCATCTAGAGTTACTCAGGTCTTGTGCAACATACCTTGATCATCGTCATATGTCTCTCCTTACATCCTTTACCTATTTTTATGGTCCTCTATGCTAATGCGACAGGCTTGTCTCGAGGAGCTGCCGCCACCCAGTTTTCCGACCATCCGAACATCTTCCAGCTATTTTCCAAGGAACATGACCTTTCCGGATCAAGCCAAAGGAAGGGTTTGAACTAACTTATCCAGGCGACTGAAGCCTCTCTAAAGCCTTTGTGGAAACCTCACGGTAGCAACGATGCGAATCATATCCTGGCAGTAATCAGGGATGAAGCAGCCTTTCCCCATATGTTTTTCGGTCATTATCATCAAGTTAGATGAAAGTTGACGCAAGCTAGTGTTCAATGACTGCTAGCGAATTGGATTTTTAAGTCAAGTATGACCCTTTGAAATATATGGACTGTACCGCTCTACCTTAATTATTCTTCATATTCGACTTGGTTTTTCTTTCCAAATTGTCAACTGTCACAACCCATTCTCACTAATAGGTTTTTTGCATCAAGGGTCACTTATTCTCAGGTTTTACGATTTCCTATGTACCATACCTTACTATCTTTGTATCCACTCGCTTGGCGCTCTATGACACACCATGTACGTTGTCCAGTGAAGCCAACGGAGTCAACAAAGTCAACGGATTGAATAATAGAGTATACCTCATAGATGGTCAAGTCGCAGAGAAAACCCGTCCGGAGTGCATATCTTCGATATGACAATTTGGCCTCTTTCGAGCCTTCAAGTAAATATCTATCAAAACCCATAAACGATATCTATGGTTACCCCTCCCTAAGAGAATGCCTGTGAGGCACCAGTTTTCAGAGAAACATGACATTCTCCATCCCTTTTAAGTACAGGGACGGAACCCTAAACGTTGGGCAACGCAGTACGTCCATGGAAAGTGCATAATCTCCTTGGGATTGCCCGGGCATTTAAGAAACTTCGGTGCACAAGTCATGGGATGCTGGTCAGCATCACCACCACTACTTAATCCTGGCGTACACCAGGTCCTTACCTGGATTAATATTACTAAGCTTCGCCTATATAAACATCACTATTACCGTTTCTTAGTAGTCTCCACTGCCTGCTCGAAGGATTGCGTTAATACACGTATCGTTTGACTCTGTATTATCGGCCATAAAATACCCAATATTTCCATTAATATTGTACCCCGTGAATAAGGCGATTAGTACAGCTACTTAGTTCTTACCAGTATGCTTACTAAGTACCTCTTAAAGGCCTAAAACAGCTTGCCGACGCCTTCCTCTCCTACTAATAAAATAAGCAACCACACTAAGAACTGTATACGCATTTAGTAACGTCTATAAGTTAGAGGATATTAATATCGCGCTTCGGGCTTCCTTAAACTCTCTCCTTAATTGCGCCTTCCAATTCTTAAACTCTTTTATTACCCAACCACGAATTATATTTGCGGCCTTTAGAAGCAACTTCTTAAGGCTTAGGTATAGGAAGTTAAGGAGCCGACGGAAATACTTATTTTCGAATTAGAAGAAGGCAATATAGTAGTAAACGATCTACCGGATCAGAAGCTGTTTAAAGCTCTTAAAGTTGCGATTAAGTTCAAGCGATCGCTGTCCTAGATACTCCTCAATCGTCGGCTGATTTAACTTAAAAGGCCTCTCTTTGAGCTCGCCAGTAGATCTATCTATATTATGGTCGTCTTATAAATAATCCAAAGCTGTACGCCTTCCTTTTGATATACGCATTAGCTCTTGCCTTCGGTTCTGCTTCCTATAAAGCCCTCAGTAGAAGAGGGTAGTAGATCTAATAGATCCTTTTAAGATAATATCCTTACCCCACTTCTGTATTGGTGAGGTTCTCTACTTAGTGGCCCTCAGCTTCTTCGTTAAAGCTTTATATTATATGTATTGCTTACTGTAGAGCTTAAACTCATCAAAATCTTTTGAATCGTCGGCCTTTGGATTAATGGATTTTAGGGCAAGGATAACGTCGTCAGTGGGAGCGCCCGATCGCGAAGGAAACACCTACTGCATCGCGATTAAAGACGTTAAAAAGCTGATGTAGATTAAGGCAAGCAGTAACAGTGGCGGAAGCATGCTTGGAGCCCCTAATTCAATAACAACTACTCGTACTCTAGGTGGTTGAGTCATTATAGAAGCATCCGATTGGCTTCCTCGTACGCTTTGACAACTTACCGCTCCTTCCTCCTCAGCCTCCTCCTCGAATTGGGTATAGATCCGGGGCTCCAAGCGCTCCACAGCCTCAAATCCATGCCACGCCGGCTGCAAAATCACCAGATCCACAGCCAATGCAGAGAGGCGCCGGTTCAAATAGATCACTGTCTCCCATCCTAATCGGCATTCGCGCCTTCAAAACGCTTTCTCACGATGCCTTGCGCTGACGATCGGTTCTCTTATCCCCGCCTTCCAGGACCGAATTGGACCAGAGTTCTCGTTTTGCATCCAGCACAATCGCCTGATGATCCAGAAGCTCCGCCTCCACCCCTTCACTGCTCACTTGAGCCCATCAAGATCGATGCGGATTCAAAGCAGCAGTACGAAGCATTATCGTACGTCTGGGCACTCGGTACATCGTATCATGAAATCCGATGCAGCGGAAAACTTCTCCAAATAGGAGCCAATCTCCATAAAGCCCTTCATCGAATTCGTGATCCAGTTGAAGCAAGAATCCTATGGGTCGATGCCGTATGTATCAACCAAAGCGATTTAAAGGAGCAGGGTGAGCAAGTAAAACGGATGGATGGGATCTATGCAAATGCTAGGAAGGTTCTCATTTGGATTGGTGAAGAAGTTCGTGATCAAGATGCCGAAGACTGTTTTGAATTGATTCGGCAAACGAATCGCTTTATTGCGACGCAGCTGTCTGTATACGGAAAGCTTGAGCTCATCCCGCCTTTCACCACAGATAACATAGCTTCGGATTTGAAGAGGTGGGATAAGGTAAGCAAACTCATGGAGAGTACTTACTTCACTCGAGTGTGGGTGCTTCAAGAAGTCGGCCTCGCATCTAAGGCTACAATTTTATACGGCGCAGCTGAACTCAATTGGGCTGAGATTGTGGAGCTGATGCTTTGCATCGCTCTGCGCTCGGACCTCTCTGCAATTACTAGGCCTGTTAATGGTGAGCTCGTTGTTAACACCTTCGAATCCCTCTGGCGTACGTACTCGAACTCACAGTCCTGGAGGACTGAGATGTATGTCACCCGTATGCGTGGTGGACCGGTGGAAGCTCAAGACTTCATTGACATACTCAACAACGGCCGCTTTTTCAATGCTACGAATCCCCGGGATCACGTTTATGCCTTTCTTGGTCATCCAAGTGCTACTGTAGCATCGCCTATGAGTGGGTTAGAATCATTAGGGGCTAAAATACTTGAAGTCGATTACACGAAGAACGTTGATGAAGTGTACCTCGACACTGCCAAGGCCATCATCGCAAGAGACAAGCATCCGTGGACGATGCTGTCTTGCGTTGACCATCCACCAGAGGCGTTGTCTGATATAAGCGATCGGCCGTCCTGGGTACCATACTGGAATGAAGGATGGCGTGTTTATTGGCTTGGCTATCGCAGCGCATGGTATCGAGCAGGAGGACAAGACCAAACCGTATTCAAGGCAACCCCACTACTGGATCAAAGCCTGCAGCTTTCGGGGACGTGTTTTTCCAGGGTTGTGGGTTTCGAACGTGCTTGAGACTGACGATCCGAGAGTGGGAAAGCCGGTGGATGGGACCCATCCTATTTCTGCAGCTTGGCAGCAGTTAGTGCANCATGTGAAGGGAAGAAGGTCGGGAACCTCGCATATCTTCCGAGCGACAGAACACCTTCGTACCTTAGAGGATTCATTTAGTCTCACAATCACTGCCGGAATGGGATCGAACAATAGCCGCGCGGAGAACGATATTGAAAAGCATCGAGCCTTGTACTCGGCGTATCGAAAGGAGGCTGACCAAGCCTTGTTATCCGACCAAAACGGAGGGCATAGTCCAAGCGGCGAGGCAATCCAATTTCAACAGCGTATAATCACTGATAGTCGTCGAGTATTCTTCACTGATGCCGAACAAGTAGGGCTAGGGCACAATCTTATTCAAGACGGGGATGTTTGTGTAGTATTTCGGGGGGCGATTATACCTTTCATCATCAGACACTCGAGACAGCAAAAACGGTTCAAACTTGTTGGCGAATGCTACATTCAGGGGGTTATGGATGGCCAAATTATCGAGTTAGTGGATCAGGGAATTTTGCAGGAGACAGACATGTACCTAGTATAGTTTCTCCAGGAGTTTTCTGCTTCCAATTCCCATAGATCATTTTCGTCGACACACATGATGTAGATATGTACAAGAATGTAGCTAATACGGCTCAGCCCTCTCCCTACTAGCACTGGCGAACAGCTCAAAGCCTTAGGCTAGTTTTTGTGCTAGAACATATATAGGAGTTGACATATATCTACTAGAAACGTAGCTTAACTATTAGCCAGGCTCTAATACCTTAGAGGATTTCCTGAGGGGAGGTTCGAGAACTAGACAAAATGCCAGACGCAGCTTCCGCACGTGAAGTCCATATTTGGGCGCGAACCGGCTGACGAAGGATTGCTAGACGACTAAGCGCAAGTACTGACTAACGCTGCATAGTATATGTAGATGAGAGGAGGCTACAAAGCGGCTGAGAGTATAGGAATAAGAGCAATGAGGATTAGGGAGAGGATAGAAGGGCGTAGAGATCTTCGTGCGTTAGCGAGCATTAGCATCGTGGCGTTGGTGCTTTAACTCTTATTCGATACTATCGATTAGATAATTATACGTTCTGGTTAGACTAACCTCTTATAAAAGCGTTTAAGAGCTTATTGGCGTCGTTACAGTATAAACCGAATTTTTTAAAAATTAAAAATTAAAAATTATATATTTATATAAGCTATACCTTAACTGCAATAGTTATATTATCCTTAAAAACTAGTTAGTACGATATTTAATTATAACGATATATTCTATATTACGATTTACACCCTTTAAATAAAGCCTTTTTGGTGTAATATTACGATATTCTAACTTCTAATAATATCTTTAAGCCTCCCCTACTAAAATCGGTATAACTAGTAGAGATTTTATATAGGAGGGTGTTACGGACCTTATATCAGCAGTAGTATGACTACTGCCGAACCTGGTGCCGATTACTACTACATTGGGGTTAGATCAGGGGTGCCTATAACTCATCGATTTCATGTATATATAGTCTCTTTTCCTCATAGATCAATCTACACACGAGTTCTCCAGATCGACAACTACTTAGGGAGGACATAAACGGACTAGTGGTAGAAGCGCGGGAGGCGCTGGAACCAGTTAAACCATGGGACGAGGGGTAGCCGAGTCATATAACGGATCATAGAACCAGTTCGGAACTTAGAAACGCGGGAACGTGGAAACGCGAGACGTACCGACGTACCAACGTACTAACGCACTAACGTACTTAGTATATTTCTTAGGAGTTATGTTATATATTTAAAGGACTATAGTCCCTACTTTAAATAGTTCTCTCTTTATAATAAATCTTAGAATATAATTAGAGTTAATTTATTAGGTACTTACTCTATAATTAGATCTTATTATTATATTTACCTATATAGCCCATTAATAAGTTTACTATAGTATTTACTATAAGGCTTTATTATATATTTACTACTAAGGCTATAGTAGCATAATAGTTAATAAGATATTACCTAAAATAGTACCTATAACTATACTAGGAGAACTAACCCTAAGGTCTTAAAGAGATATAAGTATAGATAAAAGTAGTAACTTATAAATAGTTATAATAGACTAACTTAAAGAAATTATAGATTAAGTTAATATTAGCTAAGTAGGTTTTAAAAGGAAATTTAATAACTTTAGAATAATAAAAATAAAGATACTATTAATTAGGCAATTTATAGAAGAAAGATTAAAGCTTAAAGTGTTCCTTATATAGTATAAATGTAACAGAACCTTGTAGCAAGTACTATGGTGGGCTTGTTATTAGGCTAGGTGTGTAGGAATATAAGTACAAAAGTCAACAACGTAATAACAACTAGTGGAGTGGTTGCCTAACAGATTAACTTTAATTATATTCTGAGAATTACTATAAGGAAGGAACTATCTAGGTAGGGACTAAGGGTCCTTAAATACACAACCGTACTCCTATAAAATCCTCTTTATACGTAATATACGTGTACTCTATCTACTTTATCGCAGATCCTACGGATTACATAGATTATATAGATTACCTCACGTGACTTATACTACTATTCCTCGTTATATGGTTCTACCGGCTCTATCCTAGACTGTGCTCTTATTAACTAACTAGCTTCCTCTAACTCTCTTCTAAGTAGTTATAGTATTGTACTTAAAGCGTCCGTAATACTATCTCCCTCCTCTTTATTTTTGCCCTTAAAGATTCCTAATATCTCTAAGTTGTTTACTAAAGGTGTGATATCCATCTAATTAATTTGGTTAATATTGTTACTTATTATACCTAAAGCAACTCCTTCTTCCTCTATAGCTCGTCGGTCTCGTACTATTACTATAATATTATTACTTAGTGAAATAATACCGTCTCTATATTCTCGTTGTGTGAAAGAGGGGTTAGTTTATATTATACTGGTAAGTCCTTTATCCTAATAACTATTCTTTTATTTAGAGTGCACTAAAGTAAATATTTGTTTGTCTTGCGATGTTCACTCTATTTCTAATGCTAAGTGTACGCGTCCTATAACTCTTAATAGTTTTTGTATAATTACAGCACCTGCTGTACTAACCGCGTGCTTACGCGGTTTAATACACCAAGTACGCGTTTACGCGTTCGGTTCGCTTACGCGTCTAGTGCACTCCTAAAACACTAGCTTAGGGGGGAGGTGCGTTAGTATATAGACCACGTAGCCCACCTTAATAGAATTGACAGTTACTACCGTCTAAATAAGTATACGATACTATACGTATTTCGTGCCCCTAAACACGACTCACTTATACTATTAAATTGGTATTAACACTAATTAGTAAGCGCGCACAGATCAGGAGATACATACTTGCTTAGAAGACATCTAACGCTCCACCTTATAAGCCCCTATTTCAGTTAAAGAGAATTAAAGTACTCTAGATTTGGAAGACGTCTGACGCTCCACCTTATCTAGAACTACCCTAAATCTACCCTGGTTTTAGAAGACGTTTACGCTCCACCTTAATTAGAGATATTGACCACTATACCAGTAGTTAACGCAACTACGTTAAGAACGCAATTATACCAAGAACGCAACTACCCCAACTACCTTAATACCCCGGCCTCCTCTCTGTCCCCTTATAGAGACCCCTTACCCTCTTACGAACCGTTATAGGCCCGTTAACCGATTTTACGGACCCTTATAAGACCTCTCCCACCCACTACGCACCAGAATATATTATATAGTATGGTAGATATTAGCAAGTAAGTCAGCAAAGGTCAAAAGAAGTAGAGACAAGGAGTCGACCTTACGTCTACGGATGACGTTAACGACTATATTTAATTTAAAACCCTTAAGTATAAATACTTTAAGTTTATAAACGACGACCTATAGGAATAGTACTAGGAAGACTTTGCGGACTTTATGGAAGCTATTTTTAAGGCCTATAACCCTACTACTATCCGCAACCTACGAACCCTTTTATGTTACTAAGGCGTATGGGTTAAAAGGGACAAACGAGTTACTGTAGCATAGTCTCTATATAATATAATACATAAGGAGGACTAAACAGAATGGACTAAGGAAGAAATCCTAGACTAGTTTAATACTACTAAGGAACTCTTTACTTCTTCTAAACTTAATATAATCGCTAGCCTTATACCTAACCCTCTTAACCAAATTCGTCCTATAAACCTAAGCAGTTTTAGAATTAATCTTACGGGCTAAAGTATACCTAGTACTTAAGTTACGGACCACAATACCCCTATAACCTAAATTACGGACCATAACACCCCCGTAAACCAAAATACGGACTAAAACCCTTCTGTTATTTAAGCTACAGATCCGCAAGCCATATATCCGCAAGCTATAAATCTATAAGCTATAGATCCGCAAACCACCTAAGCAAAGACCTATGGCAAGGAGCTAGCTAATCTAGCTAAGCTCTATACCGACGAATCTAAGTATAGCGGTAAAAACGACAATTTTAACTTTAAACTAACCATCTTTACGGACCTCTGTTAGAAGGCTGATATCCCTAAATAGAAGTTTAGCTAAGCCTACTCTACTATGCTGCGCGGCCTAGCACTTAACCACTACTATACTAACCTCAAGAGCAATCCCCTTGGCGTTCCCTTTAATAAGCTATATAAGGCTACACGTAACTACTTTAAAGGGCTAGAATATAGGCGTAATATCCTTACCTAATAGAATGCGACCAAGTTACAGACCGTAATAGACAAGAATACTAAAAAATTAACTATAGAGTGCCTATAAATCCTTATTAAAGACCTCCGCCACCTATAGTACGGTCTTAATATTAAGCTTTAAACGGACGACTTCTTGCATAATAAACTGATTACGGCCTGCCAGGAAATGGAACCCTGTAAATACGCCTATTACAAGCCCGCAGACACCATAGCTGGCCTTATTAACGATTTACGGTCCTCCATTACAATATACAAAGCCTTAAACCCACCAGGCAGTACTTAAGCCTTTATTACAGACCTACAAGATCTACAAACTAACTCAGATGCCTACTTTACGGACCGCCGCTACCGCTAGCAGCACCCGCATTAACCAGGTTCTACTTATAACCTCCACAGTAACTCCTGTACAAAAGCATACCCCCACAGACAAACCAATTAAAAGTGCTTTATATGCGGCAAGGAAGGATATTAGTCTACAAGGTATACCTAAGAAGAACGTAATAGGTCTAAGAAGAAATTTAATAAACGGATTAACTAGTTTATCTTAGAATACGAAGGAAAGGAAGCAGAAGAGTCTCTTAACGAGTTAATGGAAGCCCTTATAATTAATTTTAACTTAGACGCTTAGGAACAGGAGACCTTAAAGACGTTCCTAACTACTTTTAGACCTTTTACGGATAGTTAAGCCTTTAACACTATAACCATATTAGCCGACCGTTCCTTTATACACTCAATTACACCTAAAAACTGGCCTATAAGCACACCCGTTAGACCCGTTACGGACGTTACGGACCGTAAACAGGACCTATTTGCATATATTACTACAGAACGCTATACCCCTAAAGAATTCTATGGCGTTATAATCAATATAGGTGCCTCTAAGAAGTCTACTACAGGTTATGGACAATACCTTGTATATAAGACCACCGTAAATAATAATACGGATATTAATACTATGCAATTTAGGGCCGTAAACGTCTAATTCGGCATCGGCTTAACCATATTAATTAGATCAGTTGTAGTTAAGACCCTAATTAGCCTAGTTAACTTCCACGTAGTAAAAGCGGACACCCCTTTTCTACTCTACCTTATAGATATAGACAGGTTATAGGTCTACTACAACAACGTTACAGACACCGTAATTGGCCCTATAACTGCCCTAGGAAGCAAACATATTACCCTACCAATTATATAACATTTTAGACACCCGTTCCTTATATAGGGAGAGACTTTACAGACCTATATTTAGGAATCTTTTAACTATAACCCGTGCTACCTCACTAGTACAGAGATCCACCGCCTGCACCGCCGCTTCGGCCACCCATTAGCTAAAAAGCTATATAGAGTCCTTAAACGTTCTAGACACGACAACGTTAATAGGAAGGTAATTAACCACCTAACTAAATACTGCTCTTTCTGCCAGAAATACGGACGTTCCCCAGGCAGATTTAAGTTCACCCTTTGTAAGGACCTTAATTTCAACCACTTAGTGTATATAGATATTATGTATATTAACGGCAGTCCAGTATTATATATAATTAACGAGGCAACCCGCTATTAAGCCGCCCGTTGGTTGCAAAATATATCCATAAAATATACTTAGGACATTTTACGGACCTACTAGATTGACACATACCTTGGGCCTCCTAAGTATATCACCTATAACGCTAGTAGGAACTTTATTAGCAAGGAATTCCAGCAGTATACTACGGCCATGGCTATATTAATAAAAGCCGTTCTAGTTAAGGCGTACTAGTCTGTTAGGCTTATTAAGCGAGCTTACCTAGCTTTATAGAGAGCTTACCAGATTATTACGGACGAGTATAAGAACATCTAAAAGGAACTGGCTTTACAGATGGCCGTAAAAGCCGTTAACGACACCGCTGGCCCTAACGGACTGGTACCTACCCTCTTAGTCTACGGAGCCTACCCAAGGATAAGTAACCTAGACCCCCTTACCCCATCTATTACGGAACGAGCAGCTATAATACAGAAGGCAATAGCCGAGATAGTTAAACTATAGGCTAAACAAGCTGTCAATAACGCCCTATACTACCGTAACGGACCTAATACGACCCCAGTATACAACCTCCCGCTTAACTCTAAAGTCCTTATATAGCGAGAAAGCGGTAATTAGACTAGACCTTACCGTCTACTGGCCGTAGAAGACGAGACCTGCTGTGTATAGCTCCCTAGCGGACTGACAAGCTTTAGAAGCACGTCCGTAAAACCCTATTTTCGGCCTAAAAGCACCTATAACGTCGAGCTAGACGAACTAGAAGCACCCACCAAGCTAAATAAACTAGAAGCACCTACTAAATTAGATAAACTAGAAGCACCCGCCAAACTAGATAAACTAGAAGCACCCTTACCTACTAAAGAAGTCCCCTAGAAACCTACTAAGCCTGCAAAACCTACTATAAAGCGTGGCCGAGGGCGCCCCTAAAAGTACCCCGTAACTAAGAACCCTATAACAGAGAATTACCTAACCTCCGTAGATACCTCCGCAGGTATATCCGCAAAACAATCTCCGCCTATAAATATATTAGTTCTAGTATAGGAAACCCCCTTTACGGACTCACGACGCAAAGAGATCAACGGACTACTTAAGAAGGGCGTCTTTACGGTTATAACGGAGAGAGACATTCCGCAAGGCATCCGTATATTTAACTCGCGCTTTATTAACAAAATTAAGCACCCCGGTACTAATAAAGCCTTTAAAAAGTTAAGGCTCGTCGTATAAGCTTATAACAACTAGGGAAAGGACCTTATCCTTACGCAATCGCCTATAATTTAACGGGTCAGTTAACGGATTATACTTACGCTTACACCGGGTCTATAGAAAACCAAACCTATAGCTCTCTACTTATGGGACATTTTACAAGCCTATATACAGTCTAATACCTACCTAAGTAGGGATATCTTTATACGGCTACCGCTTAAGCTTAATCTATAACTAGGAATAATTTTACGGGTTATAAAACCACTTTACAAAGTACTAGAAGCTAGAAACCACTAATTTAAGACGTACTACTAGCACCACGTTAGTAAACTTAAGATAGAGCAGTTAACCTATAACCCTTGCCTCCTATATACCCTATTAAACGGCCTTAGCATCATTAGACTCCAAACAGATAATACCCTCTTTTTAGCGGACCAAACTTTTGCAGATGCGGAAGAGACTAAACTATAAGAGGCTAAGTTCCTAGTAAAGCTACGGGAGTAGTTAACTAAGTAGACTCCAATTAAGTTTAACGGAGGCTTAATTATATAAAAGGGCAACTTAATTTAGCTGACTTAGGAACGCTAAGCTTAAAACCTAAAGCCCGTTACGGCAAAGCTTATGGACCTTACTAGTTCCCGCAAAGAGACCCATAAAACCATAAATATGAAGGACTAATACGCTGCATAGCGTGTAAGAGGTGCCTATATTGCTATAGTCTGTTAACCCAAATCTGCCTATAACTTATTATTTACGGCCCAAGCAGTAGATCCGTAAGAAGAAAATATTAAGTAGCTTAATAAGCGCATTTAATGGCAGATTGATAACGCGATAAGAGGACTTACTTTTATACCACTAGACCTAAATTCTATTAGCGTAATGGTATTTACGGACGCCTCCTTCGCTAATAATAGGGATCTATTATTATAAATCGGCTTCGTAATTATACTTACGGACTATAATTAAGACGCAAATATACTGCATTAGTCTTTAATTAAATATAAGTAAGTAACCCGCAGTATACTAGCTTCTAAACTATATACACTAGCCTATAGCTTTAATATAGCAGCTATAATCAAATTAACAATCTAAAAGATCCTATAACTAGAGCAGCTACCCCTGGTTTTATACACCAATTCAAAGTCCCTCTACAACTACCTAGTTAAACTAGGTACGACATAAGAGAAGAGGCTTATAGTCGACCTAATGTGCCTATATTAGGCCTATAAACAACGCGAGATTACAGAGGTTAAATGGATTAGCAGCGGAGACAACCTAGCAGACGCTATAACGAAGGCAAAGCCGTGTTAAGCTTTTAAAACCCTAATTAACATAAATAAGCTTAACCTAAAGGTTATAGAATGGATAGAGCGAGACTAACGGAGCATTTATAGTTTAGTTACGGCCCGTTCAGAAGGCCGTACGGTGCATTTACGGCCCGTTAAAGGGCATATAGTTCATTTTACGGACCATAAGCAGGACTTACGGCCAGCTTGGAGCACCATTCGGAAGGCAACCTAAAAGGCACCTCGGGAGGGATTTCCTATATATTTTCTTACGTCTTTTATAGTTCTATTAAGGCAATTACGGANGCTATACGTAAGTAGTTCCATTTTCCAAGTACCGCTAGTGTATAATTATAGCACCTACTATACTAACCGCGTGCTTACGCGGTTTGATACACCAAGTACGCGTTTACGCGTTCGGTTCGCTTACGCGTCTAATACACTCCTAAAACACTAGCTTAGGGGGGAGGTGCGTTAGTATATAGACCACGTAGCCCACCTCAATAGAATTGACAGTCACTACCGTCTAAATAAGCATACGATACTATACGTATTTCGTGCCCCTAGACACGACTTACTTATACTATTAAATTGGTACCGACAGTTTTTAAGTTCCCTAAGTAATTTATTATAGGGTCTTGTATTTAATTTGCTGCTGCGAAGCTTAATAATAAGCTCTTGGTGGCCTTGGCTGAACTTCGTCGTTCTTATAACGCTAAGAGAGAGGCTGCTAATGCTTAACAGCGAGCTCTTAACTCTCGTCTTGCCGCGTCCGCTTAATTAATTCGTCTTAAGAAAGTGCGTAAGAAGGTTCGTTTTAAGGAGTAGAAACTTATAAAATAAGGTCTATAGGAACTTGGTGATAAGAGAACTAACTCTCTTCCTATAAATAAGGAAATAACTCTAAGTAGTTTAGCAGTTGCTCTTCCTGGGTCCCCCTTAAGTAACTCATTCTTTAGCAATCCTTCTTTATTAATATTGCCTAACTTATTCTCTTCCAATACTCCTATACCTTTCCTATAGTATTTTTTAAATTCTCTAGTAGTTCCTAGGTAGTCTTATTATAGCCTATCTACTTAACCTTATACTATATTTTATCGTTAACATCCTTATAACTAATAATCCTTAAAACTTACTATTTATCTTCTTTTTATCCTCTATATGTCTCTACTTTATAGACCGGTGGCTTAATATTCCTATATACTAGCTCTAGTATTATAATATACTATATAGGGTAGATCTTTATTTTGGCTAGTAGGTTTAACTTAAATATAACTAGTGAAATTTTTTGCGTAATTTTAAAAGGTCTTAGTCTGACATAGTCTAACTTCTTACTTAGTTATTAACTCTTAAAATTTTTATGTAGTAGCCATACTTTATCTCCCTCCTTAAGATCTAGTCCCTTAGATATCCTAGCATTATAGTACTTTTTTATCCTTTATTATACTACCTTAGCTATTTCTATAAGGTCTATATAAAGATTTATTAAAGTCTCTATTCTTTACTTAGCTGTGCTACTTATCTTCTTTACTTAACGTAACGATAATAATATTCTTAGCTCGTATTTGTAATTCGCCTTAAATAGTAAAGTGCCTATTTCTTCCTATAGTGTTGTATTGTATACAAACTGTATAACTGGTAATAGCAATACCTAATTATTCTATGCGTAATTAATATAGTGTTTTAGATACTATTCTAGTGTTTAATTTAATCTCTCCGTTTAACCGTCTGTCTGCGGATAATATACAGTAGAAGTTGCTACTTAAACTCCTTACTCCGCTAAAAATACCTTCTAGAATACTGCTATAAATCTTAGATCTCTATCTAATATAATTTTGCTTAGTACTCTATATCTTACAAACACTTCCTTAATATAGATTCTAGCGACATCTTCTATTAATATCTCTTCCGTATATGCTATAAAGTATCCCCACTTTATAAGCTTATCTACTATTACTAAGATCGCGTCGTAATCCTGTCCTATAATAGGGTCTTTTAACTTTAGCAACTTAATAACAAAGTCCTATAATATAACCTCCTATGGTCTCTCTAGTATTTTAATAGGTTGTAGCCCTCCATATAGCTTATGCCTTATTAGTTTATTCCTTTAGTAATCTAGATACTCTTTAGTAACCCTTCTAGCTATCCTCTAAATTCTATTAATAATATACTCCTTCTGAAGTCTTAATACTAAGCCTATAGCTCCGTTATGTCCTTAAGTTAGTCCCCTATAGAAATCTCCTATAAATTGCTCTGCTATGCTTCTTAGGATATACTTTACTTCTTAGTTTTCGTATATATCCGTTTATAGATCTTCTAGCTACGCTTCTAGAATTCTTTATGCCTAAAAGCTTTCTAGTGTCTTATAGATTCTTTTTAACTTATTGTTGGTACCAATTTAATAGTATAAGTGAGTCGTGTCTAGGGGCACGAAATACGTATAGTATCGTATGCTCATTTAGACGGTGGTGACTGTCTCTTGTATTGAAGCAGACTACGTGGTCTATATACTGATGCGTCCTTCCCCCCTAATTAGTTAGTGCTTTAGGGGTGCACCAGACGCGTAAGCGGGTGGTTGGTGCACCGAACGCGTAAACACGCACTTGGTGTACCGAACGCGTAAACACGCACTTGGTGTACCGAACGCGTAAACACGCACTTGGTGTACCGAACGCGTAAATACGCGTGGTACAACAGGTGCTGTAATCAGACACTTATCTTCTTAAGTTGCTATAATTTTTGGATAATTATACCTGATTAACCTATCTGTATCTTTTTATAGTAAAGCCCCTAATAGCTTCTTATTATTTTATAGTTCAGCTTTTTAACTTAGCGCATTAGCTCGCGTATTGTCTGTGCCCTTAGTATACTAAATCTTAAAATAATATTCTATAAGCATCTCTACCTATCTAACCTGCCTTTAATTAAGTTCCTTTATTATTAGGAATCCTATTAGGTTCTTATAATCCGTCTTAACTATAAATAGTTTCTCTATACCTTATAGGAATGCTCTCTATTCCTTTAGTGCTATAACTATACCTAATAACTTCTTGTTATAGATGTTATAGTTTAACTCTAGTAGTGTTATCTTCCAACTATAGTATGCTACTAGGTGCTATCTATCTGGATGCTTTTATATAAAGTATACCCCTAGTATAAAGTCTAATGCATTTATTTCTATAACCGTCTCTAGTTCTAGTTAATAGATTTTAAGAACTGGCTCCTGGGTAAACAATCTTTTAACTTTCTTAAATAGTTCCTGTTGTTCTTTTCCCCATAACTATAGTTCCTCTTTCTTTATTAATCGCGTAAATAGCTTAATATCCTTTAACTATTACGCTATAAACCTTCTGCAGTAATTGCAAAACCCTAGGAACGATCTTAACTGTATAACATTTTTTGGTTCCTACTAATTTACTATAGCCTTAATCTTCTTTGGATCTATGCTAAGTTGGCCTAGTTTAATAATAAATCCTACGAAATCGGTTTTCCTTATAAAGAACTCGTATTTCTTAATTGCTACTAGCATCTGTTCTTCCTATAGTCTCTTTAAGACCTATTTAACGTGTCCTCTATATTCTTCCTTAGTTATTAAGTAGATAATAATATTATTAAGATATACTATAACAAATTCATCTAAGTGTTCTCCTAATATATTGTTAATTCGCTTCTAGAACGTTGCTAGTACGTTTATAAGCCTAAATTACATAACTAATGGTTTATATAGTCCTTCCTTTAACCTAAAGGCTGCCTTCCATTCGTCGCCTTCCTTAATCCTAATTTAATAGTACGCCTATCTTAGATCTATCTTTATAAAGATTTGCGCATTACCTATCCTGTCTTAGATTTTACTAATTAAGGGTAAAGAATACCTATCCTTTCTAGTGATGCTGTTTAACTATCTATAGTCGATATATAGCCTTAGTTTGCTATTTTTCTTTAGTATAAACAGTACTAGATAACCTGCTAACAACTGCGATGGTCTAATGTATCCCTTTTATAGATTTTCTTAGATAAACTCTTTTAGTGCTCTACCTTTTTCTTTGGTAAGCTTATAGATTAGAAAAAACCTTAGACTTATTCCTAGTTCTAGTTCTATCTTATAGTCCTATACTATATACTCTAACAGCTTCTTACTTTCTAGTGACCATAGTTTTTTGCCATACTTATGATATTTCTTTAGTATATAGCTTAATCCTTTCTTAGTTTCTTTATATGTTGCTCCTACTTAGTACTATACTAACTTAGTTTATTATTACATCTTACGGCGTTAAGTATCTCTAATATTAACCTAACCTATAATCTAATTGATTTTTAGATTATATTCCTGTAATTAAGGCATTTCTAATACTGCCTTATTATTCCCTAATGGTAATATATTAAAAGACATCTTAATTTATCTTCCTTTAATAGTTAACTAAATAGGTCCTGTTTTAAGATTAATAATACCTCCTCCGTAGGCTATTAGATCTCCTAAAATTATTACTAATAGATAAGAACATTCCTTTTGTCTATATGGTAACCCCATTCTTTTAACTACTATTAGCGAGATGTGGTTCCTTATTGCTCCACTATCTATTAACGCCTTAAACTGCTAATCTTGCCACTTTACTTATAAATTTAGGTGTTGACCTTAAATTCCTTTAAGGGTCTAAGGCTTTACTACTGGCTCCCTTTAGTCCTATAGGCCTCTACTTTTCCCAACTGCTGGCTGCTTAATCTAGTTTATACTTAGTCCAACTTAGGCTAATATTTAGTTTGTTTTTTGTCTTTAATATGCCATAGATAGGTGTTTTCTGGATATTCCCACTATTGTTATTTATCTAGGCATTCTTCTATAAGGAATCTTCCTAGCTAAAGTATTAAGTCCCCTTATTTTTGAACTTCTATAGGGTGCCAACTATGTATATATTTGGCGTTTTAATATTTTACCTTATCCGTCATCCAATACATTCTTATTAGATACTTCCGATTTTTGTCCTTAGGTACTCTATATATATTATACGCATTATCCATATATACTATCCATGATAGTATATAATATGCTTAGTATTTTAGGTTAACTCTTGGCTCGTCTTCGTCCTTAAGTTTAAACCTCTCCCTTATTAATCTAAGTATTGTGGCTTCGTTCGTAGGTACTAAGATTCGCCTCTCGCTTCTCCAGTCCTCTAATTGCTCCTTTAGATCTTTTAATGTTATAATTAAGGCTCCTTTAATATAAGTTATAGCCTTTTCTATAATCGGGTAGTCTTAAACAACTTTCTTATCTAGCCATATGTAGAAATCTTCCCACTTATCGTTATGTCTTTGTCTATACCACTTTTGGTATAACCCCTTAAGCGTATACGGTGTATCCGTAAGAAAGTATCTCTTTATTACTGCGTTGTAATAGCCTTTTATATATTGTTCCTTGAACCTAATTAAAATCCCTAGATCCTCTTCTTGTTCCAGTTTAGTTAGCTATTTAGCTCTTAGTGTGCCTATTCTAGGCCTATTAGTAATCCTTCGTACTAGCGCTCTGTCCCTTATACGTCCTAATATGCTAGACCTCTTATCTAGTTTCTGTTCTTACTATAAGGTAATTCTCGCTCTAAATTCCTCTATAGTTTCTTTCCTTTTGCGTCTTATAAGTGGATCCTTAAAGTCCTCTTACTTCTTAATCTTGGTATTAAACTTTTAATCTTTAGGCTAAACACTGCGTTCCCCTAGTAAGTCTTCTAGGTCTATATATCTATCTCCTAGTCTAACTACTATTTATACTACAGATTCCCTAATCTATAAAGAAGTCTCTTGCCTCTTATTTACGGGTGTCCTTATTTGTACTCCGAATTTCTAGTCCCTTAGATTTTTAAATCCTAAGCTTGCTAACTTAAGCTTAGCTCCTACCTTAGTCTAACTAGGCGTCTATAGCGTTCTTATCTTGTCTTAAGAGTCTTAAATCTTACTTATCTTATCTTAAGAGTCTTATGCCGTTAGGAATTTCTCTCCTAAGCTTATTTGTATGTCTTTGAACTAAGCTACTACCCTACTCTATTAGTTTTCGTCTATTATAGGTCCTTAGGTGTACCTTATCTTATCTTAAGAATCTTAGTCGTCTCTTATCTCGTCTTAAGAATCTTAAGCCTTTAGCCTTTTGCCTTTATTAAGTGGTGAGCTAGCACTAGCAGTCGTTTGCTTGCTTAATCGTCTCTAGATATTACTCCTTCCATCTTATAAAGTAATGGATGCTGTATCTAACGGTGTTATTATACCCGTTACTAAACCTTACTCTATGGCGGTCTTAGTCTCTACTTCTATTACATTATTAAGGTTCGGATACCCCTAGTTGGTTCCTTTACTGTCCTCGTTGCTATTAATTAATAAGTACTCTAACTCCATTGTCATTATTACTAATTATTATCCGTATATTACTATAATATCTTAATCTAGCTTATAGAGTCGATCTTATTCTTTATCTAACTCTATAGTTCCTCTAAGTCCTCTTAACTCTAGCTCTTATAGCTAATAGCTTGCGCCATACTTAGCGTCTTTATAAATTTAGTATACGTTATTATAACAAAACGCAAAACTCCTAATTAAATATTCCTTTGTTCCTTGCAGTACACTATTATCTCTCTATACGTATATGTCTTCTACTATTAGTCTAGTTCCCTTTATTATATAGTAACTCTAACCATCTTTGCAATCCCTCGCAAAGTAACCCTATTTTCTATAATTTATATAAGCTCCGTCTCTAAACCACTAACTTTACTATAGAGTCCGCCTAAATATCTTCTACTGCTAAAATCCCTGGTTTAGCCTCTACTCCTTAGTCCTATAATTACTAGATCCTTAACCTCTAGGTTTCCATAGTTTCTTACTCTATCTCTTATAGGTTTCTTTAGTACCGCTTAGGTCTATTAGCTTTACGCCATTCTATAGTTTCTAACTTAGCTTTAGTTATTACGTGCTCTACGTCTTATATAACTGTAGAACTCTATCCTAGCCTCTTTTAGCCTGTTCCCTTTAGAAGATCCTATTATTAATCTTAATTGCTTAATCTATTAAGTCTCTTAGGGTGTCCGCATCTTCTATTAGAATAATTACGTCCTAGACTTTAGCCTTAAGTCCCTATTTATACTATGCTATAAGCGCCCTATTATTCCACTTAACTTATATAGCTAGCGTTTGGAACTATATTATATACTTAATTACTAAGGTTCGTTATATAATGTCTTGGAGTTTTCTTTCCGCTATAGTAACTGCCTTTAGGTCTCTAAATATCTACGTAAGTCGCTCCATAAACCCTTTCTAACTTAAGAATATAAACCGCACGTCCTAATTAGTAGTCGTCATTCCATTTATTTGTATTTCTGTAAGGTAAGGCTTAAACTATTTAAGTGCTCTTCCTGATAGGAATAGTCCTGCGTAAGCTATTCGATCTATAGGTATTAGCAGTTTTGCTCCTTCTTGCGTAACCTTAAAGTGTATTTGCGTAAGGAATCCTTTAAGCTTTAATCTCTCCCCTAAGAATCTCTTAATTGAAGGTAACTTAACCTTCGCTGCCCTTATCCCATTAATCCTTTATTTAAGTATCGCATTATTCTCTATTAACTAGTCGACTATTTCTTATAACTATCTAACCGTCACAGGTTGCTGTAAGTTAGTGTCTACTATATTGGTATCACCTCCTAACCTTAAAGTAGTTGCCGCCGTCAATGGCGTTATGGTGGCTGCTTTTAGTGGCATGTTGTTTGACTTCTTATATTAATACCGTAACTAGGTAGTGATTATATAACGGAACCTTATAGCAAGTACTACGGTAGGCTCGTTATTGGGCTAGGTGTGTAGGAATATAAGTATAAAAGTTAATAACGTAATAACAACTGGTGGAGTGATTGCCTAATAAATTAACTCTAATTGTATTCTAAGAATTACTATAAGGAAGGAACTATCTAGGTAGGGACTAAGGGTCCTTAAATACACAACCGTACTCCTATAAAATCCTCCTTGTACGTAATATACGTATACTCTATCTACTCTGTTGTAGATCCTACGGATTACACAGATCACACAGATTACCTCACATGACTTATACTACTATTCCTTGTCATATAGTTCTACCGGCTCCATCTTAGACCGTGCTCTTATTAACTAATTAGCTTCCTCCAACTCTCTTCTAAGTAGTTGTAGTATTATACTTAAAGCGTCCGTAATAATAAAGAAACTAAGCTATCTACCCTAACTAATTAAATAGCGGATATAGGATTGTTCTTAATAGGTTAGGTATTAAAATAGTTAAAACCCTATCTTATAGAGATATAAACTAATAGGTTAGCTATAACTAACCTAGGAGTTTAATATATATATTTAATATAAAACAGATTTATAGAAAGATTTATGGATTAATTATATATAGAGGGCTTTATAAAAATCGGGCTTTATACTTTTATATAGTAGAGCCTAAAAACCTAGTAGATAGCTATTAGTGTAACAAAGCGCTATAGGGAATACTATGGTGAACTTATTAATGGGCTAGGTATAGAGGTGCGTTTTAAAAGTCTTTGCCGCTAAGCTAGCATACCGCCAAGGCAGAATAACAATATTCTGCCGATAGAATTCTACTAGGTTTATTTTCAACAGCTTAATTCCACAGCTTTTAAGTTTTTTTTAATATTCTAAATAGTTACTAAAAGATCTACTACTAAACGTTCTATTAACGGCTATAATTCAGCTATAAGGGCTTAAATTATAGCTCTTAGAGCTTATGGAATCTTAGCTGCCAAAATTGCAAAGATAATATAAATTTCTAAACGAACTATACGAGACATATATCGCTGTGCAGTCAATTAAGGCTTTAATCTAAAATCTCCTCTCGCTTATAGTGCCCACGTAGACGGTAAGCAGCTTGGAGAGATCTTAAGCAGTGGAGGATTTAGGCTTAGATTAAGCGGATTATTAGGTCTATCTAGAAGGTTACTAAGCTTAAAAGAGGTAATAAGTATTAGGGGGGGGGGTGCTATAGAGGCACTAGGACGCTTAAAAGTACCTAAAGCGGGAGAGAACGAATAGGAGGATATTTAGATTTAGAAGGCGGTAATCTAAGGCGGTAAATTTCTTAGCGGCAAAGACTTTTAAAACGCACCTTCGTATATAGGTAAATGGGTGAGTAAAATTATATATAGAGTAAGTGCCTAATAGATTATTTAGGTATACTTTTATAAGCTAAGGACATTTAAAGATAAGGTTATAACCTATAAAGTTAACCGCCTAGAAGGGTTACGGGCTAACTACCTTGGTGTAGTTATATATATTAGCTATTAATACTATAAGGTTATAGGCACTATATATTTTAATCTAATACTTTTCTAAAAAGCCTATAATAGGTTTTTACTACCTTAGCAATAGAATAAGTTTATACTTTTGTACTAAATTATATAAGATTAATTTCGGCGCTGCTGTTATATAGTGCTTAGAACTAATATATCTCGCCTATAGGGAAAATTTCTTTTAGTTTCTTAGAGTATTCCTATAAGGGTATTAAATAGATATTAGGTTAACTCTAGAAGTCTTTTACGCTACTTAAAGCTCCTAACTTTAACTATCCTAAAGTTCTTTTTAAAAACGGCTTCTTTAAAACTTAGGTCTGCCCTATATTACTATTAAATACCTATACTTTTAGTTACCCCCTAACTTTTTACTAGAAGAAGTCTAGTTCCTTACTATATCCTTAGCGTTTAAAACCGCTTATTTAAAATTAGTATATATAGTAATCCGCAATAGGGCTCCTATGCGCTTTATTTTATTATAAATTACTAGCTTAATTTTAGCCTAGATAAATCCAATTCATTCCTTTTTATAAATGCTATTATCCTTATTTTTAAAGGGCTCTAAATCTATTTATTAAGTATAAGTTTCTATAAAGTTTATAAACTAGTAGAAGTCTTAACAGTCTAGCTATATACTATTTTAGAATTATTCTACGTTATTATATTATATAATATACGGATCTTAGATTTAACCCTTTAGGAAAGTCTACAGCTATAGCTATATAGTAATTTACTCTTAATTAAGTTAATTAAGCGCGATTTAGTTTAGCGATTAGTCTTTAATTTTACTAATAATCTATTATATACGTTCTTTAGTATTATTTTATATTATTAGTATCTTAAAGAAGTTATCTACCTTATAAGCCTAATTGTTTAAATATTAGGCATTAGGTCTATAGTTGAGCTTTAAACTACTAAAGGCCTTAACTAATTAGTTTATATTCTTTTTCTATTTATTATATAGATACCTCTCTAAGTCTTTTATACCTGTATAATTACAGCACGTAGTATACCAAACGCGTAGTTACGCGTTTGGTGCACCAACCACTTAAGTGCTGACTAATTAGGGGGAGGCGCGTTAGTATATAGACTATATAGTCTACCTCAATAGAATTGACAGTCACCACCATCCTAAAGAGTATACGATACTATACGTATTTCGTGCCCCGGGATATAACTCACTTATATTATTAAGTTAATACAAACACTAATTAGTGAGCGCGCACAGATCAGCAATCACTCGACACCTCCCCCCGAGCGATACACGACAGCGACCACCCGTTCAGACTCCTAGTACGACCTACTAGAAGGTTAGAAGCCGGGGATTACGGAACTATTACCAACTCTATATACTTATTTAAGTCTTAGTACGATTTACTAAAAGTTTATAGATGTAAATATAGACCCTTACGGAACCCCCTATCCTTAACCCCTTAAACCTTAAACCCTTTCGGACCTTTTATAAAAACCCCCTGCCCCTTTATAAACCATTACGGACCTATTAATCGCCGTTATGAACTATTATAAGACCTCTTAAACTATTACGGACCCTTTAATTAATTTTATGGACTGTTATAAGACCTCCCCCACCCGTTACAAGCTACTACTACCCGCTACGTACTATACTATATAGTATAGTAGATATAAGTAAGCAGATTAATAAAGGTTAAGAGAAATAAAGATAAGGAGTTAACCTTATGTCTATAGCTGACGTTAACAACTATATTAAGTATAAAATCCTTAAATACGGATATTTTAAGCTTATAAATAACGACCTATGGGAGTAATATAAAGAAGACTTTGCGGACTTTACAGAAGATATTCTTAAAACTTATAACCCTACTACTATCCGTAACCTATAAACCCTTTTACGTTACTAAGGTATATAGGTTAAAAAGGATAAATAAGTTACTATTGTATGGTTCTTATACAATATAATATAGAAGGAGGACTAAACGGAATAGACTAAAGAGGAAATCCTAGATCAGGTTAAAGTCACTAATAAACTCTTTACTTCTCCCAAACTTAATAGCATCGCTAGCCTTATACCTAACCTACTTAACTAAATTCGTCCTATAAACTTAAGCGATTTCGGAATTAATTTTACGGGCTAAAGTATACCTAGTACTTAAGTTACAAACCGCAATACCCCTATAACCCAAATTACGGACTATAATACCCCTATAAACCAAAATACGGACTAAAACCCTCCTATTGCCTAAGCTATAGATCCGCAGACCGCCTAAGTCACAGATCTGTAACCTACTTAAGTAAAGACCTACGGTAAGGAACTAGCTAACTTAGCTAAGCTCTATACCAACGAATCTAAGTATAGCGGTAAAAACGATAACTTTAACTTTAAACTTACTATCTTTACGGACCTCTATTAAAAGGCTGATATTTCTAAATAGGAATTCAGCTAAGCCTATTCCACTATACTACGCGGCCTAGCCCTTAACCACTACTATACTAACCTTAAGAGCAACCCCCTTAGTGTCTCCTTTAATAAGCTATATAAAGCTATATGTAACTACTTTAAAGGGCTAGAATATAGGCGTAATATCCTTACCCAATAGAATGTGATTAAGTTACGGACCGTAATTAATAAGAATACCAAAAAGTTAACTATAGAGTGCCTGCAAATTCTTATTAAAGACCTCCGGCACCTACAGCACGGCCTTAACATTAAGCTTTAAACGGACGACTTTCTATATAATAAGCTTATTACAGCTTGCTAGGAAGTAGAACCCTGTAAATACGCCTGCTATAAGCCCGCAGACACCGTAGCTAGTCTTATTAACGATTTACGGTCCTCTATTATAACATACAAAGTCTTAAACCCGCTAGATAGTACCTAAGCCTTTATTATAAACCTGCAAAACCCGCAAACTAACTTAGACGCCTACTTTACGGACCGCCGCTACTGCTAGCAGCACCCGCATCAACTAGGTCCTACCCGTAACCCCTATAGTAACTCCCGTATAAAAGTATACCCCTATAGACAAACTAGCTAAAAGTGCTTTATATGCAGTAAGGAAGGATATTAGTCTATAAGGTATACCTAGGAAGAACGTGCTAAGTCTAGGAAGAGACTTAATAACCGTATTAACCAGTTTATTTTGGAATACGAAGAAAAAGAAGTAGAAGAGCCTCCTAATAAATTAATAGAAGCCCTTATAATTAACTTTAACTTAGATATTTAGAAATAGGAGACCTTAAAGACGTTCCTAACTACTTTTAGACCTTTTACGGACAGCTAAGCCTTTAATATTACAACCGTATTAGCTGACCGCTCCTTTATATACTTAATTGTACCTGAAAACTAGCCTATAAATACACCTGTTGGACCCGTTATAGACGTCACGAACCGCGAATAGGACCTATTTACATATATCACCACTAAACGCTATACCCCTAAAGAATTCTACGGCGTTATAATTAATATAGGTACCTCTAAGAAATCTACTGTAGGTTATGGACAATACCTTGTATATAAGACCACTATAAATAATAATACGGATATTAATACTATATAAACTAGGGCTATAAACGTCCAATTTGGCATCGGCTTAACTATATTAATTAGATTAGTAGTAGTTAAGACCCTAATTAGCCTAGTTAACTTCTATGTAATAAAAGCGGATACCCCTTTTTTACTCTATCTTACGGATATAGATAGGTTACAAGTTTACTATAATAATATTACGGACACCGTAATTGGCCCTATAACTGCCCTAGGAAGTAAGTATATTACCCTATTAATTATATAACGATTTAAACACCCGTTCCTTATATAGGGAGAGACTTTACGGACCTATATTTAGGAATCTTTTAACTATAACCCGTGCTACCTTACTAGTACTAAAATCCACTAACTATACCGCCGCTTTGGCTACCTATTAGCTAAAAAGCTATATAGAGTCCTTAAACGCTCTGGACATAACAATATTAATAGGAAGGCAATCAACCACCTAACTAAATACTGCTCTTTTTGCTAGAAATACGGACGTTCCCTAAGCAGATTTAAGTTTACCCTTTGTAAGGACCTTAACTTTAACTACTTAGTATACGTGGATATTATGTATATTAACGGCAGTTTAGTATTATATATAATTAATAAGGTAACTCACTATTAAGCCGCCCGTTAGTTGCAAAATATATCTATAAAATATACTTAGGATATTTTACGGACTTGCTAGATTAATATATACCTTAGACCTTCTAAGTATATTACCTATAACGCTGGTAGGAACTTTATTAGCAAGGAATTCTAATAGTATGTTACGGCTATGGCTATTTTAATAAAAGCCGTTCTAGTTAAGGCGCACTAGTTTATTAGGCTTATTAAGTGAGCTTACCTAGCCCTACAGAGAGCTTACTAGATTATTACGGATAAGTGTAAGGATATTTAAAAGGAACTAGCTTTATAGATAGCCGTAAAAGCCGTTAATAATACTGCTGGCCCTAATGGACTAGTACCTACTTTCTTAGTTTACGGAGCCTACCTAAGGATAAGCAACCTAGGCCCTACTGCCCCGTCTATTACGGAACGAGCAGCTGTAATATAGAAGGCAATAGCCGAAATAGTTAAATTACGGGCCAAATAAGCCGTCAACAGCGCTCTACATTACCGCAACGGACCTAACACAACTTTAGTTTATAACCTCCCGCTTAATTCTAAAGTCCTTATATAGCGTAAAAGCGGCAATTAAACTAGATCTTACCGTTTACTAGCTATAAAAGACGAAACGTATTATATATAATTCCCTAGCGGACCGACCAACTTCAAAAGCATATCCGTAAAACCCTATTTTCGGTCTAAAAATACCTATACCGTTAAACTAGATAAACTGGAAGCACCCGCCGAACTAGACGAACTAGAAACACCCCTATCTACTTTAGAAGTCCCCCGCAAACCTATTAAACCTGCTGTAAAGTGTAGCTAAAGACGCCCCTAAAAGCACCCTGTAACGGAGAATTTCGTAATAGAGAATTACCTAACCTTCGTAGGTATATCCGTAAAGTAATCTCCGCCTATAGATATATTAGTTCTAGTATAGGAAACCCCTTTTATAGATTTATGACGTAAAGAGATTAACGGACTACTTAAGAAGGGCGTCTTTGCGGTTATAACGGAGAAAGACGTTCCGTAAGGCGTCCGTATATTTAACTTACGCTTTATTAATAAGATTAAGCACCCTAGTACTAATAAAGCCTTTAAGAAGTTAAGGCTTATTATATAAGCCTATAACGACTAGGGAAAGGGCTTAGTCCTTATGTAATCGCCTATAATTTAATGAGTTAGTTAATGGATTATACTTGTATTTATATCTAGACTATAGTAAACTAAGCCTATAGCCCTTTATTTACGGAATATTTTATAAGCCTATATATAATCTAATACCTACCTAAGTAGGGATATCTTTATATAACTACCCCTTAAGCTTAACTTGTAACTAGGAATAATTTTATAGGTTATAAAACCCCTTTATAAAGTGCCAGAAGCTAGAAACTACTGGTTTAAGACATACCACTAGTATTATGTCCGTAAACTTAAAACGGAACAATTAACCTATAACCCCTGCCTTCTATATACACTATTAAACGGCCTTAGTATTGTTAGACTCTAAATAGATAATACCCTCTTTATAGCGGACTGGACTTTTGCGGATACTAAAGAGAATAAATTATAAAAGGCTAAGTTCCTAGTAAAGCCGCGAGAGTAGTTAACTAAGTAGACCCTAGTTAAGTTTAATAGAGGCTTAATTATATAAAAGGGCAACCTAATCTAGTTAACTTAGGAACGCTAAACTTAAAACCTAAGGCTTATTATAGTAAAGCCTACGGACCTTACTAGTTCCCGCGAAGAAACCCGTAAGACCGTAAATACAAAGGACTAATATGTTGTATAGCGTGTAAGAGGCGCCTATATTGCTATAGTCTATCAACCCGAATCTACCTATAACTTATCCTTTATAGCCTAGGTAATAGATCCATAAGAGGAAGATATTAAGCAGCTAAATAAGCGTATTTAGTGGCAAATTAATAATGTAACAAGAGGACTTACTTTTATACCACTAGACCTGAATTCCCTTAGCGTAATAGTATTTATAAACGCCTCCTTTGCTAATAATAGGGACCTATTATTACAAATTGGCTTTATAATTATACTTACGGACCGTAATTAGGACGTAAATATACTACATTAGTCTTTAATTAAATGTAAATAAGTAACCCGCAGTGTACTAGCTTTTAAACTATATACACTAGCCTATAGCTTTAATATAGCAGCTGCAATCAAATTAACAATCCAGAAGATTCTACAATTGGAGCAGCTACCCCTGGTTTTATGTACTAATTTAAAGTCCCTCTATAACTGCCTAGTCAAACTAGGTACGATATAGGAAAAGAGGCTTATAGTTGACCTAATGTGCTTATATCAGGCCTATAAACAACGTGAGATTATAAAGGTTAAATAGATTAGCACTGAAGATAACCTAGTAGACGCTATAACTAAGGTAAAGCTATACTAAGCTCTTAAAACCCTAATTGACATAAATAAGCTTAACCTAAGGGTTATAGAATGGGTGGAACGAGACTAACGGAGCACTTATGGTTCATTTACGGCCCGTTGGAAGGCCGTACGGTCTACTTTACGGACCATAAGTAGGACTTACAACTAGCTTAGAGTACCGTTTAGAAGGCAGCCCAGAAGGCACCTTAGGAGGGATTTCCTATATATTTCTTTTGTGTTTTACGGCTCCATTAAAGTAATTACAGAGGTTAGATACAATTGAGTCATTTCCAAGTACCGCTAGTGTATAATTACAGCACGTGGTACACCAAACGCGTGGTTACGCGTTTGGTGCACTAACCACTTAGGTGCTAACTAATTAGGGGGAGGCGCGTCAGTATATAGACCACGTAGTCTACCTTAATAGAATCGACAGTCACCACTATCCTAAAGAGCATACAATACTATACGTATTTCGTGCCCCGGGATATAACTCACTTATATTATTAAGTTAATACAAACAATACCTTTTTAGGTAAGTACTAAATAACCTCTAAAACGCCTTTAGCCTTAGCTAAGTTATAAAGGGATTTACCTTATCTAGGTTAAACCCTACTAAATTTAGATTTACCCTTAAGGGTTCTAATATATTTATTAGTGGCTTCCTCCCGTATAGCTCCTAAGAGCCTTATAATGGCTTCCTAATATCCTTTTTAAAGGAGATTAGTATAGGGCTCTTAACTTTCTAAACTTAGGCTTAGTGTAAGGGTTATTTTAACCCTTACTTAAGTGCACGCCTAGGAGCTCTTAGGCGCTGCCAAGGCTAGCCTTTAGCTAGCCCTTAACACCTCTTTATAAGCTCCTTAGGCTTATAGCCCTCCTATCCTTATTAGTTCGTCTCTATACTTAGGCTATTACCTACCCTTATTACTATATCGTCCTCTTCTATCGACTCTCCTTATAACTTATGCTCGGCTTACCTACTCCCTACTATATACCTAGGCAATATACCTTATACTTAGGGAAGCCTTAGCTATAAAGGTAGTATTAATACTAGTAATAAGTATAGGTTTCTTAATAAGCCTTAGGTCTTAAGTTAGGTTAAATTACCTAAAAAAGTAGACCTACTTAGCTTATAAGCAGTCTATATTCCGCTACTATACTAATTATAGGCTGGTAGTCTTCCGTAAGGGTTCTAATTAGACCCCTAATTAAATATATTAGTATATTTCTTTAGCATTTCTAGCTTAGAGGAAGATCTTAAAGTTACCTCTAGTATTTAATCTTCTAATTAGCCTAAGTAGGGCTAGAGGGGTTCTAGCTACTTTTTAGTAGCATTATAGCTATTATAAAGGCTATTTAGATTTTCCTTAGCGTTGCTAGTAACTATAGGTATATAAAAGTCTTTAAACTTTTAATATATTTAAGTACTAGGGCTTATCTAGCCGTCTTACCTAGAGGTTTATATTATTGTAATTGTTAGGAATAGGGCAAATTGCCGCTATATACGGCAAATTGCCATCACGTGAGGCAAGTTGCCGTCACGTGTTGCCGCGGCACTAGCGTGGTAAGGAACCTTAAGTTCCTTACCCTTCCCCTTTCTTAGAATAAAAAAAATAATAACAATTATCATATTATCTACAAACCGTAGCTATATAATATCCCCCTTGTGTAACTAACACTAATTAGTGGTTAACTTTACAGTTATGCTATAGAACAGCTAGGTATTTACCAAGAAGAGACGAGCCACTATACCAGTGCTACTTGTGCTAAGGGAAGCTGTCTTTTAAGGTTAGAACTGGTCCTAAACCTTAAATAGAACTCTTTTACAAATCTAAGGATCTAAAGGCCAGAACTGGTCTTAAGCCTTCCCCAGATTACAGATTCTTGCGTTTATTACGCAGAATAATATGCTTTACGAGTTTTTGCGATTTAAGGCTAGAACTAGTCCTAAGCCCTATAATCGCAAATATATGTCACAAACGCGTACCAAACAACAATCCCTACACTACTAATATTCCCTTCCTCTAAAGACATAACTATGGCCACTCTAAATAACTAGAGAGACTCCTTACTACTAGGGGTAGCTACATACGCGAAACTTATTAATAAAGATTAGGACGTATTTACCTTTAATATAATAACCTATACCATAAAACAAGTTAACGGCTTTTTTCTACACTATATTCTATTCTACTGAGATAGCTATTACGCCGATTTATAGTTATGGGAATACTTTAGGGAGGATTTTATAGGATAGACCGCCGACACCTAGGTACTTAGTAATATTAATATTATTTAGGATTTTTAAGACTCCCTCTAAAGAAATAGGGTATACGTTACTAAGGACGGTAACCTAATTACCAGTAATATTTACGCCGTTCTTACTAGTATAGAAGAACTAGTATAGACGGAAGCTAAGATTATATATTAACTACAGAAACCTAAAACTAACCTATATTCTTTAGAAGGTAACTTTAATTTAGAACGAAACCCCTAGAACACTACTCTCCCACCTAAAGGTGCTCTCCTACCTAAAGGTGCTCTTCCTTTACCTCCACTACCTCTAACTCCTCTATCCCAGCCAACCAATAAGCCTCTATCTTAAGAAGTCACGAATCTAATAAAGGTATATTTAGACGAAGAGAAGAAGTTTAAAAGAGAATTGTATAACATGCTTAGAGCAAAACTACAGGTCTTTTATAACTGCTATAATAAGGTCAGAATTCAACGCCACCAGTTCTATCATGCTTTCTCTATCATATTAAAGGGATAGGCGGCAACGTTCTATTACGACCATATTATAGGTAAAAACTATAGCTTTAATATAATGCTTTAGCTTATTAGAGCCTACTTTAAAACTAATAAGAACCGCTAACTCTATATATCTAAATAGCGGGAGATTATATTCTAGAGAGTTATCGCTTCTAACCTAACAACGACTCGCCTAGAGTATCTTTAACTACTCTTTAATAAACTCTAGAAAATTTAATATAGTTTTACCAAAACCTACCAAAACAAGAACAGTCTAAGGGACTAGGTTATCTTAGTATGCCATAGCGTTCCTAAGTGCAACTTAGCGCTATATAAACCTGTAGATATATTTAAAGGAGTATATACTAAACTACGCTCCGCTATAGGCACTGTAATATAAACATAAGAACCCCAATAATTCTATACCAAAAACCCTATTCAAACCGGGATTCTAGACCAATATAATCACAACTAGACTAATCAAACATATGGTGGCCGGAGTAGGGGATATAGTAGAGGGTATAATTAACGTTAACTATAAAGCAATCATGGAGGTCCTTATAGAGGTTTATTTCGGAACAACCGTTAGAAGAAGTGCTACATTTATAAGAAGCCAAATTGCTAGTCAAATAGACATTCTCTTAATAAGCAAAAGGAGGCATATAATAAGTTCCAACAGAGTGTAAGAAATGTTAGAAATTATAAGGTTACTACGGCCTACTTCCAAAGCTTTCTAGTTTAATATAAAGGCATAGAAGACCTTAAAGATAAGGTTAATAAGGCTAAACAGCTCCTTATAGATATAGACATTAAGGACTACTCTCCCAACCAATACTTTACTAAGTATAGTAAGGTAAATAGTACACAAACCATTACTATGCTTAATAACTAATCTACGTTCTATTCTATCACAAAGTCAAATATCTTTAATAAGCTAAAGGAAAGTTCCGCGTTCTCCTTTAACAATAGATACTTAGTAAATATCTTCTATAGTATTATGCTAGATACTAAAGCCGCAGGAGTATCTATAGTAGGAGAACCTTAAGTTCGAGCTCTTTAGCAGCTTAATAGCTCTATTCAAATCAACTAATTAACGGCAGGCCAACATATAATTCGCTTCGGTAAGGGTACTATAATCTCTCTTAGCACAATTAAGGTCCAAACCCTATTAGGATATATTACCTTCCACATTATTCCTATAAATACCCCGTTCCTATTCTATATCCAAGATATAAATAAATTAGGCGTTAAGCTTAATAACCTTAAGAACATACTCATTTAGGGAGATAATTGGGTGCCCGTTGTACGCAAGTAGGGTCACCCTTAGTTACTCCTCTAATAACTAAAAAGGAGCGTTGCTTAGAGTCACTTAACCGAGTCAGAGCTATATTAACTACACCGTCGTTTTAGCCACCTATCTGTTTACTAACTACTTAGGGTTCTTTAACAAGCAGGTTATAAAGTTAAGGTTAAGGCAATTAAGCATCTTATAAAGTACTGCTATTACTACTAAATAAACTAGAAGTCCCCTGGCTGATTTAAGTTCACCCTTAAAGATAACTATAACTTTAACTTCTATATTATTATTAATGTTATATATCTTAACAGCAAGCCAGTCCTCTAAGCTATTAACTTATTAACCTCCTTCTAAGCCGCACGTTTCTTAAGGGATATATTAGCTAGAAACGTATAAAATACCCTTTAGTTATACTAGATTAATATCTACCTAGGACCCCCTAATTAAATTATTTACAACGTAGGAAAGAACTTCTTATTTATAGAGTTCCAATAACAAATAAAGGCAATGGCAATTAAGGTTAAGAAAGTCCCTGTTAAGGCATATAATAGTATTAGAAAAGTAGAGCGATATTATGCGCCATTACGCTACGTATATAAGATTATCTCTTTAGAACTAAAGGACGCTAGCGAAGAACTTACCTTATAAATAGCTGTTAAAGCTATTAACGATTCCGCTGGCCCGGATAGACTTATACCTACATTGCTAGTCTTTAGCGCCTACCCTTAAATAACTAACAATTCTCTACTATATCCCTCTATTGTGTAATAAGCTAAGGCTATTCGCAAAGTAATAAAGGAGGTACGACGTCTATACGCTACGCGCTAGGTTAATAATGCACTAGGAATAAGAAATAGCCCAAACACCTTAACTACGCTTAATCTGCCACTCCAATCTAAAGTACGGGTATGGCGTAAAAAGGGAGGATAGTTAGGCCCATATAAACTCATTGCAATTAATAGTTAAACTTACACTCTTTAGATGCCCTATAGACCTACTTAATTCCATTTAACCGTTATTAGGCCCTACTATAAAGATAACAGTTCCGAGCCTTTACAGGATACCCTAAAAGATACCCTAGAAGATGCCCTAAAGGAGAACCACGATCAACATGCCTTAAAAGGCGACTATAATCCTAATATAATTATAGTAGACGTGCCGCAACTATAACGCGGTAGAGGTCGCCCGAAGGGATTACAAAATCGCCAACATCTTATTAATTTTGAAGAGCAATTCGTTGCTGCTATAGAGAGTAAAGTTAAGTTATTAATGGCCTTTATAACAGCTAAAGAGAAGGCTGACTTTAAGCTCGTAAAATAGCTCTAAAAGGAAGGTCGTATTATAACCCTAGGAGCTCCTTTCTAAGCATCTGACAAGCAGGAGATTAACGGTCTTATCGCAAGAGGAGTCTTTAAATTTAAAAAATATAACCCTACCAAGTTTAATAGAGTTCGCATCTTTAAGTTAAGAATGGTTAATAAGATTAAGGGCAAAGTTACTAACGCCCTATTTAAGAAATTAAGGCTTATCATCTAAGGTTACAACAATAATAGTAAAGAGATAATTCTTATATAATCTCCTATAATTTAACAAGCTAGTCAGCAAGTTATTGTTATATTAGCTCCCTCCTTAATAAAGAATAGAATGGCAGTTTATTTGCGAGATATTACTTAAGCCTACACCCAATTAGAGACATACCTTCAGCGCTTAATATTGGCATACCTTCCGGAGTAAATTCGCTACCAGTATCCTAAAGACACGATTATAGTTATGCTTAAGCCATTATACGGAATCACAAAGGCAGGAACTTATTAGTAGGCTACTTACAGCAAGCACTACAAAGAGAAGCTTTTAATAACTACTTCTATATTTAATCCCTACTTCCTTATTACAACTACAGGAACTCTATTTGGAATCGTTGGTATATAAACTAATAATACAATTATCTTAGAAGACGACTAATTCTTAGCTCTTAAAGAAAATAAGCTAGTAAAGGCAAATCTTATAGCAAAGCCAAAGGAAAGACTTAATTTAATAACACTATTGCTCTTTAATGGATGTATCCTTTCCATAAATAAGGATTCCATTGCTTTACGCTAGAAGGGTTAAGGTAAGAAGATCAACGTTATTAACGTTAATTCTCTAAAATAAGGATATATGGAACAACGCGCTCGCGGGGCTTATATTGCTTCTATCTATCAACCTAAGGCTTCCTTTAATCTCTCTATTGCCGCCTAATACCAGAAACCAACTAAGGATAATATTCTTGCTCTAAATAAGCGCCTTTCCTAGCAGATGAATTATCTCGACCGAGGGCTACTCTACATGCCTATTAATCTCCCCACCGCTAAGATCTTCGTGTTTGTTAATAGATCGTTCGCTAATAATAAAGATTTTAGCTCCTAGTTAGAATATAAGATCATTATTACAAACAAATCTACTAAAGAGAATAACTTTATAATCTACAGTAACCTTATTTATTAGAGCTTAACTAAGAGTAAACGCGTTACTTAAAGCGTTCTAGCATTAAAGATATACGGAATAGTTAGCGGAGTTAATATAGCAATTACAATTAGAACTACCCTTAAGATAATTACAGATCGACTTAAAATTCCCGCTATTCCTATAATCGTATATACCGACTTATACTCCCTCTATAAGTGTTTAGTTAAGCTTGGCACCATAAAGGAGAAGCGTCTTATAATCGATATTATAGCACTTTAGCAATCCTATAAGCGTTAAAAACTCTTTAAGATTTAATAGATTAATAGCTAAGATAACCCGGCAGATATAATAACAAAGGTAAACCTAAATAAGGCACTAGAGACATTCGTTAATATAAATACTCTACATATATAAGTTAAAGGTTAGGTTAAGAGGGAAATTTAAAGAAGTTAAGATCTTATGGAACTTTAACCGCCGGTTAAAGTTATCTAATTAGTTAGATTCTTGCCAAGAGCGCCGCGCCTAATTGATTTGGGTGGCGGTGTGGAGTTCTGCTAACGCCATTCGTTAATCTAGCCAATTAGGATTTTCCATACCCGGCATAAAAAATCGCCATTAGCTCGCTTACTACTAGCGCCTCGGCGGCCCACTCGTCTTTACGTTAACCCCCTAATACCCTTCCTCTTTTCCTTCTTCCCCTTAGCTTTATACTTTTATATAGTAGCAATCTATAGGTGTTTGTAGATAGCAACTACAAAAAGAAGAGTTGCTAGTGTTAGGAATAGGGCAAATTGCCACCATATGCGGTAAATTGCCGTCACGTGAGGTAAGTTGCCGTCACGTGTTGCCGCGGCACTAGCGTGGTAAGGAACCTTAAGTTCCTTACCCTTCCCCTTTCTTGGAACAAAAAAAACAACAACAATTATCATACTATCTATAAACCGTAGCTACGTGATATTCCCCTTGTGTAACTAACAGTAATATCTTACTATAGGAGGTACCTTTCTACTTTAAGGCGATAGATTTCTATTAGGTATCCGTAGAGTTTCTATTTAGGTTATTATAAAATTTTAAGGGAGGAATAGTAGATATAAATTAATTATCTAGTCCTTAAAGCTAGCTACTTTTCTAAAAAGTAGTATATAGGATTTAAATATAAGGGGACTTTGTAGATAGGGGGCTATAAGATATAATTATAAAAATAAGATAGATTATAGAGGAGATAAATCTTTAAGAAGGTAAGGCCTCTAGGATTATAAAGACTATATACTATAGGTATATGCCTTTAATATATAACTAATAGCTACCTAAAGGGTGTCTAGGGGTTGGCCTAAGGGCATCCTAAGGTAGCTATAATAATATCCCTTATAAATACGGAGTACTAATATACTAGGAAGGTTCTATAATTACCTATATAAATGCTTATATAATCGTCTTTATAAATATCTCTGTAATTAATCGCCCGTATAAACGTCTATATATCTATACGTAGCTCTATATAAAGCTTTGCATAGAGCTCTATATTAAGCTCTACTAAAGCTTTATATAAGGCTCTACTAGGTCCTATATAAGGCTCTGCCCCTAGTAATAGTAAAGGTACTTTAGGCTAAGGGAGGATATTTTTAAAAAAGGACCTAACTATAGTATCTACTAGGTATTGCAATAGCTTTAGGTAGTAAATATCTATATATCTATATGGTTTTATTTATATTAGCAGACTATTTAATAAGATATAATGTGTGCTTATACTTTTAATAACGCATTTTTTTTTAAACTTTAATAAAATTAATATTAGGGCTAAGCAATAGCTATATAATAAAATTTATACCTTTTAAAAGTCCTAAGTCTTAAAAGTATTGTATTAACTTTTAGTAATAATAACGTATTATATAAATAAATAAATTAGATATCTTAGTATTATAGAACGAGGGCAGTGGCTATAGAGCGTATGTATTTAAGGAGTCTATAAGACGTTACGCGATTAATCGTAAGGGTTAAGGGCGTAAGGAGGTGATATACCTACGCGTAGCTAATATAAGCTGTACGCGAGGTGTATATAAGAGTACGGGGCTCTCCTATAGAGGCCCCTGCGGTGAAGTTCTATAATATTACCCTTCCTCCTATAAAGGTGGAGCTCCGGCGACGCTGTGGTTACTATATATATATAAAAGGGACACTTAAGGTATAGAAAAGAAGAAAGGGGGGTATTACTAAAGGTTTAAAACAACGTTATATAATAAGGCTTGGCATTTAAGAATCTAACTAATTAGATAACTTTAACCGCCGGTTAAAGTTCCTGGATATCTTAACGATATTTTAGTTATATAATCGCACTTTACCGCAATCTAATAGCAATTTGCCCTTACGTAGTAATATATAACGGTTTAACTTTATAAGGGCTCCTATAGAGGATTAGGTATAAAATTTCTACTTAGGCCCGGTTTCTATAGGTTCGCATAATAAAAGTCGCTAATTAGATCCTTTGCATTTTTAAAGTCTTTCTATAGTTACTATTCTAGCTAATTTATATTAAATCCTATGTATATAGCTCTATAGTAGAGCCGTTGTCCTCTGCCTTTGCTAAAGTATTTAAAGTTAATAATTTGTTTAATGGTTTACTTCTTATAGTTCTTATCTTTGTTCTTATCTTAGATTAGTACTAGTAGAGGTTTAGGCTATATCTACCCTAGTAAGGGGTTAGGCTAATAGAAGTGTAGTAGCTATAGGTAAAATATAGGCCATATCCCGCGGGTGGCTAGAGTAAGTAGGAGTTCTAGCTTATATATAGCTCCCCTATTAATAACTCGTTTAATTAAATAGGGGCTAAGGTTCTTATAATTAAGTAACTTTATAGGCCTCTGCGTAAAGATATTATATATATCTAGCTATACCTAGTCATTAACACGTATCTCCAGTGGTGGCGTTCTATAGCAGTTAGCGAAGTAGGCCTACTTTGCTTAAGCCTAGGCTATTTCTCCCTTATAGTAGTTAAGTAGATTTTTTATACGGTCTATATGCTAGTTAGTAAGTAGCATCTTAAGGCGTTTTTTATATAGTAGTTTTTTATTAATAGGTTCTGGTGGCTTTATACCGGATTAGGAGTAATAACCCTTATTTATAAAAAATAGGGTAAGTCCTATAGTGGTTAAGACGTAATTATTCGCTGTAAATTTACTTAGTGGGAGGTAATTTACCTAGTTATCTTAACTATAGGCGACTACCTGTCGTAGGTACGCTTTTATGCTAGTATTAGCGTTTTCTGTTTACCTAGTAGTTTTATAATAGAAGGATATAGATATCTTAACGGAGATGCTAAGGCATTAGTAGATTCGTCTCTATATATTGGAGTTAAATTATATACCTTAGTTGGACGTAATCGAGTTAGGTAGCCTATATAGTTAGTAGACTTCGCGAAAGAAGGCGTTAGTAACATTACTAACAGCTACGCCTTTGGTTAGGACGTAGTGGCGCTCTTTTATAAGTTAGTATATTATTATAAGGATGTTTTTATAGGTACGGCCGTGTTATTTACAAGGTGGTAGGTGTTAACGACTTAGTTAATCGAGGCACAAGTACGGCAAAAGGGTCGCGCAAGCCTATACGATTGGATTGTCTATAAACGAGGATTTAAAGCTAGAGAAAGGAAAGGAGAAGAAGAGCAGCGCTGGTCAAAGTAGGGTTCTTTTATGCGGTCCTTTAGTCACGTAACCGCGAAGTTCTGCTAGTTCTGTAACTAAGTTCTACTAAGTTCTGCTAGTGCCGTAATATTACCCCCCCCTCCGTAAAAGCCTGTCCTTAGGCTTTATAGTCCATATTATGCTTATAGGGCGTTCTTATCTTTATATTCTTCTAGTAGCTTATTGTCTTCGCTATGCTAGCACTCCATTTACTTGTCTAGGTACTTTAGGGGTCCTGGTTTATTAGGGTAGCGGTTATAGAATTCTTAAAGCTTATAGGGACTGCTAATAAAGTTCTATATAGGGTACCAGGTAGGATCTAGGTCATAGCCTTTCCAACTAATACGATATTTTAACGTCCCCCTTATAAGCTTACAGGCCAGTATTTCTTTAATTTCCTATTCGTTATCGCCATTAACTTAAATCGGCAGGGGAGGTTAATTTTTTTATTTAGGTAATAGGTTATTTGCGGCTTTCTATAGTTTATCTAAAGAGAAAATAAAGTAAACTTTAATTAAATCTGAAAGCTTTACTTTATACGCGTTGCCTATCTTCTTAAGAATCTTATATAGTCCTGCCATCTAATAGTCTAGCTTACGGCTAGGTCGTTCTATCTTCTAGTTCTTTATCGTAACCTAGACCATATCTCCTACGGTAAAGTTAGGCTCTTGCCTATACTTATTCGCCTACTATTGTATTAATTTCTAAGCCTTTTCTAGATTTATATGGGCTACTATCCAGGCTTCTTCTAAGCGCTTGGCGTACTGCTAGGTTTCCTTATAAGATAGTTTTTCGCGTACAGTCTGGGGTCCTTTTAGTCTTTTCTAGTTAAAGCTTATATGGGGTAAGTAGCCCATTTCTAGCTGGATAGGGGCAAATCCTATAGAATCGTAAGGTAGGGTCGCTTAGGCGTAGTCTATTAGGGGTAGCAGTTCGGCCTAGTTATCTTAAAAGTAGTTAATAAAGGGCCGAAGTCTCTAGTCTAAGTATTGATTTACAATTTCCGTCTAACCATCTATTTAGGGGTAGTATGCTATAGAAAGCTTTAGCTTAATGCCTAAGATCCGGGTAAACTTATTCTAAAAAGCCGAAATAAATTGCGGCCTATAATCGGATATAATAGTATCTGGTAGTCCATAAATTCGGTAAACGTAGTGGATATATAATTAGGCCGCCTCTTTAGCATTAATATTCTTATAATAGGGGATTAAGAACGGGCGCTTGCCAAAGCAGTCAACTAGGATTATAACCATATTATATCCGTTATAGTCCGTAGGTAGTTTATAGAAGTCTATAAAGATATACTACTAGGGGCGTTCTAGTATTAGGAGTAGTTTTAATAGTCCTAGGGCCTTATCTTGTAGAATTATAGAATTATGGTAGTTATTATAGTTCCGTATATAGCGGTTAATATCTACAACTATTTTAGGCCAGTAATAGCGGTCGCCAATAATCTTACGGGTTTTATTTTTTTTAGGGTAGGCCGTAGAGACCTAGGTATAAGCTTTAGTAATAAGCCGGGTCCGTAAGTTCTATTTCTTAGCTACTACTAGCCGTTCCTAGTGCTTAAGTAGTCCGTTTTCGAGGGACTATAAGCTAGTAACATTCTTTACCTTTTTACGGTACTCCTATAAAGAGGGGGTCGTTCGGTTAGCCTGTAGTAGTTTATTAATAAAGTTAAGTTTAGAGGAGTTAATAGAACATATCTTGGCGCCTAAGGAGTCTGTGCTTAGTTCTACCTATATCTAGGGGTTAAGGTATTCTAGTTATAGTAGCGTCTAGGTCTATAATAAGATCTTCACAGCCATCTGGTTATCTAGGTCTTACTTACGCCTTATAAAAGCGTCTACATAGTTCATAGCGCCTAGTTTATATATAATTAAGAAGTTAAACTAAGATAGGGTATCCGCCTAGCGTGCCTACTAGGCTATAAGGGCCTTAGTTATTATAAAGTATTCTAGGGCCTTATAATCTAAAACTACCTTAATTAGCTTAGGGGTCCCCTCTAGCTGTACACGCTAGTGCTAAAAGCTAGAGATAATAGCTAGCATTTCTTTGTTATAGATATGGTAGTTTAGCTCGGCATTTATTATAGTCTTTAAATAGTATATAATAGGGTGCCACTCTCCGCCCGATTGCTTTTAGGAAAAAACACCAGCTATTACGCCATTTAAGGCATTAGTTTCTAGCATTAAGGGCCGTTCTAGGTTAAAATAGGTAAGTAGGGGAGCCGATACTAGCCGTTTCTTAAGCTTATTAAAGGCCTGCCTATATATAGCGTTAAAGTAAAAGGGCTGGTCTTTTCTAGTAAGACGGTTAAGAGGCCAGGCAATCCTACTATAGTTCTTAATAAAGCGTTAGTAGAAGTTATAAAAACCTAAAAATAATTATACCCCCTTTATGGTCCGTAGGGGTGCCCACTGGTTAATTACGGCTATCTTCTCTAGGTTGGTTTTAATTCCGTTTATACTAATAATAAAACCTAGGTACTTTATACGCTTAATACTAAATTCCAACTTCTTAATATTAACCTAGAGGCTAGCCTCGCGGAGCCGTTATAGAACTTTATAGACGTACTCCTTATATTCTAGCTCGTTCTTAGAGTAGATTATAATATTATCTAAATAGGCCGTATAGAAGTCGTCAAGGTAGTTAAAAAGTACATTATTTATATACCGCTAGTACGTAGCTAGTCCGTTAGTTAGTCCAAAAGGGAGTACCTTATATTTATACGTTCCGTAACGGGTCCAAAATATAGTAAGATCTTTAGACCTAGGGTCTATTCTAATTTGGTAAAAGGCCTAGCGGATATTAAGCTTTATAAAGACCTTAGCTCTACTTATTTGGGCTAAAGTCTTATTAAGTAGGGGTAGCGGATAGCGGTCTTTATGGGTTATATTATTTAGCTTATAGTAGTTAATATAGAAGCGGAGTCTTCCATTTAGCTTTTTAATAAAGAAAATAGGCAAGGTAAAAGGGGCTTAGCTAGGCTTAATAAAGCCCTTATTTAGGTTATTAATAAGATACTACTTTATAGCCTGCAATTCGGTAATGGATTACTTATAGAGGGGGCTAAAGCTAAGGGTGTTTTCCTTGCCCTGCTTAATCTTAATCTTATAGTTATATGGTCGGTAAGGTGGAAGTATATTAGACACTGCTTTAGAGAATACATCCTTGAATTTCTAGTATTAATAGGGCAGCTTTTGTTCTACTAGTTCCTTATCCATAAGCTTACTTTTTTATCCACTAAGCTCGCTTCCCTTTTCCTTAATTATTCAATTAACTTTGTATAAGCTCGTCGTAAAGGCAATAGTATTAGGCTAAACTAAGTTCTAGTAAAATCCTACGGCATTAATATAGCAGACATTAACTAGTAGGAGGTCCGCTGGTTTCCTTACAGCTATTTTCTAAACCGTATTTTGCGGTTTAGGGTTTATAATCTTTCTTAGCTCCTATTCTATTTTTCGCAAACTATCCCTCCAATCTATTAGTTTAGTATAACGTCTAACGTCCTTTACTATTCTTTATGGCTATATAGGGCCTAAGCTCTCTATAAGGGGCTTTTTTAGGTCACTATTAACTTCCTAGGTCTTTAATGCGGGTAGTATAATATAGGTAGTTTAGGGGCGATATAGTATACGGATCCGTTATAAATTAAGCTATATATCTTTTTTAAAGGCCTGGTCCCTACGTATAGCATTAGCCTAGTAAATAGTATTAATCTAGGGCCGTATAAGGTTTTCTATTATAATACTAATTTCTTTTATAAAGGAAGGGGTCGGGGGTAGGGTTTTGGGCTAGATAAGCCGTTTACTCCGTACGTTAAGCTATAAGCCTAAATAGGCTAGCCATTTTCGCCCTAAGATTATATTATAGCTATCTAGGTCCATAATAAGGAAGGGGACGTTATACTACCTTCGTCTGTTAACATGGAGGTAAATCCATAAGATAGTTATAATAGGTGGCCCTATCCGCCCATTATACCCGCGAATAGGAATTGGTTTAGGCAGTTCTTTAATAAGTGTATTTAAAAAGTTAGCCAGCTTTACGGCATACTAGGTGTCTATTAAGGCAAAGGCATTTGCTTTAGAGTTAGCTAAAGCAGAGGTTAAAACTTAGTATCTATTACGGAATAAAGTATAAGGGATAGTGCAGCTTCTTTTACTAACTAGCTGACCTAGATTAATATCTAATATGTTAATCCCTTTTGACCCTAAAGAGGAGTCTTCCTCTAGGGTTCCTCTTTTTTTTAACTCCGCGCTATCCTTTTAGATTAATAGAACCTCGTCCGCTCTTATACCTATTAGGTAATCCTTTATATAGTGACCTTTCTGGCCGTAAGAGAAGTAAGCTCCTTAATCACTAAGGGCCTATATACAGGAGTTGCTATACATAGGCCGAGCATTTGCTAGATCTATGGTAGGGCTAGCCGTACGGCTAGCTGCTAAATTGGCGGCGGGCTGTATAGGTAGTGCTGCGGGGGTTACTAATTATGCCAGGGCATTATGGGCCGTTTTTATATTGCTTATAGTCTGATTTAAAGGGTTTCTGGCTTTATACCGTTCGGCGCGTGCCTTAATTCAGCAAAGGCCTTAGTTAATAGCTAAGCACTAGTCCATAAGTTCCTTTAGCGTCTATATAGTAGTAAAAACTAGTAGTACGGCTCGCTATAAGTTTAGGGTAAGCTTGTTAAATAGGTCTGGCATTAAATCTTTCTAGGGAATTTAAGCCTAGCCGGCTAGGTATAGAAAGCGGGTCTAAAAGGCTAAGAAGGTCTTTATTATTTTTATATTTAGGCTTTTATAATTAAGTCAGGTGTTACGGTACGGGGGCAGTGGCTATAAGCGTATGTATTCGAGGAGTCTATAAGACGTTGCGCGATCGATCGTAAGGGTCGAGGGCGTAAGGAGGTGATATACCTACGCGTAGCTGACATAAGCTGTACGCGAGGTGTACGCAAGAGCACGGGGCTCTCCTATAGAGGCCCCTACGGTAGGGTTCCGTAATACTACCCCCCCTCCTATAAAGGCGGAGCTCCGGCGACGCTGTAGTTACTATATACATATAAAAGGGACACTTAAGGTATAGAAAAAGAAGAAAGGGGGGTATTACTAAAGGCTTAAAACAACGTTATGTAATAGGGCTTGGCATCTAAGAATCCGACTAATTAGATAACTTTAACCGCCGGTTAAAGTTCCTAAACATCTTAACGATATTCCGGTCACGTAATCGCACTTTACCGCAATTTAACGGCAATTTGCCCTTACGTAGTAATGTATAACGGTTTAACTCTATAAGGGCTCCTATAGAGGATTAGGTATAAAATCTCTACTTAAGCCCGGTTTCTATAGGTTCGCGTAGTAAAAGTCGCTAATTAGATCCTTTGCATTTTTAAAGTCTTTCCATAATTACTATTCTGGCTAATCTATATTAAATCCTGTGTATATAGCTCTGTAGTAGAGCCGTCGTCCTCTACCTTTGCCAAAGTATTTAGAGTCGATAATTCGTTTAACAGTCCACTCCTTATGGTTTTTGTCTTTGTTCTTATCTCGGATTAGTACTAGTAGGGGTTTAGGCTATATCTGCCCTAATAAGGGGTTGGGCTAATAGAGGTGTAGTAGCCATGGGTGAAATATAGGCTATATCCTATGGGTGGCTAGGGTAGGCGGGAGTTCTAGCTTATATGCGGCTCCTTTATTAATAACTTATTTAATTGGATAGGGGCCGAGGTTCTTATAATTAAGTAACTTTATAGGTTTCTATATAGAGATATTACGTATATCTAGCTATACCTAGTCGCCAACACGTATCTCCGGTAGTGGCGTTCTATAACAGTTGGCGAAGTAAGCCTACTTTACTTAAGCCCAGGCCATTTCTCCCTTATAGTAGTTAAGTAGATTTTTTATACGGTCTGCATGCTAGTCGGCAAGTAGCATCTTAAGGCGTTTTCTATATAGCAGTTTCTTATTAATAGGTTCTGGTGGCTCTATGCCGGATTAGGGGTAATAACCCTTATTTGCGAAGAACGGGGTAAGTCCTGTGGTGGTTAAGACATGGTTATTTGCTACGAATTTACCTAGTAGGAGGTAATCTACCCAGTTATCTTAACTATAGGCGACTACCTGTCATAGGTACGCTTTTATACTGGCATTAGCGTTTTCCGGTTACCCGGCAGTTTTATAGTAGAAGGATATAAATATCTTAACGGAGATGCTAAGGCGTTAATAGATTCATCTCTATACATCGGAGTTAAATTATATGCCTCGGTCGGACGTAATTAAGTTAGGTAACCTATGTAGTCAGTAAACTTTACGGAGGAAGGCGTTAGTAATATCGCTAATAGCTACGCCTTCGGTTAGGATGTAGTGGCGCTCTTTTATAAGTCGGCATATTATCATAAGGATATTCTTATAGGTACGGCCGTGTCGTTTGTAGGGTAGTAGGTTAACAACGAAATCTATGGCGATATCCGCCTATCGTTATATAGGTACTAGTAGGGGGTATAATAATCCTTGGTACTTTATATTAAAGGCCTTAGCACGCTTATAACTATGGCAGGTACCTATAAAGCATTTAACTAAGTTTGTTATCTTAGGCTAGAAGTAGTATTAGCTAAGGAGCTTATAGGTTCCTCCTTTGCCTGGGTGGCTACTTAACCAGAGGTCGTGGGCCATTTAGATTAGTTGCCGTTATAAGTTTTCTAAGTTAGGGATAAATAGGCGGCCTCTGTAGTAGAGTCTGTTCTCTTTTACTTCTAAGGCTACTATATTAATCTAGCCTAGGCTTTAGAGGTTAGTAGATAGCGTACAGGCGCTAGCGGTCTTTGCGGTAATGAGTTAATATAGTAATGAGTTAATGTAGTAATAAGTTAATAGAGGTATTATATGCCGTAGTAATAAGCTTATTGATCTTAGGAGGTAACTCTAGTTCTGTAGTACAAAGCTAAGGTACTATTAGCTCTATTATGGGTAGTATACCTAGGGCCAAATTCCGTGCTTTTAGGATTATCTATTACTAGAACTGATTTTAGGGGTCTTCTTTTAACTAAGGGAGGTCTTATAAGCGGCGTGTTAGGCTATCCGGCTTAGTATTTTATACTCCCAGTCTATATACAATTTTAAAGTTAAAACTAGAGAGGAACTCGTTCTAGCGTGCTTGGCGTTGGTTTAGCTACTTTATAGTTATAAAGTATTTAAGGTTACAATAGTCCGTAAGGACTTTAGTTGGCTAATTAAGTTCTGCTAAGGAGAGTTCCGGTTAGAATTCCTTAAATATTTATATAATTGTGAGAAGTTCCTTATTATAGATCTTATAGTTATACTTTTATAGTATAAGCTTAGACGAGTAGAATGCGACTAGGTAGAGGAGGCCGTTGTCGCCTATTTGGGAAAGGATGCCTGCGTTAACGTGGTCTAAGGAGTCGGTTTTAAGGTAGAGTTATTATCCTGGTGCGAAGTAAGCTAGGATAGGTGCTTTAGTAAAAGCATTTTTAAGGTCTTAGAACGCCTTCTTGTATTTAGGCGTCTAGGTAAAACGTAGGTGCGTTTTTCTTCCTTTTGCAAAAAGGCCCTTTATTCACATTATTGCTATAAGTGGTGCTACCACGCCTAAGAAGTTGTATATAAATTTCTAATAGAAGTTAGCAAAACTAAGGAAGGCTTATACGTCCTTAATGTAGTTAGGGGCTTGCTATTTAGTAATTGTGTATACTTTCTTAGGGTCTATACGGACACCCTTAGTAGTAATAATTAGTCTAAGGTATTTTACTTCTATGATTAAGAATTTACACTTTTTTAAATTAATATGAAGTCCTGTGTCCCTAAGGCGCTCTAGGACTTTTTAAACGTGCTTAGTATATTTAGAAGGGTCGTCTCTGTAGATAAGTATGTCGTCTAGGTACGCAAAGTAGAAGTCATTAAGGTAGTCCTATAAGGCGTTATTAATGTAGCTTTAGAAGGTGCCTGGGCTGTTATATACACTAAAGGGTATAACGGTATATTCGAATTAGCCGAAGCGTAATGCGAATGCGGTTTTCCATTTATTACCTTCCCGTATTCGGAGATAGTTAAAGGCGGTAATAATATTGAGCTTAGTATAGATTTTAGCTTAACTAAGCCGCTTAAGAGTTTCACGTATGAGCGGTACGGGGTATCGGTTCTTGATTGTGATAGCGTTAAGTTCTCTATAGTTAATATAGAATTAGATACCTCCTCCTAGCTTCTTAGTAAGAAGGATAGGGGCGGCTGCTAGGGATATGCTGGGACGAATAAATCCTTTATTAAGGTGTTTGTTGATATACTTTTTTATAATTAGAAGTTCGTCTTTAGATATTAGGTAGGGTCTCTTATAAGGTGGCATTTTTCCTTATTTAATATTAATAGTATAGTTATCGGGTTAATGTGGGGGGAGTGTATCTGCGCTTTTTTGTAAGCATATATTAATAAAGTCGTGGTATCTCTTAGGGAGGAGCTTACGGAGTTCTTTATTAGTAAGTCCTTTTTTAAGTTTTATAAACTTCTTAAAGTCTAAAGGTAAAGTCTGTGGAGTTCCGCAGGGGCGTTGTCTTTTAGAAGGTTAACTATATCTATTTTATTACTATAGAGGACGTGGTCTTATTCTTTGTTAAGCTTATATAGTTATAATTAGGAGGCTATAGCAACGGTCTAGCTTTTTCTACGTGCTATACAGTAGAAGGCCGCGGCACTTATATAGTGGTAGTTGGTTATAGGTGGGGTAATAAGGGGTTTCTTAGGTTAATATCCTGGTGAGTAAATAGCGGCGGCTAGGCTATGTCCTAAGCAAGTCTCTCTATAGTATTTAGAGTTAAAGGTTACTTCTCTCTTTTCCTAGTTAATAGCGGGGTTATATTATTTAAGCCAGCTTATTTTAAGGATAATAGGGTAGTTGGCAAGTAGTATAATATAGGCCTAGAGCTCTTTCTGGTGCCCATTTATATCTAAGTAGAGTTATACTACGTAGGTAATCTTCTATGCGGTAGAACTACCGTTAGTAAGTTATAGGGCGCGGGCTTTAATAAGGGGTAAGGTAGATAGGCTATAAGTGTACACGAATTAGGTATCTATAAATTTATTAATAGCTCCGCAGTTAATTATAGAACGGCTTTTATATTATTTTTTAGCAGTAGTTCCTATTATAGGTAAAACTATCTATTTCTGTCCGTTTATCTTTACTAAGTTATCTATTAAGCAGGCCGATATATAGATCCCTCTATTATTAGGGCGTCCTAACCCGCGACTTAGGGTAGGGACTTAGCGTTTTTCGCTTCCGTATCCGATTCTACTACTATTACTGCATCTTCGTCTTATACGGTAGTGGCGCGTAGTGACGTATTTAGTGTTCGGGGCATTAGGTTAGGTATTAGACGGCGGCTTTTAAACCTAGCTATTGGGTAGTTTAGGTTATCGCAATGATAGCCTTTTTGACGGCATCTATAGCAGCGTCCTAGTTTCTAAAGTAGCTCGCGCTCTCCATCTAGGAGTTTTTGCGGAAAGGTTAGTATAGAGAGGTCGATATTAGCTCCCGTGGTACTTAAGGTAGTAGGCGTTGGTAGCTTAGTATATATAGGTTTAGTAGGCCTAGAGGGCTTCTATAGAGAGGTCTTTAGGTAAGAGTTAGCGGTAGTAATCTAATTTAGTCGTTGTTTGATTTTCTGTAGAGCTGCTACTATATTATAAATGTTGTTGTAGTTATAGCTAGCGGCTGCGTAACTAAGGCAATAAGTAACTTTTTTAAGGAGGTCCTCCTAGTCTTTAATATTGTCTTAGGCGAGGGCTCTGGTATATTTCTAGAATTTAATATAGAATTCGTTAAATAATTTGGTAGGGCTTATCTTTAGGGCACGTAGTTTAGCTTAGTTAGTAGCTAGTAGGTCGTGGTTACGGTACATTAGGTTAAGATTATTAAGGACTTCTTAGTAGAACTGCTACTTCTAGGGGCTACTAGTCTCCTATTAGGCGAAGAGTTTGTTAAATAGTATACCTTTTATTCGCCTAATAATGTAGCCGATCTTAGTGTCTTCCGTAGGAAAAAGGCAGGCGCTCTAAATTAGTTTCTTGCGGATTTATATCTTCTAGTGGCTATATTCCTTGCGGTTTCCCTAAAAGACTAGGTGTCACAGTGCTGCAATAAAGTAGACTGAATAACTACGTTGTGGTATAAAGAGGGGAAGAAGGTGGAAAGGGGATATTGTATATAAATAGTAGGGCCGGCCGCTAAGTCGCTAGTGGTGGGCTAGCTAATAGTAGGGAACAGTACGAGACAGTATGAAATAGTATACGTTAGGTCAGTGCTATAACAGTACTCCTCTCCCCCAGATGGTTTAGTCCCTAAACTAAATAGATAACTTAAAAATAGGCAGTGTATGGGGTTGTTTATTTTCTACCGCAAAGATATTAGTTCTGCTTACCGCCCTTAACTAAGCTAATGGCGATTTTCTATGCCGGGCATGGAAAATCCTAATTGGTTAGTTTAGTGAGTAAGGTTGGCAGAACTCTATACCGCTACCTAAATTGGTCCGTGTGGCGTTTCTTGGCAAAAATTTGGCTAATTAGACAACTTTAACCGCCGGTTAAAGTTCTATGACATCTTAACTACCACAAATTTTAATGCGGTGGTCGGCCGCGACCTTAGCGTGACTTTTCCTTATCTTATACCCAGTCTGGGGGTTCTGGCTTCTTAAGGTATTGCTTATAAAAGTATTATACAGCTTATTTATAACCCTTTAGGTCTTCCTCTAGCTGCTAGGTTATATCCTTATAATATTTCCATTTAATCTTATAAGTTAGGCCCTAGGGGTCTTTGTCGTGTACATTAAGGATTTTCTTAAACTCCCATTTATCTTCTATGTTGCCGTTATTGTCTCTCTCTACTACTTGTCCTTGTATATTACGGCGCTCTATAGTATTAATATTTGCTTAGCTAGGGATCTCTTTAGTAGCTTAGAGGCGGACCTTAGATGTATAAAAGGATTTATTTACTTAGATATAGTCTAGGAGGTCTACTATAACTGCCCCTTAGTATACTGCAAGTACGGGGTATAGGCTGTCCCATTTATTATCCTATTTCTTCTTAGGTCTATTTATCTTTATATTTTCTAAGCTAACTATAACTATATTACCTTTATAGAATAACGCGCTCTTATCCCTATGGGTATTAGTATTATCTTTATAGCGTTACTATGAAATTTGGGCTAGGGCTTTAAGCTGTATTAATATCCGCTTAAAGCGGTTGGCCATAGAGTCTACGTGGAAGAACTCCTTCTTTACTTATGCTAATAGTGTTAGTGGGCGGGGGCTAGTAGGCTTAATTCTAAGGCGAGGGTTAAAGCTATAGTTTGTAAAAAACAGGGAGATGCCTATACTCTTGTTAACTTAGTTATTCGTAGCAAACTTAGCGAGCGGTAGGTAGTTAACCTAGTTATCCTATATAAAGCTAATAAAAGCATAAAGGTATTTATTTATGGCGGCGTTAATAATTTTAGTTTGGCCGTCCGTTTCTGGGTACTAGGCTAAGCTTAGTTATAAGGTTATTTTAAAGCGTTTACTTAGTTATTGCCAGAAGTCGCTAATAAATTATATGCCGTAATCGGAGATAATTGTGCTTAGTGCACCGTGGAGCTTATATACGTTATTAATAAAGCTATTAACTAACTTCTCTATTAAGAGTTCTGTTACTAGAACGAGGTGTTATATTTTAGTTAGGCGGTCTATAATAATAAGGATATATTTATATACCTTACCGTGGCGTTAGTATACTAGTAGCGTTATAATATAGTTAATTAAGATATTGGTCTATAGGCGGGCGGGTAATTCTAGTAGCTTTAAAAAACCAGGCGGGGTAGAATAGGGGGTCTTAGTGCGAAAGTATAGGGCATAGTTTTTAATAAAGGTAGCCGTAAACTAGGAGATTCCTAGCCACTAGTATATTCGGTTTAAGAGGTTAAGAGTTTTAACCTAGCTAGGGTAACTAGCGGGGCCGCTGCTATAAGAGCGATGGGTAACTTTTAGGTGGAGGTCTAAGGCGTTAGGGATAAAGAGATGTTAGTGGAAGTAGATCTATCTGTTAACGATACTATATTCTAACTTATCGCAACAGAGTAATTTCCTAATTTTCTTTAGCTAACGGCGAGCTTTCCGATTACGTAGGGCTGCTACTATATCTCTTATGAGTTTATTCTCCTAGTATCCTAGCCAGATTAACTCGTCTAGTAACTTTTTAGCTATTTTAGGGTCTAGAGCGGCTATAAACTCCGCGTCATTAGAGTTACGGGACTTGTATAGTAATTCTTCTAAGATTATAGGGTTAACTTTCTGGGGCGGTATAACGACTTGGGCTTAGTAGCGGAGGCGTTTGTTATTAGCGTCCTTAGGCCTTATTCCTGGTAGCTAGCTTAGGGCGTTAGGGAGTATAGCTTTGCTACTAGGTCTATATATAATTATAAAGTTAAACTATAAAAGGAACTCTGCCTACTAGACTTGGCGCTAGTTTAGCTGCTTAGTAGTTATAAACGTCTATAGGTTCTTATAGTTAGTAATAATTTTAAATAGCTCCTTAGTCCCTTGCAGCTTAGGACGCTATTCCTCTAAAGCCTTAATAATAGCTAGGAGTTTTTTATTATAGATCTTATAGTTATATTCTGGCGCGGAGTGCTTTATAGAGAAGAATGCGACTAGTTTTAATTTTCTATTATTATTGTGCTGGGAAAGAACTCCGCCGGAAGCCCAATTTAATACATCTATCTCTACTACTGTTTTCTTCGTGTAGTTATAGTATGTTAGTACTAGTGCTAAAGTAAAGGCTCCCTTAAGGGCCTTAAACGATTTGGCTTGTTCTAGTCCCTATAGCCATCTAATATTCTTCTTTAAAAGTTTTATTATAGGTATAGCGATAGCAGAGTAGCCTTAGATAAATTATTAGTAGAAGTTCGCGAAGCCGAGAAATTATTATAGTTCTTTAATTAATGTCGGGTCCTTCTATTCCTATAAGGCCTATATCTTCTTAGGGTCTATAGTTATGCTATTAGTTAAGATAATTAAGCCAAGGTATTTTGTTTTAGTAGAGTAGAACTTAGACTTATTAATATTAATCTAAAGTCCAGCATTGCCAAGTCTTTAGATGACTTTATTTATATACTTAGTATACTTAGCGCGTATTTTAGAAAAGATAAGGACGTTATTAAGGTAGGCAGTACAGTAGTTATTAAGGGCGTTGTGTAGAATATGGTTAATATAGTTTTAGAATATAGTAGGTGCGTTATAAAGGCTAAATAGTATAACTAGTATCTTATAGAGTTTAAACCGGGTAATAAATGCTATAAGCTACTTATAGCCCTCTGTAATCCGGATCTGGTTAAACGCAGCAATTATATTAAGTTTAGTAAAGTACTTAGCGCTATAAAGTGCGTTAAGTGTCTCACGGATTAGTAGCAGTAGGTATTAATTCTTAATAGTAACTGTGTTTAGGCCTTAGTAGTTATAGCAGATTTATACACTACCGCTAGGCTTAGTAGCGAGGAGGAGTAGTGCGGTAGCTAGTNAGGTTNATTNGCGGATAAAACCCTTATCTAGCATCTTATTAATCCACTTCTTTATATACCTAAGTTTAGTAGGTAAGAGTGATCTATTTTTATAATATAGGGCCTAGTTTCTAGGGGTGATTTTAATTTTATAGTCCTATAGTTGGTAAGGGGGCAGCTTATCTATATTTTTAGGGAGGAAGTGCTTAATATATTTACTAAACTCCTTTAATAGGCGTTGTAGAATGTCTTCGCGGGTTAATCCTGGTTTACCTTTTAGAAAATTTTTAATATTAGTGTTAACTATCTTCCAACGTAAAAGCTCGGGTTTAGTTTTTAGATTTATCTTAAGGAAGTTATAGAAATAGGGGGGAAGCGCTTTATAGGCTTCCTTTATTATATAGTTGCCTTCCACCAGCCGGCGGAAAGACCTTTTTAATAGGTTCGGTACTTCTATTAGGCCTATAGGCAGCTCTTTAAGCAGCTGTCGGTGTTTATCTTATTTAACTAGTTCTACTAGCTCCGCTATATAGATCCTTATTACCTTTATGTCTTTTTATTTATAGAACTGGGTAAAATTAATAGTATAAGTGTATTTAATATCGTCTAGGTTAGGGCGTGTCTAGCTCTCTAGTGCTATGGCTAGGCTAGTACGGCTCGGTCGGCCTAGGGGGGCGGAAACAAGGCGGCGGCCCTGTACGGTACGCGCGGGAGATAGGTGTGAGGTTGGGCGTTACGGTGGCGCGGTTTTTATTATCTAGGTCTTAGTAGTTCTATAGCCAGTCCTTACTATAACGCGAGCTATAGTATATGTATATAGTATATAGCTTAGTTTTAGGTGTCGGGCTAGGCGGCTAGGGTTTAAATAGTGCCTAGGTTAGGGTTAGTTTCTTAGTAATAGCGGCGCGAAGCGGATCTTCTTCCTTAGTCTCAGCAGGGCTAGCTAGCCCGTCGTTTTAGTCTTAAGTACTAGGTTAGTCCAGTCTTCTACTATCTTATTTCTTTGCAGCTGTATAAGCTCCCCTTTATTAGGAACGTCTTTTACTATTAGGGCTTTATATATAGTTCTAGGCACTAGGCTTAGTAGTGCTAAGTGTCTATATAGGGCGTCCCTGCTAACGTCGGCTATCCCCTATAGGAGGTAGTGACTAAAGTAGTAGTCTAAGTTAAAGTAGATCTTAAGTTTCCTAAAGCTGGGACGGGGCTTATGCTTCTGAAGCCAGGGTATACCTAAGATAATTAGGGTAGTAGGCGAGAGTTTAGTAATAAAAAAGAGCATGGCTTTAGTATAGAGGCCAATTAACATTTAGGCGGTGAAGTAGTCTGTAATAAGCGAAGTTAAGATACTGTCTATAAGGCGCAGTGGCCTAGGTGCTAGCAGCTTCTTAGTTATAATATTATACTTTTTTATAATAGACTCTGTATTAGCAAATGCTATTATAATACTACCGGAGTTTACTAGACTTACTATATTAATATAAACTTAGGGGTATAGGTTATATAATAAGGAGAGTTGGGTTTAAATAAGGATTAATTTTTTATTACTATTTGCTGATCTAAAATTAAGTAGTAGTTTACTAATAGAAAGGACTAATTAATCTAGTAATAGGGACCTAATCTTCTCGTCTTCCTCCTTATATGGTTTAGACCCTTGGGCGTAACTTAGTCTAAGGGTCTGCCTTTTAACGACTAGGGTATAGAGCTGTCTTGGCGGGGCGGTCTAGTGTCCGTCTAGCTAGCGGTGTCTATTTCTGTTTTGGTTAGGGTATAGGAAAATAATACCTTACTAATAACGTGGCCGTATTTATATTCGCTAGCGCGAAGTCGCTAATACTAGGCGTTATTAACGGGTTAGGCTCCTATATAGGGTATAGTTTGGAGTAACTAAGCCATAGGATTAAAGGGGGGGGGTTATCCGCCGCGGCTATAATAGGCTCCGCGGTTACCGCGTTTATAATGGACTCTATAATTACCGCGTCCATGGTTATTTATTTACGTTATTTAATAGGGTAGTATTAGGACTGGGTTTACTATCTTAGTAGGGTTATAGGCATCCTTTTAGTAGCCGGGTAGGCTATAGGCAAGGTATAGTCTATTATTAACGCGGCGCTTGCGCTCTATATCTAAGATTCTATTAAGGTCTATAGGTTTTCTAGTTACTACTAGGGTTAGGGTTAATATAGGGGCAGGGGCTTAGGCAGGTAGGCGGTAGTTAACGTTCTTTTTAAGATTAGCTTAGTATATATGGTTTGCGAGGTTCTTAGCGAATATATCTATCTACTTACTCCAACCTATATAGTTACTATCGTTAATTTTATAGGCTAGTTTAAGTACTAGCTCTTCTATCTTTGGAGAGATAAACTTTTAAAGTAGGTCCACCTTCTATTTATCTGTTTTCTTGGCGCGGACTATTAGCTTATTAAGCTCTCCCTTCTAGGACTAGTAATTACGCTCGCCTTAGGGGAAATAGTTAAGCTTATTTTTTGCGACCTAGGTTATATTAAGGACCTTATAGTGGGCAGTAAGGTCTTTAAGCATATCTTCCTTAGTAGGCCATTTCCACGTAGATATATTATTTGGGTTCTTATATATAAGCTCTAGGCCCTACTTAATAAACTCATAGGCCTTGTCCTTTAGTATGTCCGAGATATAAAGGATCTAGAACTAAACTATGTTAAAGTAGTCCTAGTCCCGGTTAAAGACTCCCTTAATCTTAATATGCCAGGTCTTAAAATTAGCTTATCATTTTAGCGGGGTGCCTTTTCCGCTAAATATTGGCGGGTCTTTAGATCTCCGTTTTTTTGCTAGGTTACTACCATTATTATAGGGGTTGATTATTTTAGAACGGTAATAGTTTCTGCCTAAGAGTTAATAGTTCCTATCTAGGAAGCGGTGAGGGCACTAAGGTTTTTATTAGCTTTCTTATTGGCGGTGTTTGTGTTATATATATACTATAATCCTGCTTTAATATTATTAAGGAACTTATTGGTATAGTCGACAAGGGTAAAGTAAGCTTTGCTGGGCTTAAAGGTCTTAAGGTATAATAGGGAGCGGCGGATTGTCTACATAATATTAGGGTATATCTCTGTAAATAGGTCTGCGAAAACGTTATAGGGGTTCTAGGTTTCGGCCATTTCGGCGTTATTAGTGTCGCCTATCTAGGCGCTAGGTAAAAACTAAGGATTGTTCTAAGACTATGCTAGGGACGTATCGGTTTTAGTAAAGGTACACATAGGTCGCGATTGCTCTGGGGTGGAGGTTAATTGGCTAGGGTATAGGGAATTAGTGATCGCGATAGGGCGCAAATTAAAGATACCACAAACTGTTACAGTGCTGTAATAAAGTAGACTGAATAACTACGTTATAGTATGAAGAGGGGAAGAAGGTGGAAAGGGGGTATTATATATAAATAGTAGGGCCGGCCGCTAAGTCGCTAGTAGTGGGCTAGCTAATAGTAGGGAACAGTACGAGACAGTATAAAATAGTATGCGTTAGGTCAGTGCCGTAACACTAGGGGATTAGGGTAGCGTATATTAGACCCTACGGTAGCAGTTTAGGTCTAATTATTATGGCTTTTATTATTGCTACTTTGGTAGGGGTTCTTATTAGGTAAAGCTGCTTAGCGCTAGCCCTCCGTTAAGCGTTAAGTAGGTAAAGTTACTAGGGGCGTAAAGACTTAGGTGGCGTTATATGTAGTAAAGAGGTATCTAGCGTTGTTATAAATGTACTTATTAAGCTAAGATTATAGGTATTTAATTATGCCTTCTTTTTTAGTAACTGTAGTAATTAGTACAATCTCAGCCTTCTTTAACTATTGGACGTCGTGTTTAGATACATAGAGGTTATCTTTAGTTTCTTAACGTGTGTTATCGGTGAGCGCCTTACGAGCTTATAGGTCTTAGATAATATCGCAATCTTAGGTAGTACGCATCTCGGCTTATATAAGCTTTAGGTAGTAGTTCTATAGAAGGCGGTAGTATTTATTAGGGTCTTGTGCTACTATTTTTACAAACATCTTAGCGTCTTGTATTTTAATTTTAATAGGTAGTAGCCCTTCTGTTTACTTGTCCGTAGTTATATAGTTAATAAAAGATAAGATATTATTAGTGTCCGTCTCCTTAGGGGTTAAGGCTAAGGCTAATAAATTAAATTCTCCTGGGATTGATTGGTGTTGTAGGTTAAGTATAGGTATTAGGTTATTCTTTAGGTTTAATATAGTAGCTAATAAGGAATATTGTCTTACTATTATGGGTTCCTTAGAGGTATAAAGTAAGGTAATTCGTAGACACGCTGCTTCTAGCAGCGCCTATAGTATTACAGAGACGTAGAATTGGTCGTAGGCTAAGCGTCGGTAGTAAAAAGGCGCAACGTAATGTTATGGTACGGGGGCAGTGGCTACAAGCGTATGTATTCGAGGAGTCTACAAGACGTTGCGCGATCGATCGTAAGGGTTAAGGGCGTAAGGAGGTGATATACCTACGCGTAGCTGACATAAGCTGTACACAAGGTGTACGCGAGAGCACGGGGCTCTCCTATGGAGGCCCCTACGGTGGGGTTCCGTAATATCAGGCGTTTTATACTTTAAAGGGGTCCTTATAAATAGAAGATAGGTACATAATTATCTCTTCTCTAGAGAGGAAGGGATCTGCTAAGTCCTATATATATTAAGGACGTAGGTGCGTCTATACGTCCCCGCCGGTACGGCCGAAGACATAAGCCATTTTAGCCTAAGTAGTAGGGAAGTAGTCCGTATTAACTTCGAGCTTATCCTACAATTAAAGCTTCCAATTATTAAATATAGGGTTGGTTTTGTTTATAAGTAATAGGGGGTCCGCAACCTTCGCGGACCGCAATAATACTAATACTATACGTTAGGCTAGGGCCTTAAGGACTATAGCAAGTCTCTAGGTATCTAATAACTCTTCGCTAGGTATAAGGGGTTCTCTAGCTTTAAGCAGCTCTTAAAGTTATTTGATTTCGGCATTGGCTGCTATAAGCTTCACCTAGGAGTTTAAGTCAGTTACTGTTTTACTATTAGAGGTATTTAAGGGTCCTACGGCTGCTTTGCCGGCCGCTGTAGTTCTTCGCATAGTGATACGGTTATTAGGGTAACTTTTAGTAGGATTCTGCAGGGGTTCTGGTCTATGCGTGTTCTATAGATCTTATTATTCTTTTTTATTCTTCTAGTTCTGTTTTATTCTTCGAGTTCTAGTAATAGTCTTTAGGTCTACTTCTATATTCTATTCTTATTTATAGTCCGTAGATATTTTTTAAGTTCCTTCTTAGGAAGAAGAGTAGACGAGCTTTAGATAATATTAGCGACTTAGTTAATCGAGGTATAAGTATAGCAAAAGGGTCGCGCAAGCCTGTATGATTGGATTGTCTATAAACGAGGATCTAAAGCTAGAGAAAGGAAAGGAGAAGAAGAGCAGCGCCGGTCGAAGTAGGGTTCTTTTATACGGTCCTCTAGTCACGTAACCGCGAAGTTCTGCCAGTTCTGCAACTAAGTTCTGCCAAGTTCTGCTAGTGCCGTAACAGTAGGTTAATAACGAAATTTATAGCAATATCTGCCTATTATTGTATAGGTACTAGTAGAGGGTATAGTAGTCCTTAGTACTTTATATTAAAGGCCTTAGCGCGCTTATAACTATAGTAGGCGCCTATAAAGCGTTTAACTAAGTCTATTATTTTTAGCTAGAAGTAGTATTGGCTAAGAAGCTTATAGGTTCCTCCTCTACCTAGGTAGCCGCTTAATTAGAGGTTATAAGCCATTTAGATTAGTTGCCGTTGTAAATTTTCTAAGTTAGGGATAAATAGGCGACCTCTATAATAGAGCCTGTTCTCTTTTACTTTTAAGGCTACTATATTAATCTAGCCTAAGCTTTAGAGGTTAATAGGTAGCGTATAGGCGCTAGCGGTCTTTGCGGTAATAAGTTAATATAGTAATAGGTTAATAGAGGTATTATATACTATAGTAATAAGCTCGTTAATTTTAGGAGGTAACTTTAGTTCTGTAGTATAAAGCTAAGGTATAATTAGCTCTATTATAGGTAGTATACCTAGGGCCAAATTTCGTGCTTTTAGGATTGTTTATTATTAAAACTAATTCTATCTCTTTATACACGTGATTTTTTGTCAATTTTTTAATTGGTGGCTGTAGCTTAGGGGCCTATAAATAGCGGGCTTATTTTCCAGCTTTTATAAGCTGTTTTTACTGTAAAAAGGTAGGAAAAATAGCCCTAAACTTGCAAGCCCATAGTCCAACTAGCGAAGGTGCATACTTATAAGAAGTAGGGCATAAGCTATATATATAAGGTGAAGCAGCGAACGCTTAGGTAGGCGGGTAAATCAACAGCAGCTTTAATTAATAAGAACTAGCATATTTGAATTTAATTAAATGATGTTATTACTGCTTAAAGTTCTTAATAAAGAGACTTTAAGCCGTGCGCCGTAGGTTACGTAACTCCCTATAGACCCTATTATCTATCTCTTTATACACGTGATTTTTTGTTAATTTTTTAATTAGTAGCTGCGGCTTAGGGGCCTGTAAATAGCGGGCTTATTTTCTAGCTTTTATAAGCTATTTTTACTATAAAAAGGTAGAAAAAATAGCCCTAAACTTATAAGCCTATAGTTTAAAGAGAGCGAAGTATAACCGCAGCTAAATTAGAAGAAAATGTGTGTAGAGAAATATATTTTAGGTGTTAGCCTTATACATAAGGCTAAGTTAAAGAGAACGCTAGTGAGGTACCTAGTTGAAACCTCCGTAAAAGGCGGAAGGCGTTAGCCTATAAGGTTAAGTAATAAAGGCGGAAGGTATCTAATAACCAGCAGCCTAGGCGTTAAACCTCCTTATTAGAGAAGCCGTGGTCTAGGGTATATTGGGCCGCGCCCCTACGGAAGCTATAACCTATATACTATACGGCTTAGATACTATAGAGGGTTAGCCTTAATTTAAGCATCCTCCGCGCGTATAAGGCGGAGAACGCCGCGCTACTAGATGCGGTAAATAGCGGCGCGGAGGAAGCCTAGGGGTCTAGGAGAAAAAGCCTCTATAGTACTACTATAGGGCAAACCGCGTTAAACGTGGCGGCTACTATAATTTAAATGCCCTGCTTGTCCTTATTGGTCTTACTCTATTTAAGACGGAAGGTAAGGTAATCTCTAAAGGGGCTAATCTGTACGTCTAAGCGGGTAGCCTTAGTTACGGCAAATAACGGTTTAGACCGTTGCTTATTAGTATAGAAGATCTCGCCTATATAGAGGCACCCTATAAAGGCGAGGCAGAAGGCGGCGTTAGTATTTACCCCTTAGATTAAGTTGCTGCTAGTCGCGATCTTAGCGAGGATACTATATAAGATTAGCAACTTCGGAGTAGCTTCTTTTAGGCTAAGGTTAAGAGAGGTTGCCCTATTTAGTATACGATAAAGTAACACATTCTTAAATACTATAACTAGGAGAACGTAGTTAACGTATATAGAGCGGATCGCGGTAAGGTATAAGCGTATGGTCTTTAAAGCTACCCTACCTATATACGGAGAACTATTGCCATATATCCTCTGTACTACCTATTCTATAAGGTTAGGTAACTAGGCTAGGTATAGCGCTACAGCCCTTATAGTATAGAAGAACTCCTATAACTTTATACCTAAGGTGTACGTCTTACAGGTGCTAGGCTTAATGCCGTGCTATAAGAGGCTTAAAACCAAGTGAGATTGGCCTAATTAGGTAATAAACGCAGGCGGCGGGCCCGGTAGGTCAATTAACGAGCCTAAAGATAAGCCGTTAGCACTAAGAGATCGATTTAAAGATAGAGATTTTTAGCTATAGCCCAGTTAAAGCGGGAGAGTACGTCAGCTAGTGTATTATCTTTAGATAAAATCTAGGAAGATTATAACTGGATGTTAAATGCGGCAGCTTAGAGTAAGATTTATTAGAGAAGCAAATTAGTAGGGCCTTTAAGCACTATATTTTATAGGCCTATAAGGGCGATTATATTGTCTGTATGGACGTAAATAGATAAATATTACTAGGTAGGGCTCCATTTCACAAATACGTCAGTAATAGTAAGTACTTTAAGTATATTAATGTGGGCATAGAGGTGCTTAGGGGCAGGGGATACTATAAAGAGGTTATCTTATAGCAGCGCGGAAGCATAAGGGCGCTATTAACTATAAGGAGTAGAATAGGTCTTAGCGGAAAAGTAGCCTAGGCAGCTATAGAAGAAGCTAGCATAACCGTATTTAGATAAGGCGTCCGTAAAGAGATAGATTTAGGGGTAAGTGACGTCCTCCTAAAAGAAACGAACCCTATTTTAAAGCGCTAGGGCTTTACTCCACTAAGCTAGGTTAAAGATTACTGCCGGCAGGATAGGCAAAGTACGGCGGTTTATAAGAGAGAAAGCTATAATAAGGTCCCATAGCGATCTTAAGTAAAATCGCCCTAACTAGATAACTTTTACGGCCTAGGCGAGGCTGTCTCTAAATTACTAGCACTATTTAAGAGAGACTTAGGGCCTAAGGACAAAGGAGGTAAGTAGATCTTATAGTGCTATCTGCTTAGTAGGGCTAAGGGATAGAAAGAAGGTATTAGTATTAATCTAATAGCCTAATACATCTGACACCGTGCCATAAGAGTCTTTTATGGCGTTAAAAGGGAAACTAAGTAGTATAATTATAAAGTTATATACGCGAACTATCGGTGCATAGCTAGTATCTAGGCGTAAGATAAATATAAAGTTATTTAGATAATAAACTAGTGCAAAGAAGGCGATAATTGGATAGAGGCGGCGTTTAAGGACCTAATATAGGGCTTCTACAAAGAGGTTAAAGAGGAAGGGCGTAGTGGCTAGACTAAAGGGAAGGCAGCATTTAACGTATATTATCTTCTCCCACTTAAATCCTAGTAGGCGTTAATCGGTAATAGTAACTAGGATATTCCGAAAAGCGTCTTTAAGATCGCGTTTAAGGATAACGGCGCCTCTTCTAGCGAGGAGGATAAGCGCTAGAATGTCGTCTACGGTGCTATAAGCGAGGGTAGAGTGGGCCTCTAGGATAGCAGCGTTAATAAAAAGTCCTTGGCAAGGCTTAGGCGAAAAAAGATTATAAATATAGCGGAAGGTTTTATCTAGCTTAGGCATAAGTCCTAAGGGGAAGTAGTAGGTCGCTTTAGGTAGACGAATAGTAATACGGCCAATGGGCAGATCGGTAGCAATCTTTATAGTAATTACCCTAGGGTCGGCATTAAAAGGGAGTTAATATAAACACGTATGCGCTAGTAGTAAGGCAGTAACTCTAATCCGCGCGCCATACATTAGGATACCCTTAATTAGGGGGCTAAGATCTCTAGGGTATAGGAGTAGCTTATCCCTCCAGGCTAATACGTTTAATAGCGATGGTGAAGTATAAAGTAGATACCCTAGGGTAAACGTCTTAAATCTTGGCGTTAAATTTAGGCGTAAAGGGGGTATAAATTATTACGGAGACCCCTTATAGTTTTTTTTAATGTAATTCCCTCTATATATTTTATAGAGATATTAATAGGAACATAGTAATTTAAAGTATGGCTGGCCCGTATTCTAATTACCGCATATCTAGCCCTATAGGGATAAGGTAGATATATCTACCTAAGGGCGTTTTAATAATAAGCTATTATAGGAGGATAATGGGGCCGGGCATAGAGTGGCAAAGTTATAATTAGCTGTTTATAGTTTAATAGGGATGGCCTAGTTAGTAGGGTTAGTTTAACTAAGCCTTATAGCTCTCTAGTAGATAACTATAGCTAAATTAAGGATGCTATTCCAGATAAACTGTGCGGAGAAGCCTATAATGGCTTAGTAAAATTTTGCCATTGTAATAGCTAAGGGGGTTAATATAGCCCAGAGGGTTTAGATAATAATACTATAGTTAGTAAAGCCCTTAAGCTAAATACCTATGGAGGAGAAGTCCTTTCTAGAGCTATTACTGGAGGCAATAACTCTTCTATCTACCGTTAACTCTATTTAATTAGAGTTAATCCTAAACGGATTATTGCGTAGCTTTACAAGGTTCTCTAGAATAAATATACCCTTTTAGATTACGGCAACTTCGGAAACTAAGATCCCAGGAAGAAGCAGGTCTAGGCTCTTTACTATAGGAGAAAGAGAAGACTTACCAGAGTTAACCTCTACCGCGTTAATTATAGTAGGGTTCTTCTTAATAGCGGCGAGCCAAGCCTAGTATATTTCTTCTATGGCTAACTTTACCTAGGCTATAGAAGCAGTAAGTGCTTTAAGGGTAGCCTAGTTTAAAGCTGCCTTATAAGTACGCTCCTGCTTATAGTCTTTTAGCTCTTGTTTATAAATGTCCTATAGGCGCTTTTTGGCTACCGTTACGGCTATAGCAGAGGGCGTAGGGGCTATAGTCACGGAGGGGCGACATGTCTGCGAGCCTTTGCTATTGGGAACGCAAGAATAAGAGCATATGCTATATACGGGGGCGTCTTTAAAAGGGTCTGTTATACGGAGTAGACAAAGGGGAGTAATAGCAACGGCCTAAATTTGAGGCTTTAAGGGAGGAGACTCGATAGTTAAATAAGATTAGGATAAATAAATTAACAGTAGCTTTAATTAACGAGAACTAGCATATTCGAATTTAATTAGATAATGTTGTTGCTGCTTAAAGTTCTTAATAAAGAGACTTTAAGCCGTGCGCCGTGGGTCACGTAACTCCCTATAGACCCTATTATATAGGGGTTATCTTTAAACTAAGGAAGGTCTTATAAGCGGCGTATTAGGCTATTAGGTTTAGTACCTTATACTCCTAGTCTATATATAATTTTAAAGTTAAAACTAGAGAGGAACTCGTTCTAATATACTTAGTGTTAGTTTAGCTACTTTATAGTTATAAAGTACTTAAGGTTGCAATAGTCTGTAAGGACTTTAGTTAGCTAGTTAGGCTCTACTAAGAAAAGTTCTAGTTAAAATTCTTTAAACGCTCGTATAATTATAAGGAGTTCTTTATTATAGATCTTATAGTTACACTCTTATAGTATAAGCTTAGCCGTCGAAATCGGACTCTGTACCTGTACGTGGTGACGGCTACGAACCTAGTCTTCGAAGTTCAGATCCAGAGCCAACGCAGAGACGTCGCACAGCGTGCGGACAGGACCGGTGGTGGTTGTAGGCGTTAAGGGCGGTGGTGAAAAATTTTCAGATGGTGAGATCTTAAAAACCACTACTGTTGGCTCTCTACAGTACGATGACTACTACATTCTCCTATCTAGGGCACCTGTACAATCCAACATGGATACACAGTATTCGATATCATCCCCCGTCCCCTAGTAGAAAGTATTAACGACCTTATATTAACGAATAAGTAAACGTAAACGAATAAACAAACAAGCAAATATACGGCCCCTCCTAACCCCTAGGGCGATCGCCCGCGGAGCATGCGGTCACTCGCCGTACTACTATAATACTACTAAAAGCAGTAGCTAGATAACCCCGTACGGTTTTCCTTATCTCCTCTTAACGGAGTAGTGCCCTTAGAGAGGGCCTAGTGACTAGGGCCTAGGCATAAAAGATACCTAGATACATACACACACATCCCGCTTTTGTCTTTTAGTATTAGGATAGTAGAACGGATAAATCCCCCTTACGCCTTCAATAGGCCTTAGGGGGGGGGGAGGCATGGCGTATATGGCAATGGTTAACAAGAGACAGTATATAGGGGGTGGTTAAGATATAGGGTATAACTATAAGCGTACAGCAATCGATCGGCAAGGCCTAGCTAGGACGTAGTGAACCCTAGCTCTGGATAAGCTAGAGAAGGAAGCAGTGGTTCCTAAGGAGTTCGAAACATCCAAGGAGGAGGACGTAGCTATAGGCCCGTAGGGCCGCGGCTACGTACAGGCATGGCAATTCGGGGTTTTTCATCCTACTAAGGTGGCTTATAGGGTTTTTCCTCCCCCAATATATTAGGGGTTTTCTTCCTGTAAATTTATAAGTTTCCCCTGTGTATAGAGTAGTCTGCGTGGGCCGCATAGGATCCGTATCAGACGTTAAGTAATAAATAAATTAATTATAGTATAAGCTTAGATAAGTAGAATGCGACTAGGTAAAGGAAACCGTTATTACCTATTTAGAAAAGGACGCCTACGTTAATGTGGTCTAAGGAGTTAGTTTTAAGATAAAGTTATTGTCCTAGTATAAAGTGGGCTAGGATAAGTGCTTTGGTAAAGGCATTTTTAAGGTCTTAGAACGCCTTCTTATATTTAGGCGTCTAGGTAAAGCGTAGGTACGTTTTTCTTCCTTTTATAGAAAGGCCCTTTATTTATATTATTGCTATAAGTGGTGCTACTACGCCTAAGAAGTTATATATAAATTTCTAATAGAAGTTAGCAAAACTAAGAAAGGCTTATACGTCCTTAATGCAGTTAGGGGCTTGCTATTTAGTAATTATATATACCTTCTTAGGGTCTATATAGACACCCTTAGTAGTAATAATTAGTTTAAGGTATTTTACTTCTATAACTAAGAATTCGCATTTCTTTAAGTTAATATAAAGTCCTACGTCCCTAAGGCGCTATAGGACCTTTTAAACGTGTTNNGTATGCTTAAAAGGGTTATTANTATAAATAAGTATNTNGTCNAGGTACGCGGAGTAGAAGTNATTAAGGTAGTTCCGTAAGGCGTTATTAATATAGCTTTAAAAGGTGCCTGGGCCGTTATATACGCTAAAGGGTATAATAGTATATTTAAATTAGCCGAAGTATAATATAAATACAGTTTTCTATTTATTACCTTCCTGTATTCAGAGATAGTTAAAGGCAGCAATAATATTAAGCTTAGTATAGATTTTGGCTTAGTTAAGCCGCTTAAGGGTCTCCCGTATAAGCGGTACTGGGTATTAGTTTTTAATTATAATAGCGTTAAATCCTTTATAGTTAATATAGAATTAAATACCTCCTTTTAGCTTCTTAGTAAGAAGGATAGGGGCGGCTGCTAGTAATATGCTAGGACGAATAAACCCTTTATTAAGGTGCTCGTTAATATACTTTCTTATAACTAAAAGTTTGTCTTTTAATATTAGGTAGGGTCTCTTATAAGGTAGCGTTTTTCCTTATTTAATATTAATGGTATAGTTATTAGGTTAATATAGGGGGAGTATATTTACGCCCTTTTATAAGTATATATTAATAAAGTTATAGTACCTCTTAGGGAGGAGCTTGCGGAGTTCTTTGTTAGTAAGTCCTTTTTTAAGTTTTATAAACTTCTTAAAGTCTAAAGGTAAAAGTCTGTAGAGTTCCGCAGGGGCGTTATCTTCTAGAAGGTTAACTATATCTATTCTATTACTATAGAGGATATAGTTCTATTTTTATTAAGCTTATATAGTTATAATTAGGAAGCTATAGTAACGGTTTAGCCTTTCCTACGTACTATACGGTAGAAGGCCGCGGCACTTATATAGTAGTAGTTAGTTATAGGTAGGGTAATAAGGGGTTTCTTAGGTTAATATCCTAGTAAGTAAATAGAGGTGGCTAGGCTATATTCTAGGTAAGTCTCTCTATAGTATTTAGAGTTAAAGGTTGCTTTTTTCTTTTCCTAGTTAATAGTGGGGTTATATTATTCGAGCTAGCTTATTCTAAGGATAATAGGGTAATTAGTAAGTGGTATAATATAGGCTTAGAGCTTTTCCTAGTGCTTATTTATATCTAAGTAGAGTTATACTATATAGGTAATCTTCTATATAGTATAACTACTGTTAGCGAGTTATAGGGCGCAGGCTTTAGTAAGGGGTAAGGTAGGTAGGTTATAAGTACGTATAAGTTAGGTATTTATAAATTAGTTAGTAGCTCCGCAGTTAATTATAGAACGGCTTTTATATTATTTTATGGCAGTAGTTCCTATTATAGGTAAAACTATTTATTTCCGTCTATTTATCTTTACTAAGTTATTTATTAAGCAGGCCAATATATAGATCCCTCTATTATTAGGGCGTTCTAACCTATAACTTAGGGCTAAAACTTAGCGTTTTCTATTTCCGTATTTAATTCTACTACTATTACTATATCTTTATCTTATATAGTAGTGGTATATAGCGACGTATTTAGTGTTTAGGGTATTAAGTTAGGTATTAGGCAGCAGGTACTAAACCTAGCTATTAGGTAGTTTAGGTTATCGCAATAATAGCCTTCTTAATGGTATTTATAGCAGCGTCCTAATTTCTAAAGTAGCTCGCGCTCTCTGTTTAGGAGTTTTTACGAAAAGGTTAATATAGAGAGGTTAATGTTGGCTCTAGTGGCACCTAAGGTAGTAGGCGTTAGTAGCTTAGTATGTATAGGTTTAATAGGCCTAAAGGGCTTCTGTGGAGAGATCTTTAAGTAAGGGTTAGTAGTAGTAATCTAATTTAGTTGTCGTTTAATCTTCTATAGGGCTGCTACTATCTTATAAATATTATTATAGTTATAGCTAGCGGCTGCATAACTAAGGCAATAAGTAACTTTTTTAAGGAGATCCTCTTAGTCTTTAGTATTATCTTAGGCGAGGGCTCCGGTATATTTCTAGAATTTAATATAAAACTTATTAAATAATTCGGTAGGGCTTATCTTTAGGGCATATAGTTTAGCTTAGTTGGTAGCTAGTAGGTTATAGTCGCGGTATATTAAGTTAAGGACTTTTTAGTAAGACTACTACTTCTAGGGGCCACTAGTCTCCCATCGGGCGAAGAGTCTGTTAAATAGTGTACCCTTTATTCGCCCGATAATATAGCCAATCTTAGTATCTTCCGTAGGAAAAAGGCAGGCGCTCTAAGTTAGTTTTTTGCGGATTTATATCTTCTAGTAGCTGTATTCCTTGCAATTTTCTTAAAAGACTAGGGGATTAGGGTAGCGTGTATTAGATCCTATAGTAGCAGTTTAGGTCTAATTATTATAGCTTTTATTATCGCTGCTTTAGTAGGGGTTCCTATTAGGTAAAGCTGCTTAGCGCTAACCCTCCGTTAAGTATTAAGTAGGTAAAGTTGCTAGGAGCGTAGAGACTTAGGTGGCGTTATATATAGTAAAGAGGTGTCTAGTATTATTATAAATATGCTCGTTAAGCTAAGATTATAGGTATTTAATTATGCCTTCTTTTTTAGTAACTGTAGCAATTAGTATAATCTTATTCTTCTTTAACTATTAAACGTCGCGTTTAGATACGTAGAGGTTATTTTTAGTTTTTTAATATATATTATTGGCGAGCGCCTTATAAGCTTATAGGTCTTAGATAATATTATAATCTTAGGTAGTACGCATCTTAGCTTATATAAGCTTTAGGTAGTAGTTCTATAAAAGGTGGTAGTATTTATTAGGGTCTTATGCTACCATTTTTATAAACGTCTCAGCGTCTCGTATTTTAATTTTAATAGGTAGTAGCCCTTCTATTTGCTTATCCGTAGTTATATAGTTAATAAAAGATAAGATATTATTAGTGTCTATCTCCTTAAGGGTTAGGGCTAATAAATTAAATTCTTTTAAGATTGATTGGTGTTATAGGTTAAGTGTAGGTATTAGATTATTTTTTGGGTTTAATATAGTAGCTAGTAAGGAATATTATCTTACTATTATGGGTTCCTTAGAAGTATAAAGTAAGGTAATTTATAGACATGCTGCTTCTAGCAGCGCCTATAGTATTATAAAGATGTAGAATTGGTTATAGGCTAAGCATTAGTGGTAAAAAGGCGCAACGTAATGTTATAGAACAAGGGCAGTGGCTATAGAGCGTATATATTCGAGGAGTCTACAAGACGTTGCGCGATCGATCGTAAGGGTTAAGGGCGTAAGGAGGTGATATACCTACGCGTAGCTGATATAAGCTGTACGTGAGGTGTACGCGAGAGCACGGGGCTCTCCTATGGAGGCCCCTGCGGTAGGGTTCCGTGACACTTAGACGTGATTTTGCAATTTAGAAAATGGTGTAGGTTATTCCAACACTAGCTAAAAAATCACGTCGAAGCTCGCTAAGGTAACTAGCTAACAGCTCGCCGTCTTAGCGGTAAGATTTAATGGTAAGTTAAAGCTTTTGGTAGAAGTTAAGGATATTTAGATCTTTAGCTAAGATCTAGTTAGTTAATTATACGCCAAGCAATAAGAAGCCCATAGGAATCTCTCGCTTAGCTATAGTAAATAAAAAATTTCCCTAATATCCCTATTACGCGCCATAACTGTTAGCGACTTAGTCAATCGAGGCACGAGCACGGCAAGAGGGACGCGCAAGCCTATATGATTGGTAGTCTATAAACAAAGGATCTAAAGCTAGAGAAAGGAAAGGAGAAAAAGAGCAGCGCCGGTCGAAGTAGGGTTCTTTTATGCGGTCCTCTAATCACGTAACCGCGAAGTTTTGCTAAGTTCTACCAGTGCCGTAATATTACCCCCCCTCCGCAAAAGCCTGCCCTCAGGCTTTATAGTCCGTATTATGCTTATAGGGCGTTCTTATCTTTATGTTCTTTCGGTAGCTTGTCATCTTCGCTATGCTAGCACTCTATTTACTCGTCTAGGTACTTTAGGGGTCCTAGTTTATTAGGGTAGCGGTTATAGAATTCTTAAAGCTTATAGGGACTACCAATAAAGTTCTATACTGGGTACTAGGTAGGATCTAGGTTATAGCCTTTCTAACTAACGCGGTACTTTAGCGTTTTCCTTACTAGTTTATAGGCTAGTACTTCTTTAATTTCCTATTCGTTGTCGCCATTAACTTAAATTAGTAGGGGAGGTTCGTTCTTTTGTCCAGGTAATAGGTCGTTTATAGCTTTCCGTAGCTTATCTAGCGAGAAAACGGGGTAAACCTTAATTAAATCCGGGAGCTTTACTTTATATAAGTTACCTATCTTCTTAAGGACCTTATACGGTCCCGCTATCTAATAGTCTAGCTTATAGCTAGGCCGTTCCGTCTTCTAGTTATTTATTATAACCTAGACTATATCACCTACGGTAAAGTCGGGTTCGCGCCTATACTTATTTGCCTACTATTCCATTAATTTCTAGGCCTTTTCTAGATTTGTACGGGCTACCGTCTAGGCTTCCTCTAAGCGCTTGGCGTACTGCTAGGCTTCCTTATAAGATAGTTTCTTACGTATAGTCTGTGGTCCTTTTAGTCTATCCCAGTTAAAGCTTATTTAGAGTAAATACTCTATTTCTAGTTAGATAGGTGCAAATCCTATAGAGTTATAGGGTAGGGTCGCCTAGGTGTAGTTTATTAGGGGTAGCAGTTCACCCTAGTTATTCTAGAAGTAGTTAACAAAAGGCCAGAGTCTCTAATCTAAATATTAATTTACAATCTCCGTCTAGCCGTCTATCTAGGGGTGGTATACTATAGAGAGCTTTAGCCTAATACCTAGGATCCGGGTAAACTCGTTCTAAAAGGCTAATATAAATTGCGGGCTATAATTAGATATAATAGTATCTAGTGGTCCGTAAATACGGTAGACGTAGTAGATATACAGTTAAGCCACCTCCTTAGTATTAATATTCTTATAACAGGGAATTAAGAATAGGCGCTTGCTAAAGTGGTTAACTAGAATTATAACCATATTATATCCGTCGCGGTCTGTTAGTAGCTTATAAAAGTCTATAAAAATATGCTACTAGGGGCGGTTAGGTATTAAGAGAGGTTTTAATAATCCTAGGGTCTTATCTCATGGAATTATAGATCTACAGCAGCTGTTATAGTTCTATATATAACGGTTAATATCTATAACTATTCCGGGCCAGTAGTAGCGGTTACCAATAATCTTACAGGTTTTATTTTTTTTAGGGTAGGCCGTAGAGACCTAGGCATGAGCTTTAGCAATAAGCTAGGTCTATAAGTTCTGTTCCTTAGCTACTACTAGCCGTTCCTAGTACTTAAGTAGTCCGTTTTCAAGGGACTATAGGCTAGTAACATTCTTTGCCTTTTTACGGTATTCCTATAGAGAGGGGGTCGTTTAGTTGGCCTGTAGTAGTTTATTAATAAGGTTAAGTTTAAAGGAGTTAACAGGACATATCTTAGCGCCTAAGGAGTCCGTGCTTAGTTCTACCCATATTTAGAGGTTAAGGTGTTCTGGTTATAGTAGCGTCTAGGTCTATAGTAAGATCTTTACAGCCGTCTAGTTATTTAGGTCTTGCTCACGCCTTATAAGAGCGTCCGCACGGTTTGTAGCGCCTAGTTTATATATAATTAAGAAGTTAAACTAAGATAGGGTATCTACCTAGCGTGCCTACTAGGCCGTAAGGGCCTTAGTTGTTATAAAGTATTCTAGGGCCTTATAATCTAAAACTACCTTAATTAGCTCAGGGGTCCCCTCTAGCTATACACACCAGTGCTAAAAGCTAGAGATAATAGCCAGCATTTCTTTATTATAGATGTGGTAATTTAGCTTAGTATCTATTATAGTCTTTAAATAGTATATAATAGGGTGCTACTCTCCATCCGGTTACTTCTAGGAAAAAACACTAGCTATTACACCATCTAAGGCATTAGTTTTTAGTATTAAGGGCCGTTCCGGGTCAAAATAGGCAAATAGGGGAGCCAATACTAGCCGTTTCTTAAGCTTATTAAAGGCCTGCCTATATATAGCATTAAAGTGGAAGGGCTAGTTTTTTCTAGTAAGATAGTTAAGAGGCTAGGCGATCCTGCTATAGTTCTTAATAAAGTGTTAGTAGAAGTTACAAAACCCTAAAAAGGATTATACTCCCTTTACGGTCCGTAGGGGTGCCCACTAGTTAATTACGGCCGTTTTTTCTGGGTCGGTTTTAATTCCGTCCGTACTAATAATAAAACCTAAGTACTTTATACGCTTAATACTAAACTCTAACTTCTTAATATCAACCTAGAGGCTAGCCTTATAGAGCCGTTGTAGGACTTTATAGACATACTCCTCGTGTTCTAGCTTATTCTTAAAGTAGATTATAATATTATCTAAATAGGCCGTATAGAAATTGTTAAGGTAGTTAAAGAGTACATTGTTTATATACCGCTAGTACGTAGCTAGTCCATTAGTTAGTTTAAAAGAAAGCACTTTATATTTATACGTTCCGTAATGGGTCTAAAATATAGTAAGATCTTTAGACCCGGGGTCCATTCTAATTCGGTAGAAGGCCTGGCGGATATTAAGCTTTATAAAGACCTTAGCTCTACTTATTTAGGCCAGAGTCTTATTAAATAGGGGTAGCGGATAGCGATCCTTGCGGGTTATATTATTTAGCTTATAATAGTTAATATAGAAGCAGAGTCCTCTATTTAGCTTTTTAATAAAGAAAATAGGCAAGGCGAAAGGGGCTTAACTAGGCTTAATAAAGCCCTTATTTAGGTTATTAATAAGATACTACTTTATAGCCTATAATTTGGTAATAGACTGCTCGTAGAGGGGGCTAAAGCTAAGGGTATTTTCTTTGCCCTGCTTAATCTTAATCTTATAGTTATATAGTCGGTAAGGTAGAAGTATATTAAACGCTACTTTAGAAAATATATTCTTAAATTTCTGGTGTTAATAGGGCAGCTTTTATTCTACTAGTTCCTTATCTATAAGCTTACTTTCTTGTCCACTAAGCTCGTTTCCCTTTTCCTTAATTATTTAATTAATTTCGTATAAGCTTATTATAAAGGTGACGGTATTAGGCTAAACTAAGTTCTAGTAGAATCTTACGGCACTAATGCAGCAAATATTAACTAGTGGGAGGTCCGCTGGTTTTCTTATAGCTATTTTCCGGACCGTATTTTACAGTTTAGGGTTTATAATCTTTCTTAGCTCCTATTCCATCTTCCGCAGGTTATCCCTCTAATCTATTAGTTTAGTATAACGTTTAACATCCCTTACTATTCTTTGTGGCTATATAGGGCCTAAGCTCTCTATAGGGGGCTTTTTTAGGTTACTACTAACTTCCTAGGCCTTTGATGCGGGTGGCGTGACATAGGTAGTTTAAGGGCGACGTAGTATACAGATCTATTACGAATTAAGCTATATATCTTTCTTAAAGGCCTAGTCCTTATATATAGCATTAGCCTAGTAAATAGTATTAATCTAGGGCTATATGAGGTTTTCCATTGTAATGCTGATTTCTTTTATAAAAAAAGGGGTTGGGGGTAGGGTTTTAGGCCAGGTAAGCTGTCTACTCTATATATTAAGCTATAAGCCTAAATAGGCTAGCCATTTTCGCCTTAAGATTATATTATGGCTACCTAGGTCCGTAATAAGGAAGGGGGCGTTATACTACCTTCGTCCGTTAACACGGAGGTAAATCCGCAAGATAGTTGTAATGGGTAGTCCTATCCGCCCATTATACCCGCGGATAGGAATTAGTTTAAGCAGTTCTTTAATAGGTGCATTTAGAAAGTTAGCCAGCTTTACGGTATACTGGGTGTCTATTAAGGTAAAGGCATTTACTTTAAAGTTAGCTAAAGCAGAGGTTAAAACTTAGTATCTATTATAAAATAAAGTATAAGGGATAGTGCAGCTTTTTTACTAACTAGCTGACCCAGATTAACATCTAATATATTAATCCCTTTTAACCCTAAAGAGGAGTCTTCCTCTAGGGTTTCTCTTTTTCCGACTCCGCGCTATCCTCCTAGATTAATAGAACCTCGTCCGCTTTTATATTTATTAGGTAATCCTTTATATAGTAACCTTTCTATCTATAAGAGAAGCAAGCTCCTTAATCACTAAGGGCCTATATATAGGGGTTACTATATATAGGCTAAGTATTCGCCGGACCTATAGTAGGGCTAGCCGCACGGCTAGCTGCTAAATTGGCAGTAGGCTATACGAGTAGTGCTATAGGGGTTACTGATCGTGCCGGGGCATTACGGGCCGTTCTTATATTACTTATAGTCTGATTTAAAGGGTTTCTGGCTTTATACTATTCGGCACATGCCTTAATTTAGTAAAGGCCTTAGTTAATAGCTAAGCACTAGTCCGTAAGTTCCTTTAGCGTCTATATAGTAGTAAAAACTAGTAGTACGGCTCGCTATAGGTCTAGGGTAAGCTTATTAAATAGGTCTGGCATTAGATCTTTTTAGGGAATTTAAGCCTAGCCGGCTAGGTGCAGAAAGCGGGTCTAAAAGGCCAAGAAGGTCTCTGTTATTTTTATATTTAGGCTTTTATAATTAAATTAGGCGTTCTATACTTTAAAGGGGTCCTTATAAATAGAAGACAGGTAGACAATTATCTCTTCTTTAAAGAGGAAGGGCTCTGCTGAGTCCTATGCGTACCGCGGACATAGGTGCGTCTATACGTCCCTACCGGTACGGCCGAAGACATAGGCCATTTTAGCCTAAGTAGTAGGGAAGTGGTCCATATTAACTTTAAGCTTATCCTATAATTAAAGCTTCCAATTATTAAATATAGGGTCGGTTCTATCTATAAGTAATAGGGAGTCCACGACCTTTACGGACCGCGATAATACTAATGCTATATATTAGGCTAGAGCCTTAAGGACCGTAGTAAGTCTTTAGGTATCTAATGATTCCTTACTAGGCGTAGGGGGTTCTCTAGCTTTAAGCAGCTCTTAAAGTTGTTTAATTTTGGCATTAGCTGCTATAAGCTCCACTTAGGAGTTTAAGTCAGTTACTGTTTCACTATTGGAGGTATTTAAGGGTCCTATAGCTGCTTTGCCGGCTGCTATATTTCTTAGTATTATGGTACGGTTATTAGGGTAACCTTTAGTAGGATTCTATAGGGGTTTTGGTCTGTGCGTATTCTATAAGTCTTATTGTTCTTTTCTATTCTTCTAGTTCTAGTAATATTCTTTAGGTCTAATTCTATGTTCTATTCTAGTTCGTGGTCCGTAAATATATTTAAGTTCCTTCTTAGGAAGAAAGGGTAGTTAAGCTTTAGATAATGTTAGCAACTTAGTTAATTAAGGCACGAGCACGGCAAGAGGGACGCGCAAGCCTGTATAATTGGTAGTCTATAAACAAAGGATCTAAAGCTAGAGAAAGGAAAGGAGAAGAAGAGCAGCGCCGGTTGAAGTAGGGTTCTTTTATACGGTCCTCTAGTCACGTAACCGCGAAGTTCTACTAAGTTCTGCCAGTGCCGTAACAATAACCCGTTCTCCGTGCTACCTATATAAAATGCAATGTATATTATATTTTACGCGTTAGCTAGGCAGTAGAGCTTCTTCCTCTACTTCTTCCTTATTAAATTTACAATCTACGCCAAGCGGTACGTGGAGACTCTATTTAATAACTATATTAACGACTAAGTAGACAAGGAAGATTAGGAACTAGTTAAGCCACGATATAGGAAGATTCCTTATAAATCTAACGACAATTTAGCTGACGAATATATATAGTCCTTGGTCGTAAATAAGAGCCTCACTTCCTCAAAGCACAATTAAAAGTAGGGATGTATATAATTAGTGCAATTATAATCAAGCCATAGATTTTAATTCTTATACAATTATCGCATCTAGGGCTCTATAAAATCGGCCTCTGCACCTCTATGCGGTGGAGCCCGGGAACCTGGTTGTACTATTGGCGTTCTATTAGGATCGTGCCATTAAACTACCAGAGCAAACACAGAGACGTGTGTACAGCAGCTGCGCGCGTCGGCGCTGCGACGTGGTGGTGGCGTGGAGAATTTTTTCGCTAGGAGGGATGCTTTAAAAACGGCCATACCATCACGTCTGTACGCATTTAATAGCTTTAAATCAACGGCATCCACCTCCGGCGTCCCCCCTTCCTCCCGTAAAATAGGAGCAAGGTAGGATAACATTAAGTTCTCGGTATTCTCAATTTAATTCAAATGGAAGCATGGTACGAGCGGTAGATAGGGCAAGATAAGCAATTAGGATACTACCTAAGTAATTACATTAATTATAAACCTACAATTATAAGTAAAAGATTGGTTTTAATTTTGGTTAATTAGATTATATATTAATTATAACTTATATAACTATTATATATATCCCTAATTAAAAGTGTATTAAGCTTGCTAGTGAGCTTAACCGCTACTATAACGCAGGCCTTAAGTTTATTAAGATCCGTTCTAACAACGGTAATAAGCGGAACGGCGTCATTACTAATCCTCTTAACTAGTGGCTTAAAATCAGTCAAATCCTTTATCTAATACTTGCTAAGATTTCTTTTATAAAGGAAAACACTATACTAGGATTTATAAAGGAAGCTATTCTTTTTCTCTTAAAGCCCCTAAGAATAGATACCCTAAAAAGCTATAATTAGCTTTCTTCCAGCTAAAGCTAAGAAAAGGCTATTCTAAATCCTTTTCTAAAACAGTAGGGAAGGATAAAGAAAGTAGATGTTTTAGGGAATGCAACGCTCTATAAACCCCTAATTATTTACTACTAGACTATAGCCTATATAGTGAAAAGAGAAAGAAAATAATAATAATAATAATAATTCTTCTTTGATTAACGTCTGATACGGATGCTATCTAGCCCCACGCAGACTACTCCGTACACAAGGGAAAAGTAATATTGACGGGAAAAAACCCTTGCTGCTGGGGGGGAGGAAAAACCCTATGAGCCACCTCAGTAGGATGAAAAACCCCGATTTGCTATGTCCGTCCGTAGCGGCGGCCCTGCGGGCCTACGGCTACGTCCTGTCCTCCTTGGATGTTCGAACTNCTTNGNAACNACTGCTTCCTTNTCTAGCTTATNNAAAGCTAGGGTTNACTACGTCCNAGCTAGGCCTTGCTAATCGATTGCCGTACGGTCGTTTCCCATATCTTNACCACCCCCTGTATGCTATCTCCTATAACCATTGCGTTGCCATATACGCCTTGCCTCCCCCCCCCTAGAGCCACCGAAGGCGTAAGGGGGATTCATCCGTTCTAACCACCGTAATACTAATAAGCGAGCGGGATATGTTGTATTTGGGTATCTTTTNTNCCTANGCCCCAGCTAGGCCCTTCCTAAGGGTTACNACTCCGTNGAAAGAAGACAATGGGGAAAACCGTGGGTCGCAATCTAGGCTGCTAGGTAGTATTTGGTAGTAAGACGGCGAGTGACCGCATGCTCCGCGGGCGATCGCCCTAGGGGTTAGGAGGGGCCGTATATTTGCTCGTTCGTTCNTTNNTTCGTGCGCGCGTTCGTTNNTNNATNTGAGGTCGTCGATGCTTTNAGTCNAGGTTTGGGGATGTTTATTNAGTNCCACATATCCACGTTGGATCGTATAGGTGCCCNAGATAGGAGAATAGTNGTAGTCGTCGTATTNTAGAGGGCCAANAGTAGTGGTTTTCAAGATCTCACCATCCGAAAATTTTTCACTACCGCCCTTAACGCCCACAACCACCACCAGGTCCTGTCCGCACGCTATGCGACGTCTCTGCGTTGGCTCTGGGTCTGAACTTCGAAGACCCAGGTTCGTAGCCGTCACCACGTACAGGTGCAGAGTCCGTTTTTGACGGCCAGAGAAAGAAAATATAAAGGTAATTAAGCTCTTCTCTCTTTCTAAAGAAGTTATTTTGCATAGGGAAAGGAAGAGAGGCACTTTTTCTATTTCTAGATAGGACAGAAATAGCTACTAGAAAGTGGCTAAAAGTAGTAAGATCTTTAGAAGGAGGCAACTCCTACTAGGCTCCTAGTAATAAATATTAAAGAGTAAAAATCTAGAAATAAATTACAAAAGGATAAAGATAGGCGTTAGGATCTATTATTTCTTAGTCTTTTTTACTATTTTCTTACTATCTAATAGTTAGTAGCAACTTAGTATTTTACTAAGGAGCTATAAACCCCTAGTTTAGGGGTTTATAAACTACTAGGCTATAGTTACTAGTATATATTAAGCTGCTTAGGAAGGATTTATATATATAGAGCTATAGCGCCATAGCCTAGAGGCTATATGCGTAGTATTATACATAGTATAATATAACGGATATATTAAAAAAAGATTTTTTTTAAATATGTTCTCTATACCGGTAGTAAGATCTATATATAAATAAACCTTTAGTTAAGCTAAAGGGATTATTACTAGTAAACGTAATAGACTATTAATTAACACGATTAAAACAGATTAATATTAGAAGTAGTAGTTAATTAAAGGCCTTTTTATTAAGTAGTTTATATAAGGTTAGAATATAGATAAGGAGTCCAATTAATAGAATAATAGGGTATATTATATATATAGACAAATCCTTAAGGAAAAGGAGGAGTCTATATATAAGGTAAGGAAGGGTTTTCCCTAAGTATATATAGCTTACGTACCTTATAAGTAGGTTATATATAAGTTACTTATGCCTTAAAGCAATATAACTATCTACTTAGGTTTTACCTAATAATGCCCCCCTCCCTCTTTTAAAAGGCTTGTTCTAATTCTTTATATACTTAGGCCTTAATAAAACCCTATAGACACCTTAATAAGGAAAAAAATTAAAGGGGAAAGATTGTTCTAATTTTGTGTATAAGGAGATAGGCAGTATATATACGCGGCGCGAAGATATTAAGGAACTTTAACTGCTAGTTAAAGTTATCTAATTAGTTAGATTTGCCTTACCTAGACTTCTCTGCATTTAACTAAGCTAATAGCGATTTTATAGCTGGTATATAAAATCCTAATTAGTCTATTTAGGGCTCGCCTAAATTTAATAGACTATTAGAAATATTCTAAAAGCTTACTTATATAGGTAGATCGCGAGTACCTTTTAGGTAGGTTATAGGTTATTTATATATAGCTAGACTTATAGGCGGTAAAATAGTATACCTATTAAATCTACCACTAACCCTATACTTTAGCTTTACGCTATACTAGTATAGTGTTATATATACCTTATATTACGGCACTATAAAATACTCTATAGGCTAACCGCGGTTTACTTATAATAGAGGTCCCACTAATAGAGCTTAGAAGGTTAAATATCCTTAAAGAGATATAGCTATCCTAGAGGCTATCTAGTTGCTATTTAATGGCTATCTAAAGAACTAACGGCTAGCTTCTAAAGCTATAGCTACTACTATATACTTCCAGATTAAATATAATTAAGGGCTACGGCCTAATTAGTTAAAGGGCTGCCGAGACTAAACTATAGGTGGTTATCTCTTAAAGCTATAGCTTACCTTAAGCTTTAGCTTAGAAATCCTATATAATTTTATAAACCACTACATTAGGAAAAAATTTACCAGTATCTGATTTTACTTTTCTGCCATTTTAGCATTTTCTAGCATTTAGCAGCTAAATGTGGCATTTATTACTAAGTACTAGCATTTAGCCGCCAAATGCCGCATTTATAATTAAGTATTAGCATTTAGCTGCATTTATAATTAAGTATTAATATTTAGCTGCTAAATACTAGTGTTCGTACTAACTTAATAGCACGAGTAAGTCGTATCCACGGGCACGAAATACATGTAGTATCGTATGCTTGTTTAGATGGTGACTGTCAATTATATAAAGCAGACTACGTAGTCTATATACTAATACGCCTCCCCCCTAATTAGTTAGTGCTTTAAAAGTGCACCAAACGCGTAAGCGGGTGGTTAGTGCACCAAACGCGTAAACGCGTACTCGGCGTACCGAACGCGTAAGCACGCGGTTAGTACGACAGGTGCTGTAATTATACACTAGCGGTACTTAGAAAATGAAACCACTTATATATAGCCTCCGTAATTGTCTTAATAGAACTATAAAACACATAAGAAAATACATAGGAAATCCCTCCTAAGGTGCCTTCTAGGTTGCCTTCCAAATGGTACTCCAAGCTGGCCGTAAGTCCTGCTTACAGTCCGTAAAATGAACTATACGGCCTTTTGACGGGCCGTAAATGCACCGTACGGCCTTCTAACGGGCTGTAGCTGAACCATAAATACTCCGTTAGTCTCGCTCTACCTATTCTATAACCTTTAGATTAAGCTTATTCGTATTAATTAGGGTTTTAAAAGCTTAACACGGCTTTGCCTTAGTTATAGCGTCTACTAGGTTATCTCCGCTGCTAATCCATTTAACCTCTATAATCTTACGTCGTTTATAGGCCTAATATAAGCACATTAGGTCAACCATAAGCCTCTTCTCTTATATCGTACTTAGTTTAACTAGGCAGTTGTAAAGGGACTTTAAATTAGTATATAAAACTAGGGGTAACTGCTCCAGTTATAGAATCTTCTAAACCGTTAATTTAATTACGGCTACTATATTAAATCCATAAGCTAGTGCATATAGTTTAGAAGCTAGTACACTACGGGTTACTTATTTGCACTTAATTAAAGACCAGTATATTATATTTGCGTCCTAATTACGGTCCGTAAGTATAATTATAAAGCCAATTTGTGATAATAGGTCTTTATTATTAGCAAAAGATACGTCCGTAAATACTAGTAGGCTAAGGGAATTTAGGTCTAGTGGTATAAAAGTAAATCCCCTTGCTACATTGTTAATTTGCCACTAGATGCGCTTATTAAGCTACTTAACATTTTCTTCTTACAGGTCTACTGCCTAGGCCGCAAAGGACAGATCGTAGGCAGATTTAGGTTAATAGACTATAGCAATATAGGCGCCTCTTACACGCTATACAGCGTATTAGTCCTTTATATTTACGGTCTTATAGGTCTCTCTACGGGAACTAGTGAGGTCCGTAGGCTTTACTATAACAAGCTTTAGGTTTTAAGCTTAGCGTTCCTAGGTTAGCTAGATTAAGTTGCCCTTTTATATAATTAAGCCTCCGTTAAACTTAATTGGAGTTTACTTAGTTAACTACTCTTATAGCTTTACCAGGAACTTAGCTTCTTGCAGTTTAGTCTCTTCAGCGTCCGCAAATGTCCGGTCTGCTAAGAAGAGGGTATTATTTGTTTAGAGTCCAACAATACTAAGGCCGTTTAATAGGCTGTATAGGAGGTAGGGGTTATAGGTCGACTGCTCTATTTTAAGTTTATTAACGTGGTGCTAGTGGTATATCTTAAACCAATAGTTTCCGGCTTCTAGTACTCCGTAAAGAGGTTTTATAACCCGTAAAATTGTTCCTAGTTGTAGGTTAAGCTTATAGGGTGGTCGTATAAAGATATCCCTACTTAGGTAGGTATTAGACTGCACGTAGGCTTATAAGATATCCCGTAAGTAAAGGGCTACGGATTTAGTTTACTATAGTCCAGGCGTAAGTGCGAGTATAATCCGTTAACTAACCCGTTAAATTATAGGCGATTGCGTAAGGACTAGGTTCTTTCCCTAGTCGTTATAAGCTTATATAACGAGCCTTAATTTCTTAAAGGCTTTGTCAGTACTAGGGTGCTTAATCTTGTTAATAAAGCGTAAGTTAAATATACGGACGCCTTGCAGAACGTCTCTCTCCGTTATAATCGCAAAGACACCCTTTTTAAGTAGTCCGTTATATCGGGAAAATATTCGCAGGATAAGATTTAAGTAGACTTTATTTTTCGCGTTTCGCGTAATTAACATGCAATTTAACTAACTTAACACGCAATTAACCAACTTAACACGTAATTAACCAACTTAACATATAACTTAACCAACTTAACACGCAATTAACCAACTTAATATGTAACTTAACTAACTTAATACGCAATTAACTAACTTGATATATTTAAAAGTTAAATAATACACAGTTAACCTACTTAACAACTTTAAAAGCTAACTGCATATTCCTTAACATACAATTAACTAACTTAAAATTTAAATAACACGTAGTTAACTAACTTAACAACTTTAAAAGCCAACTACACATTCCTTAACATATAATTAAGGTAATATAATATATTATTTTAAAGTTATATGCCAATTACACAAATAAATTTTTACTATTTTCTTAGCCTATAGTATGCTAGCTTATAATATATATTAGGATTAAAATAATTTTATATAATCTTATACAATCTTATACAATCTTATACAATCTTATACAATCTTATATAGTCCTATATAGTCTTATATAGGTTCTATACTAGCTTAGCTACTTTTGCTATTTGTCCTAGCTTCTATATAATAACGCGATACGGGTTCCTTTTTTAAGAAAGTTGTCCGAGTATAGAGTATTATATTAGTCCCAATTAATATAATTATTAATATAGTATAAATCTAGATAAGAAGTAGCGGCTAAAATAATATGCGCGCTTTATAGAATAGATGGCATTAAATAAAAGCGACCACCTTTAAGTACTTACCTAGTATTTACGCTCGAGCACAGCCACCTTTTCACCTCAACCATGCCGTGTGTTAGATGCGGCAGTCTATAATTTAATAGCTAAAGCAGCTCTACTATAGCTCTAGTATACTACACGTATACACCATACTTATCTAACCTTTCAATATCTAGAACAGTAATAATTAGCTAAAGCTAGCCTACAAGTCTTCCACCTAATGGTGTGCGGCCCTTTCCAATACAGTCGTCGTTATCTATATACTCTTGGACCCATACGTAATTACGCCTTCACTAGTTAAAACATTGCCAATCTAGTGCGCAACATACTACCTCACTAATTTAGGCCTTAAGGTCGGTTACATTTTTTCCGTCTCGTTTCTAACAGCGGATAGATAGATGTATTTTAATAAGTAGGCGCTTAACCCATAAAGGATCCTTCTCTTTCCGGTCTATATCAGAGTTCTAGGCACATTCACCTTATAGTTTTCGCCTACACTCTTAAACAAATACCGTAATGCCGTCTAGAAACCCTAGGATTTCGCAACAGTTTGCTATATAAGATATATAAAGCCACGTCTTTAACCTAAAACGCCTTTAAATAAGATTTATTACCCTATCTATATCTTCTAAAGGCCACCAAAGCTTTACAACTACTAAATGCTATATTAGTTAAGTAACTTATACCTCTAAACATTAGGAAAACTGTAGTATAGAATCACTATTTATAAAAGCTATTTCATCTTCTATTGCTAGTACTGCTACCTATCTTAAATTATAAGAGCAGATTTAAGATAGCAAATCCTATTTATTTATTAAGTTATAAAACGCCTTAACAATGTAACGGTGTCTAGCTTCGCCATTTACGCCAGTACAGTACCTATCTGCGCATCCGTATAGGCGGATATTTTCCTTAAAATATACAAGGGTATAGAATTTTAGTATATTAAAATGGCCCGTATTAGAATCCTTTACCTTTAAACGGAAACTTTAAAACACGCCTTTAAGTATATCAATTTAATATAGGGCGTGGTACATATATTATAGTATCTCCTTATTATAGGTATAATACTAAGCTATAATAATGAAGTTATATACGGCTCTTGTAAAATACATAGCATATAGTTCCCTAGACAACAGTAGTAGGGCTAGTATAGCAACAAGTTAACGAACTATAGCTTTTTATTCATTTCCTATCCATTAAGTAACTTTACTAAATAACAGATTATTAAACCGTTTTAGCCCCATAAAAGCCAGGACTTATCTAAAACGCTAATCAAGCTAAGCCTCCGCAGATATATTTATTGTAGTTATCTTCGTCCCTCTTCTCTTTCTTTTTAGCTGGATAATATCGCCTACTAGTTTCCGTACCCATTCAATAAGTCACATAACGATACCCTTTAGAAGCTAATATAGAATATCTACCATTATACCCTTATAGATATTAAATAGGCAATAGTGCCACGTAAAACATTCTATTAGGTATACCCAGTTATTTAAAAATAGAAGAATGTTCTCTAGTTACTAGCGTTTAATCTATCTTCTTATCTCCTTATAGGTGCGTAGCGGGTATTATTTCTTAGTTAAGTTCTTACGCTTTAAAGGGGGGACCTAGCACATAGTGCAGTGCTATCGGCTTTTAACACCTATAAGCAGCACTTGTTCTTTATAGTCTGCTATTATTCCACATATAATTAAATAACATCATTACACAAAATTATCCGCATATTAAAGGTCTATGCCGCTTTCTATAAGATACTTAATTATTATTATATTTTAGTTTATAGAATATAGCGTTAGAATACTAAAGCAGGACTTACGTTTAAGTATAGTTCTTATCACCTTATAATATGCTTTACTTTTTATATTATTATTCTTTTCTTTAATAACTGGCATAAAACCAATAAGAATATTTGCGGGGGATATCTATCAGCGTTAAACTTATCAGTTAAGATTACCGATAGTAAGATATACCGGCCAGGCCAATTTATTACTATAGTGCATTATTAGCTAGGTCTTATTGACTGCTATAAGTATAGGAACTACTATAGCACCGCTAGGAACCTTACCTTATATCTTTTACCACCAGTCACCGCTATATAGCTTATTATAGACTTAATAGTTATTAGCATTATAGAGTCTCTTTAATATATATACTAGTGCATCTTTAAAGGGTTAATGGCTAATTAGAAAGGCAATTACATTTATAATATCCTAGTAAAGAATATAGTATTTCCTCTACTTAGAGCCTTTAATATTTAATTCCACCTTACACTCTAATTAGAGCTATTATTCGTCTTATATACCAAATAAAATAGCGGTAATTAGTTCCTCCTATTAATTTATAAATTAGAAACTAAGTAGGCTATAAAGTGGGCTAAGGCGGGTGTCTTTAAGTAGTGCGTTAACGTCTCCCTTTATACAGCAAATGCAGTGCAGCTATATTAAAAAGGCGTAATTAAACTCTGAATAAAAAGGATTATATAGTATACTTTAGCTATTATCGTGTTATTATATAGTAATATCTAAAATTGTCTAGTTAACTTACTATACATTATTATCGGTCTCGCACGAAATTAGTTCACCCGCCTTTATATTCTTAGTTGCTTTAAATGTCTCTACTCTAAGTAATAATAATAACAATAGGACACTTTTCTAATGTGGTATACCGCACAGAGGCACCAGGTAGGTATTCTACTTGTATTTTACCGCCACTAGAGCGTACTTATTAGTATCCGTATTTATACTATCTAGTTACAATTACGCGTTATCTAACTAGTTAGAGTAATAAAATTAATCGCGAATTATAAGTAGTTGGGCCGCAATAAACGTGTAAGTGTTATATCTCTCTTTACATGTTTTTTTATAGACGTGTTAGTGGCTAGATAGCCGCCTTTTACAGCACCGTAGGTGTTAGTAAAGGCCGCCGTAACTCTTAGGGGTATAAGAACACTATAGACAGCTCTGCTGCATTGTCGCTAATTATATATTAAACAATATAGTATTATTTCTAGGCGCAAAGAGTGCGTATTATAGTACTAACGGTTAATTACTAGTATTTAATCTAAATAGCTTGGCTTTATAGCTACTAAGAGTATACCTTTTATTTTCTCACTAGAACTAGTTATGCTAAAGCGTAAGTATAATTAGCTTAACACTAAGTTTAAAGACTTAAGAGTCTAAGGTAATTAAACTAGACGCTAAAGCTTAAGTATGACTAGCTTAATACTAAGCTTAACACTGAGTTTAAGGACTTAAAAGAGTCTAAAGCAGCTAAACTATAAACTAAAGACTTAATAGTACCTAAAAAACCTTTATCCGTTTAAATAACAATATATAGTATTTTTAGGCGATAGCTATAGAACTATAGCTATAGCGAAGATATTATTTACCACTAATATTATAGAGCCCGACGATATTAGCTATCTAGACCTATAATTCCGTTATTTCTATATAAGCCATAATAAGAAAAAAGGGAGGATTAAGGGTAGTGCTAGTTAAGTTAAGATAACTAAATAAGTTAGCACTTAGAACTATAACATCCAGTTTTAGGTATATAAAGTTCTAACTAATATCTAACTTAAGCTGCCACCCGGAAGTCTTATATTCATTATTAGGGTAACGCTAGAGGGTTAGGCCAGATAATAGGTATTAGCAATAATATAGATAATTTAAAGCCCGCGAAGTAACTAAATAGAAAGCCCATATCTTACAGGCTAACTACTTATCTTTAACGGCTTTCAAAAGTTTATTTCTAGAATTCCTTTTAACACCTCCGGTTTCCTATTAAACAAACATATTAGTATAAGCCTATATACTACTAGGGTGCGGAGAGCTAAAATACAGTTAGAGCTCTTCAAATAATTTAGCAGAAAAGAACGGGTTATTTAGGTTAGTCTATAGATCGGCCAGCTTAACCTTAATATCCTACCCTAGCTTACAAAGATTAGGGCCATCTCCACCCAGTATGCTACCGTCAATCTATATATTAGCATCTCCCTTATTTACAGCGGCTAAAGAAGCTTTAGGTGTCTAGTCTCTAGAAGGCATTATAATGTAGCTTTTAAGAGAGCCCGCTCCGCGCTAGGGCACTAGACGCTATATTATAGGTAGAGCTTATAGTAGTCATACAAGGCAGAATATATTTCTAGGCAGTATGCGTTTAGAGAAATTAAGGCTGAGGCAAGCTTAACGTAGCTGTGTTTTTAAAGAGAAATTAAGGCTAAGCTAAGCTTAACGTAGTTATGTTTTTAAAGACAAAGAGGCTATAGTATCAGTTTAGGCGGCTATAGAAGTTTAAAAGATTAAGCGGACAATAGTAGGAAATAGAAGAAAAAGGTATATAAATAAAAGTACAGTGTTATAGGGCTAGAGTAATAATAGCTATATTGTGGATAGCTTAATATACAATTCGGACTACGGGACCTATATACAAATAAGTCTAGCAAATATCTTTAATATAAGGTGTAGTAGCTATAAGTAGGATCTAGGATACTAGTTTTAGGTTGCCTATACAGTAGACGTAATAGCTTACCTAAAAAAAAGTTGCTTTGTCAGTGATATAGCTTAAAAATGGGTTATATTTTAGGTGAAAGGGTATCCTAAAACCTTATCTTGCGCTTATGGGATAAAATACCATATTATATTTTACTTTGTTTCATATAATCTTAGACTTTTTATAATATCTTAGATTATCCCCCTACCTCTCTCTACTATACACTTTACCTTATTTTACGCTTATAGGATAAAATACTATATTATATTTCACTTTTTTTCATATAATCTTAGACCTTTTATAATGTCTTAGATTATCCCCCTACCTCTCTCTACTATGTATTTTGCCTTACCTTACACTTACGGAATAAAATGCCATATTATATTTCACTTTTTCATACAATCTTAAACATTTTTTAATGTCTTAGATTGTCCTAACTTGTTTCCCCACCTCTTTAGAGCTGCTTTACAAAGTTACACCACACATGCAACCTTACCAAAAGGTAGCGCCACACTTCAAAACTTATGCATACCCATCTTACCATCAAAAACAATCGATTTCCCAACTTTTAAGACCTAATTCCTACTACCTAGCGAGCTAGAGGTGGATTTATTTGTCGTTTTACCCTCTTTTCCCAACAGAAAATTTTCTCTAAGGGTGGCCCTAGCTTATAAGCGAGGCACGGACGGGAACACCAAAGCTACTACTACTACTACCACAATACCATAACTGCAAAATAGGAGCTAGTTTTTCTACTACCTTTTAGCCTAATCTCCCCAGAAATCTTCTAGTAGGATTAGTAAGGAAAAAGGGTATAAGGATAGTAAAAACTAGGGAGCCTTTCAATAAGATGCCGAAGCCTAGTAGGCATAAAAAAAACAACAACCTCCTATAGAAATAAGTGACAATAAGTCTACTTTCACTTTCTCTGCCCCTTCTCCTTCTCCTGGCTATTTGGGGACAGGAGAAAAAAGAGGACATCCTTAGTCTTCTACTGAAAAAGAAAACCAAAAACCTGCAAAAAAGATAACAAAACTTATAACTTTTACGGCTGGTTAACCTTAGTATATCCTTCCCTCCCCTTTCTCCAGAACAACACCTACAAAAGGGCCTTAGAAAGCCTAACCCAGGCCTATAAAGGGCCTAGAAGAAGGAAGAAGAAGAAAAAAAAAAGAACAACGTTAAACACACGGCTAGAGGACTAGTACACCGCAGTTATATCCTATGCAGGAGAAAACTTCCCTTTATACAAGGGAAAGAAAAGACAAAAGAATCCCTAAAAAGGACTAGTCGAAAGAAGATAAGAGCTCCTCGTAAGGATAGGTGGCCCCTACCTATAAAGCCGAAACACTACCGCAGAGAGGTAAGGACAGGACCTCCCTTCTTTATACCTCACTACCGGTTTGGTTCCTCATCAGCTTACCTTCTGCCTACCCCTTATCTACTGTCTACTAGAAGTAAGCGAAAAAGCAGCTACAAGAAAGAAAGCTAGTCCTAAGTTAACAGCGAAAAGACTAACCTTCTAGACTACCATCTCCATACGAAATAAAGTCAATAACTATAATTGCATCAAATTGGCAAGTAAAAAAGTTTTAGCATCGATAGCTAGAACAAAAGGAAAACAAAATATTCTCCTTATAACTACAGAAGAGTATAATGCAGATTTCTTAGTCAAATATAAGGATATCTAGTATAACTGCTTTACCTTTCAAAGAGAACAAAAACTAGAACTATGGGTTCAAATTATAGCCCACGGGGTTCCTACCCTACCTTTCCTAGGAGAAGGAGGCTCTAAGCTCTTAAAGGAAGAAATCGAGACCTTTAATCCTATANGGATACAAGGACTACCTAGATGGATCTTATCTAGTGAAAAAAGACACAATCCACAGACCAGATTTGGCTCTATAGTTTTTACTATAGAGAACGAAGAAAAAAGACAAGAAATCCTTAAGCAAAAAGAGATATCAATTGCAGGTACAGCTACTAAGGTAGTAAAATATCTCGAAGTCTCTCCTACTACGCAGTGTACGAGCTGCCAAAAATTTGGCCATATAGGAGACAGGTGCTCTACTAGGGCCTGCAGATACTGTGCAGCTGCACATTTATCTAAAGACNATTCCTGTTCTACCTGTATAATAACAGGCAAGCCTTGCCAGCATACCACCCCTCTTTGCATTAATTGTAAAGAAAAACACTTTGCTAATAGTAAAGACTGCAAGACTCTTAAAGCAGCTAAACTAGTACGCGAAGAAGATTCTATGGAAGAATAAAACAGATAGGATTCTAGAAGGAGGCAACTCCTACTAGGCTCTTAAAAAGATATTAGAGAGCAAAAGAATAGAAATAAATTGCACAAGGACAGGGACAGGTGTTAGGATTTCCTATGGTTTTTCCTACCGTTTTCTTATTCCCTAGTAGTTGCAGTACCTTAGTGTTTTATTAAGGAGCTATATACCCTTAGGGGTTTATAAACTACTAGGACATAGCTACTAGTACATATTAAGCTGCCTAGAAAGGATTCATGTATATAGAACTATAGCGCCATAGCCTAGAGGCTGCATGCGCAGTATTGTACGTAGTATAATACAACGGACCTAAAAAAAAAAAAAAAAAAAAAAAAAAAAGAGCTGCTTTACTAACTAGTCCCAATATAAAGAATAGAATTATCAGCTCTCTTATTGTTATTCACTTAATTAGTAGCACAAATCTTATATCTCGTCTCGCTATGCACCTTTTATTCCGTTTCTTACTTTAAGTCTTATATTTCGTTCTACTGCCTATATTAAAAGCTTACATCTTATCCTACTTCTTATATTAAGACTCGCATTCCGTTCTATTTCTTATATCGCTTTTAGATTACTCTTATTAGCATCCACTATTATTTTAAGTTAACACTATTAGCATACCTTCTTATTATAACTGTTAGGATTATCTTATTATATTATTGTTAATTGTCTAATATATTATCCGCTCTACTGTCTTTATAAGTCACTCTATATTATTCTATATTAAGCTTTTACCCGCTTATAAATATATAGGGTCCCTAACTATAATAGCGGCGCCATATCCAGAATCTAGTTGGTACTTAACTACTACGACTAATAAGAACTTATTATAAATAAGTGGTCCAAAGCTGCAGCAAGGACTTATAATTAATAAAAAAACATATAGCGAAATCCTCTAATACTGTGCTAGCGAAATTAATAAAGCGTCTAGCGGTAGGTTGTTAACGTCTAAACCCGTGCAAAATGGAGTTAAGCGCATAGTCTTTAACCTTCTTAATACTAAGTATGGGCACGTGTTCAAGAGATCCGATCTACTATTAGAGTTTAAAGCTTTCGCTATCGCCGCCAAAAAATCTATATGGCGACACATAACGACCAACAGACGTAGAGGCGTGGAGGTTATAATAACTAATGCTGTTCAAAAGCGTAGCGCCTTATCTTCTAGAGAGCAGTTTATCGACTTATCTAGATTAAGGGCAACCTCCGAGGCTGCCTAGGTGCTCGGTAATCTGTCTATTAAAGCCCTATAACAGCTAAATACTACACCTACACCATTCTATAAAATAAGCTTTACTGTGTACAGTTACCTAAACAAAACGCCATTTACTGGGGCCCCTATTCTATATAGATTCGCATTAAAAACTAAGCATAAGTATCTGTTATCCGATTCTCCAGAGAAAATTAATGTATATTACTATGGATATAACAAGCTGTAGGCCGCGATAAGTAAAAACTTCTTAGCGGATAAATACAGGGATGGCTAGACTATAGTAGATCTGACTACTGGTATACTAATTCTTAACTACATAAACCTAGCATTTATAGTGCTTTCTGTAAAGAAGGCCAGACTTAATATAATTATAATTAGAGTTAAAGATCCTAATTGGATTATAAAGTGTAAGAGACTTTATAATTTATAAGATTATATAATATTATATAGAGTTGTCTAACGTATATTTATAGGCACAAGATTTAATAAGGGTAATTTTAAGTCTAACTCTAACCCTAATATTATACGACTAGTGCCGACTAGGAGAAGAATAGATATACCTGCCCTGGGTTAAAGTAGTTATAAGTAGTTAACCCTAAAGTCCACGCTACCTATACCTAAGCAGTTAAATCCAAAGCCTACGTTAACCCTAAAGTCCACGCCACCTATACCTACTAATGCATTATTAGCCGTACGGCCAGCTATAATTAAAACTGCTTGTAGCTGGACCCGTAGTAGTAAAGACCAGCCCTTACTAGATAAATTAGAGCTCTTAAAAGGCGTAGATCTAAATAAAGTATAAACATTTAAAATAATGCCATAGGATGAAATAAAAGGATAGTGTAATAAATAGCTAAAGTCTAATCGCGAAATGTTTATTAATATATTATTTAAGGATATAAATAATAACCCTAACCTAATTTATATTAGGGAAATTAATTTTAACCGCATATAGGAGCGCCGCCACTTTAACGCCTTAATTAACCCTATTTTAACTAATAAGGAACTAAAAGACAAGCATAAAAATAAAATTAAGGAGGTTAATTAGGAAGTTAATCACCTAAAGGACGTATAAGAAGCACATATTAACCTAATATTATGGGTAAAGGCGTTATAGTTCCTCTTATTTCCGTTAACTATTCGCAATACTCTTTAAGACGCAACCTTCTACTTACACGGCATGAAAAAGGGTAAAGCTATGTGGATATATTAGCTGCTTAGTATTACCTATGCTCTTCTTAATTATGCAACCCTAGGTAGAACCTTTCTTGCGGATACGATGGGTTTAGGTAAGATACTTTAAATGCTTTTAATCTGGTACACCGGTGTATTAATAACTAAGATTAACCTTAACTGGCTTAATTAGAAAAATTAAAAAGGTAGAGATGAAAGTCTTTACCTTGCCCCTAGTACGGATAAACACCCACAGCCGCCTAACGCCTAATACCCGAGTTAAATAGATAGCATGCCATAGTGCTATTATGTTAAGGGAAGTATCGCCAGAAAATTTCTTAACCGGCCAGTAGGACCAACTATATATATTACTAGATAGAATCTACTACCCTAAGCAGTTAAAGATATTAAATTATGGTTTAAGACCTTAGAACTAAATAATTTTATTTCTAGAGGCAAACTATAAATCCGCGTGCGCTATATGGCTTTTATTAGGTCTAGTATAAAGAAGTATAATTTTATAGATAAAGATAGGGATATTCTTAAACCTATAAAATATAAAGGAGAAGGTAAAGTGGTCTGGTGGAAAATGGACCTAAAATTGGCTTTATATCTTATAATTATAACCTTATAAACTTAGGCAACAACCTAGACCGCTTAGAAACAGTATAAAACCATTTTTAATCTCTATAGAGACGGTGGTCCTTATTATATCGTTAGTGGGATTTTTACTAACAAGTTCTATACAGATAGGTTAGAGATAGGTTATTTAATAAAAATCGCTAAATAAGTGTATAATAATTAAGCAGTATTTCCTCGCTTCTAATGCCCGGGCCAGTCTTATAAGGACGGTAATAGTAAAATAACCTACTACACCTCTTAACCTTTAGTAGTGTTTACTTCCGGTATGCTAACTAGCAAAGGTTTTACGAGTCTAATTCCCGCCTTAGAAATTTTTAGGGCCCCTAATTGGACGGATTCCCCAAATGCAAAATTAATTAATAATTGTAATATTAAAGCGTTAATTAAATATAAAAAGCTAGGAGCAGTTAATTGCTCTTCTTTTCCAAATAAGGTTATTACGGGCTTTAAAAAATGCTCCTCTTTAATTATAAAGGTTTTAATTATGCGTAAGATAGGGGAAAACCGATAGTTTAATGGGAGGGTAATTAATAAGCTACCACTAGTCATTTACTAAGACTGCTATATAACGAACGATTTAATATTTAAACCGTATATTAAGAAGCTCTGGCGTAGAGTATCCCTAGAAGCTTTTAAACAGCTAAATAAAGCTTTTAGACACTAGAAAGCTAAAGGAAGAAAAGGAGAAAAACCCGTTTTTAATATAGATCAATTTCTAGAGGGAGCCGATCGCTTATTAAAAATTTTTGCTATCTTTCTAGGCCTAGCTAAGGTAGGAGATAAGTGGTAGGATGCGTAGTGGAAGGATAAAACAAAAGTTAGAATAAAGCCGAGGTAGATAGTTAATAAGTTCCGTAGCAAAAAATGGGATAAACCTTTAGACAAGAATCCACTTTAGAAGAATTAGAGTATAATTACTAACTCTAGGAAACTAAATAAAATTATAAAATATATTAATAAAGTACTTAAAAGGAATCCTAATAAAAGACTACTGTTTAGCAGTTACGAACTAGCGGCATATACGCTATTACGCCTCATAAGTTAGCTATTAGACTAATAGTAAACTATTACTAATAATATAATATAGTATTTCTATAAAAGGCTCGGCCAGTCTAAATATTTAACTATTTGCTAGATAGAGTCCAGGACATCCCTAAAAGACTAGGAGGATATTTATAAAGCGTTTCGTATTCTAATAGGCGGTCCTTACTAGAATAACATAGTCTAGTTTCTCATTATTAACCGAAGAGTTAAAGGAGAGGGTTTAAATTTGGTCTCTACGTATAGAGTTTATCTACTTAAACTAGCGACAATAGTAGATATAGAGGTATAAGTGTTTGGCCGAGCTGCTAGATCTAGACAGCCAGCGCTGGTAGTTGCTGCGTTAATAACGTATAGTATAGATAAGTGGAACCCGATTAATATGGTTATGTTAGCAAGGCGTATAATAACTAAAAGGATAATAATTAATAAGTTTTATAAAGTGTTTAAAGCCCAACCTATTTAGTAGGCTAATAATAATATAATAGAAATAGCGTAGCTAGTATAGTTGGAGCAGCAACCCCCTATAATAAGAGTATGTCTTAATATAATATATATATATATATATAGACAATATATAACTATTTAATATTTTATAATATATTATCTTAGTATTAACCACCTTATAACTAACTAAACCTTAAAAAGTTTAAATTTTATCCGGATTAATATTACTCTAGCTACTAACTACCTTAACACCTATTAAGTAATCTAGCCTATAACCCTACCAACTCTTATTCCTAATATACATTAACAATTCCTATTAAGGTATATCCTCTTTACTAATAGACTATATATATATGCCATCTTTATTATTCCAAAAGCCTAATCGGTATATAAGAGGATTATCTTATAACTAAAGCTCCCTCTATATCTCAAATTATTATAAGAAGTAAGATAGCATTAGAACAGATAAACTAATATTTATAACTACCGCTTTCGTCCACCAATTACACAGTTATAGCGTATATACGTAGTTGTCTACTATAAGGGGGAACCATTAGTGGTAGTTTTCGAGATCTTACTATCCTGTATAAAACTTTCACTACTACCTATAATGTCTTAACGACTACTAGCTCCTACCCGCACGCTATATAACATCTATACAAAATCTCTAACGGTAAAGAAAAGCGTACCCTAATTATTTTATTTAATCTGCCTTTTACCTTTTTTTATTAGTATAAGATATCGAATTAACCTATAATATAATACTAACTAGAATAATTGGCAAACCTAGCTCCGCTAGATAAATATACTTAATTATAAGGACCGAAACCCCGTTACTATTAAGCTTGTTATACTATAAAATAAAAGGGCTATTATCGATATTGGTATGTTTTAAAGGCACTTTATTAGCCGGCACTAATAGATATAAGTTAATGGACTACCTACTACTTTGTGTTTAATGGTTTTAAGAACAATAGGGTAAAATATGCTGTTATTTGTCGTGCTCTTACTAACTATAACATTTAATTTATTATAGGCTAGAAATTTAACCTTAAAGACAAGCAAAAGGCAGACTTTTAGGATATATTAGATATGTTACAGATAAAACCTTTATATAACCTACCTGTATTAGAACACCTTAATAGCAGTACTATACCGTTAGATTTCGCTATTAGGCATTAGTAACTGAGCAACCTTAAATCTTCCCCTCGTTGCCTGGCCCTAAGCCTTATTACGTCGCTAAGACTTATTACATTATTAAGTTTTATTGCATTACCGCTAAGCCTTATTACGTTGCCGAGCCTTATTACATTATTAAGTCTTATTACATCGCCAAGCCTTATTACGTCGCCGAGCCTTATTACATCATCAAGTCTTATTATATTGCTAAGTCTTATTATATTGCCGTCGAGCCTTATTACGTCATTAAGCCCTATTGCATTGCCGCCGAGCCTCCTAGCTAGATTAAGCAATTGGACGTCGCGTATTTAACTTCTAGGCGTGGCGGGTTCGATTCCCACTTGTCGCGCATCAAAAATATCAAAAATATCAAAAAAGAAGGTCGTTTCCTATTAAATCAGGCGTTAGTAAGGCTCTAAATTGAGCTTGTATTTTCGTACGTGTCCCGCAACACCTAAAGTCATTAACGAAATCTCAGCACTATATACTAAGCATGTCGGCTCTTCTATGTTGAGTTTTAATTACGTTAGGCTAGCTCTAAATTATAGCAAGAGGCAGAACGCACCATACTACTACGCCACAAGGACTTTGAAATGTAATTTTATAAATTTAACTAAATTATAACCCCTTTTTAAACCTTATGATTAAACCAGATCCTTAGGGAGAGATCCCTGTATCAAATTTTAGGGAACGTTTGGTTACGACTTTAGATTAAATCTAAAGGCCATAGAATATATCCGAGCTAAAGCTCAAATCTAATTCTAATATAATCATTTAGTTAATTTAGCGACTTTCTGATCCGAAAGCTTCTCCAGATCGGTAAGCGCGTTAAATTCGCAAGCTATACCGTATATAGAATCTAAATTTATAAATATAGGGTATCTTTATTACTATAGTGGCTACTATAGCAACGGGGGCGCCATATTTCAGTGAGCAGTTAATCTGCTATGTCTCTGCCACTGCAGTAGCAAGGCATCTTAAGTTTAATACCACGCCAAGTATTATAACTTTCCTGCAGTAACTAAGCAACCCTAAACTAAAGTGATTATAGAACTTACCATACTACTACGCCGTAAAGGCCCTTAGTTATAGTCTTATAAATTTAATTAAAATATAAACACCTTCCTAAATCTAATAATTAAATATTTCCACGTGCAACACTATGCTAAGAATCACAATATAGATTGCTTAGACATAGCTTTACTATAATACAACGGCTCTACGCTAATTAATTAATCTATAAGAGATTTAGGTAGTAAAATTACTGCTAAAAGTTACTGCCCAGATCCTGGCCGACAAATACCCACAACTATAATCTTAGTAAATGGCAAAAAGTATATAGCAGTATTAAGACAATAGTAGGACAATATAAGATAATAATAGGATAATATAATATAATGGTAGGATAATAATAGGATAATATAATATAATAGCAGGACAATAATAGGATAATATAATATAATGGCAGGATAATAGTAGGATAATATTAGGACAATATAACACAATAGTAGGGCAATAATAGGACAATATAACACAATAGTAGGACAATATAACACAATGGTAGGATAATGTAATATAATAGCAGGATAATATAACATAATGGCAGGATAATGTAATATAATAGCAGGACAATGTAATATAATAGCAGGACAATATAATATAATGGCAGGATAATATGGGATAATATGGGACAATATAACTGTTGGTGTCATAGGGTAACTTACCAATGCTACTTAAGTAGACACAGTGAATGTTAATTATAATGCTTATTGTTAAGAATCAGGGGGTGGGTGAGGAACCTAAGGTTCCTCACCACGCTAGTGCCGCGGCGACACGTGACGACACGTGACGACCGCTTGCCTCATTCCCGACACTAGCAACTCTTCTTTTATAGTTGCCATCTATATACACTTGTAGATTGCTACTATATAAAGATACAAAGCTAAGGAAAAGAAGAAGAAGAAATAAAGGGGAAGAAATAGCGTAGGTAGATGTACGGGTTTATGTAAAGATGTTAGTTCCGCTTACCGCTCTTAGCTAAGCTAATGGCGATTTTCTATCCTGGGGATAGAAAATCCTAATTAGCCAGCTTAATAAATAGCGTTAGTAAAACTCCACACCGCCACCTAAATTAATTAGGTATGGCGCTCTTAGCAAGAATCTAACTAATTAAATAACTTTAACCGGTGGTTGAAGTTTTATAAGATCTTAACTTCTCTAAATTTCCCTTTTAACCTAACCTTTAACTTATATATATAGAGTATTTATATTAACAAACGTCTCTAGTACCTTATTTGGGTTTACCTTTATTATTATATCTACTAGGTTATTTTAGCTATTAATCTATCGGATCTTAAAGAGTTTTTAATACTTATAGGACTGCTAAAGTACTATAATATTAATTATAAGGCGCTTCTCCTTTATAGTACTAAGCTTAACTAAATACTTATAAAGGGAATATAAGTTAGTGTATATAATTATAGGGATAATAGGAAGTTTAAGTTAATCTATAATTATCTTAAGGGTAGTTCCAATTGCAATTGCTATATTAACTCCACTAACCATTTTATATATCTTTAACGCTAGAACGCTTTAAGTAACGCGTTTACTCTTAGTTAAGCTCTAATAAATAAGATTACCATAGATTATAAAGTTATTCTCTCCGGTAGATTCGTTCGCTATAATAATCTTATATCCTAGCTAGGAGCTAAAATCTTTATTATTTATAAATAATCTATTAACAAATATAAATAGCTTAGTAGTAGGAAGATTAATAGGCATATAGAGTAGTCCCCAATTAAGATGGCTCATTTACTAGGAAAGACGCTTATTTAGGTTAAGAATATTATCCTTAGTTGGTTCCTAGTGTTAGGCAGCAATAGAGAGATTAAAGGAAGCCTTAGGTTAATAGATAGAAGTAATATAAGCTCTATAAGCGCGTTACTCTATATATCCTTACTTTAGAGAATTAACGTTAATAACGTTAATTTTCTTGCCTTAACCCTTCTGGCGTAAAGTAATGGAATTCTTATTTAGGGAGAGGATACATCTATTAAAGAGCAATAGTGTTATTAAATTAAGTCTTTCCTTTGGCTTTACTATAAGGTTTACCTTTACTAGCTTATCCTCTTTAAGGGCTAAGAATTAGTCGTCTCCTAAGATAATTATATTATTAGTTTATATGCCAATAATTCTAAATAGAGTTCCTATAGTTATAATAAGGAAGCAGGGATTAAACGTAGAAGTAGTTATTAAAAGCTTCTCTTTATGGTGCTTACTGTAAGTAGCCTACTAATAGATTCCTGCCTTTGCGATTCCGTATAATAGCTTAAGCATAACCATAATCGTATCTTTAGGATATTAGTGGCGAATTTACTCTAAAAGGTATGCTAATATTAAGCGCTAAAGGTGCGTCTCTAATTAGGTATAGGCCTAAGTAATATCTCGCAAATAAACCGCTATTCTATTCTTTATTAAGGAGGGAGCTAGCGTAACAATAACTCGCTGACTAGCTCGTTAAATTATAAAAGATTGTGTAAGAATTACCTTCTTACTATTATCGTTATAACCTTAGATAATAAGTCTTAATTTCTTAAATAGGGCGTTAGTAGTTTTGCCCTTAATCTTGTTAACTATTCTTAACTTAAAGATACGAACTCTATTAAACTTAGTAGGGTTATATTTCTTAAATTTAAAGACTCCTCTTATAATAAGACCGTTAATCTCCTATTTATTAGATACTTAGAAAGGAGCTCCTAAAGTTATAATACGGCCTTCTTTTTAGAGCTGTTTTGCGAGCTTAAAGTTATTCTTCTCTTTAGCTATTATAAAAGCCATTAATAACTCGTCTTTACTCTTAATAGCGGTAATAAATTGCTCTTCGAAATCTATAAGATATTGGCAATTCCGTAATCCCTTTAGGCGACCTCTACCGCGTTATAGTTGCGGCATATCTACTACAATTATATTAGAATTATTGTTGCCTTCTAAAGCACGTTAATTATAGTTCTCCTTTAGGGTATCCTTTAGGGCATCCTATAAAGGCTTGGAGCTATTATTTTTATAATAGGGCTTAATAACGGTTAAGCGGAATTAAGTGGGTCTATAGGGCATCTAGAGAGTGTAGGTTTAACTATTAATTATAATAAGTTTATGTGGGCCTAACTATCCTCCCTTTTTACGCTATACGCGTACCTTAGATTGGAGCGGCAGATTAAGCGTAGTTAAGGTATTTAGGCCATTTCTTATTCCTAGTGCGTTATTAACCTAGTGTGTAGCATAGAGACATTATACCTCCTTTATTGCTTTATAGATAGCCTTAGCTTATTATATAATAGAGGGAGATAGTAGAGAATTGCTAGTTATTTAAGGGTAGGCGCTAAAGACTAGTAACGTGGGTATAAGCCTATCTAGACTAGCGAAATTGTTAATAGCCTTAATAGCTATCTATAAGATAAGCTCTTTACTAGTATCCTCTAGTTCTAAAGAAATAATCTAATATACTTGGCGTAATAGTGTATAGTATTATTCTACTTTTCTAATACTATTATATGCCTTAATAGGGACTTCCTTAACCTTAATTTCTATTACCTTTACCTATTACCGAAACTCTATAAATAAGAAGTTCCTTCCCATATTATAAATAATTTAATTAGGGGGTCCTAGATAGACATTAATCTAATATAATTAAAGAGTATTCTATACGTTCCTAGCTAATATATCCTTTAAAAAGCATACGGCTTAGAAGAATATTAAGAAGTTAATAACTTAGAGTACTGGCTTGCCGCTAAGATATATAATGTTAATAATAATACAGAAGTTAAAGTCATAGTTATCTTTAAGGGTAAACTTAAATTGGCTAGGGAACTTCTAGTTTATTTGGTAGTGATAGTAGTACTTTATAAGATGCTTAATTATCTTAACCTTAACTTTATAACCTGCTTGCTAAAGAACCCTAAGCAGTTAGTAAATAAATAGGTAGCTAAAATGACGGTATAGTTAACGTAGCTCTAACTTAGTTAAGTGGCTTTAAGTAATACTCCTTTCTAGCTGTTAAAGGAGCAACTAAGGGTAACCCCACTTGCGTATAACGGGCACCTAATTATCTCCCTAAATAAGCATATTCTTAAGGTTATCGAGCTTAACGCCTAATTTATCTATATTTTAGATGCAGAATAGAAACGGGGTATTCGCGGGAATAATATAGAAAATAATATATCCTAATAGGGTTTGGACCTTAATTATGCTAAGAGAGATTATAGTACCCTTACTAAAGCAAATTATATATTGGCCTGCCGTTAATTAGTTAATCTAGACAGAACTATTAAGCTACTAAAGAGCTCGGACTTAAGGTTCTCCTACTATAGATACTCCTGCGGCTCTAATATCTAGCATAATACTATAAAAGACGTTCGCCAAGTATCTATTATTAAAGGAGAACGCGGAACTTTCCTTTAGCTTATTAAAGATATCTAACCTTATAACAGAATGGAGCGTAGATTAGTTATTAAGGATAGCAACGGTTTATGCGCCATTTACCTCACCATACTTAGTGAAGTATTAGTTAGGAGAGTAGTCCTTAATTTCTATATCTATAAGGAGCTATTTAGCCTCATTAATCTCACCCTTAAAATCTTCTTCGCCTTTATATTAAACCAGAAAGCTTTAGAAGTAGGCTATAGTAACTTCTTAGTTTCCGACATTTTGTGCGCTATAGCGAAACTTATTATATGCCTCCTTTTATCTATTAAGGGGGTGTCTAGTTAACTAGCAATTTGGCTTCTTATAAACGTAGCATTTCTTCTACTAATTATTACAAAATAAACCTCCATAAGAACCTCCACGATTACTTTATAGTTAACGTTAATTATACCCTCTACTATATCCCCTGCCATGACCACCATATATTCAATTAGTCCAGTTATAATTATATTAGTTAGCCGGGTTAATTAAAGTAGGTTAAAGTTAGGCGTTAAATTACTATACTTCTTAAGAGCGTAGGGTAGTGCCAATAGAGGATCTTAATTAAGTATATACTCCTTTATAAGTACTTATAGGGTTAAAGAGAGTAAGGTTATATTCTTTAACACCTCGGCATACGCTAATGACTTAATCGCGTAGGCTAAAGTCCTTTTAATATAATTCGGATAAACCACGCTAAATTATCTAGAGTTAATTAAAGAGCTTTTAAAGATAATTAAGTCGAGAGGTACCTGGGTTTATAGCAATAATTCTTAGGAAGGTAGTCTCTCTCTACTCTAATATATACTACTGCTTATTCTCCTCTGTTTTAAAATAGTATCTTATTTTATATATTATTCGGTTAAAATCATATCCTTTTTCTACCAAACGATTATAATAGAAGGTACTAGCTTAGCCCTTAAGTATAACTAAATAAGTAATATAGTATTAATTAGGTTCTAGTCTAACCTTCTAGCAATAGTTATAGAAGATATATAACTTTAAATTAAGGATATTATACAGTTCTCCGCTAAACTTCTTCTCCTATTCTAAATAGAGCTTTATAAGCTCTATAAGCATTTTTAAAGTACCTCCAATTAGTATTTAGCTGCATTATATTATAGGCTATAATAGTAACATAGATCTAGTCGGTGGAGTTTAAAGGTTGTTAGACCGCAAAGCAAGGGGATCTTGCGCTTATTAGGGGTTGTTAATTAAGGCTGTAGGTTAAGCTAGTTAATATAGGGGAGTTAAAGATAAAGGTAGAGGCGATGGATGTAGAATATTAGAACTTGTGCCTAGAGCAATAGAGTTAGAACGCGTCTCTAGTAGTATATTACTTAGGTTTTATTGTAATTTAAGCTTCTTTATAGTGCGTAGTTAGTGCTTAATCTCTTATAGAGTCCATTTATGCTCTTCCTTTATATTAATAACGTGTTCCTAAATATTGTCCCTAATACTACCCCCATCCATAGGGACAAATACTCTATACTCCCAAAGGAAGTTACGGAAGTCCTATACGATATCTTTATTTATAGGAACCTATGTTTCCTTTATCTATCCAATAAAGTCCTTCTTTATATAATACTATAGCGCGGTATCATTATATTCGCTATCTTTATAGTGTTCTATACGGTATACTAAGAATCTATTTAGGTCTTATTGCTTAGCGGTTACAAAGTTAGTTATGGCTCTATCCCATATCTCCGGGTTAATATCTTTCTCGTACTTCTTTAGATAGGTTAACGCCATAGTAGGTAGAATCGACGAGGTATTATACATCAAAGGTAGGCAGGATTTTCGGTTTTATAGGATCTTGTAGGTTTACTGTCCAAAGGTAGGCAATTTAAGATGTTATTCGACGCGTTTTAGACGTTGACTTGGGACCTTAGGTTTAGTAATACTTCTAACCTAAAGTACTTAACCAAATCTTCGTAAACGTGATTGTTCTATATAATGGACGCAACTTAGTATCTCCTAGTACTCAGTGATACTTCTGTTACTAGTTTTCCGCAAGTTTAAGGTAGCACAGTATCGCCGGGATCCATTCTATATAAGCGCATATAGCACCCCTATACGAGACTATCTCTTCTATTAAAAACCTTACTGTTCTGTAGTTAACTGTATATTCAACCACTAATCAGTGTTAGTGTCACAGGGTAACTCACCAATGCTACTCGAGTAAACACAGTGAATGTTGGTTGTAATGCTTATTGTTAAGAATTAGGGGGTAGGTGAGGAACCTAAGGTTCCTCACCACGCTAGTGCCGCGGCGACACGTAATGACACGTGACGACCGCTTGCCTCATTCCCGACAATAACACAATGGTAGGATAATAGCAGGACAATATAAGATAATATAAAAAGAGGGAGCCCTAATACTTCCTTTTCTTCCCACTTTTATAGCCCTGGCGCCTAATATAGTATAATATCGTCTATCCGTATAAGCGATAGTATTAAGACGGTTAAAAGTACTAGGAAATTTTATAAAGTATATATTACTTTAAGCAATATACCTAAATAACTAGTTTAGCGCATGGTTTATATAATATATAACAATAATAGGGGGATCTCCTATTGTTATATTGCTAAGCAACGCTTTTAAAGCTACGTTTTTCTAGTGCCTAGAGGTCTTTAGATTATTATAAGACGCTTTATAAGAACTTGTTTTAGTGCAGTAGCTTAAGATTTATTAAGCCCTATAGTAGTCATATCTAACTAGTCTTTAAGAATGTGAACATTCTTAAATAAGGAAGTATCCTTAATAGCTACAATTAAACTAAGATCCGTATAAGGCTCATTTATAACGTATTATAGTGCTTTAACATTCTGTTAAACTTAAACAAGGTGTTCTAATAACGGGAATCTATTAATAGTTAGATATCTTCTTATTTAGAAAACATTACACACTTACGGCTCTCTTATTAGCTTTTATAATGCCAATATAGTGTAGCAACTAACTTCGTAAAATCTAGTTCGTTCCTTAACCATCGTCTATAATACGGATAAGTTAATCTTAATATCTTTAGGTCTTAAAGAATAAGTTAACTTTTAGGGGATTCTGTTCTAATGCGGCTAATAGTCTCGCCGCCACTATCATAAGTATATATTTTATTTAAAAATTGTTAGTTTTAGGAGTTAAAGCAACTAGAGACCTGGTAACTAGTCTTTTTAACTAATTCTAACGGATTATCTTCCCTACTTTCTTAAGTAAGAACGCCACGTAGATTACTAGCCCTTAAGGTAAAAATATTATTGAGCTAGTATGGACCTTGCAGATATTAGGGGATGACTACTTTAGAATTATAGCATGCTTACCTATTTATATATACCGACTCTATTACTATATCCAGATTCCGGCAAACTAAAAAGGGTCTGCTCTAATTTAACCTACTACTTCTCTTAACGGTTTAATTATATCTTCTCTTAAAAGATTATATTAAGAGCTTAGATACTTCTTTATCAAGCCATATAAACCTAAGATCTTATTAACTTATAGTGGAATATCTCCGTTTTTACTAATGATATTCTAGCCCTTATTAGGGATATTAAGTATTTTGGTGGAGGTCGGGACCTCCAATTATACTAACTAGGCTTTACTAGTTATGGGCTAACTAGGCGTCTTAAAGTATTAGTAAACATAGTTACTAGTATATATTAAGCTGCCTAGAAAGGATTTATATATATAGAACTATAGCATTATAGCCTAGAGGCTGTATGCGCATTATTATACGTAGTATAATATAATAAATATATAAAAAATATATTAAAAAAAAGTATTAACGAATCCGGGTATTAAATCGAGCTTATAAATAGAGACGTAAAAGGGATAGGAGGTTGTAAGTCTGGGTAGTATGGCGGGTAAAGAAGCGTTCGCTAATACGCTCATTTATTTCTTATAAGACATTTAACCAATTGTTTTATATAATAACTAAATAATATACCTGTCTATACAATTCTATATATTGGTTTTAGCGCGTAATTAAGACGTCTTTCCTACCGCACCTCCCCTAACGCTTCTAGAATTATGGCACTAATAATAGACCTAAGCTATGACACTAAAGACACTCTTAAGCGAGATCTAGGGCTTATAAACGAACAATATAATACGATCTACTATAATATTAAAATCAAAATATTAACGCGCGGGCTCCTTAGACAGCTACTACGCTCCCTTATAAGTAAGGCATAAATACGGCAAATATTAAACGAAATCTTTAACGAATTCCTATCCGTGTTTCTAGGTTTACCTAAGAACCTATATACTAAATATATTAAACAGCTTGCCTAGCGCTGTAGCTATAACGCGACGCGTTAAATAAATAAAACGGCTTTTACTAGGCAAATTATAATAGGCAACTTAGTACTTCTATACTCCGCTATTACGTATTATCCACTAGCCGGTATACTAAAGGCAATAAGGCAGGAGGGAATACTAAGGTTATATAGAATAATAACAATACTAATCCGGTGGGCAGCTGACGAAGAGCTAATAATTATCCTAACCTAAAAGCTAGTGACTGGCAAAAATAACGCTCTAGATATACATATTAATAATCTAAGCTTTAATATATTTGTAGACATGCTAAGCTAGGATATTAACTTTAACCCTAAGAGCAAAACGCTTTGCTATTACGTTAGTAATAAGATAGCTAGAGGACGAATTTAGCTTATAAATAAAGAGAAATGGCGCAGTGCGGTTAAGGATATGTTTCTATAAGAAATGGATAGGTTTTTATTTATAATAGAATAAAAAAGAATAAGTAGGTTACTGCTTAAAGTTAAGCTAGTGTTACTAACTCGTATTTATAGTCTGCGCTACTAGCTAAAAATAATATAATTACTTACCCTCTATTTCCGCACCCTTGCCTTTACTAGATAACTCGCACTTTATACGTACAAGAATAGGTAGAACTGGTAAATAGGTTAATACTAAGGCGATACTTAACCTATAGCTATCCCAAAAAACCTCTCCTAGTTAAAAAAGAGCCCTTACTTTACGCCTTAACCTATAATAGAAAAGGCGAAGGCAACTATAACCGCAGTATGGATTATGCGTCTTAAAGCCACTGCTTTATCTAGAATGCTTACTGGTTTAATAGATTACTATATATAAAGGTAGACGGCTTAATAGAGCCCCTTAGTATACTATTAGGCGAGGGAGTCTTAGAATAATATAACCCGAGATATTCTTATAACTTATCCGGCATTCTTAAAACGCCTAAGGGGATTGGACGATAAAGCCTAAGGTTTATACCTGTTCTTTTTGGTAAACTTATTAGGGTAATATATATTAACACCATCCCTGGCTCGCTCTTAGTATCTAATACCTAATCCTTATATCTATGCTTACGCTTTCCTTACTATTCTGCTGAATTTGATTGCTATTATAATACATATATAGGGGATAGGTTGGGCTTACTATAGGCTAGTGGGGTTAACAACGCGGAAGAATAACATTGGATATTTGCGGTAGAAATACTAGGTGTTATATAAGGGTGTGGAATATAGCAATATAACTATATAAAAGTGTAATTGCTATCCTATATACCGCCTATGCCTACCCTAGTATTATCTACACTGGCGAGCTGTACGGATGAGGTGGATAAGCTTCGCTTTAAACGCGAGATAGGTGTTAAACCTAGTATAGGTAGACTGGAATAAGGTATAGGATCTAAAAGCTAGCGCCTTAGGTGGGTAAAGTAGTTTAATAAGGTACCTCCCTATTAAATTTAGACACGAGCCTTACTAGCCTACTACTTTTATTACCGGGATTAACGTTTAACCTTTTATATACGTATACTGTATCTACTAAGGGATATGCTAATAGAATAAAACAGTTTCGTATATAATAGTAAATAGTATTAAACAATCTTTAACTATATAATAATGTTTTCTTAACTACTAACTTAACGTAAGTTAATAGGTCGCGGTCGCGGCTTAACCGTAACCAGTTAAAACTAGCAGCTAATTATAATAAATGCACCCCTATTTAAGTTATTTGCAAGTACTATAGTAATAATACTCCTACTAATACTGCTATTAGTCCAATATATACTATACCAGTATATATTCTTTTAAGTTGTTAATCTATATACGCCCTAGATATTATAAAAATAGCTATAAGGTAACCTATTTTAGCTATAAGCTATACCTTTTACTAACTAGGCAAATATAGGAGTGTTACTATAGTAGGTAAACATAAAAACGCGTTATTAAATACTTAAACTAGTAGCAAGAACCCTACTTTAAGTTAACGTAGGATAAGGAAACGAGGATAACTAGTATAATTAACCTTACGTCTCTACCTAGCCTACTACTAGGAGTTGCCTACGTTCTAGCTAATGGAAGGAAGAACGCGCTAATAGAGAACGAGTATGTGGAACCTAGCTAGGACGAGTATATAGAACCTAGCTAGAATAAGCACGTGGAACCTAGCCAGAATGAGTAATATTATAACTTTAGTCTAGTTATATCTGGGTATAGAGAGGAGCAGGCATATAATAGACCCCGTTAACGTTAAATATAATATATTAAGCTGGCTGATAATATATAGAATATACATGGCCGCCTTTGGCTTAAAAGGGTAATATTTAATAATAAGAATAGCGACTCTAGTCTAGTTATATTTAGGCGTAGAGAGAAGCAGGCATATAATAGACCCTATTAACGTCGTATATAATATATTAAGCTGGCTAATAATATATAGAATATATATAGCCGCCTCTGGCTAAAAAGGGTAATCTCTAATAATAAGGATAGTAACTGCAAGTCTATACCTGCTTCTTTTATAAAACAATAGTAACTAAATATTAATAAATCTACTAAATCTGTTAATGATCTGGCAGTAAAACTAGCTTAGTTAAAGACGCGAAGTCCTAATCTTTTAGTTAAAGTAGGTTATACCTTTATACATAACTGGAGTCTAACTGCAATACTTAATAGTCTCCTCTACTATTTAGCACTTAGCGAGCCCTAGTAAATAGAATACTCTCTTTACTATCTAACCGCCCACCGCTATAAAAAGCAGCATCTTTATAATATACCTCCGGCTCTTAACAATTGCGTATTAGTTTAAAATACTCTTTTACGCGCCTAATCCGTACCTTACCGCGTAAACAATTGCGTACTAGTTTAAAATACTCTCTTATGCGCCTAATCTAAACCTTATCGCGTAAATAACTAATATTTGGCTTTATATTCTCCCTAGTAAGCCGTATTCGCCTAAACCCTAATATAGCTTCGTCTATAAAATAAGTGATTTCCCTTTAATATAGAGTATACTAATCTAGTGTTTAATCTAAAGGGGACCTAGATAGCACTAGGGAAAGTAAGGATAAGTCGGACTATAATAATTTTAACCTAACTGCCGCGATATGGGTAAGAGAAGAGTACCTCTAAATATTATAACGGCGACGTATAAAAGAAAACCCACCTAAGAGATATAAGCCTATATTTGTGCTTTATAGGTCCATTTTACTAGTAAGGCTAATAACTAACTCTGGGACTTATAACGGGCATCTTATTAACCCGTAGTTTAACCGCTTTTTAGGCCTTATTAAGGATATAATAAAAAAGGCATAGTTAGAAGCTATTTTAAAGCAGCTAAAAGTAGTGTAAAAAAAAGCTAATTGTATTCCTAACCTGGTGTCCGCTTATAAGGTATCTATATACTAGAAATATTATATTAAATTATTTACTAACAATCTTAATATTATATATAGCTATTTAACGTAATAGGGAACTTTAGAAACCACGCGATTATAAAGGCTTATATAGTTATAAGGGAGGTATATAGGCTAGGGTTTAACAACGCGCCCAAACTAATTGTGGAACTACTAACTAATTATAATTTTATTGCGCTAGATTATACAAAGGTATTTTACCTATGCTATTTAGTAAAATACTAATAAGAGTTAATAGCTAAGTAATAACCGCTTCCGTTCCGATGTAATAGTTACTAGTATAGCTAGTATATTTTACAGTAGAGGAAGAAACGGCCTTGCTTAATTACCCTGCTCTTATAATATATTTAAAAAGCTTACTAGTAATACTATTGCTTTTATTTTAATAGTAATATATTATGTAATTAGGGAGTATAGAACTGGGTCTAAGGGAATAGACAACTTTTATAGCACTGTTGTTAGCGGTTAGTATATATTTAGTGTTTTACTACCTATTATTATTCTCTAACCCGTTATAGAAGCCTATACTAACCTCTTAGGCAGCTAGAACCAGATATTTAAAAAACAGCAATTTAGAATCTAGCTACGGCTTTAGCCTATAGTTATTAAATATACTACAGGCCTAATACCAGATTAATTAACTATAGAAATTATTAAGGACCTGTATAAAGATAACCTTAATGACCTTATAGCGGATCTAAGCAATAACGCAAGAGAGAGGTTCCTTATAAGCCTTAGCGACAACGAAACTAACGCGATTATTAACTTAGGCTATTTATCGGTAAGCCGGGCTATATTATTTAATCTACTAAGTCTATCTTAAAGGGAGAGCTCTAGAGTAGGCTAGACTAGTTTACTAAGTCTATCCTAAATAAAGAGCTCTAGAGTAGGCTAGACTAGTCTACTAAGTCCGTCTTAAAGGGAGAGCCTTAGAGTAAGCTAAAAAATCTAGGGCCCTACTACTACTACAATATTTACTAATTTAACTTTTAGAACTAGCTAAGTTCGTTAGATTTAGCAGAATATATATCCTCCGCCCTAGTATACTACTTTATCCTAAATATAGGAACCGGCGAGCCTAGGCTAGAAAGGTTTAAATCTAATAAGTTATTTATATAATTTAAGTAGTACTATAGCCTTACAGAGGACAGCTATAGCTAGTATAGTAATAGAAAAGTAATATTAAATTTAATTAAGAATAAGGAGTAGTATATAAAGTTTATAATATATACTCTAGACTCTAATATAGAGGAGCCGGTAGAGTTTTTGGTAGGAGATTAGGTATAGGACTTTCCATACTCTCCTATAGGATAATTGCGGCTTCTTTATTATATATACTAGCTCTTAATCTACCTTTCTTTTAGCCTATATCTACTACTCTTAATAGCTACTTTTTAGCTATATATATGTGCTATACTAGTAAAGCTAAATACTTATAGTATATTATTGTCGTAGGGAGAGCAGGAAAGGTTTTATACTTTTAGAATATATTATAAAATAGTTAGGATATTATATTAAATTATCTAAAACAATATAATAGATTATATAAAGAAGTGTATATAATTTGCCTTGCTAGCCTTATAAATAGCTTTAAAGTAGCCTTTGTTTATTATCTAAAATATACTATTAGTATAAAAGAGGTGGATAGCTCCAAATACAATTATGGTTGCAGGTTGCGTGCAGGTTGCGCGCAGGTTGCGCGCAGGCTGCGTGTCAAAAAAACACGACATAGGCTAGTCGGTCGAGTTGCCAAATGCCCTCAACTACGCGCCAATTGCGTCAACCACCAACCATTGAGGCCATTGGTAGGGTACCATATTTTGCCGATGTAATCTCTTTACGCCGTAAGTCCGTAAAAGGGGTTTCCTATACTAGAACTAATATATCCGTAGGCGGAGATTGCTTTGCAGATGTGCCTATAGAGGTTAGGTGGTTCTTTGTTACGGGATTCTTACGGGGACGTCCTTGGCCACGCTTTATAGTAGGTTTAGTAGGTTTAGTGGGTTTCTAGGGGACCTTTAGGGTAGGTAAGGGTGCCTCTAGTTTATTTAATTTGGCAATCGTTTCTAGTTCGTTTAGTTTGGCGGTTGCTTCTAGTTTGTCTGGCTTAACATTATAGGTGTTTTCGGGCCGAAAGTAGGGTTTTACGGACGTGCTTTTAAAGCTAGTTGGCCCGCTAGGAAGCTATACGCAGCACGTCTCGTTTTCTACGGCTAGTAGACAATAAGGTCCATTTTAACTACCGCTTTTACGCCATATAAGGACTTTAGAGTTAAGCGGGAGGTCGTGTACTAGGGTTGTGTTAGGTCCGTTACGGTAGTATAGGGCGTTATTAATAGCTTACTTGGCCCGTAGCTTAACTATTTCAGTTATTGCCTTCCGTATTATAGTTGTTTATTCCGTAATAGACGGGGTAGGGGGGCCTAGGTTGCTTATCCTTAGGTAAGCTCTATAAACTAAGAGGGTAGGTACTAGTCCGTTAGGGCCAGCGGTGTTATTAATGGCTTTTACGGCCATCTATAAAGCCAGTTCCTTTTAGATATCCTTATACTCGTCCGTAATAATCTAATAAGCTCTCTATAGAGCTAAGTAAGCTCGCTTAATAAGCCTAATAGACTAATACGCCTTAACTAGAATAGCTTTTATTAATATAGCTATAGCCGTAGCATACTGCTGGAATTCCTTGCTAATAAAGTTCCTACCGGCGTCGTGGGTAATATACTTAGGAGGTCCAACGTACGTGTCAATCCAGCAGGTCCGTAAAATATCCCAAGTATACTTTGTGGATATATTTTATAACTAACGGGCAGCTTAGTAGTGGGTTGCCTTATTAATTATATGTAATACTAGGCTGCCGTTAATATATATAATGTCTACGTACACTAAGTGGTTAAAGTTAAGGTCCTTATAAAGGGTGAACTTAAATCGGCCTAGGGAACGTCCGTATTTCTAGCAAAAGGAGTAGTATTTAGTTAGGTAATTAACTGCCTTCCTATTAACGTTGTCGTGTCTAGAGCGTTCAAGGACTCTATATAGCTTTTTGGCTAATGGGTGGCCAAAACGGCGGTATAGACGGTTAATCTCCGTACTAGTAAGGTAGCATAGGTTATAGTTAAAAGATTCCTAAATATAGGTCCGTAAAGTCTCTCCCCATATAAGAAACGGGTGTCCAAATTATCGTATAATTGGTAGGGTAATATGCTTACTTCCTAGGGCAGTTACGGGGCCGATTAAGGTGTCTGTAATATTGTTATAGTAAACCTATAACCTATCTATGTCTGTAAGACAGAGTAGGAAGGGGGTATCCGCTTTTACTATATGGAAGTTAACTAGGCTAATTAGAGTCTTAACTTTAACTAATCTAATTAATACAGTTGAGCTAATGCCGAATTAGACGTTTACGGCCCTAGTTTGCGTAATATTAATATCCGTATTATCATTTGTAGTGGTCCTATATACGAGGTATTGTCCGTAGCCTACGGTAGACTTCTTAGAGGCATTTATATTGATTATAACACCGTAGAATTCCTTAGGGGTATAGTGTTCTGTAGTAATATATGCAAATAGGTCCTACTTATAATCTATAACATCTATAACGGGGGTACTTATGGGATGGTTTTTAGGCGTAACTAAGTATATAAAGGAACGGTTGGCTAATACGGTTGTAATATTAAAGGCTTAGCTGTCTGTAAAAGGTCCGAAAGTGGTTAGGAATATCTTTAAGGTCTCTTATTCCTAAGCGTCTAAGTTAAAGTTAATTATAAGGGCTTCTATTAACTTATTAGGGGGCTCTTTTACTTCCTCTCCTTTGTATTCCAAAATAAACTAGTTAATACGGCTATTAAGTCTCTTCCTAGACTTATTACATTCTTCCTAGGTATGCCTTATAGACTAACATCCTTCCTTATTATATACGAAGCACTTCTAGTTGGTTTATCTGTGGGGGTATATTTTTGTACAGGGGTTGCTATAGGGGTTATAGGTGGGACTTAGTCGGTACGGGTGCTGCTAGCGGTAGCGGCGGTCCGTAAAGTAGACGTCTAAGTCTGTTTACGGATATTAAATATCCATAACAAAGGCTTAAGTGCTACCTAGTGGGTTTAAGACTTTATACATTATAATAGAGGAGCGTAGGTTATTAATAAGGCCAGCTAAGGTATCTGTAGGTTTATAGTAGGCATACTTACAGGGCTCTACTTCCTGGCAGGCTATAATAAGTTTATTATATAGAAAGTCGTCTATTTAAAGCTTAGCGTTAAGGCCGTGCTATAGGTACTAGAGGTCTTTAATAAGAATTTACAGGCACTCTATAGTCGATTTTTTAGTATTCTTATTAATTACGGTCCGTAGCTTAGTCATATTCCATTAGGTAAGGATATTACGCCTATATTCCGGTCCTTTAAAGTAGTTACAGGTAGCTTTATATAGCTTATTAAAGGGGACACTAAAGGGGTTACTTTTGAGGTTAGTATAGTAGTGGTTAAGTGCTAGGCCGCGCAGTATAGTAGAGTAGGCTTAGCTAAATTCCTATTTGGGAATATTAGCCTTCTAACAGAGGTCTGTAAAGATAGTAAGTTTAAAGTTAAAGTTATTGTTTTTACCGCTATACTTAGATTCGTTGGTATAGAGCTTGGCTAGGTTAGCTAGCTCCTTACCGTAGGTCTTTACTTAGATAGGTTGCGGATCTATAACTTATAGATCTGTAGCTTGCGGATATATAGCTTACGGATCTGTAACTTAAATAATAGGGGTAATTTAGTCCGTATTTTGGTTTACAGGGGTATTATAGTCCGTAATTTAGGTTATAGGGGTATTATAGTCCATAACTTAAGTATTAGGTATACTTTGGCTAGTAAGATTAATTCTAATGCCACTTAGGTTTGTGGAATGAATTTGGTTAAATAGGTTAGCTATAAGGCTAGAGATTCTATTAAGTTTAAAGGAGGCAAAGAGGTCGCTAGTTTTGATATAATCTAAGATCTACTCCTTAGTCCATTCCGTTTAGTCCTCCTTATATAGTGTGTTGTATAGAGACCGTGTAACAGTGACTTGTTTGTCCCTTTTAACCTATACGCCTTAATAATATAAAAGGGTTCGTAAGTTACGGATAGTAGTAGGGTTGTAAGCCTTAAAAATAGCTTCCGTAAAGTCCGCAAAGTCTTCCTTATATTGCTCTTATAGGTTATTATTTATAAGCTTAAAGTATCTATATTTAAGGATTTTAAAGCTAATATAGTTGTTAACATCGTTTGTAGATATAACGTTAACTCCTTATCTCTACTTCTTTTGACCTTTACTAACTTACTTACTAATGTCTGCTATACTATAGTGTAGTATAGTGCGTAACGGGTGGTAGCAGCTTATAACGGGTGGGGGAGGTCTTATAACGGTCCGTAAAATTAATTAACGGGTCCGTAATAGTTCGCAGGAGGGTAAGGGTTTTCCGTAAAAGGTCCGAAGAGGTTTAAGGTTTAAGGGGGTTAAGGATAGGGGTTCCGTATAGGTCTATATTCGCGTCTATAACTTCCAGTAAACCATACTAAGACTTAAATAAGTATATAGAGTTGGTAATAGTCCGTAATCCCCGACTTCCAACCTTCCAGTAGGTCGTACTAGGAGTCTGAACGGGTAGTCGCTGTCGTGTATATCGCTCGGGGGGAGGTATTGAGTGATTGCTAATCTATACGCGCTCACTAATCAGTGTTCGTACTAACTTAATAGCACGAGTAAGTCGTATCCACGGGCACGAAATACATGTAGTATCGTATGCTTATTTAGATGGTAACTGTTGATTGTATAAAGTAGACTACATAGTCTATATACTGATGCGCCTCCCCCCTGATTAGTCAGTGCTTCAGAAGTGCACCAGACGCGTAAGCGGGTGGTTGGTGCACCAAACGCGTAAACGCGTACTCGGCGTACCGAACGCGTAAGCACGCGGTTGGTACGACAGGTGCTGTAATTATACAACTAGAAAATGCTAAAATGGCAGAAAAGTAAAATTAGATGCTAGTAATTTTTTCCTAAAGTTTTATATAAAGTTTAAAGTTCTGCACAAAGTTCCGCACAAAGCTTTGCGCGAAGCTCTAGGAGTTCTCCCCACTCCGTGCACGTTCCCACTCAATGCACGGTCTTTCCTTACCAAAATTTGCCCAAATACACCTTTTTATACCACCTATAACTTAATAACCTTTTAATAGAATTTTATAAAATTTTAAATATAGCTTATCAAATACTAAAACTATAATTTTATATAAAAATATTATAAAATATTATAAAATATTATAAAATATATATACTTAAAATTAGGTTAAAAAAGTACTCTTTTAGTAAGACTTAGTATTATTAATAATATTATTAATAAAGCTATTATATAGCTAGATTTTATATATATTTATATAGTTTATAAATTATATATTAAGTAAATTATATTAAAATTTAATATAGTTAAAATATATATATTTATATTATAAATAAAGTTTTTATATAAGAAATTAAAGCCATAAAATACTTTACTATAAGTAAAATTAAGTATAAAAAATCTAATTAAGCTTATTATTATATCTAATATAAAAATTGAATTTTTTTAGTATAGATAAAAAGTAAGCTTCTTTTTTTTATATTATAAACAACGATATTTTTAAAATTTTATTTTATAAATGCTTTTACCTTTTATATGATAAGCTATATTAAAAATTTTATATTAATTGCTATTATAGTGATTAAGTTATAAGCATTTTAAAAAAAATCTATAAAAATTTTCCAGAACTATATACAAGCTAACTATATATATAAGCCGGTTACCTATATATTAAAAAAGCTTATTTATATTATAAATATAGATATATATAAAATCTAGCTATATAATGGCCTTATTAATAATATTATTATTAATATTAAGTTTTATTAAAAAAGTACTTTTTTAACCTAACTTTAAGTATATATATTTTATAATATATTATAATATTTTTATATAGAAAATTATAGTTTTAGTATTTGATAAGCTATATTTAAATTATATAATTCTATTAAAAGGTTATTAAGTTATAGGTGGTATAAAAAGGTGTATTGGGCAAATTTTGGTGAGGAAAACCGTGCATTGAGTGACCGTGCACGGAGGGGAGAACCGTACCAAAGCTCTGCACGAAGTTCTACCACGAAGCTCCACACGAAGTTCTGCACAAAGCTCTGCACGAGCTCTACACGAAGCTCTACACGAAGCTCTACACGAAGCTCTGCACGAACGTTTACACGAAGCTCTGCACGAAGTTCTACACGAGGCTCTGCACGAAGCTCTACACGAGACTCTGCACGAAGTTTCACGAAGCTCTACAACGAAGCTCTGCACGAAGCTCTTATAAAAGCTCTGCACCGAGGTCTACACAAGCGCTCTACATAAAGCTCTGCGTACAGAGGTCTTGCACCAGGCTCTGCGCGAAGCTCTGCGTACGGAGGCTCTACACTAAGCTCTTTTGCGTACGGAGGTCTTACACGAAGCTCCGCATCGGGTCCCCGTATATTTCCGATAGCTCTACACGTGGCCTCTGCCAGGTATACCCCCTATATACACACTAGGTAGCCACCTCATTTTTTAACCCTTCCTTACATCCTCCTACCTAGGAAGGACACCAGAACGGACAGCCAGCAGACGACGTCGCCGGAGCTAGACGACCGTCAGAGCCAGACGACCGTCGTCAGAGCTAGACGACCCGTCGCCGCGGAGCCAGATGACCGTCGCCAGAGCTGGACGATCGTCGTCAGAGCTGGACGACCGTCGCCGGAGCCAGATGGCCGTCGGCCAGAGCTAGACGACCGTCGTCATCGCCACACGAACCGTCGCCAGAGCCACACGACAACCGTTCGAACGACCTGCCAGCGATATAATAAACAATTCGATTAATTGATTAAATTAAGGTAATATAGACAGGTAGGCATAGATAGGTAGGGATAGATGGGTAGGTATAGATAGACAGACAGATAGATAGATAGGTAGATAGGTAAGTAGGTAGGTAGATAGGTAGGTAGGTAGGTAGATAGGTAGGTAGGTAGGTAGGTAAGTAAGTAGGCAGGCAGGCAGGTAGGTAGGTAAGTAGGTTAGTAGGTAGGCAGGTAGAAGAGAACCGTCGCTATATTATATTAAATTATCTAAAATAATATAATTTATTTTGCACTAACTGCGTAGGAAGAGTAATACTTATTTATTACTTAAATTAAGTAAGATATATAGAATGCGCGAGAAGGGCATTATATATAAAATGTATAAGAAGGGCATTATATACAGAATACGCGAGGAGGGTATTATATATAGAATGCGCGAGGAGGGCATTATATATTAATTGCGCATTAAGTGCAAAATGCGTAATTAGCTGCACTGTATTATTAAATACAGTAGTATACCGCACTATATTATTAAATATAGCAGTATGCCGCACTACATTGTTAAATATAGCAGTATGCCGCACTATATTGTTAAATGCAGCAGTACGTAGCAGTATGCCGCACTGCATTATTAAATACAGCAGTATGCTGCACTGCATTGTTGAATATAGCAGTATGCCGCACCTTAGTCGATACCATACGCTACACGTTATAGTGCGCGGAATGCGCATTTGGCCGCCAAATGCTGCCAAATGCTGTAAAAATGCTGGTAATGTAACGGAACCTTGTAGCAAGAACTACGATGGGCTCGTCAATGGGCTAGGTGTGTAGGAAATGCAAGTACAAGAATCAACAACGTAATAACAACTGGTGGAGTGGTTGCCTAATAGATTAACTCCAATTATATTCTAAGAATCACTACGAGGAAGGAACTATCTAGGTAGGGACTAAGGGTCCTTAAATACACAACCGTACTCCTAAGAAAGTTATTGCTCTGTCTACTCTATCTACTCTATTCGCTTTGCGATAGATCTTATAGATTATATAGATTATACAGATTATATTACATAACTCTGCTTACTATTCCTCGTTACATAGTTCTACGGGTTCCATTCTAGACCGTGCTTATATTAACCAACTAGCTGCTTCCGTCTCTTCTCTAAATAGTTATAACATTATACTTAAAGCGTCCGTAACACTATCTCCCTCCTCTCTATCTTTGTTTTTAAAGATTCCTATTATCTCTAGGTTGTTTACTAGAGGTATAATATCCGTCTAATTAATTTGGTTAATATTATTACTTATAATGCCTAAAGCACCTTCTTCTTCCTCTATAGCCCGTTAGTCTCATACTATTACTACAATATTATCTCTTAGTGAGATAATGCTATCTCCGTATTCTTATTGTGCGAAAGAGGGGCTAATTTGCGTTGCGTTAGCGAGTCCTTTATCCTAGCAACCTTCCTCTTATTTAGAATACACTAAAGCGAACATTTAGTTATCCTATAATGTTTACTCTATCTCTAATGTTAAATATGCGCGACCTATTACTCTTAATAGTCGTCTAGTTCCCTAATTGATTTATTTTAGGGTCTTATATTTAGTTTAAGGCAGAAAAACTTAAGGGCGATCTTGCCACAGCGCTGGCGGAAGCCTATTATTAATCTAAAGAATCTACTCGTGCCCTTAAGGCTTAGTAGTCTGCCTTTATAAAAGTTTAGCGTCTTTAACGCGTTTATAAAAAGGTTTGCTTTAAGGAGTGGAAACTTATAGAATAAAGTCTTTAGGAACTAGGTAATAAAAGAACGGATTCTCCTTTAATAAAGAAGGAAACAGATCCAAGTAGTTTAGCAACTGTTCTTCTTAGGTCCCCTTTAGGTAACTCATTCTTTAGTAATCCTTCTTTATTAATACTGCCTGACCTAATTTTTTCTAATACTCCCGTACCTTTCTTATAGCATTCTTTAAATTCTCTAGTGGTTCCTAGGTAGTCTTAGTATAGCCTATCCACTTAACTTTGTACCATATTTTATTGTTAACGTCCTCGTAACTAATAATCCTTAAAACTTACCATTTATCTTCTTCCTATCCTCTATACGTGTCTGCTTTATAGGCTGGTGGCTTAATATTCCTATATACTGGTTCTAGCATTGCGATATGCTATATAGGGTAGATCTTTATTTTAGCTAGTAGGTTTAACTTAAACATAACTGGTGAAATTCTTTATATAATTTTAAAGGGTCCTAATCTAACATGGTCTAATTTCTTGCTTAGTCGTCGACTCTTGAAATTTTTATATAGTAGCTACACTTTATCTCCCTCCTTAAGATCTGGTCCCTTAGATCTCTTAGTATTATAGTACTTTTTTATTCTCTCTTATACTTTCTTTACTAATTCTATAAGGTCTATATAAAGATTCATTAATGTCTTCATTCTTTCTTTAGCTGTACTACTTGTTTTCTTCACTTACTATAGTGATAACGATGTTCTTAGCTTATATCCATAATTTGCCTTAAATAGTAATATGCCTATTCCTTTTTAAGGTGTTGCATTATATACAAACTATATAACTGGTAATAGCGATACCTAATTGTTCTGTGTATAATTAACATAATGCCTTAGATACTGCTCTAGCGTCTAATTTAATTTTTCTATTTAACTGTCTGTCTATAGATAATATACGGTAGAAGTTGCTGCTTAAACTCCTTACTCTGCTAAGAACACTTCCTAGAATGCTACTACGAATCTTAAATCTCTATCCGATATGATTTTACTTAGTGCTCTATATCTTACAAATACTTCTTTAACGTAGATTCTAGCAATATCTTCCGCTAAGATTTCTTCTGTATATGCTATAAAGTATCCCCACTTTATAAGCTTATCTACTATTACTAAGATCGCGTTATAATCTTATCCGGTAATAGGATTTTTTAATTTTAATAACTTAATAATAAAGTCCTATAATATAACCTCCTATAGTCTCTCTGGTATTTTAATAGGTTATAGCCCTCTATATAGCTTATATCTTGTCAGTTTATTCCTTTAGCAATCTAGATATTCCTTTATAACCTTTCTAGCTATCCTCTAGATTCCGTTAATAATATACTCCTCCTAGAGTCTTAACATTAAGCTTATAGCTCCATTATATCCTTAGGTTAGTCCCTTATAGAAGTCTTCTATAAACTGCTTTACTATACTTCTTAGGATATACCTTACTTCTCAATTTTCGTATATATCCGTTTGTGGATCTTCTAGCTATACTTTTAGAATTCTTTACGCCTAAAAGCTTTCTAGTGTCTCGTAGATTTTCTCTAGTTTATTATCTTTTTAAGTTGCTACAATTTTTGGATAATTATACCTAATTAATCCGTCTATATCCTTTCGCAATAAAGCCCCTAATGGCTTTTCCTTATTTTATAGTTTAGCTTTGCGGCTCAGAGCATCTACCCGCGTATTATCTGTACCTTTAGTATACTAAATCTCAAAATAGTATTCCGTAAGCATCTCTGCCCATCTAACCTATCTTTAGTTAAGTTCCTTTATCGTTAGGAATCCCGTTAGGTTCTTATAATCCGTCTTAACTATAAATAGTTTCTTTATGCCTTATAAGAATACTCTTTATTCCTTTAATACTGTAACTATACCTAATAACTCCTTGTTATAGATATTATAGTTTAACTCTAGTAGTGTTATCTTCCAACTATAGTATGCTACTGGGTGCTATCTATCTGGATGCTTTTGCATAAAGTATACCCCTAGTATATAGTCTAATATATCTGTTTTTACAACCATCTCTAGTCCTAGTTAATAGATCTTAAGAACTGGCTCCTAGGTAAACAGCTCTTTAACTTTCTTAAAGAGTTCTCTTTACTCTTCCCCCTATACCTATAGTTCTTCTTTCTTTATTAATCGCGTAAATGGCTTAATATCCTTTAACCACTATACTATAAACCTTCTACAGTAATTATAAAACCCTAGGAACGATCTTAACTATATAACGTTCTTTAGTTCCTACTAATTTACTATAGCCTCGATCTTCTTTAGATCTATACTAAGTTAGCCTAGTTTAATAATAAATCTAACGAAATCGGTTTTCCTAGTAAAGAACTTGTATTTCTTAATTACTACTAGCATCTATTCTTCTTATAGTCTCTTTAAGACCCATTTAACGTGTTCCCCGTGTTCTTCCTTAGTTATTAAGTAGATAATAATATCGTCGAGATATACTATAATAAATTTATCTAAGTATTCTTCTAACACATTATTAATACGCTTCTAGAATATTACTAGTATATTTATAAGCCCAAATTGCATAACTAATGGTTTATATAGTCCTTCCTTTAACCTAAAGGCTGCCTTTTATTTATCGCCTTCCTTAATTCTAATCTAATAGTACACCCATCTTAGATCTATCTTAGTAAAGATTTGCGCATTACCTATCCTATCTTAGATTTCGCTAATTAAGGGTAAAGGATACCTATCCTTCCTAGTGATGTTGTTTAACTGTCTATAGTTAATATATAGCCTTAGTTTGCTATTCTTCTTTAGTACGAATAGTACTAGATAACCTACTAATAACTGCAATGGTCTAATGTATCCCTTTTATAGATTTTCCTAGACAAACTCTTTTAACGCTTTACCCTCTTCTTTAATAAGCTTGTAGATTGGAAAGAACTTTAGACTTATTCCTGGTTCTAATTCTATTTTATAGTCCTATGCTATATATTCTAACAGCTTTTTACTTTTTAGTGACTATAGTTTCTTACCGTACTTATAGTATCTCTTTGGTATATAACTTAGTCCTTTTTCTATTTCTTTATAGGTTGCTCCTACTGAGTACCATACTAACTTAGCTTATTATTACATCTTACGGCGTTAAGTATCTTTAATATTAACCTGACCTGTAATCCAATTAATCCTTAGATTATATTCCTATAACTAAGGTATACCTAATACTGCCTCATCCCGTCCTAATAGTAGGATATTAAAAGATATCTCGATTTATCTTCCCTTAATAGTTATCTAAATAGGTCCTGTTTTAAGATTAATAATCCCTCCTCTATAGGTTATTAGATCTCCTAAAATTGTAACTAATAGGTAANGTTNCTCCTTTTATNTATAANNTAGNCCCATTCTCTTAACTNCTNCTAGTAAGATATAGTTTCGCGTTACTCTACTATCTATTAGCGCTTTAAACTGCTAATCTTGCCAATTAATCCGTAAATTTAGGTATCGTCCTTAAATTCCTTTAAGGGTCTGAGGCTCTACTACTGGCTCCCTCTAGTCCTATAGGCCTTCACTTTTCCTAACTATTAGCTGCTTAATCCTAGTACACTTAACTTGCTTTTTAGCCAATGCCTAGTTCACTTTTTATCTTTAATATACTATAGATACGTGTTCTTTAGGTATTCCCACTACTATTATCTATCTAAGTATTCTTCCGTAAGGAATCTTCCTAGTTAAAGTACTAAACTTCCTTCCTCTTAGCCCTCTATTGGATGCCATCCGTATATATATTTGGCATTTCTATACTGCTGCTCGTCCGTTATTTAGTATATCCTTATAGGGTATTTCCAATTCTTTTCTTTTGGGTTCTTATATATTTCGTATATATCGTCCACGCACGCAATCTATAATAACGTGTAGTGTGCTAGGTGCTTTAGGTTAACTCTTAGCTTATCTTTATCCCTAAGTTTAAACCTTTATTATGCTGATCTAAATATTATAACTTTATTCGCAGGTACTAAGATATATCTCTCGCTTCTCTAGTCCTCTAAACGTTCCTCTAGATCCTTTAACATTATAATTAAGGCTCCTTTAATATACGTTATAGCCTTCTTTATAATTAGGTGGTCCTAGATAACTTTTTTATCTAACTATATATAGAAATCTTCCTACTTATTATTGTGCCTTTGCCTATACCATTTTTGGTATAGCTGCTGGAGTATATACGGTCTGTCTGTAAGGAAATATCTCTTTATTACTGCATTATAACAGCCTTTAGTATATTATTCCTTAAACCTAGTAGGAATCCCTAGGTCCTCTTCTTGTTCTAGTTTAGTAAGCCACTTAGCTCTTAGTGTGCCTACTCTCAGCCTATTAATAATTCTTTATATTAGTACTCTGTCTTTTATACGTCCTAATATACTAAATCTCTTATCTAGTTTCTATTCTTACTATAAGGTAATTCTTGCTCTAAATTCCTCTATAGTTTCCTTTACGTCGCGTCTTATAAGTGGATCTTTAAAGTCTTCGTGCTTCCTAATCTTAATATTAACTTTTTAATCTTTAGGCCGAACGCTATATTCCCCTAGTAAGTCTTCTAGGTCTATATATCTATTTCCTAGTCTAATTGCTATTTATACTGCAGATTCTCTGATTTATAAAGAAGCTCCTAGCCTTTTATCTGTGGGTATTCTAATTTATACCTCGAATTTTTAACCCCTTAGATTCTTTAATCCTGAGCTTGCTTCTGACTTAAGTTTAGCCCCTGCCTTAATCTAACTAGGCTTAACTGGTGTCCTCGTCTTATCTTAAGAGTCCTAGATCTCACTTATCTCGTCTTAAAAATCTTATGCCGTTAGGAATTCTTATCCCGAGCTTATTTATATGTTTTTAAACTAAGCCACTACTCTACTCTATCGGTTTCTGTCCGTTATAGGTCCTTAAGCTTACCTTATCTTATCTTAAGAATCTTAGTTGTTTCTTATCTCTTCTTAAGAATCTTAAGCCTTTAGCCTTTTATCTTTATTAAGTACCAAAGTGGTTTACTATCTTACTTCTCTTACGTCTTATAAAGCGATAGACGTCGTATCTAGTAGGGTTTTAATCCCTACTAATATTCCCTATTCTGTAGTGGAATTATCCTCTACCTCTAGTATAATATTTCCGAGGTCTACTCGCTCCTAGTAAGCGGCCCTTATTACCTTATCGTTACGGAATATTTCGCCTAGGTTAAATTTATTATCCTTAATATCCGATTTATAAACTGGTTTATTAGTTCCTCTACATCCTATAGGTACTAGCTCCTATAGCCAATAGCTTACACCATACTTAGCGTCCTTATAAATTTAGTATGTATTATTATAACAAAACGCAAAGCTTTTAATTAAACATTCTTTTGTTCCTCACAGTATATTATCATCCCTCTATACGTATATATTGTCTACTAGTCTTATGCCCTTTACTATATAGTAACTCTACCCACTTCTATAGTCTCTAGCGTAATGACCCTGTTTTCCGTAATTTATATAAGCTCCTTCTTTAAACCATTTCTCTTATTATAGAGTCCGCCTAAATGTCTTCTACTATTAAGATCCCTAATTCGGCCTTTGCTCCTTAGACCTTTAATTACTTAATCCTTATCCTCTAGGTTTCCATAGTTTACTCTATTTCTTATAGGCTTCTTTAGTACTACTTAGGTTTATTAGCTCTACGCTATACCATAATTTCTAACTCGGCTTTTATTATTATGTACTCTGCGCCTTATATAACTATAGAACTCTATTCTAGCCTTTCTTAGCCTATTCCCTTTAGTAGATCCAATTATTAATCTTAATTGCCTAATTTATTAGTTCCCTTAGGGTATCNATATCTTCTATTAGNATAATNACNTCCTANANTTTAGCCTTAAGTCCNTGTTTATACTATNCTATAAGCGCCCTATTATTCCACTCTACTTATATTGCTAGTATCTAGAACTATATTATATACTTAATTGCTAAGGTTCGTTATATAAGGTTTTAGAGTTTTCTTTCCGCTATAGTTGTTTCTTCTAGGTCTCTGAACATCTACGTAAGTCGTTCTATAAATTCTTCCTAACTTAAGAACATAAATCGCACGTCTTAGTTAGTGGTTATTATTCCGTTTACCTATATCTCTATAAGGTAAAATTTAAACTACTTAAGTGCTTTTCCTAATAAGAATAGTCCTATATAGGCTATCTAATCTACGGGTATAGGTAACTTTACTCCCTCCTATAAGACCTTAAAGTACATCTGCGTAAGGAATCCTTTAAGCTTTAACTTCTTTTCTATAAATCTCTTAATTAATAGTAGCTTAATCTTTACTGCTCCTATCCTATTAAGTCTTTCTTCTAATACTATATTATTAGCTGTTAACTAGTTAACTATTTCCTATAGCTATCCGACCGTTATAGGTTACTATAAGTTAGTATCTGCTATACTAATATTACCTCCTATCCTTAAAGTAGTTACTGCCGTCGATAGTATTATAGTGGCTACTTTTGGTAGCATGTTATTTAACTTCTTATATTAATACCGTAACCAGGTAGTAATTGTGTAACGGAACCTTATAGCAAGAACTACGATAGGCTCATTAATGGGCTAGGTGTATAGGAAATGTAAATATAAGAATTAACAACATAATAATAACTAGTAGAGTAGTTGCCTAATAAATTAACTCTAATTATATTCTAAGAATTACTACAAAAAAGGAACTATCTAGGTAGGGATTAAGGGTCCTTAAATACACAACCGTACTCCTAAGAAAGTTGTTGCTCTATCTACTCTATCTACTCTGTTTGCTCTGCGATAGATCTTATAGATTATACAGATTATACAGATCACATCACGTGACTCTGCTTACCATTCCTCGTCACATGGTTCCACGGGTTCTATCCTAGACCGTGCTTGTATTAACCAACTAGCTGCTTCCGTCTCTTCTCCAAGTAGTCGTAACATCGTACTTAAAGCGTCCGTAACAGGTAAATTTTTTCCTAACGTACTTACTTTAAAAGCTACAGCTTATTAAGATTATAGGTGGTCTTATAAGCTACTACTTGCTTTAAAAACTATAGCTCTTAAATTCGCGATCGCTTAAGGGCTACGGCCTAACCTAGAGACTAAATTATAGGCGATTATTTCTTAGAGCTATAGTTCGCCTACAGTGATGTGCACGACCAGCTTCACCCCCCCTCCTTAGCGAGTTGCAGATTCGGTACGCGCATCCAATTTCGCCTGGTTGCCACCAGCTAGACATAGTAATTGTAGCGAACGGCTGTGGCTGCACGCAAGGTCCTTTTTGGTTGCCCTAGAGAATCGCCTTAGTTAGCCAGGAGAATTAAACCGAAGACGACGCTTCCTTTTCTCCCCTTTAACTATGCCTCCATTATGCCCGCCAAAACGCGAATACAACGCTGTCTCTGCAGAGAGGTTAACGAAATTTGGCAATATCGTACGGGTGGAAGCCTCACGATATTTGACAAAGATCACGACACTGCGGAGGAAGGCCGCCAGAAGTAATGTTCTTGTAGCCAAGCATACGGCTTCGCTACAATTACTATGTACAGCTGGTGGCAACCAGACGAAATTGATGCGCGTACCGAATCTGCAACTCGCTAAAGGGGAGCTGGTCGTGCACATCACTGTAAGAGCATAGCGATAGCTTATTTTTAAGCTATAGCTTTAATCTAAAGCTACGGCTAGATTAAGAGCTACGTATATTTTTAATGTATTTTAAGCTTATATATTAATTTAAAAAACATTATAAGGTAGTTATAGAGGTTAGAGTTATAATAGGTATAGGGTGTACAGCATCCGGTGTCCCCCCCTCTGTGTGCGCGCGCAACACAGCAATTTCGCTTCGTACGCACTAGAGAATTTCAAGTTTAACTCTTGTAATTAAGCTTAAAAAATCAAAGGCTTTGCCTTTCTTGCAGGTGCACAGCTCTTTTGGCAAGCGCACAGTATCTACGCTGAATGGTGCACTTGGCTAGTAATTACCGAAATTGCTGTGTGTGTTGCGGGTGCACAGAGGGGGGACACCGGATGCTGTACACCCTGTAAGGTAAACTGTTTTGGTAGTGGGTTAAATTAAGCGAGACTTAGCGAGCTTTTAGCGTGGTGAGGTGAAGTGAGGCCTTGGGTACAAGTTGTATCTTAGGGTTCATTATTCCTTGTCCCTAATCTTAAATTTATCTTCATTCAATCTTATCTTTTCTCGTCGCCCTAGTTCCGTCATATTCGTCTACCTTCTCTTGTACTGGTAATGTACTGGACTGTCCTTGCAGGCATGCAGGGACGCGCCTTCGGCCAAGTCCGCCACAACCGCCACAGCGGTTACAGAACCTAACCCCACAAAAACACCTCACCAGTTATCAACTCTATTAAACCTTGTCTTTTCCAAGCCTCAAGGGTTCGCGAGGCTTTGTTTCAGACTTGCAGTGGTTTTATTGAAATTCTCCTTGGCCCCGTATTCGAAAGGATGGGTTAACGACTTCCGGAGATCTTCAGGGTTGAAGCGAACCTGGCGACTACAGTTATACACTCACCACTATGCTGTCGAACCTGTGGGTAGCCAGATAACTTCCGCTAGACTAGGATATTTTTGGCTTGGCCGTCGGTGATGCCCTCGAGGTTGGGAGTACATAAAACCATGCTCAACCCTATAAAGCTTGACGTGTACCTAAATTTCTTACTCTCCTTCAGTCAAAACCCCACAACAATACAAAACTCCACACCACAAAAATGCTGCACCCCATCCTCCTCATTGCCGTCCTCCCCATCCTTACCTCTTCCACCCTCATCCCCGGCACCATCCACGTCCCCCATCTTTCCCTCCTCTCCAAGCGCCAAGACGCCTGTCCTTTGGGCACCTACGACTCCGTGCAAGACTTCTGTCGCGCAGACGACAACACTCTCATCTGTCTCGTCACCCACGACACATGCTGCCAACTCCCCTCCGGCAACACACCATACACCTGCCCCGACTTCTCATACCCGTTTTGCTGCGGCACCGACAAGCCGATGTGCGGTATGGATGAGACCTGCTCCAACAGCCGAGGGGAAGATCGAATCCGTACTGCTGGGTCGGTTATCACTCCCACCCCGACTCCTACTGGACAAGCGTCAAGCGAGGGAAAGACGAGTAGTTCGAGGGTCGATCCGTTGGCGCAGCCTTTTGGGACCCAGGGAGCGTATACGCCTACGACGGCGGTTGGGAGTAAGGGGCCGAATGCCTCGGCTGCGGCGAAAGAGACTGGGGCGGCGGTGGCTGCTTTGGGAAGGGGTAGGGAGGCAGTGGTTGCGGTTATTGTTGTGGCTGTTGGGGCGGTGGTGGTTTAGGGGAGGGGATAGAAAAGGGGATGGGGGCTTAGGGGGAGGTTAAAGGGATGAGGGGATGGGGGATTGGGGATGAGGGATGAGGGGTGGATTTATAGCATTTATAGGATTTGAATGATGTTGGTAGATGGATGGAAGGTGGCGAATGGGGAGCGGAGGAGTTTGGATGACGGATCGGGATGGATTTAGGGCCAATTGCGCCAGTGTGGAGGAGGTAGATGGAGTGCTGGAGACATTCTTAATATGCCAAGTTTTGTTTCCTAGTTCTTTATAAAGTGTAGCGGTTTCATTCTCCGGGGCATTCAAGGCGCCTAATGCGGCTACCCCAAATTTCGGCGAAACGAAGCCTCAAACAACCCATTGCCAATCTTTTACCTAAGAATACCACGCCATATTTCGCATCATATGGCCTTGATATTTTCCTTTCCTTCGCCATCATAAGAGGCCTGTGAGGAATATCTTTAATACCCTGGATTTTCAACCGGAGTGCAGGGGGCAGGATCCGAATGTTTAGTGTGGAGTATTCATGTATGGTACGTAATATGCGCATATGGGATACATGTTGGAGGTTGAAACACCGCCGGAGGTGTCCACCTTGCTGACCGATCCAGGAATTGGCTTGTTCGGGGTAGTGATGTAGCGCCGACGTTTCGAAAGACGGAAACCGTGTTCTTTTGCGAGTAGAAGAAATTGTTCAATGCGAGGGCAAAGGAATTGCAAAACCGTGCCGGCCTACAAGATCGTCGGGTTTACCCTCGTTAAATATGTTAGAACCTTTGCCCATCAACATAGACTTATAAAAATATGTTTAAATAGCTAGCTCTTTCTAAGACCTAATTGGAGACTAGTAATACTTACCTAAAGCAGGGCTAGGTTCAACACCACTAACGGTAAACACGACGCCCGGGTTGCAACTAAATCAATTCAATTTAATTAGGCTCTTAAAATTGAATTAAAATCTTAGTAAGTAAAGTGTAGATTAAGTTATATGGCAAGTTTGCTCATACGCTCTTTATTGCTTACGATACATAGGACTGTCCGGAGAAAGCAAAAGACCTACATGAGTTCCTACCACGAACACAATCGACCGGCGTACGCCATAGAGAAAAAGGATGTAAGGGAGTTACCAAGGATGAATTTGTGTCAAGATAAGGATAGTGACATTAAGAAAGGACGATAAGACCACTGACTTGCTCCCTGGGCGCTATACATTTCCGCTCATAGTTTTGCGACAATTCTGCGGCTCCCATCAACATGCGCCATCCTCACTTCAACATTGTCGCCGATTTCCCGCATCTCGACGTACTTGTCGGCCTCACCGAAATATGCGCGGTCATTTTCGGTGAACGAATGGAACAGGGCCGCAAGTGCGCTCGTCTTCCACGCCTCGTGCTTCCACGAGACAAGCAAAGTGGCAAATAAGAACAGCACCGTCGCAGCGACAATACCAGCTGGAAGGGCCAGCCACTTCCACCTAATTTTGTAGACGTCACCGATGTTGTCGCCCATCGCCGGCCGATACTCATCAGTCGTTAAATTTACAGGGTTGTTGCGGATGCTGGCAGTCACAGCCCAAGCTAGTCTCTCGACCGTATAATTCATCCACGCGATGGGATCAGACACTTGGTAAATCCTGCTGACCAGCGTGTGCGAGTACAGACTACTCACGTCAAAAGTCGTGCCTTCAGGGCCCCCCGTGCTGTTGACGCTACCTATCGCATAAATACCTACTACCGAACTCAAGAAGAAGTTTTGAAGGGCCAGTTGGGACTCAGATACAACCCAAAATTCGCAATTCTCATTCTCGGGGAAGCTTGATCGTGTCCCATTCGTCCAACATTCGTCTGGTATTATGCTGATGTATTCGAGTTGATTGTAGAAAGTTCGAGCCTCATCGCTCTTATTTGTGAAGGAAGGCCCTACAGCCGTTTCGTAGAGACTCATGGAATTGAGGTCCGAAGTCGTCATCACCTTGGCCTCATATGTTTGGACAGCCCAGTAGATGGCGCACTCCAGCGCAACTGGAGACGAAAACTGGGGATCGGAGTTGGCGATGATGGAATAACTGACGATGAGTGGACCGACGTCCTGAAGTTCTGGCGTGTTGTTGACGCGCAACGTGGAAGGCATGGCAGAGACGACACCCTTATCAACGCTAATTTCGATAGGTTGACCGTACTCGTTTTCGTAAGGGTGTAGATAATTGCCCTCACTCTGTATGATCCGGTCCGTAACATCGACGCATTGATGCTCCGCTTTAAGTGTCTGATATTTCGGGAAAGTGCAGTTCCCCGTCCCGCAGTAATACCTTTGGCTAAACGCCCCAGTGCCATTAAGCCAGTTCATTTCGCCACTGATAGTAGCCATCACATTGTTGCTAGGAAGAGGCTGGCCATCTCCCAGGGGGTACTTCGAGATAGTATTGTACTGATTGGTTCGAAGGACCCAGGCTTGGTGATCAACAATATCCTTCGTGTGTGATATTGAATTTTGAATGAGGGTATCCATAGAGAGAAGGAGCACAGTGATCAGTGCACCAAGGGATGCCAGATGCCTGCCTTGCAATGCGAGCAATTAGTCTGGATGCTTCTTGGTCCTCTCAGTGAGGGAGAACGATTTGAATGTCAAGGCTGTAATCAATCGGAGACGACGTCGCAATAGAATAGAAAGAAGAGAGAAACAACCCACCAAAATCTCAGTGCGAATAGTAAACTGATGCTCCCCAACACTCCCCTACTTGCGTTGTCGAAGGTCTCGAAACGTCCAAGCTTACGATATCTGTCAGATCCCGAAGAAAAAAATCGCCATTTCAATTGGCCGAGTGAAGAGGCAATAGGGATCATAATAGCACCCTTCATTACCGAAACAAGCAATGCTACTATAGATGAGGGGCTCCAAAGCATCCAATCGTTGATCGGATAGCCATCAACAAGCTTGAGAATGACCACGATGGCGACAAAAAGCACGACGGACACAAGACATCCGATAAGTTCCCAGAGCCAGAAACGGTTGGTAAAGCTGCGTAGCTGGTTCCCGAGAGACCGGCGTCCTTTACGATGATAAACCGGCCTTTCGGAGGCGGCGGGAGATGTCAGAGGAGTATTAGCGCTAGAATAGCCGGTCTTGACATCGTCGAAAATAGGCGGGATGTTGAAGTACTGTGCGGTTGCCATAACTGCTGGCGAAGGAGAGGCGAAAATCGACGGCTTGAAAACTTCATTTTTAGAGGGCTTACCCGTCCTTAAGAGTTCGAGGCACGGTATCCATAGGGTCGGAAGGAGACTTCAGACTAGCGAAGCAAAAATGCAATCTGATGGGCAGATGAGCAGGCAGTGCCTCCATCACAAGATATAAAGCCGCCAATGAGGCTTCAGTTCGCAGGAAGCGTGGCTGCTTGAAGAATGGGCATTAAATAGTAAGTCAGCCATATCTAGAGGCCGCTGCCCGTATTTCGTTGACGCTCGCAGCTCAACTTTGGTCTTGGTTACCGCCAACTCCGTATTCGCGGATGCTCCTCCGTGCATTCAATAGAGTGTTGGGCCCTCTCCTGGCAGCTTAGTACTCAAACATGCAGGCTCAGCCTCTTTTGCCAAGTGCGCAGAGGTATGTTTGGTTGACATTCCAAGCCTTGAACGAATTGGGGGAACAATAGGTCGCGGCTGAATACAGCCAAAACCCGCCCAGGATGAAGAACTCGCTTCCTACCAAGGTGATGCCGTAGGTGAGAATGCTACGCACGATAAACCATAACATTGTGGAGATGATTATCTTTCGATATCAAAAGCCATACGGACGCCACATATCCTCTCAGCCACGGTCTGATTAGATTGATTTATGGCAGCACGTCGCCAAGAAAGGTCGCCTGACGAAAGGTTTCCGGTGAGAAGGCAGCTTGCATATAGGCTGCGGCAGGGTATGAAGATGTTGCACTTTTGAACCTGGTTAGAATCCCTAGATCCTCTTCTTATTTTAGTTTGGTAAGCCATTTAGCTCTTAGTGTGCCTATTTTAGGTCTATTAGTAATTCTTCGTACGGGTGCTCTATCCCTTATACGTCCTAATATGCTAGATCTCTTATCTAGTTTCTATTCTTATTATAAGGTAATTCTTACTCTAAATTCCTCTATAGTTTCTTTCTTTTCGCGTCTTATAAGTGGATCCTTAAAGTCTTCTTACTTCTTAATTCCCTCATCAATAGTCCTTATCCGTGTATTAAAGTCTTAGTCCCATAGAATCCTTAATCCTAAGCTTACTTCTAACTTAAGCTTAGCTCCTACCTTAGTCCAACTAGGCTTAGGTATTCTTATCTCGTTTTAAGAGTCTTAAATCTTACTTATCTCATCTTAAGAGTCTTATACCATTAGGAACTCTTATCCTAAGCTTATTTATATATTGCTAAACTAAGCTACTGCTCTACTCTATTAGTTATTATCTATTATAGGTCTCTAAGTATGCCTTATCTTATCTTAAGAATCTTAGTCATCTCTTATCTCATCTTAAGAATCTTAAGCCTTTAGCCTTTTGCCTTTATTAAGTGGTAAATTAGCACTAGTACTTATCTGCTTGCTTAGTCTCTATAAAACACTCTTTCTTCCATCTTATAAAGCAATAGATACCGTATCCAATGGTGTTATAATACCCATTACTGAACCTTACTCTGTAGTGGTCCCAGTCTCTACTTTTAATGTAACTTCTCTAAGGTTTACACGTTTCTAATAAACTACCTTTATTACCTTATTATTACTAAATGTTTCGCCTATATTAAATTTATCGTCCTTAATATCCAATCTGTAAGATAGTTCATTGGTGCCTCTATACTTTGTTAATTCTAGCTCTTATAGCTAATAGCTTACGCCATACTTAGCGTCTTTATAAATTTGGCATACGTTGTTATAACAAAACGCGAAACTTCTAATTAAACACTCTTTTATTCCTTACAGTACACTATCATCCCTCTATATATATATATTGTCTACTAATCTAGTTCCCTTTATTATATAGTAACTCTAACTATCTTTATAATCCCTAGTAAAATAACCTTATTTCCCGCAATTTATATAAGCTCTATCTCTAAACTATTAACTTTGTTATAAAGTCCGCCTAAACGTCTTCTGCTGCTAAGATCCCTAATTTAGCCTTTGCTCCTTAGTCCTATAATTACTTAATCCTTAACCTCTAGGTTTCTATAGTTTCTTACTCTATCTCTTATAGGTTTTTTTAGTACTACTTAGGTCCATTAGCTTTATGCTATACTATAGTTTCTAACTTAGCTTTAGTTGTTATGTACTCTACGCCTTATATAACTATAAAACTCTATCCTAACCTTTCTTAGTCTGTTCCCTTTAGAAGATCCTATTATTAATCTTAATCGCTTAATCTATTAATTCCCTTAGGGTATCCGCATCTTCTATTAGAATAATTACGTCCTAGACTTTAACCTTAAGTCCTTATTTATACTATGCTATAAGCGCCTTATTATTCTACTTAACTTATATAGCTAGCGTTTAGAACTACGTTATATACTTAATTGCTAAGGTTTATTACGTAATATCTTAGAGTTTCCTTTCCGCTATAGTTGTTGCCTTTAGATCTCTAAATATTTATATAAGTCGCTCTATAAACCCTCCCTAACTTAAGAATATAAACCGTACCTTTTAGTTTATTATTGTTATTCTATTTGCTTATATCTCTATAAGGTAAGGCTTAAACTATTTAAGTGCCCTTCCTAATAAGAATAATCCTATATACGCTACTTAATCTATAGGTATTAGTAGCTTAGCTCCTTCTTATAAAACCTTAAAGTGCATTTGCATAAGGAATCCTTTAAACTTTAATCTTTCTCCTAAGAATCTTTTAATTAATAGTAGCTTAATCTTTGCTGCTCCTATCCCGTTAATCCTATTTTTAAGTATCGCATTATTTTCTATTAGTTAGTTAACTATCTCTTATAACTATCTTACTATTACAGGTTGTTATAAGTTAGTGTCTATTATACTAGTGTCGTTACCTAATCTTAAAGTAGTTGCCGCCGTTAATAGCGTTGTGGTGGCTGCTTTTGGTGGCATGTTGTTTAACTTCTTATAACCGTAACTAGGTAGTGATTGTATAATAGAACCTTATAGTAAGAACTACGGTGGGTCCTATTAATAGGCTAGGTGTGTAGGTATAGCAGGAAGTTAATAACATAATAATAACTGGTGGAGTGGTTGCCTAACAGATTAACTCTAATTGTATTTTAAGAATTACTATAAGGAAGGAACTATCTAGGTAGGGACTAAGGGTCCTTAAATACACAACCGTACTCCTATAAAATCCTTCTTATATATAATGTACGTAAGATACGTAAGGTACGTAAGATATCCCTTATAGATCTTATAGAGCTTATAGAGCTTATTATATGACCTCGGTTACTATTCCTCGTTATATAGTTCTACCAGTTCCATTCTGGACCGTGCTTATATTAACCAACTAGCTTCTTCCAACTCTTCTCCTAGTAGTCGTAATATTGTACTTAAAGCGTCCGTAACACTAAGTCTAAGTTCCTATACTAAAAGATAGTTAATACTAATATTAAAAAATTCCTAAAAGGTAAACGAGGATTAACCTATAAAGATATTTTATAACGCTTACTAAAAGAGTTTTATAAATATATTAAATATTTTCTCCCTAAAAACGTAGATAAGCTACCCCCTTACTAACCATAGGACTATAAAATTAAGATTATACCTAGAAAGGAAGCCCCGTATTATAAAAATAGACTACTTTTACCCGCTAAACTTAGTTATATAAAGAAGTAGATTAATAAAATACTAGATAAGGGTTTTATCCGCAAATTAATATTACCAGCCGCTGTACTACTCCTTACTATAAAACCTAGTGGTAGTATATAAATCTACTATAACTACCGAGGCCTAAATATAGTTACTATTAAAAATCGGTACCTATTACTACTAATCCACAAAATACTTAACATACTCTATAGTATTAAGTACTTTACTAAGCTTAATATAATTGCTGTATTTAACTAGATCCGGATTATAAGGCTATAAATAGCTTACAGTATTTATTACCCAGTTTAGGCTCTATAAAACATTAGTTATACTATTTAATCTCTATAACGCACCCGCTATATTTTAGAACTATATAAACTATATTTTATATAACGCCCTTAATAACTACTGCACTGCGTATCTTAATAATATCCTTATCTTCTTAAAAACACGCGCTAAGTATATAAAATATATAAATAAAATTATCTAGAGACTTAGTAATACTAGACTTTAGATTAATATTAATAAGTTTAAGTTTTATGCCACTAAAATAAAATACCTTAGCTTAATTATTTTAACTAATAGTATAACTATGGACTCTAAGAAGGTGCAGGCCTTATAGGAATAAAAGAACTCGGTATTAGTTAAGGAACTATAGTAATTTCTTAGCTTCGCGAACTTCTACTAATAATTTATCTAAGGCTTTTTTAAGGTAGTTAAGCCTATAACTAGGCTACTAAAGAAAAGCACTGGCTGGTTATAGGGCCCTAATTAAGCATAGGCGTCCTAGACCCTAAAAATAGCGTTTACCACAGTACCGGTTTTAGCATACTATAACTATATAAAGAAGACTATAGTAGAGATAGACGCCTTAAACTAGGCTTTAGGAGGAGTGCTTTACTAAGCTAGTAAAGATGGTAAACTTAAGCTAGTCGCATTCTTCTCTGCTAAATACTCCACCCCTAAATATAACTATAAGATATATAATAAGGAGCTCCTAGCAATTATAAAAGCACTAAAAGAATAGCGCCTTAAACTATAAGGAACTAAGTAACTATTTAAGATTATTACGGACTATAAGAACCTCTAGACTTTTATAATAATAAAATAACTAAACTAGCGCTAAGTCCGTTGGGCTAAGTTCCTCTCTTAGTTTAATTTTGTTATTACTTATAGGCCTAACACTAAAGCTATAATCCTAAACGCTCTTAGCCGCCTCCTAGGCATAGTACCTGCTAATACTAGTAATAAATGTCTATAACACTAAAACCGCGTTATCTTACTACTAAAAAAAGTCGACCCCGCTATCCTAGAAGAGCTGCTAAGTAAATCCTAAAACTAAAGCGTTAAAGACTTTATTGTAGTAATAAACCTAGAGCCTAAGAAAAAAATCCTTAAGGAGCTTATTAAGAATACCTATAAGGAGAATAAACTTGCTAGGGATATATTAGCTACATTACGCGAACAGGAAGGCCGTAAAGTATGCCATTAGCCTAAGTAAATTAGGAAGTTACTCCGCTATAATAAATCTAAATATTTAATTATTAACGGCCTAATCTACTATAGGAATTAAGTATTTATCCCTAATTTATCTAAACTCTAACTAGAAGTTATATACCGTATATATAGTTTGGGTCCTACGGGCTACCTAGGCCGTATTAAAACACTAGACCTCCTTAATTAAACCTATTAGTAGCTAGGTATTTTATAGTTTATAGCTACCTTTATAAAAGACTGCGCTCTCTACTTGTGTATAAAGACCTTACGCTTAGCACTACCTGGTTTCCTAAAACTACTAAAATTACTAGTCCGCCTATAGACTAATATCTCTATTAACTACGTCGTTAACCTACCTAAGTGCCTTCGCAATAGCAAAACATATAAATATATCTTTATCGTTATTAACCGCCTAATAAAGATAAAATACTTTATCCCTATTACCAGCCTAAACATAAAGAAGCTCGTTAAAGCATTTATTTATACTATTTATAAGTTATATAGCGCCTTAAGTACCATTATCTCCGATAGAGGCTCTTTATTTATTTTTAACTTTTAGCGCCGCCTAAACTAGCGCCTAAAGGTAACTCTAAGCCCTAGTTCTATATAGTACCCTAAAATAGATAGCTAGACTAAGATTATTAATATAGCAATAAATAAGTATCTATGCGCTTTTGTAAGCTTTACCTAAAATAACTAGGTAGATTAGCTCCCCCTTATTAAGTTTACTATAAATAACTAGGTTAACAAAACTATAGAAATCTTACTGTTCTTTGCTAACTATAGCTATAACCTACGTTTAGGCATTAAACCAGTAGGCCCCTAGCTATTAGCCCTATCTATATATATAAAGAAAGAGTACCTATAAGCTAATGCTATTATTAACCGCTTTAAGCGTATCCTAACTTAGCTCAAGGCCCTAGCTTATATCTCCTAGCAACACTATAAAGATAACGCTAATATAAAACGGGATAAAGATAAAATATTTAAAAAGGATAATATAGTTATGGTTAGCCTTAAAAATATAAAAACTAACCGGCCTAAAAGGAAATGGGATAATAACTAGAATAGACCCTAGCCCGTCTTAGCCGCCTATAGAGGGGTAGTTATAGTAGATCTCCTAAACTATATTTATATTAATAAGTCTTTCTATATTTTAAAAGTCCGTCTCTAGTTCTTAGAAGAGATCCCTAGCCAAGCTGTAAGCTTTGCAGTGTGTGGGAATTAAACGAGCGACTTAATTGTAAATCTATGGAAATCAAGTGGTATATATACATGAAATGGTGGCAAGAAGACTGCGCTTACAGTCGGCAATAGGTAATGGAAACAGGTAGTGAGACATAGGTAGTGAGACATACGAGGTGGTGAGTTACGACGTGATGCGAGCCTTAGTAGTCGGTTACACAAGCATATATTAATAAAGAGGAACGCTATAATATTATAGGCAGGATAGCTAAAAAAGATAATAACGGCAATATTACGGATAAGTAGGAATTTAAAAAAATCCTTAATATATATAATAAATAAAGAGACGAGCACGGCTTAACATATTATATTAAGTGGAAGTATTATAATAAGAAAACCTAGGAACCTAAGAAGTCCCTAAAAGGGTGTAAGCGTATACTACTAAAGTTCTATAAACAATACCCTAAAAAGCCTAGACCCCTAAACTGGGTATAAGATAAGAGAGACTCGCTACGCTAAGGCCATAGATAATAACCACAATAATTTAGAGAAGTTAAGATCTTATAGAACTTTAACCAGCGGTTAAAGTTATCTAATTAGTTAGGTCCTTACTAAAAACGCCACGCCTAATTAATTTAGGTAGCGGTATAGAGTTCTACTAACGCTATTTATTAAACTGGCTATATAACCGTAGTTTACTATTACGTAATGGCAATCTAACGGTAATTTAACGGCAATTTGCTAGTACCGTAATATTCTATTTTAAAGCTACTTATTTAGTTTAGGAACTAAACCTTCTAGGGAAGGGGAGTACTATTACGGCACTAACCTATCTTATACTATTTCCTACTATTAGCTAGCCCACCACTAGCGCCTTGGCGGTTGGCCCTACTATTTATATATAATACCCCTTTCGCCTCTTCTCCTCTTTATACTATAACGTAGTTATTTAGTCTACTTTACTGCAGCACTATAACAAATGGAATATAAGCTAAGAAAGACTACATCGGGAAAATATTCGCAGGATGAGATTCAAGTAGACTTTGGTTTTCGCGTTTCGCGTAATTGACATGCAATTTAACCAACTCGACACGCAATTGACCAACTTGACACGCAATTGACCAACTTGACATATCCAAAAGTCAAATAACACGCAGTTGACCTACTTGACAACTTTAAAAGCTAACTACATATTCCTTGACACGCAGTTAACCTACTTAACATATTTAAAAGTTAAATAACACGCAGTTGACCTACTTAACAGCTAACTGTATATTCCTTGACATGCAATTGAGGTAAAGTTATATGCTAATTACGCAAATGAATTTTTACACAGTTTTATTACTCAGAGGCTCTGCACAAGGCTCTACACGAAGCTCTACACGAAGCTCTACACGAAGCTCTGCGTACAGAGGCTCTGCACGAAGCTCTGCACGAAGCTCTGCACGAAGCTCTGCACGAAGCTCTGCACGAAGCTCTGCACGAAGCTCTGCACGAAGCTCTGCACGAAGCTCTACGCGAAGCTCTGCACAAAGCTCTACACAAAGCTCTTATACAAAGCTCTGCACAAGGCTCTACACAAGGCTCTACATAAAGCTCTGCGTACGGAGGCTCTACACGAAGCTCTGCGTACGGAGGCTCTACATGAAGCTCCGTATCGGGTCCCCGCTATTTTCCCGATAGCCTCTACACGTGCCTCTGCCAAGTATACCCCCTATATACACCTAGGTAGCCACCTTATTTTTTACCCTTCCTTCCTTATATCCTCCCTACCTAGGGGGACACCAGAACGACAGCTAGCAGACAACCGTCGCCAGAGCCGGACGACCGTTGCCGGAGCCGGACGACCGTTGCCGGAGCCGGACGACCGTTGCCGGAGCCGGACGACCATCGCTAGAGCTAGATGACCGTCGCCAGAGCTAGACGACCGTTGCCGGAGCCAGATGACCGTCGCTAGAGCCAGACGATCGTCGCCAGAGCTGGATGACTGTCGCTAGAGCTGGACGACTGTCGTTAGAGCTAGACGACTGTCGCCGGAGCCATATGACCGTCGCCAGAGCTAGACGACCGTCACTAGAGCTAGACAACCGTTCAAACAACCAGCCAGCGAACACTATAAACGATTCGATTGATCAATTAAATCAAGGTAACATAGACGGGTAGGTATAGATAGGTAGGTATAGATAGGTAGGTATAGATAGACAGATAGACAGATAGATAAACAGATAGACAGATAGATAGACAGATAGACAGACAGACAGACAGACAGACAGACAGATAGATAGATAGATAGATAGATAGACAGATAGATAGACGGGCGGATGGGTAGGCAGGTAGGCAGGTAGGTAGGTAGGCAGATAGGTAGGCAGGCAGGAAGGTAGGTAGGTTAGTAAGTAGGTAGATAGAAGAGAACCGTCGCTATATTATATTAAATTATCTAAAATAATATAATTTATTTTGCACTAACTGCGTAGGAAGAGTAATACTTATTTATTGCTTAAAGTAAGTAAGATATATAGAATGCGCGAGAAGGGTATTATATATAGAATGTGTAAGGAGGGCATTATATATTAATTGCGTATTAAGTGCAAAATGCGTAATTAGCTGCACTGTATTATTAAATACAGCAGTATACCGCACTGCATTATTAAATATAGTAGTATGCCGCACTGCATTGTTAAATATAGCAGTATGCCGCACTATATTGTTAAATATAGCAGTACGCAGTAGTATGCCGTACTGTATTATTAAATGCAGCAGTATACCACACTGCATTATTAAATGCAGCAGTATGCCGCACCTTAGTCGATACCATACGCTACACGTTATAGTGCGCGGAATGCGCATTTGGCCGCTAAATGCTGCCAAATGCTGTAAAAATGCTGGTAATTTTTTTCCTGACGTACCTTACCTATATAGCAATTTGGCTATATTAAGGTGCTTAAACTTATTACTAAGTATTTCCGATATTAAGGATTAATTAATTCTATAATAAAAAAAGTTAGTAGCCTATTAAGCAAGCTAGTTTTATAATAGGTAGGGGTAACTTTAGTAATAGGCGTGTATTTTTTAATATTTAAAGTTAGAAAACCTATAACGGCGTTATCTTTTAGAATTTTAATATCTTACTATAATAAATAAGGTAGAATTAAGTATAGAGAGTAAGATCTAAGGATTATTTTAATAGATTTAAATCGTTATATAGTGGTTATTAATAGCTAAATATGTAGTAAGCAAGCGTCAAATCTAATAAATTAAAATCTGCTTATACCAATATTAGTAAGATACCTTAACAATATTACTAAAAGCCAGAATATCGTAATATTACATTAAAAAAGGATTAATTAAGGGTGTAGATTGTAATATAGAAGATATTATTATATACCCTATATTATTATAAGGGGTTTTAACTATAGCAGGTAATATTAATATCCCTTAAGGTACCTCTTGTAACGGCGCTACTGCATATTACCTGCTAAATTCTGCCAAATTCTGCTAACCTACGATTAGCTCGCCTAAAGCTAGCGCCTTAGCGGCTTACCCTATATATTTGTTTACATCGGTCCTAGTAACCCCTTTTCCTTCTCCTTAGCTTAGTATCTTTATAATATAGTATTCGTTTAAGCTTCGGTTTAGAGGCATTTATTTAAGCCATAATATTATACTAAGCTTACCCTACCCTGTGTTACGAACGCTTTAAGTACGATATTACGACTACTTGGAGAGGAGTCGGAAGAAGCTAGTTGGTTAATGTAAGCACGGTTTAGGATGGAACCAGTGGAACCATATAATGAAGAGTGGTAAGCGAGTCATATAATATTGTACGCAGTATACGCGGTATACGCATTATACGTCCACGTACAATACGTATAACACGTACATTACGTACAAGAAGGATTTCATAGGAGTACGGTTGTGTATTTAAGGACCCTTAGTCCCTACCTAGATAGTTCCTTCCTTATAGTAATTCTTAGAATATAATTAAAGTTAATCTGTTAGGCAACCACTCCACTAGTTATTATTACGTTGTTAACTTACTTGCAATACTTATATACCTAGCCTATTAATAAGTCCACCGTAGTTCTTACTACAAGGCTCCGTTATATAATTACTACCATAATTACGGTTTTAATAAGTTAAACAACATGTTATTAAAAGCAGCCACTATAACGCTATTAACGGCGGCAACTACTTTAAGATTAGGTAATGATACCAGTATAGTAAATACTAACTTACAACAACCTATAACAGTAGGATAGTTATAAGAGATAGTTAACCGGTTAATGGGAGATAATATAATATTCAAAAATAGGATTAACGGGATAGGTACGGCAAAGATTAAGCTACTATTAATTAAAAGATTGTTAGAAAAGAGATTAAAGTTTAAAGGATTCCTTATATAAATGCACTTTAAGGTTTTGTAAGAAGGAGGTAAGCTACTAATACCTATGGATTAAGTAGCGTATGTAGGATTATTCTTATTAAGAAAAGCACTTAAATAGTTTAAGCCTTACCTTATAGAGATATAAGTAAATGGAATAATGACTACGAACTAAGAAGTACAGTTTATGTTCTTAAGTTAGGGCGAATTCGCAGAGCGACTTACACAAATGTTTAGAGACCTGGAGGCAACGACTACGGCAGAAAAAAAACTCTAAGACATTACGTAATAAACCTTAGCAATTAAGTATATAACGTAGTTCTAAACGCTAGTAATATAAGTTAAGTGGAATAATAAGGCGCTTATGGCATAGTATAAATAGGGACTTAAGGCTAAAGTCTAGGACGTAATTATCCTAATAGAAGATGCGAATACCCTAAGGGAACTAATAGATTAAGTAATAAAGATTAATAATAGGATCTACTAAAGGGAATAGGCTAAGAGGGGCTAGGATAGAGTTCTATAGTTATATAAAATATAAAGTACATAACAACCTAGGCTAAATTAGAAAATATAGTATAGCGCAGAGCTAATAGACCTAAGTGGTACTAGAGAAACCTATAAGAGATGGAGTAAGAAACTATAAAAACCTAAAGGTTAAGGATTAAGTGATTATAGGACTAAGGAGTAGAGGCTAAACTAAGGATTTTAGCAGCAGAAGACGTTTAAGCGGACTCTATAACAAAAACAATGGTTTAAAAATAGAGCTTATATAAATTGCAGAAAATAGGGTTATTTTACTAAAGACTATAAAAGTAGTTAGAGTTACTATATAGTAAAGGGAACTAGACTAATAGTATATAATATATACGTATAGAGGGATAATAGTATACTGCGAGGAACAAAAGAATATTTAATTAGAAGTTTTGCGTTTTATTATAACAACGTATACCAAATTTATAAAGACGCTAAGTATTGTGCAAGCTATTAGCTATAAGAGCTAGAGTTAAAAGAACTTAAAGAAATTAGAGAGTTAGATAAAGAACAAGATTAACTCTATAAGCTAGATTAAGATATTACAGCAATATACGGATAAAGATTAGTAATAATAATAATGGAGTTGGAGTACTTATTAATTAACAGTGACGAGGATAGTAAAGGAACTAACTAGGGGTATTTAAACCTTAATAACGTAATAAAAGTAGAGACTAAGACCACTATAGAGTAAGGTTTAGTAACGGGTATTATAACACTGTTAGATACGGTATCTATTACTTTATAAGACGGAAGGAGTAATATCTAAAGATAATTAAGTAAGTAGACGACTGCTAGTGCTAGCTTACCACTTAATAAAGGTAAAAGGCTAAAGGCTTAAGATTCTTAAGACGAGATAAGAGATAACTAAGATTTTTAAGACGAGATAAGGTATGCTTAAAGACTTATAATAGACAACAACTAATAGAGCAGAGTAGTGGCTTAGTTTAGTAATATACGAATAAGCTTAGGACGAAGTTTCCTAAAGGCATAAGACTCTTAAGACGAGATAAGTAAGATCTAGGACTCTTAAGACGAGATAAGGACACTAGTAAAGCCTAGTTAGACTAAGGCTAGAGTATAGCTTAAGATAGAAGCAAGCTTAGGATTAAAGAATCTAAGGGACTAAAGATTCGGAGTATAAATATGGACACCTATAGGTAAGAGGTAAGAGGCTTCTTTATAGATTAGAGAATCTATAATATAAACAGTAGTTAAATTAGGAGACAGATATATAGACCTAGAAGACTTACTAGGTAAACGAAGTATTTAGCCTAAAGATTAAAAAGTTAATACTACGATTAAGAAGTAAGAGAACTTTAAGGATCTAATTACAAGACGCAAATAATAAGAAACTATAGATAAGTTTAGAGCAAGAATCCTTATATAGTAAGAAAAGAAACTAGATATAAGATCTAGTATACTAGGTTATATAAGGGACAGAGTACCTATATAAAGAATTACTAATAGGCTAAAAGCAGGCATGCTAAGAGCTAAGTAGCTTACTAAACTGGAAAATAAAGAGGATCTAGGGATTCTAACTAGGTTCGAAGAACGGTATATAAAGGGCTGTTATGATATAGTAATAAGAAGATACTTCCTTATAGATAAGCCGTATACACTCTAGTAGCTATACTAAAAGTGGTATAGGCAAAGGCACAATAATAAGTAGGAAGATTTCTATATATAGTTAGACGAAAGAGTTATTTAAGACTACCTAATTAAGGAAAAAGTAATAAATTATATTAAGGGAGCCTTAATTATAATATTAAAGGATTTAAAGGAACAATTAGAGGACTAAAGAAGCAAGAGATATATTTTAGTACCTGCGAATAAAGTTATAACGTTTAGATTAACACGATAGAGGTTTAAACTTAAAGATAAAGATAAGTTAAGAGTTAACCTAAAGCACTTAGCATACTATACGTTATTATGGATCGTATATATAGACGATATATATAAGATGTACAAAAATCTAAAAGAGAAAAACCGGAAATACCCTATAAGGATATATTGGGCGCTAGATAAGCGATAGTATAGAAATGCTAAGTATATATACGGCTAGCATTTAGTAGAAGTTTAAAGCTAAGGGGACTTAATACTTTAACTAGGAAGATTCCTTACGGAAGAATACCTAAATAAACGATAATAGTAGGAATATCTAGAGAACACCTATCTATAGTATATTAAAGACAAAAAGTAAATAAAGTATTAGCCAAAGAGTAAGTTAAGTACATAAGGATTAAGTAGCTAATAGTTAGGAAAAGTAGAGGCCCATAGGACTAGAGGGAGCTAGTAGTAAAGCCTTAGACCCTTAAAGGAATTTAAGGACAATACCTAAATTTACGAGTTAATTGGCAAGATTAGCAGTTTAAAGCTTTAGTAGATAGTGGAGTAATAAGGAACTATATCTTACTAATAGCAGTTAAAAGGATGGGGCTACTATATAGGCAAAAAAAGTACCTTTATTTATTAGTAACAATTTTAGGAGATCTAATAGCCTATAGAGGAGGCATCATTAATCTTAAAACAGGACTAATTTAGATAACTATTAAAGGGAGACAAATTAAGATGTCTTTTAATATATTACTATTAGGGAATAATAAGGCAGTATTGGGAATGCCTTAGTTATAGGAATATAATCTAAAGATTAATTAGGTTATAGGTTAGGTTAATATTAAAGATATATAATAATATAAAACGTAATAACAAACCAAGATAGTATAGTACTAAGTTAGAGCGATATATAAAGAGACTAATTAAGGATTAAGTTATGTACTAAAGAGATACCACAAGTATAGCAAAAAGCTATAGTTACCAGAAAGTAAAAAGCTATTAGATTATATAGTATAGGACTATAAAATAGAATTAGAACCAGGAATAAGTCTAAGGTTCTTTCTAATCTATAAGCTTATAGAAGAAGAGCAACGAGCACTAAAGGAGTTTATCTAAGAGAATCTTTAAAAGGGATATATCAGACCATTGCAGTTATTAGTAGGTTATCTAGTACTATTCGTACCAAAGAAGAATAGAAAACTTAGGCTATGCATTAACTATAGATAGTTAAACAGCATTACTAGGAAGGATAGGTATCCTTTACCCTTAATTAGCGAAATTTAGGATAGGATAGGCAACGCGCAAATCTTTACGAAGATAGATCTGAGATGGGCGTACTATTAGATTAGAATTAAGGAAGGTAATAAATGGAAGGCAGCCTTTAGGTTAAAGGAAGGACTATATAAACTATTAGTTATATAATTCGGGCTTATAAATGCACTAGTAACGTTTTAGAAGCGTATTAATAATATATTAAGAGAGCACTTGGATGAATTTGTTATGGTATACCTTAATAATATTATTATCTACTTAATAAACGAGGAAGAATATGGAGAATACGTTAAATGGGTCTTAAAGAGACTATAAGAAGAACAGATGCTAGTAGCAATTAAGAAATGCGAGTTCTTTACTAGGAAGACAGATTTTGTTAGATTTATTATTAAACTAGGCCAACTTAGTATAGATCTAAAGAAGATTAAGGCTATAGTAAATTGGTAAGAACTAGAAAACGTAACACAGTTAAGGTTATTTCTAGGGTTTTGTAATTACTGTAGAAGGTTTATAGCTTAATAGTTAAAGGATATTAAGCCATTTATAAGATTAACGAAGAAAGAAGAACTATGGGCATAGGGAGAGGAATAAAAGGAACTGTTTAAAAAAGTTAAACAGTTATTTACCCAGGAGCCAGTTCTTAAGATTTATTAGCTATAGTTAGAGATAGTGGTTAAAACGGATGCATTAGACTATATACTAGAAGCGTACTTTCTATAGAAATATAAGGATGGATAGTACCTAGTAGTATACTATAGTTAAAAGATAATACTACCAGAACCAAACTACGACATCTATAATAAGGAGTTATTAGGTATAGTTACAGCACTAAGGAAATGGAGATTATTCTTATAAGGTACAGAGAAACTATTTATAGTTAAGACGGATTATAAGAACTTAATGGGGTTCCTAATAATAAAAGAACTTAATTAAAGATAAGTTAGATGGGCGGAGATGCTTATAGAATACTATTTTAAGATTTAGTATATTAAGGGTACAAAAAACGCACGGGTAGATACTTTAAGTAAAAAGGCTGAATTATAAAATAATAAGAAGCTATTAGGGGCTTTACTGCGGAAAGATATAGACGGACTAATTAGGTATAATTATCTAAAGATTATAGTAATATAAGAAGAATAGATCCACGAATTACTAGAGAGTAATTAGATATAGAAGATCTAAGACGTATAAGCAGAGGATCTAGACTTAGAGTAGTATAAAAATAGAAAAGCGATATATATGCTAAGGTCTATTATAAAAGAGTTTATTAAGTTATTTTATAAAGGACTAACTTAAGGACATAATGGAGCTATAGGCTTAGTGTTAAGACTTTAAGAAGAGTATATTATTAATAGAATCTAGGGACTAACGAGATAAGTTATAAAAGAATATCTAGATTGCTAAAGGAATAAACTAACGAGGTATAAGCCATATGGAGAGCTATAACCTATTAAAATACCAAAGAGACTATGGGAGGTTATATTGTGGGACTTTATTATTAAGTTATTAAAGTTAAGAGATCCTATTACCGGACAAGATTATAATATAATCTTAGTAATAGTAGACAAGCTTATAAAGTAGGGATACTTTATAGCATATTTAGAAGAAATATTAGCGGAAGATATCGCTAGAATCTATATTAAGGAAGTGTTTATAAGACATAAAGCACTAAGTAAGATTATATTGGATAGAGATCTAAGATTTATAGTAGTATTCTAGGAAGTGTTCTTGGCAGAGTAAGGAGTTTAAGTAGTAACTTTTACCGCATATTATCTATAGACAGACGGTTAAATAGAAAGATTAAATTAGACACTAGAATAGTATCTAAGGCATTATATTAAATATGCACAGAATAATTAGGTATTACTATTACTAGTTATATAGTTTGCATATAATACAACACTATAAGAAGGAATAGGTACGTTACTATTTAAGGCGAATTATGGGTACGAGCTGAGAACCTTACTATTGCTATAATAAGTAAAGAAAATAAGTAGTATAGCTAAGTAAAGAATGAAGAGATTAATAAATCTTTATGCAGACCTTATAGAAACAGCTAAGGTGGTATAGTAAAGAATAAAGAAGTACTATAATGCTAAGAGATCTAAGGGACCAGATCTTAAGGAGGGAGATAAAGTATAGCTACTATACAAAATTTTTAAAAGTCGACGACTAAGTAAGAAGTTGGACTACGTTAGACTAAGACCTTTTGAAATTACGTAAAAAATTTCATTAGTTATATTTAAGTTAAACCTACCAGCCAAAATAAAGATTTACCCTATATAGTACATTGCGATACTAGAGCTAGTATATAGAGATATTAAGCTACTAGTCTATAAAGCAGACATATATAGAGGATAAGAAGAAGATAAATAGCAAGTTTTAAAGATCGTTAGTTATAAGGATATAGATGATAAAATATAGTATAAAGTAAAGTGGATAGGCTATGACGAGACTACCTAGGAGCTACTAGAGAACCTAAAGAACGCTATAGGAAAGGTACAGGAGTATTAGAAGAGAAAGGGTTAGGTAGTATTAATAAAGAAGGATTGCTAAAGAATAAGCCACCTAAGGGGGATTTAGGAGGAACGATTGCCAAACTACTTGGAGTTATTTCCTTCTCTATTAGAAGAGAATCCGTTTTTTTATTACCAAGTTCCTGTAGACCTTATTCTATAAGTTCTTACTCCTTAGAACAAATCTTTTTACGGACCTTTTTAAGACGGGTTAACCGAGTAAACGCAACCTGTTAAGTCCTAAAGGAGTAACGCTAGGCCTTAAGGGCACGAGCGGTCTCCTTAGTAGAACGATAGAGTTTGGTACGAGTGGCGGCCAACTTAGACTTAAGCTTTATAGTAGCGGATTAAATATAAGACCTTATAATAAATTACTTAGGGAATATAGAGACTATTAAGAGTTATAGGATATGTATACTTAGCGTTAGAAATAAAGCGAACATCGCAAGATAATTAAATATTTACTTTAGTGCACTCTAAATAAAAAGAGGGTTGTTAAGATAAAGGACTCGCTATCGCAATATATACTAACCCCGCTCTCGCATAATAAGAATACGAAGATAGTATAATTTCACTAAGCGATAATATGGCAGTAACAGTACGGGCATAACGTTGCGCTTACGAAGAAGAAGATGCTTTAGGTATAATAAGCAATAATATTAACTAAATTAATTAGACGGATATTACACCTCTAGTAAACGACTTAGAGATGCTAGGAATCTTTAAGGATAAAGATAAAAAGGAGGGAGATAGTATTACGAACGCTTTAAGTATAATATTACGACTACTTAGAGAGAAGTTAGAAGAAGCTAGTTAGTTAATGTAAGCACGGTCTAGGATAGAACTAGTGGAACTATATAACGAAGAGTAGTAAGCGAGTTATATAATATTGTACGCAGTATACGCAGTATACGCATTATACGTCTACATATAATATGTACAACACGTATATTACGTATAAGAAGGATTTTATAGAAGTACGGTTGTGTATTTAAGGACCCTTAATCCCTACCTAGATAGTTCCTTCTTTGTAGTGATTTTCAGAATATAATTAGAGTTAATCTGTTAGGTAACCACTCCACTAGTTATTATTACGTTGTTGACTTACTTGTAATACCTACATACCTAGCCTATTAACAAGTCTACCGTAGTTCTTACTATAAGGCTCCGTTACACCCTGCCTAGGAAGGCCTTAATAATATCCTACCCTAAAAGAAACTTTGTCTGTAATAACGTATTAATATACTATACTTAGACACTAAAATAACTCTATATTACCTAAAAAGGCCTAGATAATATCCTACCTTATAAGCTAGATAGGACTAGACCTATACCCCTAGAATTAAAACTAAAGCGTATAATACTAATAAACCTTAGGAAGCTAATAATGGCACCTAAAGTAAGCTTATTTAAGAGAGCTGCCTTTACCTAAGAGGAACTTAAGATCTAATTAGGATTAGAAATTAAAGATAATAATAATATTATAGACGTACGTAAGTAGATTCGCGCCCTTGTAGCCAGCTAGAAAGCCAATTATCTTAAAGTAAGAAATATATAAGAGACCCTATAAGAGATCCTAGAAAGCCTTACAGCCCTATAAAATAGCCTAGCTTTCCCTTTTTAAAGCCCTAGCTAACCTATTTACTTTACTAAATATAATATACTAGGGAGTATAGATATAATAATAAAGCAATTATAGTCTATTAAGCTCCTTAACCCCCTACTACTATTTAACGGGATAGATCCTACCTTTAAAAATTAAAGGATTTAAGTATAAGAAAAGCTCCGCGTTAACTATAACTATTTCCTTTTTAAAGAAGCTAAAATGCTCTACCTCTTTAGTTAAACTACTAGGGACGCCTAACGGCACCTTTAAGCCAAGTTTAAGGACGAGTCCCCTATCCAATTTATATCTATTAATAAGATAATATAGCACCTAGCGGCTATTTATATTAACCCGAATAAAGTATAGGACGCTTAGTATAACTATAATCGCCTAATAATAAAACCGAACTAACCCTTTGCCAAATTCTGGACTTAATTCCTATACCTTATAGGAGAAGGCTAGGTTCCCCTTAAGAACTACTAATTAGACCTATATAATAAGCTAATAATTTAGCTATAAGAGAAGATTGCTGTAACCTTAAACAACCTACTAACTTACGATAGACTTATAGCTTGTTACCTATTATTAGACTTAGAACTAAAGCGGATTAAAGCCTATCCTAATTAGTAGAAGCGACTCTATAGCGATTAGAACTCGCTAGCTACACCTATAGGAGCTAAAGCAGGAAAATAAGCTATAACTACTCTTATACTAAAAGCGGTTATAACTACGCACTAGCGAGCAACGCCTAACTAGCTACGTACTACGCTATTAACTAGTATTCGCCGTAATACTTTAATTAACCCTACCTCGGCTACGTACTATAACTATAATAAGGAGGGTTACTTTACCTTATCTTGCCCGGAGCTAAAGGATATAGGCGATATTAAGGAGATAGAGGAAGGAGAACTATCTAATAAGTTGGGAAAAGAAGAACCCTAAGGAAAGACTCCCCCCTAGGGTACCCTATTGATCTTAAAGAAATTAATCTTAGTTAGTTAATAGGTGGAAAGCATTTTATAGTTCTATATATAGTATTTTAAAATAGATATAGAGTTAATATAACCGCCCTTATTAACACTAGAGTAAATAGCTTTACCTTTATAAATACTGCCTATATAAATAATATTACTAAGTTTCTAAATATAGAAGCTATCCGACTAGAGAAGCCTATTTAGGTAAAAGGCTATAACGGCTAAGCTAGTTAGCCTGTTACCTATATCTTAAAGTTATATATTGCTCTTAACGGATAACGCTAATATAGTATTCCCTTTTATATCCTAGACCTAGGGTCCTATAATATAATCCTTAGACGAAAATAGATATCCTATTTTAATATTTGGTTAAATATATAATAAAGACAGTTTATTTGGCCGGAGGATAGACTAAGGTTGCCCTCCTTTATTAGGGAGATCTAAACTAACTATAAGGGCTAACTTTACCTACTAGTAGAATATTCTGGCCCGTAATCTAGCCTTTACCTAAAAAGATACCTACTATAAAGCTAGAAAGAACTCCGTATTAATAAAGATACTCTCCTAAAGCGCTATATTTAAAGAGGACTCTATATATAGAAGTGGGATAAATAGTAATATAGATAACGTCTAAATCGCGTAGATCTAACCAGTATAGAAAAGAACGCATTAATAGGATATAAGGGATAACCTCTAAAAGATATAATAGGAGTTAAAAGGAGTAATAATAACGCTAATGCCCTGGAAGTCTACAAAGTTATATACGCCCCTATTATTATATAACCCCCCCACCATAGACATTACCGTAATTAGCGCTATAGCGTTTTACTTTAATATATACCGGAAGGATAATAAGGTCTTTATAATAAGCCTATATAAAATTAACTAAATTATTAATAATAGAGAGGAAGAGCTAGCTAAGGAGACTAATAAGGAACTAGTTAAACGCCTCCTTTTTACTATTTATATAAATTATAAGGATACATTTTTAAAGGCAGCTTTAAATAAGTTACCCCCTTACCGGATATATAATTATAAGATTTAATTAAAAGCTAATAACTTACTATGTTATAGCCCCCTCTACTAATAATTAATAGATAAGCTAAAAGTAATAAAGTAGTACTTAATTAATAACCTAGACAAAGGGTTTATTAAGCCAAGTTAAGCCCCTTTTACTTCCCCTATTATATTTATAAAAAAGCCTAATAGAGGCCTCTACTTTTATATTAACTATTAAAAGCTAAACGCTATTACTTAAAAGGATTAGTATCCTATTCCTTTAATTAATAAAACCCTTATATATTTAAGCTAGGTAAATATCTTTACTAAATTTAATAACTGTTAAGCTTTCTACTAAATTAGGATAAACCCCATATCTAAAGATTTAACTATATTCTGTACCCGTTATGGCTCCTATAAATATAAAGTTCTTCCCTTTAGACTAATAAACGGACTAGCTATATACTAAAGGTATATAAATAACGTTCTTTTTAATTACTTAGACGAATTTTATACGGCATACCTAGACGACATTTTTATATACTTAAATAACGAACTTAAGTATTAAGTTTATATTAAGAAGGTCCTAGAGAGACTACGAAACGTAGGCTTATAAGTTAATATTAAGAAATGCGAGTTTAGGGTAAAACGTATAAAGTACCTTAGGTTTATTATAACTATAGAAGGAATTAAGATTAACTCTAAAAAGGTAGAGGTAATCCGTAACTAGAAGCCCCCTTATATAGTAAAAGGGATCTAGTCCTTCCTTAGCTTTTATAACTTCTACTATTAGTTTATCCATAACTATGGAATTATAGTAAAACCTTTTATTTAACTAACTAGGAAGGATACGCCTTTTATCTTTAATAATAACTATATAAAGGCCTTTAAAGAGATAAAAGATCGGCTTATCTCTTCCCTAATTCTTTATCACTATAACCCAGACCTTAAATTAATACTAAAAACGGACGCTTCTAATAGGGTTATAGCGGAAATCCTATTACAGCTATATCCGGACAGTGAATAGTACCTTATTACCTTTTTTTTTTTTTAAAAAAAAATAATAGACCTAGCTAAGTGTAACTACGAAGTATATAATAAAGAAATGCTAGCTATTATTTAATTACTATTCTAATAGCGCGTAAAGCTTAAAGGTATAAACTTTAGGATTAAGATATATATAGATTATAAAGCAGCTTACTAAACAGTAAGCCTAGTGGGCCAAAATACTCTTATAATTCTTCTTTATAATTATATATCGTTCTAGTAAGTAAAACTTTAAGGCTAATGCCTTAACCCAAAGAGAATAAGATATAGGACCCTAGGATAAGCTAAAGACCCTATACCGGATACGCGCCTTCCTCTACCCCAAATAGCTTAACCCGTAAATCCTTAGGGAGCTAAACTCCTAGTAAAACTAGCTAGCACTAATAGAGGAGTCTTTAGATAAACTAATAGGGCTAATTAACCGCCTCTTAACTATAGACCGCATGGCTAATACCTTAAAGGCCCTTTACAACTAAGCCGCAAAAGGAAACCCCAATCTTAAAATAGAGGAAGGATTGCTCCTATACTAGGAGCGGCTTATAGTCCCTAATATTAATAACTTACAGACTAAACTAATCCGTAAAGCTTATTGCTAAGTTTTTATAGTATACCCTAGCAAGAGTAAGATACGTAAAATTATTAACTACCGCTACTACTAGCCGAGAATAATTATAGATATTAACCGATATATATGGAACTGCGAAGATTATTGGAGAGCTATAACCCTATAGGACAAAACCCTAGGACTACTTAAGCTACTCCTGGGGCTGGAGCGCCCTTAGTAGTATATCTCTATAGACTTTTATAAGCTACCTATAGACCGTAATGGATACGATATGGTTATAATTATAGTTAACCGCTTTAGTAAACGCCTGTTTTCCCTTCCCTATTATAAGAACATTAATATTAAAGAAGCAGCCTAGCTATATATCTGCTATATCTACTAAATTTACGGACCACTAGATACTATTATGTCTGATTATAGGCTATAGTTTATATTGGCCTTCTAAAACGAGTTTACCTAAATCCTAGGCATTAAGCTAAAGCTTTCTATGGCTTACTACCCCTAGATAGACGGTTAGACGGAGATTATAAATTAGTACCTAGACTAGAGGCTTAGGCCCTTTATTAACTACTTCTAGGATAACTAGTTTAAATTACTACCTTTAATAAACTACGCCTAAGTAACTCTACCCTACAACTCCATAGGGTTTGCCCCAATTTAGCTAGAAATAGGATACTTACCCTATATAAGCTTTAATTAGAAAAGGCTAGAAGAACCCTAGACTATATAAGAGAAGCTATTTTATAGTAAGGCTTAATAGTATATTAAACGCTTAGAGGAAGCCTACATAGTAGCCTATAAGAACCTAGGAAAAGCCTAAAGGTTAATAAAATAGTAGGCAAATAAATACCGTTAAGAGCCTGACTTTGCCCCTAGCGATATAGTCTAGGTTATAATAAAGAATTAGGAAACTAAACGACCTAGCCGTAAGCTAGACTACTAGATAGTAGGACCATATAAGGTTCTTAAAAAGTTAGGCAATTTATATAAGGTAAAGCTCCCGGATTTAATTAGGGTATATTCTATCTTTTTGCTAGATAAGTTACGGAAAGCTATAAACGACCTATTACCCGGACAAAAGAACGAGCCTCCCCTACTAATTTAAGTAAACAGTGATAATAAATAGGAAGTTAATAAAATACTGGCCTATAAGATAGTATAGGGAATATTAAAATACCGTATTTAATAGAAGGGCTATAACCCGGACCTAACCTAGTACCCTATATAAAACTTTATAGGCTGCCCCTAAAAGCTTAAAGAGTTTTATAACTAATACCCTAATATACCTAGACCCCTAAAGTACTTAGACAAGTAAATAGAATACTAGTATAATAAAGATAATAAGTTACTGGAGGAGTATAGGAATAAGAACGCCTTAAAGCCCTAATACAGCTATCTACCAAATTCTACTAGATTTTACTGTTTTCTGCTAGTATTATAAAACTTTAGATATCTAGGAACTTTAACCGCCAGTTAAAGTTATCTAATTAGTTAGATCCTTACTAAGACTTTTAACGGCTATTCTTCCTAGCCTAGCGCTTCTACTTAACCTATAGTCGCCTTTTAGTACTTAGTCCGGACACGCTTATATCTTCTTTCTTTCCTTATCTTATATTTTATAATCTTATATTTTAGAAGCCTAGTGCTATCTTATTTCTAACTAAGCCTAAGGGCAGGCTTTTTTTAAAGAGGGGGGTGATATAACGGCGCTACTACACGTTACCTGCTAAATTCTGCCAAATTTTACCAACTTATAATTGGCTCGCCTAAAGCTAGCGCCTTAGCGGCTTACCCTATATATTTATTTATATCAGTCCTAGCGACCCCTTTTTCTTCTCCTTAGCTTAGTATCTTTGTAGTATAGCATTTATTCAAGCTTCGGTTCAGAGGCATTTATTTAAGCTATAATACCTCTTTTCTATTAGTCCTAGTCTTATACTAAGTAATATCTTACTAGCTTTATTAGAGTAGTAGGGTTTAAAATAAACTTCTAGAAGTCTTTAACTCTGCTAAAAAAGCCTTTAGCTATAGTATATTTTTATTATAGAGTGAGTATAAGCGGCGATAATATATAGTAAGGTAGATATTATTAAGCTATATATATAAACTATATAAGGAGGTTAAGACGTTGCGTAAGGAAAGAAGGTAGGAAAATAGGAAAAAAGGGTATATATTGTGGACTTAGTTACTTAATTAATACGTATACAGAGTAGAATAGGATTTAGGTAGTAGTCCTAGTAGAACTTAGCAGGATTTAGTAAAACTTAGTAAAATATAGCAGAATGCGGCAGATTACCGTTAGATTGCCGCAGATTGCTATTAGATTACTATCTCGTGGTTAGTCTCTAGTTACTAAGTTAGTAAAAATAGGTAAACGTATATAAGGTGTTATAGGGGTGTCCTATAACAATTTTAAGGAGTTTTTAATCTAAGTAGGCGCTAGGATAAGCTTAATTAAATTACTAAGCCATTTATATATAGAGTTTAGTTAAATTGCCGTATAGTTATAAAGATTTTCCCTAATCTATAAGACATTCTTCTAGTAACCTTATTTACGTCTTAACCTCTATAACTTATATCTTAACCTTATCTACTTTAGCATTAACTTAATCTACACCCCTTTTAACCTCTATTACTCTTATAGCCTAAGGAGTATAGTATATATAGGAAAGCTAACGAGTTACTTAGTAGCAGGAAGTACTAGTAGGGAGGGCGGCAGCCCGCTTAGGTTACCCCCTTATATATTTAATTGTTACGGTACTGCAATAAAGTAGACTAAATAACTACGTTATAGTATAAAGAGGAGAAGAAGGTAAAAGGGGGTATTGTATATAAATAGTAGGGCCAGCCGCTAAGGCACTAGTAGTGGGCTAGCTAATAGTAGGAAATAGTATAAGATAGTACGAGACAGTATAAAACAGTATGCGTTAGGTTAGTGCCGTAATAGTACTCCCCTCTCTAAAAGGTTTAATCCCTAAACCGAATAAGTAACTTATTTTTACTATAAAGATATTACTTCTACTTACCGCTCTTAACTAAGCTAATAGCGATTTTCCGTACCGGGCATAGAAAATCCTAATTAGTTAGTTTAACAAATAAAGTTAGTAGAACTCCATACCGCTACTATATAGCGCTTCTTAGCAAAAAACTAACTAATTAGATAACTTTAACCGGCGGTTAAAGTTCTATAAAATCTTAACCACCACAAATTATCTTTATAGTCGGCCACAGTTTTAGCGTAACTCTCCTTTATCTTATACCCAGTCTAGGGGTCCTAACTTCTTAGGGTATTATTTATAAAACTTTAATAGTACGCGCTCGCACCCTTTTAGGGATTTCTCGGGTTCCTAGGTTTCCTTATTATAATACTTCCACTTAATATAATATATTAAGTCGTGCTCGTCCATTTATTTATTATATATATTTTAAAAAAAAAATTTAATTCCCACTTGTCCGTAATATTGCCGTTATTATCCCTTTTAGCTATTCTACCTATAACATTATAACGTTCCTCTTTATTAATATATACTTAGCTAGAGATCTCTTTAGGAAACTAAAGGCGGACTTTTAAAGTATAGAAAGACTTATTAACACGGATATAGTCTAGGAGGTTAACTATAACTACTCCTCTATAGGCAGCTAGGACGGGCTAGGGTCTATTTTAGTTATTATCCTACTTCCTCTTAGGCTGGTTAATCTTTATATTTTTAAAGCTAACTATAACTATATTATCCTTTTCAAATATTATACCCTCGTCTTATTTTATATTAGCGTTATCTTTATAGCGTTGCTAGGAGATATAAGCTAGGGCTTTAAGCTAGGTTAGGATGCGCTTAAAGCAGTTAGCGATAGTATTAGCTTATAGGTACTCCTTCTTTATATATATAGACAGGGCTAATAGCTAAGGGCCTACTGGTTTAATACCCAGACGTAGGTTATAGCTATAGTTGGCAAAGAACGGTAAGATTCCCGTAGTCTTATTAACCTAATTGTTTATAGCAAACTCGGTAAGGGGGAGCCAATCTACTTAGTTATCTTAGGTGAAGCTTATAAAGGCGCGTAGGTACTTATTTATTACTGCGTTAATAATCTTAGTTTAACTATCTATTTTAGGGTGCTATGCGGAGCTAGGGCTTAGAGTTACCTTTAGGCGCTAGTTTAGGCGATATTAGAAGTTAAAAATGAATAAAGAGCCTCTATTAGAAACAATAGTATTTAAAGCGCCGTATAACTTATAGATAGTATAGATAAATGCTTTAACAAGCTCCTTAGTATCTAGGCTAGTAACAGAAATAAAGTGTCTTATCTTTATTAGGCGGTTAACAACAATAAAGATATATCTATATATTTTACTATTATAAAGGCACTTAGGCAGGTTAATAACGTAGTTAATAGAGATATTAGTCTATAGGCGAACTGGTAGTTTTAGTAGTTTTAAAAAATTAGGTAGTACTAAGTATAGGGTTTTTATACGGAAGCAAAAAGCGCAGTCTCTTATAAAGGTAGCCGTAAATTATAAAATACCTAGCCACTAATACGTTCAATTAAGGAGGTCTAGTATCTTAACGCGGCCTGGGTAACCCATAAGGCCTAAACTATACGTACGGTATACAACTTCTAGTTAGAGTTTAGGTAAATTAGGGATAAATACTTAATTCCTATAGTAGATTAGGCCGTTAATAATTAAATATTTGGATTTATTATAGCGGAGCAGCTTCCTAATTTACTTAGGCCAACGGTATACTTTATAGTCTTCCCGTTCGCGTAGCGTAGCCAATATATTCCTAGTAAGTTTATTCTTTATATAGGCATTCTTAATAAGCTCCTTAAGGGTTTTTTTTCTTAGGCTCTAGGTTTATTACTATAATAAAGTCTTTAATGTTCTGGTCTTAGGATTCGCTTAGTAGCTCTTTTAGGATAGTAGGGTCGACTTTCTTTAGTAGTAAAATAACGCGGTCTCGGTATTATAGACGTTTGTTATTAGTATCAGTAGGTATAACGCCTAGGAGGCAGCTAAGAGCGTCTAGGATTATAGCTTTAGTGCTAGGCCTATAGGTAATAATAAAGTTAAATTAGGAAAGGAACTTAGCCTAGCGGACTTAGCGCTAGTTTAATTATTTCGTTATTATAAAGGTCTAGAGGTTCTTATAGTCCGTAATAATTTTAAACAGCTACTTAGTTTTTTATAGTTTAGGTCGCTATTCTTCTAGTGCCTTAATAATTGCTAAGAGCTCCTTATTATATATTTTATAGTTATATTTAGGGGCTAAGTGCTTAGCAGAGAAGAATATAACTAGCTTAAGCTTATTACTTTTATTAGCTTAATAAAGCACTCCACCTAAAGCCCAGTTTAAGGCGTCTGTCTCTACTATAGTCTTCTTTATATAGTCGTAATACGCTAGGACCAGTGCTATAGTAAACGCTGTTTTTAGGATCTAGAACGCCTATGTTTAGTTAGGGCCCTATAACCAGCTAATGCTTTTCTTTAATAGCCTAGTTATAGGCTTAACTACCTTAAAGTAGCCTTAGATAAATCATTAGTAGAAGTTCGCGAAGCTAAAAAATTGCTATAGTTCCTTAACTAACGTCGGGTCCTTCTATTCCTATAAGGCCTATACCTTCTTAGGGACTATAGTTATACCATTAGTTAAAATAATTAAGCTAAGGTATTTTATTTTAGTAGTATAAAACTTAAACTTATTAATATTAATCTAGAGTCCAGCATTACTAAGTCTCTAGATAATTTTATTTATATATTTTATATACTTAGCGCGTATTTTTAAGAAGATAAGGACATTATTAAGATACGTAGTGCAGTAGTTATTAAGGGCGTTATATAGAATATAGTTAATATAGCGGGTGCGTTATAGAGACTAAATAGTATAACTAATATTTTATAGAGCCTAAACCGGGTAATAAATGCTGTAAGCTACTTATAGCCTTCCGCGATCTAGATTTGGTTAAACGTAGTAATTATATTAAGCTTAGTAAAGTACTTAGCACTATAGAGTGTATTAAGTGTTTTACGGACTAGTAGCAATAGATACCAATTCTTAATAGTAACTATATTTAGGCCTTAGTAGTTATAGTAAATTTATATACCGCCGCCAAGTTTTATAGCAAGGAGGAGTAGTACGGCGGCTAGTAAGGTTAATTCGCGGATAAAACCCTTATCCAGTATCTCGTTAATCCACTTCTTTATATAACTAAGTTTAGTAGGTAAAAGTGGTTTATTTTTATAATATAGGGCCTACTTTCCGGGTATAATCTTAATTTTATAGTCCCATAGTTAGTAAGGGGGCAGCTTATCTATATTCTTAGGGAAAAAGTATTTAATATATTCGCGAAACTCTTTTAGTAAGCGTTATAAAATTTCTTTACGAGTTAATCCTGGTTTGCCTTTTAGAAATTTCTCAACCTTAGTGTCGGAATATATGGACAGAAGTTACGTGGTTACGTGTCGTTGACGTGTCGTCGTTGTGTCTTTGATTAGTTATCCTTATGGTGACTAATCAACCCCCTACTTAGGCACCGCGATCCTTACGATCCTTTGCGAAAACAATCATACAACCTAACAAGACTACGATTACGACATTACGTGATATTAGCCTTAGGTCATGTGTTCCGACACTTAGTATTAACTATCTTTTGGCGTAGAGACTTAGACTTTATTTTTAGGTTTATTTTAAGGAAGTTATAAAAATAAGGGGGTAGCGCTTTATGGGCTTTGTCTATTATATAGTCGCCTTCTACTAGCTAGCGGAAAGACCTTTCTAATAGGTTTAGTACTTCTATTAGGCCTATAGGCAGCTCCTTAAGCAGCTATTAATACTCTTCTTATTTAACCAGTTCTACTAGCTCCGCTATATAAATTCTTATCACCTTTATATCTTTTTATTTACAGAACTAGGTAAAATTAATAGCATAAGCGTATCTAATGTCGTCTAGGTTAGGGCGTATTTAGTTCTCTAGTGCTATAGCTAGGCTAGCATAGCTTAGTTAGCCTAGGGGGGCGGAAATAAGGCGGCGGCCCTATATAGTACGCGCGGGAGATAGGTATAAGGTTAGGCGTTATAGAAAGGAGGTCTTAATTGCTCTAGTTTCAGTCTTAGCTATAACGCCCTTAGCTGTTATATATGCGGTCGCATATACGTATAGCAAATAACTTAGGGTTAGGTGTTTTATTAGCTAACCTAGGTTAAGCGGGTATATATAGGGGACTTATAGTTTTAGCAGTGTTTATTTTTTAAGGGATAGGGCGGTAGTCTAGTCTTCCAGAATCTCTACTTAGTTTACTACGTATATTAGCTCACCAGTATTAGGCACCTCTTTTACTATCAGCTAATGGTATCTAAGTATTAGCCGTATAATGCGTCCGCGTAGTGCTACTTAGTTATAGTCAGGAATATGCTATAGGAGATAGTTATAGGCACAGTAATCGGAGTTAAACTTAAGCTCTAGGGCGGGGAAGTCTGCCCTTAGGTTATGCTTTTTAAGCTAGGGCATTCTAAGAATTACTAGTATAGAGGGTAATAACTTTATAATATAGAAGAGCATAGATTCTATATAGTGGCTAATTATTATTATTGCTATAAAGTAGTGGGTAATAAACCCGGATAGGAGTTTATTAGTAAAGTAGAGTGGTTTTAGGACTAGTAGTCTTTTTATTATAATATTATACTTTTTTATAAACAAGTCTTTATCTATAAACACTAGTACTATACTACTAATATTAATAAGGCTTATTATTTCAATAAGAACTTATAGGAGTAGGTTACGCGGTAAGGAAAGGTAGGTCTAAATAAGGATAGCATTCCTATCGCTATTTACTATTCTAAGGTTAAATAGTAGCTAGCTTAAAATAAGGTCTAACTGATCTAGTAATATAGATCTAATCCTTTTATCCTCCTCCCCGTATAGTTCTAACCCTTAAAGGCAACTTAGTCTAAGGGTTAGCCTTTTAATAGCTGAATTATAGGGCTTAGCTAGTGGCTGTGGTCTTAGCTAGTATATCTTAACGTATTGGTCTCTAACGGTGTATATATGCTAGAGGGTACTTCACCAATAATACAGCCGGTTTTATAATTGGTAGTAGTATAGAGTACTTATCTATAGTTTACGTATAGGACTATTAGCTAAGGCTGTATTAGGAAAAGGAATTATAGGGGCGGGTCTCTATATCCGAACCTACGTCCTCGTCTATAGTTACCGCTTTAATTACTATCCCCTTTATTAAAGAATCCGCCGCGGCTAGGAGGGGGTTAGCGCGGTAGCATTAAAAGGGGGTTTAGGTTCTTCTAAAGGTTATAAGCATCTTTCTAGTAGCTAGGTTAACCATATGCTATATAAAGTCTATTATCTATATAATATCCTCAGACGTTATTAGGGAGACTATTACTACTACTACTAAACTTAACGGCGTTAAGGTTTATTAGGTCATTTTATAGTAATATAGGTTAATAGCCGCTAGCGGTACTTAGTTTAGCGGTATTTAGCTTAGTATAGTAGGTATAGTTTTGTAGGTTATAAGCGAATATATCCATCTACTCGCTCCAGCCTTTATAGTTAATTGTAAGGCAGTATTGCCAGGGTGTATAGTAGGGAGCAGGTAAGCCGAGCATGAGTCACATAGGGAGTCGATGGGAGAGGACGATATGGTAAAGAGTAGGCAATAGCCTCGTACGGAGAGAGACGAACTGATGAGGAGGGAAGGGCTGCAAGCCTAAGGTGCCAAGGGCTAGCCGAAGGCTAGCCTTGGCGACCCCTAAGAGCCCCTAAGCGATGCAGCCGAGTAAGGGCCAAAATAACCCTTATATTAATATCGCCGATCTTATAGCTAAGGGTAAGGGCCAGGTCCTTTATCTTAGAGGAAATATTCTTCTTAAGTAGATCTACTTTTTGTTCCTCAGTCTTATTTACTTTAATTATTAACTTATTAAGCTTTGCTTTCTAGGACCAGTAGTTACGCTTACTTTAGCTTAAGGTATCTAGCTTATTTTTAGCTACTTAGGTTATATCTATAGTCTTATAATACTTCCTTATATACACGAATATAGACTCTCAGTTAGAGAAGGTCTATTTACTTAAGTCGTTTAGGTATATACGTAGTATATTAAGGCTATACTTAACATAGTTATAAACTTTATCTGTCAGCATATCTAACATATAGAGGACTTCGTCCATTAGGGTTTTAAAGCACTTTATATCCCTCCAGAAAACGCCTTAGATCTTTATTTCCCATATTTTAAAAATTTCTTACTTTTTAGTTAGTAATCCCTTGCTATCAAATGGGGTTAAATCTTTTACTTTATACTTTTTTCTACAGGGCTCAGTCAGGAAAGGAGAGCTAGTAGCGGTATTCTTGTCGGCAATAGTCTGGGTAAGTGTAGTAATCTAGAGGCTTAGACTTTATATAGTCTGAGTATTTATAAAGGCTTACTATTTGTATTGTTATATACGTAGTTTAAGCGTCTTAAGGGAGTTAATTCTGTGCTAAGCTTCTTTAAGTTAGGACTTTATAGTTTGGCCTTTATTATAGACGGCTTAAAGACCGCTCTTAATGCTAGTTAGGAAAGTTATATATATAGAGAGGTGCTAGAAGGTTCCTGCTATATTAAGGTCCTTAGGGTACTTCGGGCTACTCCTAATTACCCAGGTAATATAGGTATAGGAGGTATCAAAAAGGTAGGCGAGTGCTTCGCATATATTCGCTAACGGGGTATTATCCATATTATGGTTGCCCATTTTAAGGGATCTGTATAAGGCAATTAAAGTCTATAGAGCTAGCTGTGGTACTAAGATTATCTATAACTGTGCTAGGGTTATTTAGGACTTATAGTATAGTATTATCAGTCGCGCCGGGTTGCAATTATACTGGGAAAATAGAAATAGTAGACTAGGAAAAAACAAAGGTTATAATAGGGCGCAATTAGGGATACCATAAACTGTTACGGTACTGCAATAAAGTAGACTAAATAACTACGTTATAGTATAAAGAGGAGAAGAAGGTAAAAGGGGGTATTGTATACAAATAGTAGGGCCAGCTGCTAAGGCACTAGTGGTGGGCCAGCCAACAGTAGGAAACAGTACGAGATAGTACAAGACAGTATAAAACAGTATGCGTCAGGTGTTACGGAAGTGGGCACGAGCTGGAATACAATGTACTAAACAGGGTAGTAATTGAAGAAGGCTACGTACGCGTAACTATGCGTGGTTGATACAAAGACATTTAGATAAAGAAGAAGATTCTTCGTGTGCCAGGTCGGGTATAAATAGGGGTTGTAGGGGAACGTGCGTAGGTGTCTCGGGACGAACATAAGCATGGGTCAAGAACGTCAAAACGCGCAGGGACGTGAGAGCGTAAGTCCCGTGACATCAGGTCAGTGCCGTGACATTAATTCTGCTAGCTCTATAAGGGGGTAATATAAACAGGTTAAATGGCCCACCCTACTAGTATAGTAATAAAATAAGCGAGTCTAAAGTGACATAGCGGGACTAGGTTATTTTGTTACTGTACTAGCAGGGTGGGCCATCTAACCCGTTTATGTTACCCCCTTATACAAGGGGGTACTATAGGCTGATCTCCCTCCTCCCGACGCTGGGAAAAGCACTCAAATCGCTGGTGGCGGAGAGGATAGCATACCTAGTAGAGGAACACAGCCTACTACCTAAGACGCACTTCGGAGCCAGGAAGCAAAGGTTAATAACACATGCGCTATCGTATCTCTGTGAGGACGTATTCAGAGCATGAAGAGGAAAGAAGACGCTGTCTCTAGTATTATTTAATGTCAAGGGTGCGTACAATAATGTGGCCATAGAGCCGGAAATTAGAAGATTACGGCAGCGTTAGATACCTTAGACGATTATATAATAGGTGTAGGACTTTTATACAAACCGTTAAGCCTATATCCTAGTTAACGGATACACATTAAAGGTACAGGCGCTCCCGCAGGCGGGTCTCCCGCAGGGATTAGCACTAGCCCTAATACTCTTTCTATTCTTTAACGCGGATCTTATATAAAGCGCACCCAGAAATGGCAGCTCTATGGCCTTTGTTAACAACTACTTGGTATAGGTTATAGGCCCTACGGCGGAGGAAAACACGCAGATTATCTAGGGCGAGATTATACCAATGCTCGAGAAATAGGAAAGGACTAGTGGAGCCCAATTTAAAGCAAAGAAAACATTATTTATCTACCTTACTAGATATAAAGAAGCAGGTAGGGATGCTACCACGCCGCTCTAATTTAAAGGAAAAGGGATCCCCCCAACTCAGGAAGTTAAAATCCTTAGGGTAATCCTTGATAAGGAGCTACGGTTTAAGGCGCACCTAGCAAATAAGGCAGGTAAAGCCACTAAGGTGGCGCTAGCGTTGCGCAGATTAAAGGGACTACAGTTTAAGAGCGTTAAGCAGCTAGCTAAGAGCTTAGTCCTACTAGTAGTAGACTACGCGTCGCTAATATAGTACCCGCTTGCGACATAAGAGTTAATACAGCTTCTTTAGCAGGCGCAGAGGATTACGGCACAAGCTATTATCAGGGGGTTCCGCTCTATTGCCCTACTAATAGCGGAAGTAGAAGCTAGCTTACTCCCTCTTAAGCAAAGGCTGCGTAACCAGGCTATCGCGTTCTGGGTGTTAATCTATAAACTAGGCAAATTACATCCTTATTAGATGATTCGAAGATAGAGGCTCTATAAACGGCACCGATCGCCGCTCCAGAGGATAGTAGAGATGTGTAAGGATGTCTAGGTAAATAGGGTGCTGGAGGTTAAACCGTATACATACCCGCTGTGGGTGGCTAAGCCTAATATAGTAATATATAAGGACGAAGATTATGCTTAAGCTATTATTAAAGACTATAAGCTAGGGCAGGTTGATATATACGTTAATACATTAGTGCGCAATGGTAGGGCAGGAGTTAGTATATATACTATACTATCTAAAGTAACGCTTTTAAAAACGGTGGTGAGCTCTAATTAGGCCGACGCCTACCTTATAGAGCTTCTAGTAATTAGCGAGGCAGCTAACTAGCCGTAGGACCCTACGTGCATAGCTGTTGACTAAGTAGGTTTTTTAATACCTGCATCTAGTATAAGAATATTCTCCGACTCGCAATTAGCGTTGCTATTAGTATAGAGCTAGAGGGCTAGAGCCTGCTAGGAAATAGTTACAGAGATCTTAAAGAAGCTTTAGCTGAATAATATTACGCTATACTAGATTCCAGGCTACTTAGGATTTATAGGAAATAAGAAGGCCGATAAGCTTATTAAAGTAGTAATAAGACTAGAGAGCGAGGAGCTACTATAAAGAGACGGCCTTTTATGGTACCTTGTAACGCAAGCGTTAAAAAAAGCTAAGATAATAACAGGACCGCTTCTATTAGGAAGATCTAATACGGGTAAGTTTATAAGGAAAATTAACGCAGCACTCTACCTTAGAAAGGCTGTAGGATTATACCAGTAGCTAATCAGCTTAGAAGCTGCTATCCTTATACAGCTACGGACTAGCAAGTTATTTCTAAAGAAATATCTCCATAAAATTAATGCATTAGAGACGGCGTTATACAACTATAGGCTCACAGAGTTAATACAGCACTTCCTCTTCTTTTGTAGGAGGTGGGTGCAGCAGAGGATTAAACTAAGAGAGTAATATAGAGATTGATTTGGGGATCTATTATATACATTAGGAGGCTACTCACGCAGATAAGAAGGAGGCAGGAATATTAACGGCCTAATTAAGCGCTGGAAGCCAGACATTAGCGTAGTTAAAGCTATAATTAAATTTATAAAGGAGACTGGACGTTTATACCTAAGCGTATAAAATATAGAGAGTATAGAAGCCGACATTAATAAGTAAAGACTCTTAAGAATTCCTCCTCTAATTATCTAACCGGATACACCACGAGCCTCCTCTACACGTGCCTCTACTAGTGCGTCGCCAATTAAGAAGCGCATAACGCTAGAATAGCCCTGCGGATATAAGGCATCGAAAACTACTTACTTAGGCTCGCCTCTAAACTCCAACTTTCTTTAATAGTAATATATTACTTTCCTTTATTTTTTCCTTAGTTAAGTATGGTATTAGGTAATAGATATATAGTTCTTATAGTTGGCTTCTAAACTAGAGCAAGTATGTTAATGGCAGGAAGTATTTAGTTAGCGCTCTGTAACGGCCCATACCCTAGATAGTATATAGCTATAATAGAATATATATATATACATATATACGTACAAGGGGGTAGCATAAACAGGTCAGACGGCCCTCCCTGCTAGTATATTATCAAAATAAGCGAACCTTTACAAAATGGTTAGGCTATATTATTCTGCTAGCATACTAGCAAGGAGGGCCGTCCGACCCGTTCGTATTACCCCCTTATATATACTAATTTAGGCAAAGCTTAAGCGAAATTAGATGCTATTAGGGGGGCGACTCTAAACCTCGCTAACCCTATACCTATAATATTAGCTATCCCTTACATAGATAAGGTAGTTGTAAGGCAGTATTACTAGGGTGTACGGTAGGGAGCAGGCAAGCCGAGCATGAGTCACATAGGGAGTCGATGGAAGAGGACGATATGGTAATGAGGGTAGGCAATAGCCTAAGTACAGAGACGAACCGATGAGGAGGGAAGGGCTGCAAGCCTAAGGTGCTTATAAGGAGGTGCCAAGGGCTAGCTAAAGGCTAGCCTTGGCGACCCCTGAGAGCCCCTAGGCGATGCAGCCGAGTAAGGGCCAAAATAACCCTTATAGTAGTATATTTTGTGGCCTATGCGCGACATTAAGAACACAACACTCTCGCATATAAATGACGTACGAGTGTCAAAACTGTGGAATACCACTATGTAATATAGCCCGTATTTACAGGGGCACGTCGGTTGACTCAACGCCCTTGAATAAGGCCCTATATATAATCTAAAACAAAAATACAATATACTCGTGGCTTTATTTAAAATCTCATTAATTTGGCGGAACAACTTACCGCCCGTGTATGCAGCTTCTTGATTGGTGCGTACGGAGCGCATTTTATCCCTTCCCACGTTGTCCACAGCTTGGCGCCAAGCCTAGGAACACCGTGCCCGGCCTCATTACAGAAGGCTGATTAAGAGCCTCTTATTGGCTAGATTCTTATCGATAGCTGTGTACATAAAACAACGTGGGAAGGGATAGAGCGTATCTATTACAGCTAACGTAAGTGATGGGGTTATGAAGGTGTCCCTAGTTATGAAGGTTTCGCACATCAAAACAAGCGCACAGACAAAATTTGTTTGCAAAACCCGCAAACCTTCATAACTACAGTGATGTGCACGACCAGCTTCACCCCCCCCGTTTAGCGAGTTGCAGATTCGGTACGGGTATCCAATTTCGCCTGATTGCCACCGACTGTACATAGTAATTGTAGCGAACGGCTGTGGCTACGCGCAAGGACCTTTTTGGTTGCCCTAGAGAATCGCTTTAGTTGACCTGGAGATTCGCGGTTGGCCAGGAGAACCAAATTGAAGACGTACGCTTCCTCCTCTCCCCCTTAACTACGCCTCCGTTATGGCCGCCAAAACGCGAATACAACGCTGTCTCTTNAATTGCCGATGAAATTTGGCAATACCGTATGGGTGGAAACCTTACGATATTTGACAAAGATNACGACACTGCGGAGGAAGGCCGGTCGCAAGTCCGCCAGAAGTAAAGTTCTTGTAGCCAAGCATACGGCAATCAGGCGAAATTGGATACCCGAACCGAATCCGCAACTCGCTAAACGGGGGGGGGTGAAGCTGGTCGTGCACATCACTGTAGGGACACCTTCATAACCCCATCACTTACGTTATGTTTATGACCAGCTTCCACCCCCCCTTCAGCGAGCGCTCCAAAATTTTAAATTCGCTACGCGCATCCAATCTCGCTTGGTTGCCACCAACTGTACATAGTAATTGTAGCGAACGGCTATGGCTTGGTTGCCCTGGGGAACCGCCTTGGTTGGCCAGGAGAATCAAATCAAAGCAACTCGGAACTTGCCTTACGTACGCTTCCTTAACATACGCTTCCTTATTCTCTCTCTTTTGCCTATGCCTCCGCCAAAACGCAAATACAATACTGTCTCTGCAATTTCCGATGAAATTTGATAGTATTACGGGTGGAAACCTTACGATATTTAACAAAGATCACGACACTGTGGAGGAAGGCCGGTTCTTGCAGCCAAGCATATGGCTTCGCTACAATTACTATATACGGTTGGTGGCAACCAAGCGAGATTGGATACGCGTAGCGAATTTAAAATTTTGGAGCGCTCGCTGAAGGGGGGGTGGAAGCTGGTCATAAACATAGCTGTATGCAAGGGATATCGGACATATTCTGCCATATTCTGCCACCTCGCTATTGGCTCGCTTGCCACTAGCGCCTTGGCGGCATCCTTAAGATATTTGCTTATGCGACCCCTAATAATCTTCTTCTCCTTAGCTTAGTATCTTTGTAAGATAGCATTCTACAAGCTTCGGTTCAGAGGCATTTATACAAGCCGTCACATTATCTTCCGATCTATATGCTATTTCTTCCTTCTACAATTGATTCCCTTCCTAATCTTCCAGGTGCTCCAAGCCCTCCAGATCCTTAGACATTACTTCTTAATTATCTTCCGATCTATCTTACTTCTTTCCCCCTTAAACGATTCTACCTCTAGTCGTCTAGCTACTCCGGGTGCTCCAGGTTCTCTAAACCTCCACTTTAATTATAACTCTTCTCGCTAGATTTAAGACCAAGTATAGGATCTAAAACTATGAAATATTGATTTAAGATATTAATCTGAGCAGATGGATATAAAGAAGGTAGTTCGTTGATACCTTGAAACAGATCTAATGGAAGGTTACGAACCCCGGGTTTCTTAGCTAACTCCGCTGCTAGCTGAAGAATTCGTGCAAGTTGAAGTGAGTCAATAACTGCTGAATGGTTACAGTCAACTAAGGGATCCTGTGGGAAGAGGAGGCGAAATATGAATTGAAGCTTGTACGTGGGAAGTGGAAGCGCCTGGGATAGAAGCGTCTTAATATCGGAATTGATCGCGAATCCGGTATTGCCGGGAATTAAAGAAAACGCATTGTAGTCTTCCTGTCGTTCAATGACTGAACGTATGAGACTGAGGTTGGGGAACGCGAGAGATTTGCTATATTCTACAAACACGTCGCTCTCCTTAAAGTGGCAGTCTTTAAGCTGCTTCATCATGCCCGCAGCGGTGTAGACGGGTGGGACATGTTGAGGCGATGACGGGTCTTGTTGCTGACTTCTTAAAAACCTAAGCATCCTTGTCGCTACAAGTCCTGTACGCGAATGATCGAGGATCGCATTGACTATGATTCGACAGGTCTTAACATCAACGATTGCTACTTCTGTGGCTTCGACACGCCCTGAAGGCAAGTGGTGAAATTCGGTGTCTAAAGCGTACACATTCGCAACGTCCAGGTTGGCATCTAGAAGTTTAGGAAGGATTGTGGCCAGTCTGAACCCTAATTGAAAATTCTTTGTATTAAGAATCTGAATGAATCTCGCGATGTTGTCTGCGAAGCTCCGAGGAATATCAGGAACAGACTGGTAGCGCCAATTGTCCTGAGAGTACATCCAAATCTGATAGTGAGCCTCACAGAAAACACCTATGCCCCGCCATCGTGGTATGTTGCAGTTTGTGGCTTGGCAGTATCTACCAATCGTCTTATTGGGTATGGGGTTTGTGTGAACATTTCGTGACTTTCTAACAACGTCGCAGTGAAGACACCTCCGTGAGAGTCGCAGACAAAAGTAAACACGGCCATTCGACACGCGACGGACGGCAGACATAACCGCCGTGTCATAAGAAATCGTTAGATTTAAAGGGCAAGCTTGACCAGGTTCCAGAAAGCGGATCGAATTCGAATGGAGATAATGGGGGGTAAGAGGTCCAATGCATTGAGAATCAACAGTCGTCTGATCTAGCCAATGAAGCCAGCATTGCTCTAAATCCATTAATTAGAATACCATCTCAAGGCCATCTGCTGGTACTTACTTCTTAAGAGATTTCGGTCCTGGAGATTGACGACGTCTTTTGAAGGCACACAGTGCAGCGTCTGGTTGTTCATGTTCCCTAGCTCACTGTAGGCTTGTGCTTCAGCCAGTGGTAAGGTGATGCCAGTGGCAAGTTCTGATACTTCTAGTCCGTATTTTGGAGGAAAAACAATGTCTTTTCGACCATGCTGTTTGAAGACATGGAGCGATATCTTCGACGGATCGCGAAATGTTATTTCGCAGAGAGGCTCGGTGCATGGATGACGTCTGTTTTCGTGGTCTGCTTCAATATGAAGTCGCAGGTTTTTGATCATAGTGTATAACTTTTGGCATCCATCTCGAGGACAGGGGAAAACGTCGTGCCCTTCATGATCCCTTTTGNCATGCCTCTTCAATTTCGAGGACTCAGTGTATGATTTGTCGCATCCCTTAACCTCACAATGATATCTCTGTCTATCGCGGGCCTTTCTTTTATGCGCGGCAAGGTTACTTGCATAGTTGTAAAGCTTCAAGCATCCCGGAAAATCGCATTCGAAGCTTTGCCCTTGGTGGAATGACTCTTGATGTTGAATTAGGTAACGGGGCCGGGAGTAGGACTTTGTACAGCCGGGCATATCGCGTTGGTATCTGCGTCCCCAGTGATCTGAGTATTGATGGTTGGTTAATGCAGAGGGCGAGGAATATGATTTCAGACATCCGGAATAGCGCAGTGGAATCCTTGCTTTTCGTGAATTGTCTGTTGATGAATACTCAGCATCCAGGTCGATGGATATGATTGGAGACACCCAGGGACACCGCAGTCGTATCTCCGCCCTTGGTGAGCTATTCGTTGATGCCTGTATAATCCAGAGGACGAGGAAAACAATTTCAGACATCCAGGGACGTCGCAGAAGTGTTTCCGCCTAAAGTGAATTGATTGTGTATGGTTGGATAATCCACTGGCCCAAGAATATGATTTCAGGCATCCAGGAACAGAGCATTGGTAAACCGCTTTTTTGTTGGTCTTCTTAGCAGCGGGTTTGCGAGGTTTTGCGGATTTCGCTTTCTGTACGGACTTCTTTGTTGACAAATGTATTGGTAGATTGCTGGTATACGTTGCAGAGGCTCAGGAGCAGAGAGGCACATAAGACTTGATTGTGTGTGGTTGTGTGGGTTGTAAGGGCTGACTCTCTGACAAGGAGGTTTGATAACCTGAAAGCATAGATGACACGACATAGTAAGCCGCTGGTGAAGCAATACGTTGGTGGTGATGATAGAATGAACCGTTAGCCCCTCAAGAACGGGGTAACGGAGGTAGGGGTCGGGATCTTTCCGATTTATCCAGAAATTTCAGGAAATAAGGGTGTATCCAAAACAAGGTGGAAATGTCAGCCCGTCGTGCAGAAACTGCCAGTGTCAGATGTTGTAGTCAAGATCAAGGACGACATCAAAGTTTGCAGTCTTGTTTGGGGTGGCTCAGAATCACATGAAGTCCGGACAAACGTTGTTCCTTAGTGTCGTTGATCTTTCCTAACGTCAAACAAATTGTTGAGGTGACTCAACCATTGCCCATTCATGAGCCTGAAGCTTCACCTCTCCTCCGACTTTGACATCGAGTCGCAATCAAGTTAATGCGACAACCCTCCCTTCTCCGCTTCGGCCACCGTTTCTCCATCGAGTTTCAATCGAAGGTATCTTGCCGTTCACAACTGCACAACATCTCTCGTTCCCACGCCCGCCCACAGCGCTCGAGAGTATTCTCTAGCTCCCCAACCAGTCAGCGATTCAAGCTACAGCTTAGCAAAACACAACAACCGGAAATGGCGCCCGAAATGACCACTCTTAAGGGCCGGCCCTTGGACCGAACCGCTGTTGACTCGCTGCTCAGGCGCCGCTTCTTTTATGCACCGACGGCAGACATCTATGGGTAATACACTCATCAGTCGAGGCGGCATAACTGACTTTGGTAGTGGTGTGGCTGGCTTCTTCGATTTCGGACCACCTGGCTGCTCGCTGCAAGCCAATATAATCGAGACCTGGCGCAGGCACTTTGTCCTGGAAGAGGACATGTTGGAAGTAGACAGTCCCATGATCACACCGTATGCGGTGTTGAAGTCGTCCGGACATGTTGAGCGATTCTGCGATTTTGTCGCTAAAGATTCTGTCAATGGAGATATTTTGAGAGCGGACCATGTCGTCGAAGAAATTCTGGAGGCTAGGCTGAGGGGCGACAAGGAGGCCCGCGGAGAAACGGTCGAGGTCGCTGGCAATGCCAAGAAGAAGAAGAAGAAGAAGCTGAAAGGAGAGACTGCCACTGAAGGGTTGAAGCTGGACGATGCCGTTGTACAGGAGTACAGTGAGATTCTGGCCAAGATCGACAACTATGACGGCACCGGACTCTCAGAGCTTATCTCAAAGCACGACATCCGGAATCCAAGCTCGGGTAACAAGTTCAGTCTACCCGTCTATACGCAGAATCTCATGTTTGCCGTCTCCATTGGAGCCGGCAAACTGCCTGCGTACCTACGGCCAGAAACAGCACAGGGGCAATTCCTCAACTTTTCTAAGCTACTCGAGTTCAATCAGCAATCGATGCCCCTCGCCTCAGCCTCAATTGGGAAGTCGGGGCGTAACGAAATCGCACCTAGAGCTGGGTTACTTCGTGTCAGAGAGTTTCTGATGGCTGAGATTGAACTTGAGTACTTCATTTCTATGGCTCCGTACATTCGGCTAACATGGGTTTCTTAGATTACGTTGATCCTGAAGGCGGGAAGAAGCACCACCGTTTTCATGAAGTTGCCGACGTTAAAATTAACCTCCTCGACCGCCACGTTCAGCTCGCGGGTAAAACTAATGCTATACCCATCACCCTCGGCGAAGCAGTCCAAAATGGTGCTGTGGACAACGAGACAATAGGCTACTTCATAGCTCGTATACAACTCTTTCTAACCAAACTCGGCCTTGACCCAAACAAAATTCGCTTCCGGGAGCATATGGAGAATGAAATGGGTAAGCTTCTTTATGTCCTTAGTCATGCTCTTGACTTCTGCTAACGGCCCTCACGCACACTACGCCAAGTTTTGTGTCGATGCCGAGCTTTTGACAAGCTATGGATGGATCGAGGCGGTAGGATGTGCGGACAGAAGTGCTTGTATGCGTTATATGATCTCCTGTTAGCTTAGACTAGACTAATTTGGTTGTCAGACGACTTATCTTGCCATACAAAGGCCACTGGCGTACCACTGGTCGTGCGTGAATCGAGAAAGGAGCCTCTTGTGGTCACAGAATTCGTAGCGGAGACGCATAAGGCAAAGTTCGGACCTCGATTCAAAAAAGATAGAAAGGCAGTGCAATCGGTTGTCGATCAATTAACCCAGGATGTCAAAGAGAAACTGTCGTTGGAACTTAAGGAGAACGGCAAGATCACTATCGATGTTCCCGAAGTTGGGGACGGCAAGGTCGAGTTGACTTCTGGTACAAAATCCACCCCCCATGNATTTCCAGTCTAGTGCTAACTTTCGAAGAACTTATTAAAATTGAGCAGCAGACGCGCACCGAGTATACCAGAGAGTTTATCCCCAACGTGATTGAACCATCTTTCGTGCGGATTTTCCTAGTCCCTCTTGATCTGTTTGTTGTAGCTGACATCAATCAGGGCATTGGCCGCATCTTGTAATGCAAGGCCTTTAATTTTCATATCAATGATACTGACTAGCATTAGATATAGTCTCTGCGAACAGGTGTTCTGGACGAGAGAGGGCTCTGAGGAGCGAGCTGTTTGTTACTACTACGTTACTTTTGGATTATAAAGTCTGACGCCTACGGACAGGTTCTCTCATTCCCGCCAGCGATCGCCCCGACCAAGGTTCTACTAGTTCCTTTATCTGCAAACCCCGACTTCAAGCCACTCGTCGCCAATCTCACGAAGGAACTACGGCGCCAGGGACTATCAACGAGGGTCGACGATTCTAGCGCCTCCATCGGGAAGAGGTAGGATGATGCCCAACCTGATTCATATGCATATCCTGAAAGAGGAAAAAAACATTAATGACTGCCAGATACTCACGGAACGACGAGCTGGGGACGCCACTCGGCATTACGGTCGACTTCCAATCTCTGAAGGATGAAACAATTACTCTTCGCGACCGCGATACAACGGCGCAGGTCCGGGCGGGGCAGGACGAGATTATAGAGGCTATTGTACGGCTAGTAAAGGGTACCGAAACTTGGAGCCAAATCTCCGCGCGGCTGCCAAAGTTTGAAGGTCAAGAACTGGAATAGAGGTAGACCTGAAATGCGCTCTATGGCCTTCAAAAATGGGTTTCGATATGTGGAGGAACCAGGCGCCAATACCGTCCTAGGCAAGCATACTGATAGATATTGACGCCATAGCCAGGCGGCCTTTCCCCCTTAGTATCCACCATTTGAGTCAGCATGCGGTTGAGTCACGAAGTAATGTAAAGTGACTGAAGTTTCAATTCCATATGACGAGATCCGATTTATACGTCTTTCGCCCGGTTTTACCCGCCTCTTCTCGCCCCCTAGAACGTGCTAGACCCGCCTAGGGATATCTAGGATATAGAGTAAATTGAAATGGGGGTTGTTTAATTGGACTTGCGTAGATTATACCTTGTATACTATTTCTTGAAGTTGTAAATATTGTTGAGATTCGGCCGCTTCGGGTGGAAAGGCGCTATAAAGGAGTTAAGCAAAATGCTTAGGGTGTGTTCGGTTGCAATCTGGAGCTTTTTCAATCTGACGTTGATCCGTGCTTTCACCGGCGTCAATTAGAAGATAATTAGTGGCGCTTAATCTGGTGGTCGTACTCAATCTGAAATAAAGCCGACTGTTCGGTTGATCGTTCTAATAAAAAGGCCTTAGATGGGGCTCAGGATTAGTGACGTCTTCTGCCTGGTTGGATCTAAACGGCGACAATAAGAATTAATTAAGAGGACATCGTATAGGGCTTGCAGCTGCAGTAGTAATCTGTCGTCGGTAAGGGTGGTGGTGGTGGGGGTATAGTGGGCAAACGCACGAGCAGAGCTCCAGATTTAACTTGACGATTGATCTGGAGAAAAAAGCTCCAGATTAATCTGACGCCAAGAGCTCAAGTTCAACTACTATATAGGGTAAAGCGTGCGAATTTGACGCGGTTGCCGATCTGAAGGAGCTCCAGATCAGAAAGTCGCCAGATTGACCGAACAGACACCTCCAGATCAGATTGAGGCTCCAGATCAACTCGGTTCTGAAGCCTCCAGATTCAATCTGGAGCTGCAACCGAACACGCCCTTATTAAGGTTGGCTGCATCCTCCGTACGCAGAAAGGCTGTTACCTCAGCGAGCTCAGACGCGATTTTTTAGCTAGCGTCGGAATAACCTATGCCGTCTTCCGAATTGCAAAATCACGTCTGAGTTACTTACCTCAGCAAGCTCAGACCGTAGAATCAATTAGCGGACTTACGTATATCCGCAAGCGGATATCGCTAACCTTTTTTGTCAAAAAGTTGATTCTATGGTCTGAGGGACTTTTCCAACGTTTCTTAAGCGATGCGACGTTATTTGTATGTAAAAGCAGTCACCTTTTTTAACGAAATTGATCTATAACCCCACAATAGCTATCATCTTAGAAATACCGTTAAATTAATCCGCAGAAGCAGCTCTATAATCGATAAACTTTTAGGCCTTATATATGCGCCTATTGCGATGTTATCCCTTAGCGCGTTAGGGTCCGTAGACGAAGTGGCCCGTGCGCGAACACCGGAATCAAGACTACGCGTGCTCTATATAGAATTCAACCATTAATTACACCACCACCATGCCTCGTAATCGTGCTAGAATTGATGTAGATCTTGTTCAGAAGACTTAATATAACGTTCCCCTAAATAAGACGGCGAAAACCCCTCCCCTTAAGCCGTGGCCGTTGCCCGAATTCGAACCTCTCCATATTAACGACTAGGACTACTATGGCTTACCAAACCTCCCGTATTGCGTTAATCCACATAATCCTTTTGAGTTATTTAATCTATTCTTTATAGAGGAGGTTATGGATAAGCTTATAGAGTGGACAAATAAGTACGTGGAGCTCTACCCGTCGGATAAGGAAATAGAATACCCACGCGCATGGCAGCTGACATATAAGGAGGAACTCTACGCGTACTTTGGTGTGCTTATTTATATAGGAATCACTATAGAATCGTGTATTAAGGACTACTGGAAGGATTTAAACACGTATAGCACGGAGTATATTGTTAAAGAGTACATTTTAGTCGTCCGATTTCAGCAGCTTAATCGCCACTTTTGGGCCTTACTACCGTGGCCTAAAACTGATAAATTACCTAAAACTACATTTAATAGAGTTACGGAGCTCGCTGAGCATATTTGGCTTACTTGTAGGAAGCTCTACACGCCTAGAACCTACCTTGCTGTTAATGAGACGATTTAGCGCTTTACGGGTCATGCACCTGAAATTATTAATATCCTATCTAAACCTATACCCGAAGGCTTTAAAATATGGGTTCTAGCGAACGACGGCTATATATTAGACTTTATATAGCACGCCAAAGGTGATAAGAAAGGCCTAGTTGATTTAGATATATCTTTTACTAATAAAGGCTTTTTAAAGACGTAGGTAGTAGTCCTTGATTTCCTCCTCCAAAAAGACGCCGAAACAGAAGAACGCCTCTACCCACCTAGAAAGCACGTTGTTTGGCTTAATAATCTATTTATAAGCGTTAAGCTTCTCACACGACTATAAGGCCTTGGTATTGGAGGCGCAGAAACCGTTTAAATAACTAAAACAAAGCGCAAGGAATAGGGGGACCTTAAAGGCAATATTAAGGTAGTTACAACTGTAAAAGGAAAGGAGAAGAAGAAGAAGGTGCCTACTAAGTAAATTAACCAGAGGCTCGCAGACCTTAAATTAACCCATGCGGCTTAAATTCCATGGGGAGAATTATATAGCGTGCTTTCTAAAGACGGCCTGGTGATAGAATTTGCTTAAAAGGACGCTAATGTAGTGCTTTTTATAAGTACTATTAACGACGGTAAGTCGAACACCTTAATAATAAGGCTTAAAATCTAATGACGTTATACATCGCCAGGTCACTATACAAAAGTTACTATACGGAAACGTCCTCCCCTTACTGCTAGCGGTGCCAAACAGACTCGGAAGGTTTTTGGCGATAAAGACAAGAAGGAATTGCCTATTCCTACCTTTATTTTCTACTATAATTACTATATATGCGGGGTGGATATTACGGATCAACGACGCTTATATTTTACAACGTAGAGGACCCATATACGGACCTAGAAGCCTCTATTTCACTTCCTAATTAATATAGTTATAAACAACTGCTTCCTGCTGTCTTCCTATACTCCTACCGATCGCCAAGCAAGCCGTAAAGACGGCTATAAGTAATTTCAAATTAACCTCCGTAACACATTATTTAAACGCTTAATTCATAAGCGAAAGGCACCTACATACGAATATCTTCCTTAACGTTCTACGGATGATATTATATAGGTTCCTACAGCGCAGCATAAGCTAATTAAGCTGTTTACTAAGGATATTAATTGCTCGGCTTATATAGAGGGTGGCAGACATACTCAGGTAAAGCGTACAGGTGGTAGGAAGTCTCTATTAGAGCTTTCACCAAATACTACAAGGAAACCTCGCGATAGTAAGGAATAAGAGAGGCGTGGGCGTGCTCTAAGGACTTATTTTGGCTGCAGTATCTACAAAATACCGTTCTATAGAAATGATGACTGCTAGAGGCCTTATATCGAGCGACTCGACTCCAAAGATTAAGCTTAGATATCAATATACTATGAAATTAAAAGCTTTATATTTCTGAGTACGGGCATCAGATTCAGCTAATCTGATTGGCTGGCCCTTATCGATAACCTACGGACCCGAATTGACGTGCTAAGGGATACTGTATGCAGTAACATTAAAGGATGGCTAGGTTATGGAGTTCGCCTAGAAGGACGCTAATATGGTGCTTTTTATAAGTACAATTGACGACGGTAAATAATATACCAAAAAGCTTCCCAAAATGAGGCTTAAATAAGCTTATTTAAACCTTATATGCTAACTACGTTATACATCACCAGGTCAATCGACGCAGGAAACTAACCGTAGACGTCCTCCCCTCACTTAAACTGGCGCCCGAATGACTCACAAAGTCTTTAGCGATAAGGTAGTTAAGACTCTACCCATTCCTACCTTTATATTCTATTACAATCTATATATAGGCGGCGTAGATATTGCTAATTAGCTATGGTTATATTTTAACACTTAGAGGACATATAGAAAGACGTAAAAGCCTCTATTTCACTTCTTACTAAATATAATCCTCGGTAACTCCTACCTACTATCCTCCTACCGTCCTACTAATCACCAAGCTAGCCGAAACGATGGCTATAAGAAGTTCAAGAGGGACCTCCGCAACGCCTTATTTAAGCGCTTAGTTTGCAAGCAAAAGGCCTATACCCAAGATACACCTCTACGACGCTCTACTAACGATATACTATGGTATCCTACACACCGCCATACACTAAAGAGGCTCTAGGTTAAGCCTGTTAACTATTCTGCATATATAGAGGCTAGTAAGAAATCTTAGAATATAACTAAGGGACGCCGCAAGCCTCTTACGGATCTCTCTACAAATACAACTAAAAAACGTCGTAATAGTAAGGATTAGAAAAGGCCTCAGCGGACGCCAAGGACTAAATATGGCTGTAGTATATGCCAAATACCGTTCTATAGAGAGGACGAGTGCTAGCTACCTTATATTAAGCGACTTAACTCTAAAGAATAAGCTATATAGATGTATTTATATAAGAATTAATTAATATCACTAGCTTCGTATTTCTGATTACGACGATTTTAATACATTGATCTGATTGGCTGAATCCTTATCAATAACGCGTGGACGAATTCCGGCGGGTTAAGGGATAGGAGCTAGAGTAGGAAGATAAGCCACGACGGCCCTTACACTAAAAGTAGTTACATCTACGCACTAGCGAGCCTTGCCTAACCAACTATATACCACACTATTAACCAGTACTCGTTATAATACCCTAATTAACCCTACCTTAGTCACGCGCTATAACTATAATAAAAAGGGTTACTTTACCTTATTTTGCCTAGAGCTAAAGAATATAGGCAATATTAAGGAAATAGAGGAAGAAGAAATGCCTAATAAGTTGGGAAAAGAAGAACCCTAGGGAAAGACTCCCCCCTAAAGTACCCTATTAATCTTAAAGAGATTAATCTTAGTTAGTTAATGGGTAGAAAGTATTTTACTATTCTATATATAGTATCTTAAAATAGATATAGAGTAAATATAACCGCCTTTATTAACACTAAAGTAAATAACTTCGCCTTTATAAATACTGCCTTTATAAATAATGTTGCCAAATTTCTAAATATAAAAGCCACTTAATTAGAGAAGCCTATTTAGGTAAAAGGCTATAACAGCTAAGCCGGTTAGCTGGTTATCTACGTTTTAAAGTTATATATCGCTCTTAACGGACGACGCTAATATAGTATCCCTTTTTACATCCTAGACCTAGGGTCCTATAATATAATCCTTAGCCGAAAATAAATATCCTATTTTAATATTTGGCTAAATATATAATAAAAATAATTTATCTAGCTAAAGGATAGACTAAAACTACCCTTATTTACTAGGGAAATCTAAACTAATTATAAGATACTAGCCGTAAAGGCTGACTTTACCTACTAGTAGGATATCTGGGCCCGTAACCTAGCCTTTACCTAAAAAAACGCCCGCTGCGAAGCTAGAAAGAACCCTATATTAATAAAGATACACTCCTAAAGCGCTACGTCTAAAGAGAACTCTATATATAAAAGCGGGATAAAAAGTAATATAGATAACGTCTAAATTGCGTAAATTTAAGTAATATAGAAAAGAATATATTAATAGGATATAAGGGATAACCTCTAAAAGATGCGATAGGAGCTAGAAGGAGTAATAATAACGCTAATACCCTAAAAGCCCCTAAAGTTACGTATGCCCCCATTATTATATAACCCCCCTATAGTAGGCATTGCCGTAATTAGCGCTATATTGTTTTACTTTAATATATACCAGAAGGATAATAAGGTCTTTATAATAAACCTATATAAGATTAACCAAATTATTAATAATAGGGAGGAAAAGCCGGCTAAGGAAACCGATAAGGAACTAGTTAAACACCTTCTTTTTACTATTTATATAGATTATAAGGATATATTCTTAAAAGCGGCCTTAGATAAGTTACTCCCTTATTAGATATACAATTATAAGATCTAATTAGAAGCCAATAACTTACTAGGCTATAGCCCCCTCTACTAATAATTAACGGATAAGCTAAAAGTAATAAAGTAGTACTTAATTAATAACCTAGATAAAGGGTTTATTAAGCTAAGTTAAGCCCCTTTTACTTCCCCTATTTTATTTATAAAAAAGCCTAATAAAGGCCTTAATTTTTATATTAACTATTAAAAGCTAAACGCTATTACTTAAAAGGACTAGTATTCTATTCCTTTAATTAATAAGACCCTTATACGTCTAAGCTAGGTAAATATTTTTACTAAACTTAATATTTACTAAGCTTTCTACCGAATTAGGATACACCCTATATCTAAAGATTTAATAATGTTCTATACCTATTATAGTTCCTATAAATATAAAGTTTTTCCTTTTAAACTAATAAACGGACTGGCTATATACCAAAGGTATATAAATAACGTTCTTTTTAATTACCTTAATAAATTCTGCATGGTATACCTAGATAATATTCTTATATACTTAGATAATAAACTTAAGTATTAAGTTCGTATAGACTTAGGGATAAAAGCATAAGTACACTAGCAGATGATCTAGTTGTAGATCTTACTAGCTGTATTAAGCTAGCAGTAAAGAAAGCGATTCCTAAATCTAGAACCTGCGAATTCTCTAAGCTATAGTGGAATAAAGAGCTTCTACAGAAAATGAAAAAAATGGCAAAACTAGGAAGACTTTAAGAAGAACAACCTACTAGAAGTTCGAGACTAGAAGCCTATAAGGAAGCTAAAAATCAACATTTCTATACAATAAGAGAAGCTAAAACTAATTGCTAGAATAGCTTCCTAGAAATAGTACAGGGAAAAGAAGTCTTTACTGCCCTAAAATATATAAAGGAGAAAACACTACGAATAATTCCTAGTCTATAGTATAGCAAGGATGGGACTACGAGACTAGTAGAAAGCTTTTATTACTACTCTATTCCCTAAACCCCCTTCTTTTACTAGCTCTATAGAGTGGAAGAACTATACTATAGATAGTAATTAGGAATAGCCAAAACTAGAGAAAATGGAAGTTAAATAAGTAATCTTCTCTAGCTTTAATAAAAAAGCTCTAGGGCCAGATAAGCTATTCTTTACAATCCTGTAAAAGGCCTACCCTATTATAGAAGATCTTCTATATAGAATCTATGTCACGGCACTGACCTGACACGTTGTTATGATTCAGTGTTGTCATGACACGAGCACGGACCTAACCCCTGAGCGACGTGTATATATACCACCTCACCTCCTACATAGATCCTCACACGATATCGTTTGTCAATGATATACAGTCACCTCGTACATCGTACCTTGACAGTCCGCACGTACTGTGACAATCTATAAGATTCTATTTACCCTAGGCTATTAACCAAAAATCTAGAGAGAGGCTCGAGGAGTTATTCTCCCTAAAGTAAATAAGGAGGACTACTCTTTACTAAAGTCCTATAGACCTGTCTCCTTACTAAACTGCTTAGGAAAGACTCTGAAGAAGATCTTTACTACTAGATTAGAATATCTAGCTAGTACTACTAGCTTACTTTAAAACTCGTAACTAGGAGGAAGAAGATAGCGGTCCGTAATAGACGCAGTTCTACTACTTCTAAATAATATCTAGTCTAAAAATAATAGGAAAAAAGGTAGATAAAGGATAGCTACTACGCTATTTCTAGATATAAAAGGAGCCTTTAACTATATCTCTGCAAACTAGCTTTTATCTATCTATAAGGAACTAGGACTACCTATAGTGTTTATATAATAGGTAGCTACCTTCCTTAGTAATAGAAAGCTACAGCTCTGCTTTAATAGGCAAATATAAGAAAAAGTAAAAATAGAAATAGGGATACTATAGGGTTCGCCTATATCCCCTATCTTATTTCTACTATATATACGTAATATCTACAGCCTAAAGATAGAAGGAGCCTATTTCCTTAGCTATATAGACGACTTTGCAATTACAGTTACTTTAAATTCAGCTAAATCTAATTGTAAAAAGCTAGAGGGAATAAGGTAAAAGCTAACGTCTAGAGCTAAAGAAGCCGCTATTAGTTTTAATATTAGCAAAATAGAGTTTATACACTTCTATAGTAAACGCACTACTATAGAAGAAGGGCTAAAGCTAGGAGACATAGAAATATCCCCTAAACCCCTAGTTAGGTGGCTAGGGGTATTTCTAGACTCTAAGCTTACTTTTAAACAATATATAGAAATAAAAATCTCTAAAGCAAAAACAGCCTTTTATTTAATTAGAAGACTAGGCAATATATAAAGAGGTCTATCTCTATAAGCCCTATAGTAGCTCTACGTAGCTTACGTTACTACTATAGCAGACTATAGAATATAATGCTGGTGGAAAAGCAAATCTAGAGACTACCTACTAGCTAGGTACCAATCTTTATGTCACGGAGTGAGCATAAGTGGTGATAATATATAACGAAGTAGATATTATTAAGCTATATACATGAACTGTATAATAAGGTTAAGACGTTGCGTAAGGAGAGAAGGTAGGGAAACGGGAAGAAAGGGTATATATTGTTAGCTTAGTTGCTTAGTTAATATATACACGGAGCAGAATAGGATTTAGGTAGTAGTCCTGGCAGAACTTGGCAGGATTTAGTAGAACTTGGCGGAATATAGCAGAATATAGTAGATTGCCGTTAGATTGCCGCAAATTGCCATCTCGTGGTTAGTCTCTAGTTGCTAAGTCGGTGGAAATAGGTAGATGTATATAAGGTGTTACGGGGGTATCCCGTAATAGTACCCCCCCTTTAAACTTGAGCTTCTGTGAGATAGGGCTGTGGTAGTTCTAGATAGAGTTTGTAAAAGTCTTCTGTGGCTTATATAAGTCCTATAGAGTTAACAGGTTCCTATAAGGGCTCAGTAAAGCCTCTCCATTTCGTAAGATATATATATTAACGTTTCCGTTTATTATACTTAATGTTATTAATTCTTTTAATAAAGTACTCGTTCTCACCATCTACTTTAACTGGTAGAAGAGGGTCTTATATCTGTCCGGGCAGGGCGTCTAATATAAGAGTAGCGGGGTAGAGAACTGACGTGTGGAATACGGGGTGGATTTTAACCGTATTAGGGAGCTTTAGTTAGTAGGCGTAGGAGGAGATAACCTTCTCAACCTTATAAGGGCCAGCGTTCTTCTAATTAAGCTTCTTAGTAGGTTATTTTATATTTAGATTTCTTATATCTAGCCAAACAAAGTTACTAATTTGGTAAGCCGGTGCTGGGGTTTATTTCTTATTTGCTGCGGCTTTATAAATAGATTAAGCCTATATTATTTCGTTAGCAAGGAACTGTTATAGTTCCTCTATCTTCTCTACAAATTTATTTACTTCCGCAACTTATAAGGCGTAATAAGTAGGGTAAGGAATATTACTAAAGGGTTCAAAACCTATTTATAGATGCTAGCTATAGTTGGCTAGGAACGGGGAGACCTTTATAGTTTCCAAAACGGAATTATTCGCGGTAAACTCAGCGAATGTAAGCTAGTTAATTTAGTTATTTTATAAGTACGACATATATATCCAAATATACTGTTCTATTATAGCGTTTATACGTTCCGTTTAACTATCCATTTTTAGGTAGTATACTGTAGATAATAGTGCTTTAATATAGAGTTGGGTAGTTAGTTCTTTCTAAAATATAGAGACAAACTGGCTGCCTTTATCGGAGATAATTGTTTTAGGGAGTCCGTGGAGTTTCCATACGTGGTTTAAAAATAGTTGGGCAACGGCAGGTGTTAATATATTAGGGCAGGCGATTAAGTATCTTATCTTAGATAGTCGGTCTATAACTACTATAATATTCGTGCAGCCCTTACTTATAGGGAGGTTAACAATAAAGTTGATTAAGACGTCCTTCTATCTTCGGTCCGGAATAGGTAGTGGTTTTAGAAGGCCGTTATATGTCTTATGTAAAGCTTTAGCTTATTAGCAGACGTAATAGCTAGAGACGTACCTTCGTGTTATATTATGTATATTCGGCCAGTAGTACTCTTATTAGAGTAGCTCTAGGGTTTTCCCTTAGCCTAGGTGGCTGGCTACCGGTAAGTTATATACGTGTTTAAGGAGCTTAAGCTTAAGTTTATTGTAATTAGGGATAACTAGATAGTTTTAGTAATATAAGCGGTTTCCGCGAGCTTTATATTTACTTAGAGAGATCTTCTTAGAGCGTCTAACGCTATCTTAAATTAGCTTAAGCGTCTCTTGGATGAACTTATTATTTGGGTATTTATTAGTTATAATCTATTTAATTAATTAATTAGTTATTTTAAAGACTTATACTGTGAGATCTTTAGTAGGAGGGTTAAATAGTTTAGGGCGAAGTAGGGTCTAATTTCGGTAAGAACGTGCCTCTTCTAGTGCTGGCGCGTCTTGCGAGCGTTGGGTTAGGGCATTAGGCTTCTAGCCTTAAACGCCTGGGCGGTACGTGATTAAGAATTGGAAATGAGATAGGTATTCTAACCAGCGGGCCTAACGGTGGCTTAGCTATTTTGTGGTCGTGAAGTACTATAGGTTTTTGTGATTACTAAGGACCTTAATTGGGAATCTAGCGCCTTCTAGTTTGGGTTGCCATTGCTTAAAGTATCTAATAATAGCCAGTAGTTCCTTGTCGTAGATCTTATAGTTATATTTAGCTAGGCTTAGTCGTTTTAAATAGTATACTATAGGGTGCAATACTCCCTCTTTATTATATTAAGATAGGATGCCTCTAGTAACGTAGTTAGATAAGTTAGCTTCTATAATACTTATTCGGTTTAGGTCGAAGTATTAAAGTACGGGCGCGGTAGTAAATATAACCTTTAGATAAGCAAAGGCCTTCTTGCATTCCTTGTTAAAGATAAAGGCTTTATCCTTTTAGGTTAGAGCTATAAGGGGTAAAACTAGGGCGGAGAAGTTATTAATAAACCGTTAGTAGAAATTGGCAAATCCTATAAAGGCTCTTACGTCCTTAACGTTCTCGGGTTCTTACCAGTTTATAATTGCTTTAATTTTCTTCGGGTCTATTTATATGCCGTCTATAGAAATAAGAAGCCTAAGGTATAGGACTTCCGTCTTATAAAACTTGTATTTATCTATATCTAATTATAGACTAGCTCCGTATAGGGCTTATAGGATAAGGTTAACGTGTTTCCGATATTCGGTTAGGTTATTACTGTATATTAAGATGTCGTTAATATAAGCAGTACAGAAGATGTCTAAGTAGGGGCGTAGGGTGTTATTTACGTAATGTTAAAACAAGCTCGGAGCATTTGCGAGGCTAAATAGCGTTACTAAGTATTCGAATAATCTATACTAAGTATAAAATACAGTAAGCTATTTATCTCCCTTTACTATATAAAGGCGGTTAAATGCAGAGATAATATTAAGCTTTGTATAGTAGCGAGCCTTACTTAGTCGGTTTAGCGTCTCTTATATTAACGGGATCGGATATTAGTTCTTAATAGTAATGGCGTTAAGGGCTCAGTAATCTACGTAGAAGCGCAAACTACTACTAGGTTTCTTAACGAAGATTACTAGTACAGCTATAGGTAAAGAGCTTGCTCTAATAAATCCTTTACTTAGGTTCTCGTCTAGATACTTTTATAGCACTTAGAGTTTATTTTAGGACATTCTATATAGGGGTCTAAATCTAGGCTGCTTTCCTTCTTCGAGTACAATCTTATGGTCGTATGGTTGGTGTTCTGGTAGCTTATCGGCTTCCTTTTATAAGAATGCGTCTAAGCGGTAATGGTACTCTGCTGGTACCTTCGTAATAGGGTTAGTGTGCTTCTTTAGTGCTAAGGCTTTCTTAATATCAGCCATCGTGACAGCAAAAATCGTATGTTTAGGCTTCTTAGCAAGCTAAGCTAGCGAAGTAGCTCTAATTATGCGGATATCTAGGGTGTTAAGCTCTCTTAGATTGTTTATAGTCTCTTATATAGTTTCTTGTTTAGGTTTAGGTTTAGTGTTAGGTATAGAGTTAGTGTCAGATTTAGGTTTGGGTTTTTTAAGTATTCTTTTTATTATAGGGTACCAGTTCTTCTAATACTCCTATATACTAAGCTTAAGCTTCTGCTTAGTTTAGGGTGGTGTAGTAGTCGGGGTTAGTTTATAGGGTTCGGTGGGATTTCTAGATCTTTGGTAAATATTAGTAGAAATCTTATATCGGTGGAATTCGGTGGAATTCTTAGGTTGGTGGAATCTAGTAGATTCCTTAGGCGTAGGGTAGACATCGGTAGAAATCTTAGGCTAGTAGATCTTAGTGGATTTCCTAGGTTTTAGTTTAGGGTTAGGGTAGTAAGTTATAAGGTACTTCTACTTGCAATAGAAGGCGGTAAATAGAAGCTTAAGGTTATTTTAGTTAATAGTTACCTTATATAGCTTTATCCAAGGTTGTTTAAGGATTACTAGGTGACCTAAGGTGGTAACAAAAAGCTTAATCAGTTCTTTGTGGTTTAGGTATTAGAGTCTTAGGGCTGCTATATAGGTGATACGGCCTAAGATGGTGCGTTTGCCGTTAAATCTAAATATATTAATATACCGGTTAAGGGGGGTTAGGGTAAAACCATTATCTTACGCAAAGATCTTATTAATAAATCCTATACCGCTAGCTTCTATATTAATTAGGATTTAAGCGTTAGCCTATTAACTATTCTGCTAAAGACGGTAGTTAATAGTTATACTATGGTCCTAAGAGTCGGAGTTTGTGACGTTAAATGCGTTTAATAAAATCCTAAGGTAAAGCTGTCCTAAAGAGCGACTTAGCTCTGGGACCTTCCTTTTAGAGGTAATTAGGGCGGGGTTCTTATAGAGCGTCGGTTGGAGCTTCGTCCTTATAAATAGTGCTTACTAAATATAGGGCTGGAACCAAATAAAGATCGGGGACGGTAACTAAAAGATTAATACGGTAAACGGCTGTTAGTATTAGCCGTTTATAAATTGTTTTAGTGCGTAGGTAGGGGGACGAGGTAGTATTTTAAGATATAATCCTTCCTTCCGTATTTAAAGTAGAGGCCTAGCTTAATACGTCTTTCTTATTTAGGGGACCCTAGTAGGGCGTACTCTAGGGTTCCAGTGTTAATATCTATGGCGTTAGGGTGCTTAGGCTAAGACGACTTAGTAGACGTTCGCGGGGCTGTTATATTGTATCGAGGGGCGTGTTTTAGTATCAGGCGTAGTATATCATTATACCGTTTATTAATAACGTTTACGTAGGCGTTAAGGGCTCCTAGTAGGTCTACGCCTATTAGGGAGGTTTTCAGTTTAGGGCTTAGAGATTTAATAAGGCTATTAATTAGTGCAGAGTTATTTTAGCCTGTTTTCCTTACGTAACAGTTAAATTTAGAGAAGTATATTAGGAAACTTTTCGTTCCTTAAGCTATGTAGTTTATCTTTCTCTAGGCAGTAGCTTAGCGGTTTAGGTCACCGTATAAGGCTTTAAGAAGTACAACTAGGCTTTATACTAAGGTTGGCTGAAGAGGTTTAATAAGGTTAGCTGCCTCTTCTCCTAGTCAACTTAGGGCGTAATAGAGTCGGTTGGCTTTAGTTAGGTAACAGTTAGCGTTACCGGTTAGCTTATTTTTTAGCTAGTTTAGGAATAATTAGAGCTCTTATCGTTTACTAGTAAATACTAGGGGGTTAGGTAACCGCTCGGATCGTTATAATACGGTAGTCGGTTTGGGATAAATAGCTACTATAGGTTTGGGACTCGCGTTTCGCGTATTTAACTCTAGAAATGGTGTTCGGTCTTAGGGTTTTAGCGTAGGCATCTTAAGGATACGGACTTCTTCTTAGAGGGCTTCCATTGTTTTCTAATACCGTGCTTCTTATTTAGCTTATTATTAAGTTAGGGTAACTTATTATTATTTAAGGGCCTCTACAAAGGACTTCTATATGCTTACTATTTGTTTTTAGAGGATGGATATAATATCGGCGGCCGTCACGGGGGCTTTAGATACGTTTTCCATTTCGGGTAGTAATATAAGTGGTTAACGCAACGTAGTGTTACGGAGTAAGCATAAGTGGTAATAATATATAACGAAGTAGATATTATTAAGCTATGTATATAAACTATATAATAAGGTCAAGACGTTACATAAGGAGAAAAGGCAGGGAAACGGGAAGAAAGGGTATATATCGTTAGCTTAGTTGCTTAGTTAACACATGCACGGAGCAGAATAGGATTCAGGTAGTGGTCCTAGCAGAACTTGGCAGGATTTAGTGGAACTTGGCGGAATATAGCAGAATATAGCAGATTGCCGTTAGATTGCCGCAAATTGCCGTCTTATGGTCAGTCTCTAGTTGCTAAGTCGGTGGAAACAGGTGGACGTGTATAAGGTATTACGGGGGTGTCCCGTAACACTTTACAAAATAAGGCCCTAAAACTAGTCTTAGGAGCGTTTAGAGGATCTCCTACCTAAGCTATAGAAATTGAGGCTTCTATTCCTCCTCCTAGAATTAGATTTAAAAAGCTTTACAATAGCTATATATTAAAAATTCTAAAATTTAAAGAAAACCACGTAGTTAAGAAGGCCTATATAGAAGAGATTAATAAGAATAGGGATAAACTAGCTAGTTCTAGCTCTAGTTCTAGCCCTAAAAACTCTACTATAAGGCACCTTCTATAGCCAAAAACTTAACTACTATCTCTAGCCTCTAGAGTTTAGTAACTAATTTAAAATTGGAAAATAGAGAGAATCTCTTTAAAGTGGCAAAAACCGTAGTCTCTTCCTATTTCTGCATTCTTTTCTATCTTTGGAGGTAGTAAAGAAGAAGCTGTATAAGAACATTTAAGACTAGTAGAAAATCTATAGGAATCCCTAGAATGGGATTTAGTAGATATATACTATACAGATGGCTCTAAAGATGGTAAATTAAGTGTAGCAGCCGTATGTAAAATAGGGGAGAGAAATAGGATTAAATACGTAACTGTTCGTACTAACTTAATAGCACGAGTAAGTCGTATCCACGGGCACGAAATACATGTAGTATCGTATGCTTGTTTAGATGGTGACTGTCAATTGTATAAAGCAGACTACGTGGTCTATATACTGATGCACCTCCCCCCTAATTAGTTAGTGCTTCATAAGTGCACCAGACGCGTAAGTGAGTGGTTGGTGCACTGAACGCGTAAACGCGTACCTGGTGTACCGAACGCGTAAGCACGCGTTTAGTACAACAGGTGCTGTAATTATACACTAGCAGTACTTAAAAAATGAAACCACCTATATATAGCCTCCGTAATTACTTTAATAAAACTATAGAACATAAAGGAAAATACATAGGAAATCTCCCCTAAGGTGCCGTCTAGGCTGCCTTCCAAACGGTACCTTAAGCTGGCCGTAAGTCCTGCTTACGGTCCGTAAAATAAACCGTACAGCCTTTTAACGAGCAGTAGACGAGCTATAAGTTAGATTTTAAGGGCCGCTAAGGCGCTAGTGCTAAGCAAGCTAATGGCGATTTTCTATGCCCGGCATGGAAAATCGTAATTAGTTAATTTAACCACTATAGCAGAATATAGCAGAATTTGGCAGGTTACGTAAGTCCACTAAGTTCCATTACAGCTTTCTACCGTTTTTCCACCTAATAGCTTACGGTCCGTAGAATAGGCCGTATAATAAGCCGTACGGCCTTCCAACAGGCCGTAGGCGTACCATAGGTACTCCGTTAGTCCCGTTCTACCTATTTTATAACTTTTAGGTTAAGCTTATTTGTATTAATTAGGGTTTTAAGGGCTTAACACGGCTTTGCCTTAGTTATAGCGTCCGCTAGGTTATCTCCGCTGCTAATCTATTTAACCTCCGTAATCTTATATTATTTATAGGCCTAACGTACGCACATTAGGTCGACTATAAGCCTCTTCTCTTATATTATACCTAGTTTAACTAGGCAGTCGTAAAGGGACTTTAAATTGGTATATAAAACTAGGGGTAACTACTTTAGTTATAGAATCTTCTAGACCGTTAATTTAATTGCGGCTGCTATATTAAATCTATAAGCTAGTACACTACGGGTTACTTATTTACACTTAATTAAAGACCAGTATAGTATATTTGCGTCCTAATTACGGTCTATAAGTATAATTATAAAGCCGATTTATAATAATAGGTCTTTATTATTAGTAAAGGAGGCGTCCGTAAATGCTAGTAAGCTAAGGGAACTTAGGTCTAGTAGTACAAAAGTAAGTCCCCTTGCTATATTGTTAATTTGCTACTAAATGCGCTTATTAAGCTGCTTAATATTTTCTTCTTACGGATCTACTGCCTAGGCCGTAAAGGATAAGTTATAGGCAGATTTAGGTTAGTAAACTATAGCAATATAGGCGCCTCTTACATGCTATGCAGCGTATTGGTCCTTTATATTTACGGTCTTACAGGTCTCTCCGCGGGAACTGGTAAGGTCCATAGGCTTTACTATAATAAGCTTTAGGTTTTAAGCTTAGCGTTCCTAAGTTAGCTAGATTAAGTTGCCCTTTTATATAATTAAGCCTCTATTAAACTTAATTGGAGTCTGCTTAGTTAACTACTCTTACAGCTTTACTAGGAACTTAGCTTCTTATAGTTTAGTCTCTTTAGCGTCCGCAAATGTCCGGTCTACTAAGAAGAGGGTATTATCTATTTAGAGTCCAATAATACTAAGGCCGTTTAATGGGCTGTATAGGAGGTAGGGGTTGTAGGTCAACTGTTCCATTTTAAGTTTACTAACATGGTGCTAGTAGTATATCTTAAACCAATAGTTTCTAGCTTCTGGTACTCCATAAAGAGGTTTTATAACCCGTAAAATTGTTCCTAGTTATAGGTTAAGCTTATAGGGTAGTTGTATAAAGATATCCCTACTTAGGTAGGTATTAGACTGCACGTAGGCTTATAAGATATCCCGTAAGTAAAGGGCTATAGATTTGGTTTACTGTAGTCTAGGCATAAGTGCGAGTATAATCTATTAACTAACCTGTTAAATTATAGGTAATTGTATAAGGACTAGGTCCTTTCCCTAGTTATTATAAGCTTATATAACAAACCTTAATTTCTTAAAGGCTTTATTAGTACTAGGGTGCTTAATCTCGTTAATAAAGCGTAAGTTAAATATACGGACGCCTTACGGAACGTCTCTCTCCGTTATAATCGTAAAAATACCCTTTTTAAGTAGTCCGTTAATCTCTTTACGCCGTAAGTCCGTAAAAGGGGTTTCCTATACTAGAACTAATATATCTATAGGCGGAGATTGCTTTGCGGATATGCCTACGGAGGTTAAGTAGTTCTCTATTATAGGATTCTTACAGGGGCGTCCTCGGCTACGCTTTACAGTAGGTTTAGTAAGTTTAGTAGGTTTTTAGGGGACCTCTAGGGTAGGTAAAGGTGCCTCTAGTTTATCTAATTCGGCAGTTATTTCTAGTTCGTTTAGTTTAGCGGTTACTTCTAGTTCGTTTAGCTTAACGTTATAGGTATTTTCGGGCTAAAAGTAGGGTTTTACGGACGTGCTTCTAAAGCTAGTTAGCCCACTAGGAAGCTATACGCAGCACGTCTCATTTTCTACGGCTAGTAGACAGTAAGGTCCATTCTAACTACCGCTTTTACGCTATATAAGGACTTTAGAGTTAAGCGGGAGGTTATATACTAAGGTTATATTAGGTCCGTTGCGGTAGTATAGGGCGTTATTAATAGTTTATTTAGCCCGTAATTTAACTATTTTGGCTATTGCCTTTTATATTATAGCTGCTTATTCCATAATAGATAGGGCAAGGAAGCCTAGGTTGCTTATCCTTACATAGGCTCTATAAACTAAAAGGGTAAGTACTAGTCCGTTAGGGCCAGCGGTGTTATTAATAGCTTTTACGGCCATCTATAAAGCTAGTTCCTTTTAAATATCCTTATACTTGTCTATAATAATCTAATAAGCTCTCTATAGAGCTAGGTAAGCTCGCTTAATAAGCCTAATAGACTAATACGCCTTAACTAGAATAGCTTTTATTAATATAGCTATAGCTATAGCATACTGCTGGAATTCCTTACTAATAAAGTTCCTACCGGCGTTATAGGTAATATACTTAGGAGGTCTAACGTACGTGTCAATCCAGCAGGTCCGTAAAATATCCCAAGTATACTTTATGGATATATTTTGCAACTAATAGGCGGCTTAGTAGCGGGTTACCTCGTTAATTATGTATAATACTAGGCTGCCGTTAATATACATAATGTCTATATACACTAAGTAGTTAAAGTTAAGGTCCTTATAAAGGGTGAACTTAAATCGGCCTAGGGAACGTCCGTATTTCTAGTAAAAGGAGCAGTATTTGGTTAGGTAATTAACTGCCTTCCTATTAACATCGTCGTGTCCAGAGCGTTTAAGGACTCTATATAGCTTTTCGGCTAATAGGTAGCCAAAATGGCGGTATAGATAGTAGATCTCCGTACTAATAAGGTAGTACGGGTTATAGTCGAAAAATTCCTAAATATAGGTCCGTAAAGTCTCTCCCTATATAAGGAACGGGTGTCTAAATTGTTGTGTAATTGGTAGGGTAATATACTTACTTTCTAGGGCAGTTATAGGGCCGATTAAGGTATCTGTAATATTATTATAGTAAACCTATAACCTATCTATGTCCGCAAGGCAAAGTAAGAAAGGGGTATCTGCTTTTACTATGTGGAAGTTAACTAGGCTAATTAGGGTCTTAACTGTAACTAATCTAATTAATGCAGTTAAGCCAATGCCAAATTAGACGTTTATGGCCCCAGTTTACATAATATTAATATCCGTATTATTATTTGCGGTAGTCCTATATACAAGGTATTATCCATAGCCTATAGTAGACTTCTTAGAGGTGCTTATATTAATTATAACACCATAAAATTCCTTAGGGGTATAGCGTTCTGTGGTGATATATGTAAATAGGTCTTACTTATAATCTATAACGTCCGTAATAGGGGTACTTATGGAATAGTTTTTAGGCGTAACTAAGTGTATAAAGGAACGGTTAGCTAATACGGTCGTAATATTAAAGGCTTAGCTATCAATAAAAGGTCCGAAAGTAGTTAGGAACGTCTTTAGGGTCTCCTATTTCTAGTTATTTAGGTTAAAGTCAATTATAAGGGCTTCTATTAACTTATTAGGGGGCTCCTCTTCTTCCTCTCCTTTATATTCTAAGATAAACTAGCTAATCCGTTTATTAAATCTCTTCTTAGACCTGTTATATTCTTCCTAGGTATGCCTTATAAACTAATATCCTTTCTTGCCACATACGAAGCATTTCTGGCTTATTTATCTGTGGGGGTATGCTTTTGTACAGGAGTTACTGTAGGGGTTATAGGTGGGACTTGGTCGGTATAGGTGCTGCTAGCGGTAACAGCAGTCCGTAAAGTAGACGTCTAAGTCTATCTATAGATATTAAATATCCGTAGCAAAGGCTTAAGTGCTACCCAGTGAGTTTAAGACTTCGTACATTATAATAGAGGAGCGTAGGTTATTAATAAGGCTAGCTAAGGTGTCTATAGGCTTATAATAGGCGTACTTATAGGGCTCTACTTCCTGGCAAGCCGTAATAAGTTTATTGTGCAGGAAGTCATCTATTTAAAGCTTAGCGTTAAGGCCGTACTATAGGTACCGGAGGTCTTTAATAAGAATTTACAGACACTCTATAGTCAATTTTTCGGTATTCTTGTCAATTACGGTCCGTAGCTTAGTCACATTCTATTAAGTAAGGATATTACGCCTATATTCCGGTCCTTTAAAGTAGTTACGGGTAGCTTTGCATAGCTTATTAAAGGGGACACTAAGGGGGTTACTCTTAAGGTTGGTATAGTAGTGGTTAAGTGCTAGGCCGCGTAGTATAGTAGAGTAGGCTTGGCTAAACTCTTATTTAGGAATATTAGCCTTCTAGCAGAGGTCCGTAAAGATAGTTAGTTTAAAGTTAAAATTATTATTTTTACCGCTATACTTAGATTCGTTGGTATAAAGCTTAGCTAGGTTAGCTAGCTCCTTACTATAGGTCTTTACTTAGGTAGGTTGCGGATCTATAACTTACGGATCTATAGCTTGCGGATATATAGCTTATAGATCTGTGACTTAAATAGCGGGGGTAATTTAGTCCGTATTTTGGTTTATAGGGGTGTTATAATCCGTAACTTAAGAGTAGGGTATATTTTAGCCAATAAGGTCAAGTCTAAAGCCGCTTAGGTTTATAGGACAAATTTAGTTAAGTGGGTTAGGTATAAGGCTAGCAATTATATTAAGTTTAGAAGAAGTAAAGAGTTCCTTAGTTTCTTAGAACTAGTCTAGGATTTCCTCTTTAGTCCATTCCGTTTAGTTTTTCTCGTGTATTGTGTTATATAAGGACTATATAATAGTAACTCATTTATTCCTTTTAACCTATACACCTTAGTTATATAAAAGGGTTTATAGTTTACGGATAGTAATAGGGTTACAGGCCTTAAGAATAGCTTCCGTAAAGTCCATAAAGTTTTCCTAGTATTACTCCCACAGGTCGTTATTTATAAGCTTAAAGTGTTTATATTTAAGGATTTTAAAACTAATATAGTCGTTAATGTCGTTTATAGACGTAACGTCAACTCCTTATCTCTACTTCTTTTAACCTTCGCTGACTTGCTTGCTGATATCTACCATACTATAGTGTAGTGTGGTGCGTAGCGGGTGGTAGCAGCTTATAACGGGTAGAGGAGGTCTTATAACGGTCCGTAAAATCAATTAACGGGTCCGTAATAGTTTATAGGAGGGTAGAAGGTTTCCGCAAAAGGTCCGAAGAGGTTTAAGGTTTAAGGGGGTTAAGGATAGGGGTTCTATATAAGTCTATATTCGCGTTTATAACTTTTAGTAAACTGTATTAAGACTTAAATAAGTATATAGAGTTAGAGATAAGTCTATAATCCCTAACTTCCAACCTTCTAGCAGGTTATACTAGGAGTCTAAACAGGTAGTCGCTGTCGTATATATCGCTCGGGGGGAGGTATCAAGTAATTGCTGATCTATGCGCGCTTACTGATCAGTGTTTGTACTAACTTAATAGCATAAGTGAGTTGTATCCACGGGCACGAAATACATGTAGTATTATATGCTTGTTTAGATGGTGACTGTCGATTATATAAAGCAGACTACGTGGTCTATATACTAATGCACCTCCCCCCTAATTAGTTAGTGCTTTATAAGTGCACCAGACGCGTAAGCGAGTGGTTGGTGCACTGAACGCGTAAGCACGCGTTTGGTACAATAGGTGCTGTAATTATACAGTAACAAATTGGAATCTATAGCCTTATATAGAAATTATGGACGTAGAACTTTATGCAGTTTATAGGCCCTAGAATATCTAAAATAATAAAGACTAAAAGAGAAATAAGTCTATATCTTTATAGATAGCTAAGTAGCTATTAAAAGATTATAGCTTAATTCTCTTATAGAGGGGCAAGAACTAGTCTTTAAAATTACGCAAAGCTGCTCCTATCTAGCTAGTAAGGGTATCTCTATTAACTTCTATTGGGTTCCTAGTCACTTAGAAATCTATAAAAACGAAATAGCAGATAAGCTAGCTAAAAAGGGCCTTTTTAGAAAAAAAGTATAATCTTCTTATATATCCCTAGCCTATATAGGGAGAGCAGCAAAAAAAAAATACTAAAATAGTAGAAAAATAATTGGCAACAAAAAAAAATAACGGAAAACACTATACTAGGATCTCTAGAGGAAACTACTCCTTCTCTCTTAAAGCCCCTAAGGATAAATATCCTAAAAGGCTCTAATTAGCCTTCTTTCAACTAAAACTAGGAAAAGGCTTCTTTAAGTCCTTTTTTAGGACAATTGGGATAGATAAAGAAGGTAAATACTTTAAGGACTATAGCGCTATACAGACTCCTAAGCACCTATTACTAAAATGTAGACTATACTGGGAAGAAAGAAAAGAAATATAAAAACAACTAAGCTCTTCTTTCTCCCTAGAGAAGCTCTTTTGTACAGAGAAAGGAAGAAAGGCGCTTTTTCTATTTTTAAGTAGGATGAAAATAGCTACTAGAAAGTGGCTAATGGAAGTAGGACCTTTAGAAGGAGGTAACTCCTACTAAACTCCTAGTAAATAGATAGTAGTAAGTAAAAGGACAGAAATAAACTATAAAAGATATAGGGGCAGGCGTTAGGACTCTTTTACCGTTTTCTTTATTATTTTTCTACTGTTGTAAAACTACCTAATAGTTGTCGTAGCCTAGTATTTTACTAGGAAACGGTAAACCTCTAGTTTAGAGGTTTATAAACTACTAGGACATGGCTACTAGTATATATTAAGCTGCCTAAAAAGGATTCATATATATAGAACTATAGCGCTATAGCCTAGAGGCTGCATGCGCAGTATTGTATATAATATAATACAATTAATATAAAAATAAAAAAATAAAAAAGTATTAAGTTTATATTAAGAAGGTCCTAGAGGGACTACGGAACGTAAGCTTATAAGTTAATATTAAGAAACATAAGTTTAGGGTAAAACGTATAAAATACCTTAGGTTTATCGTAACTATAAAAGGAATTAAGGTTAATCCTGAAAAGGTAAAGGTAATCTATAACTAGAAGCCCCTTTTTATAGTAAAAGGAATCTAGTCCTTCCTTAGTTTTTATAATTTCTACTATTGGTTTATCCGCGACTACGGAATTATAGTAAAACCTCTTATATAACTAACTAGGAAGGATATGCCTTTTATCTTTGATAATAACTATATAGAAGCCTTTAAAGAGATAAAGAATTGGCTTATTTCTTTTTTAATTCTTTACTACTATAATTTAGACCTTAAATTAATACTAGAAACGGACGCTTCTAATTGTGACGGCTCGAACCATCGAACAAATGTCTCACTAGAGACTTAAACGAATGCTTGTAAGATCAAGCGAACGAATGCTGTATTACAAAGATATTAAGCTAAGGAGCAAGAGAAGGTGGTAAGGCCACGTCTATATATATATGCCAAGTCTTAAGCAAACCCCTAACTAGGTGACGCGCTCTAGCGCCGTCACACTAATAAGGTTATAGCGGGAATCCTATTATAGTTACATCTAAACGGTAAATAGTACCCTATTATTTAATTACTCTCCTAATAGTATATAGAGCTTAAAGGTATAAACTTCCGGATTAAGATATATATAGACTATAAAGCCCTAAAGTACTTTATAACCATAAAGCAGCTTACTAAATAATAAGCCTAGTAGACTAAGATACTCTCCTAATTCTTTTTTACAATTATATATCGTTCTAGTAAGTAAAACTTTAAGGCTAATGCCTTAACCTAAAGAGAATAAGATATAGAACCCTAGGATAAGCTAAAGACCTAATATTAAACGCGCGCCCTCTTCTATCCTAAATAGCTTAACCCATAGATCCTTAAGAAGCTAGACTTTTAGCTAAACGAGCTAGTATTAATAGAGGAAACCTTAGATAAACTAATAGGGCTAATTAGCCGCCTCCTAACTGTAAACCGCATGGCTAACGCCCTAAATACCCTCTGCGATTAAGCTATAAAAGGAGACCCCAATTTTAAAGTAAAGGAAGGGTTGCTCCTATACTAGAAGTAGCTTATAGTCCCTAACGTTAACAATTTACGGACTAAACTAATCCGCGAAGCTTATTATTAAGTTTTTATAGTACACCCTAGTAAGAACAAGACTTATAAAATTATTAACTGCCGCTACTACTAGCTAAGAATAGTTATGGATATTAATCGATATATATAGAACTGCGAAGACTGCTAGAGAGCTATAATTCCACGGGATAAGACCCTAGGACTACTTAAGCCACTCTTAATACTAGAGCGCCCTTAGTAGTATATCTTTATAGACTTTTATAAACTATCTAAGGACTATAACGGATATAATATAGTTATAGTTAACCGCTTTAGCAAACGCCCGTTCTTAATTCCCTATTATAAGAATATTAATACTAAAGAGGTAGCCCGGCTATATATTTATTACGTTTACTAAATTTATAGACTACGAAATACTATTATATCTAATTGTAGGCCATAGTTTATATCGGCCTTCTAGAATAAGTTTACCCGGATCTTAGGCATTAAGCTAAAGCTTTCTATAGCTTACTACCCCCAAATAGACGGTTAGATGGAGATTATAAATTAGTACCTAGACTAGAGGCTTAGGCCCTTTATTAACTATTTCTAGGATAACTAGTCTAAACTACTACCCTTAATAGACTACGCCTAAGCAACCTTACCTATAGCTCTATAGAGTTTGCCCTAATTTAGCTAAAAATGGGATACTTACCCTATATAAGCTTTAACTAGAAAAGGCTAGAAGAACCCTAGACTATATAAGAGAAGATATTTTATGCTAGGGCCTAACAGTACGCTAAACGCTTGGAAAAAGCCTAGATGGTAGCCTATAAGAATCTAGAAAAAACTTAGAGGTTAATAGAATAGTAGGCGAACAAACACCGTCGAGAGCCTAACTTTACCCCTAGCGATATAGTCTGGGTTATAATAAAGAATTAAAAGACCGAACGACTTAGCCATAAGCTAGACTACTAGATAGTAGGACTATATAAGGTTCTTAAAAAGATAGGCAACTTATATAAGGTAAAGCTCCCAGATTTAATTAGGGTTTACTCTATTTTCTTACTAGATAAGTTATAGAAAGCTATAAACAACCTATTATCTAAATAAAAGAATAAGCCTTTTCTACCAGTTTAAGTAAACGGTGATAATAAATAGAAAGTTAATAAAATACTAGCCTGTAAATTAGTATAGGGAACACTAAAATACTCTACTTAATAGAAGGGCTATAATCTAGACCTAACCTAGTATTCTACGTAAAACTTTATAGGCTGCCCCTAAAAGCTTAAGAAGTTTTATAACTAATACCCTAATATACCTGGACCCCTAAAGTACCTAGACAAATAAATAGAATGCTAGTATAATAAAGATAATAAGTTACCGGAAGAGTATAGGAACAAAAACGCCCTAAAGCCCTAATATAGCTGTCTGCCTTTATCTATATCTATTACCGTATATTTATATTACTAAAGCGGCGGATATAAGCCATCGTTTAAGAGCTATACCTATTATTACTATATTTAAGGTCGTACCACTCCTTTATTTAATCCAGAAGTAGCCTAACTAGTTAATTAGAGCCATTATAGTAAATAGGCCTTAAAACTCTACTAGTATTTCTTTATTATTATTTTCCCTAATATTAACTAATTTATAGCATTTTAACGCTTTAGATAAGGCCTTTTTTTAACGTTTACTTCGGGATATATTAGTATCTATACTATTAGCAGATTCTATTAAGTTTTAAGAATTATTCTAATGGCTATACTATATGGGCTAATAGCTAATAGCTTTAAAAATAATTTTATTCCTAGGGTTGTTAGATATTATTTTATTATACTAAGAAGTCTTACTTAAGATCTAGGAGAGAGCAGTAAAGAATATCTATAAAGTTAGTAGTAGTAACGCTCCCTATAATATATTAGCCCTCTTTTCTCTTATCCCTCTTGTCCCTTTCTTCCCTCTTATCCCTCTTATCCCTCTTATCCCTTTACTCCCTCTCATCCTCGTTTTCCCTTTAGCTTACTCGTTCCTTACTTTCTTTCTAGCCCCCTTAGTCCTTTCTAAGTGCAAGGATTTGTAAAAGTACCTCGTTCCGGCCCTTAATAGGCATACGATAGTACGTATTAATATAGTAAAAAGTCGAATCCCCTGCTTTAATTAGGCCTAAGCTCTCTAATAGGGTATAATTTACTTACTAAAAATAGCTTCGTAGACATTATTAATATTAAACGCCTAAGATAAACAAAGAGTAGCTACAATTTAATTTATAAGCTTTGCTTTGTTATAAATCCTTTTAAAATTACCACTTTAACTAATAAAACTAGCGTTATTTATTTCCGTATTAATCTAATTAAAGTTAGTAGGATATAATAAACTAGGAGATTATAAAGTAACTCGCCTTCTATAATACGTTTTTTTTATTTATTCCTAAATAGACATATCTATATAGCTAAGCGAGCACTGCAGCAGCACCCCTACATCTCAGCAACACTAACATTATCAACATTCACAAAATTAAGCCTTGCTTGCTTGCTTTCTATATTAGTCTCATTTAAGAGCCAATGCCTTATTTACTTAATTTATAATAATTAATTATTGCTATTAATGACTTAACGACCTATACGCTCGTCTAAACCTTCGCGAATCGTCCGTAAAAACCTTAAAAACTCGACCAACGACGATATACTTAACGAGCTAAACTCCTTAGAGGTTACCTACAGTCTCCATCCTCCATAATGGCGCCTCTCTCCGCGGCTTAACGCGAGACTTTAGCCGCTGAAAAAGCCGAAGAACGGCTTTAGTAACTATACGAGGAGAACCTAAGGATTAGAAGAGCTTAGGTAAAGGAGGTTGAGGACTAGGCAACCGACTGGAAAATAAGACTCCTTTAGGAACAGGAGGACCGTACCAAAATGCTACGCGTCCAAAAAGAACAGGAAGATTGGGCGACTGAACTCTATATATTAAGCCTCGCTATAGTAACAGCGAGATTAGCTACGGCAGTATTATCCTTAACCCCAATTAATAAACCGGGTGAGTTGCTCCTATCTATAGCCAATATTCTAAATACCTTTCTCCCTAGCGTCCCGAATAAAGAGATACTTAAGGTATTTTAGGGTACTTTCTTGCCTAATAACCTCTCTTGCCTCTGGATATACTAGCTCTGGTCTAAGCCTTAGAATAATATCCTTATTATTAATAGCGTCCTTTTTATAAGACTAAAAGAAGGGATAATAAAGGACTACCTATCCGTTAAAGTGTGGGTAGAGGGCTTCCTTAACTATATAATGATTTTAATCGTTATATATAAGAATCTTTTAGTAGATTTTATTCCCCAAATACTTGCCTTCTATAATTAAGTTATTTGGCTATCTGCTACCTACTAAATTGCTCCCTTAATAACTATGGCCTTAGAGTACCACTTTATAGTTATTTAAAAGAACTAGTTAGAGCTAGCTAACTAGAAGATCTCTAGTAACTTCTTAGATATCTATTATAATCCCAGTACTTATAAATCCGTATCTATCTCGAAACGCGCGCAAGTAAGCACTAATATCTTAAGGACCTATTATAGCTTTAATAGAGGGAAGTGTGACCTGGGCAAGGATTACAAGTTCCTATATACCTATAGCAAGTGCGGTAGCCCATATGCTACGAGGAATTGCAAGTAGTAATTACTAGAGGAAAGTGTTAATAAGGAAAAGGAAGAGGAGGAAGAGGATTTTATTAAGCTATACCTATACTCCGCCAAAACTATGCTTTACCCTTATAGTATAGATAGGCTAAATACTATACTATTATTTCTAGTCTTCCTGCCCTCCTCTCCTCTATAGAACTCTCCCTCCCCCTTAATTATTTAAGCGTGGGGGCGTTATTTATCCCTATACCCCGGCAACCTCTAACGCAATATTATTAGTATCTTAAAGTTTAGATGCCAGATTAGGGTAGACCTAGAAATTAAACTCCTCTCCTAGAAGAACTAAGCCTTAATAGCCATAAATACGGTCCTAATCTTAGAGAAGATTAGCGCCAATCTAGATATAGGTAGGATTATAATGGCAATATCTCCTATTATATCCTTACCGCTAGGTTTAGTACCTAAAGCGGATAGGGGATGGCGCCATATTTATAACTTATTCTTACTATCTAGCCGATCTGTTAACAACTTAATCCCTATAGCATTCGCCACATTATAATATTTAATAGTTAATTAGGTTCTCTAATACGTTATATATATAGGCCATAATTGTATAATTGTTAAGAGGGATATTAAGGACGCCTTTCGGAATATCCTACTTTCTATTAAAGCTTAACGCCTTATAGGGTTCTCCTAGAAGGGTGTAGTGTATTTTAAACATTACCTCTTATTTAGCCTTTAAACTACACCTTTTTTATTTAATCTTTTTACGGAGGGATTTTACTAGATACTTATCTAATATATCCTAAACGCCGCCTTAAAGCACTATCTAGATAACTTTATTTTTATACTCTCTAACGCTTCTATTCTCCCTTAATTGCTTAGTATATATAACTAATTAAGCGATAAATTAGGCATCCCATAAAACGAATTAAAGAATATTAAAGGCACTACGGCTAAAGTCCTAGGTTATATTATAGATACTCTAAAGTCTAAGCTGCGTCTTTCTCCTTTAAAATAGGCCACTATAATTAAGGAGATTAATAAAGCGTTAAGTGGTAGATCCCTAACGCTAGTTTAGAGTTAAAAACTAGCTAGTAGACTCGCTTAGAGCGCCCGGGTAATTAGGCTTAGGCGTTTATACAACCGCTCTATCTAGGAGTTTATCTCCACTTTTATAAAGGTAGGTAGTTATTCTCACTAACGGCTAATAGCTAAACTTCGCTAAGACTTATTATGGTAAAGGGATGCTCTTACCCTTTTAAATAGTATCCTCTTCTTTAATAATACGGATTAAAAATAATTCTATCTCTTCTTAGATATATCCGGGATTTTTAGTTATAGGGCCTTCTTCTTCCTTAAGGATTCTTAAGGGATAATATAGCCGCCCTATTTGGTATCTCTACCCTAAGATAATTCTTTAAGCTGCTACCCTAATATAGAACACCGCCTTGCCCTAATTAATAAGCGGGAGGTCTAAGTAATTATAACCTCGTTCTAGCTCTAGGTAACGCGGTAAGAGTATAGCTTAGTCTATATCTATATAGATAATACAGTAGCACTCTTAGGATTTTAGAATACGGTAGTAAAAGGACTAGGTAATTACCCGCTCTATAAGATCCTCTAACTAGCTATAGCCTATAATATTACGCTTTATACGGAGTGGGTTTCCTTTATAGAAAACAGGCTAGCTAATACTCTATCTCGTTTTAATTGCGATAGGGTGTTATTACTATACCCACATTAGGATACTTCTAATTTACCGTTACTATACACTTCTTTATTATATTTAATCTAACGCCGAAATAGGAGACCTAGTTCCTTTTAAAGACCCCCTACCTAATTTCTAGATTAAGGTAAAAGCCCCCTTAGAATGCTTCGGCCAACTATTATAGTACGGCCTCTCCAATAGAATAAGAGATTTATACCGTCCCGTAATTAAGAGTTAAAAGGGCTACTGCAACCTTTATAGAGCGGTAAAGTACCTAGTGCCCCTCTACTACCTAGGAGAATAGATTACCTAATAGATCTTTAGTAATACTAGTCTAAAAATAAGCCGTATTAAGCCTGCTATAGTTAGAGCCTATATCTCCGCAATTTAATCCTACTATATTAACGCTAATTATAACACCTCCGTCTTTAATAATTCTATTATTAAGAGGATCCTAAATAGTACAATATCTATAAATCCCTTTACTATAGCTAAAAGATTGCTAATTACTAAAGATATCCTCGCCTAATTAGTTACCCTAAATGCCTAATCCGTTAAGGATCTTAACTTTAACGCCGCCGTTACCACGGCCTTTACGGGATTCCTTTATCTAGGTAAGATTACCTACACTAAGGCTTAGAAAGATAGCTACGCCTTCTTTACTATAAAATATACTAAAAACGACATAACGCTGGTAGAGGACTATATAATATTATATCTAAAGCGTAATAAAACGGACATTAATTACTAAGGAGTCTTAATCACGATTGCCGCTTTAGGGCAACCTAAATACGTAGTTCAAGCTATAAAACACCTATTTAAAAATAACCCCTAACCTAAAAACGCCCCTCTTTTTCGCTTTAAGAGATCGGCCTTTATAAGCTACGCGGTTAGGAATAAGCTAAAGTATAAAGTTACCGCTCTCAGCCTCTACTCTAAGCTCTATAACAGATACTTATTTTAGAAAGGTGCTACTTAATACGCTTAAGATAACGGTTTTATAGACGGCTAAATATAGTAACTAGGCCGGTGGTCCTTATAAGCGTTCCAGCTTTACTATTTATTATCCCTAAAAGACCTATTCTAGCTAAGTGTAAACTTCTAATATAGAACGCTAATACTATTCTTATTGTTACTCGCCCTAGATATAATGGGCGAAGGTATTTAGGCACAACAGCGTGTAGGAGTGCCTATTTTGGCACTCTAATATATTAACTTAAATCTCTCCTTTCCCCCCCTTTTTTATTTTTTATTTTTTCTTCCCCCTACTCTACCTTGTGTGGTATAGGCGCTGCGCTTCTAGGTCTATAGGCATTATATTTAGTTAAGGTAGGGCAATTCCCTATAAATAGCCTTGCGAATATACCCATTCTTAATTAATGCCTTTAAGCCCATACCTACTAATTAGATTAATTAATCCTCTTCTCCACAAGCGTGTAAATAATAGATAGATATATCTATGTAGCTAAGCGAGCACTATAGCAGTACCCCTGCATCTTAGCAACACTAATATTATTAATATTCACAAAATTGAGCCTTGCTTACTTACTTTCCCTCCCACCCACACCTTTTTCTTTGGTTGCATATTTTAGGCTTTATAAATAGATACTATAGCGATATGCTTGCGCACGGGTCCATAGGCATCACGTTTAGTTAAGGCAGGGCAATCCCCTGTAAATAGCCTTGCGAATATACCCATTCTCAATTGATGCCTTTGAGCCCGTACCCACTAATCAGATTAATTAATCCTCTTCTTCGCAAGCGTGTGAATAATAGACTTATATCTAAATTTATTTAGATAAGAAAGTAGCATACTAAGAGGTGCTAACTTACTTAAAATTGCTCCTATAATTTGGATAACTAGTTATAAATATGCTTATAGAGTGCGAGCGTAAGTATAATAGAGTCTTAACTGTTCCCCTAGCTAAGAAGCCTAAAACGACTAGAAATCGGCTTGGGTTTAACTCTAAGAGGTTAATTTAAAATATTTAGATAAATTTTTGTATAGATTTAAGGCCACTATCGATCTTAGTTTTAAGATTTTTAGGGTCATTTAAATGTTTAAGGTTAGTAGCGTTATTATTAAAGGCTAAGTGGAGTAGAGTCTTAAGCTTGTTAAACCTCTAATTACTAAAAATAGGTTATAAGATATAATCTTTAATCTAATTAACTGCTAGCTTAAAATATAACTTTGTATTAGACTAAGACGTTAAATTAACTAGTACTTCCTCTAACCTATCTTATTAGCGTAAAGAACAGATATATATCTCTTAAACCTACCAATACTAAGGAGATAAGAAGTTCTAAGGCAATATAGGCACTAATAAATTGTAGATCGCTTGCGAAGTCTTATAAATTATGTCCTTATAGTGTGGTTGCCTCTCTAACGGGCAATAAAACCTATACTGGGCGGACAAAAATAGGAAAAATTGCTCTGAGTATTCGTAAAGCTAAAAAGAAGCGATCTATATTTAAATAGAGGCGTAGTACGTGCTATAGCCAACATAAAATATAAAAAAGTGTTGGAGTTAGGGAGAGCTCCTACTAAGGAACGACTGAGCCAGAATTGCGTAACAGCTGCCTCATTAAGTGAGATATACAGGGAATAAGACGATAAAAGCTGGGAGCGTGTTGGATCGAACATTTTCGCTGAAGGAGTTGGTCGTTGCTGAATGCGAGAAATGAATAAGGCTCGGGTGCCAAGACCATGCCATGGCAAAGGTGAAGCCCAAAATAGTTTAGTGCGCGGTTGAACCTCGGAAGAAGGTCTGGGCCGAGATAATGTTCTTGCTCCCACCAGCACCCACTGCCTACTTCTCTTTCCCCCTTTGCTATTGTTATTCAGCAACCGCGGCTGTAGCTGACGAACATGTTTTCCTTTCTCTGGCCTCGGGCTTCCCACTCCTCTCAACCTCCACCACTTAAGGACAATCCCACTGGCGGCCCTTCACGCACTGTTTGCCCTTCTTTACACACTGATTCAGATCCTCACCACTACTTCGAGCTTCGTCCGGACTTATACCAGGGCCCTATTGACGTCACTCCTACTGACATGCCGGAGCTCTTTGACATACTATTGTCCGATATCGATGAGAAGGTCCTGCATGATGAGATCTCGACCGCACTCGGGTCGGCCTACCTATTAGAAACGCCACACCTAACAAGTCCTCACGCCACCGTGGACGGTATTTTGTTTGGCGAACATAACCGCGTGCTTTTTCCGCTGGTCGTCAAGCTCCCTAGCAAGTCGTCGTGCTCATATGTAATACATTTCTTGTACGACAGTGGAAGTCCCTTCACGTACCTCTCACATGAAGTATGTGGTCCCTAAGCACTTCACTTGTAACCACTAATAACACTTCTAGGCATGCGACAAGCTTTTCGGAACCAACCCAGTTCCAACCAAGTTTCCCGTTCAGATCAATGGCGGCCAAGTCAAGGTGCACCCGCCGAACGCCAGCTCGCATTTCGAGCACGTGAATCTGCTGGGCGCCGATTTTTGTACCCTCTACCAAGTAGGGGTCTTCATTAACTACAAAAAAGAAACTGCCACGATGTACTTTCCCTCCCAGTAGGAGTGATTTCTCCCCCTCTTCGATTCCCAATAAATTGCTGGCATCGATATCCTCAACGTCTTCGAGACAAGCATCAAGTTCTTGCATTCAGCTAGAGGACATGCTCTACATAGCCTTCGACACACCCAACCGATAACTGAACACCAGTTACACGATAGTATTGGCGACAGTATGTCTCTCACCTTAGTGATTGAACTATTGCTAATATGGCCTAGCTTTGCATACCAGAATGCCCAAGAGGCATCCAGACATCCTTGGCATCCTAGTTAATAACATTGAAGTGTGGGATCCGACGCAGAATGAAGAAGCGTCTAGGCGGCGCGGTCTGGAATCAGTGACGGTGTCTCATAGCCTAAAGTAATGAAATTGTCTTGTTCGGAATATATCCCATGCTTCACGTGTAATAAATTGTCACATTGTAGGTGCCGACGTCAGGGTAAGCATGCTCTGCGGAGAGCTCAACCACTACCTCCTCCAGCAGCTCCAGCACCAGCAGCAGCTCCACCGCCAACAGCTCCAGTGCAACTAGCACCAGCAACGAGCAGCGCCGACGGCCCCAGCACGAGCAGCATCGGCCAGCCGCCAGCGCCAGCAACACTACTAGCTCTACCACCACCAGACTCCAGCACAAGCCCTCCCCCACTGATACCGCATCGAGCACGACCTCCACCACCTCTACCACGCAGACCATACTCTCCACCGCCTCCACCACAGACCTCGCGCGCCCTACATCACCTGGACCATATGTCATATATACCATCCAGAGCCTCCACCGCTTCCAGCATACAGAGCATTATCTTCACTACCTCCACCATACATCGCACAGCGTCATCCCCGCCCAGCAAGCGTCCTAAAGCCCTCCGCCACCTCCACCACAAAGTCGCGCGGCCTCCGGCGCACATAGCATTTCATCCACCGCCTACGGTACGCACGTCCCATGTCCTCCACAATCTTCAGCACAGCACGTGTCGCGTGCCCTCCAGCATTTCCAGCATATGGAGCATCTTTACTATGGTGTCAGGCAAAAGTATTGTACATTGTCAGTGCGCCTGCAGGGGCTAGGTGGCTTATGCTTGGTAATAATTACAAAGTAAACTCATTACTTTGTATACCCCCCCGAGCAGCAATTACTGCCTCGCAGCGCTCCCTCATACTATCAATTAGTGAATTCAACTGATCTGGTGTAATCGAATCCCACGCCTCCCTTACTGCAACCCGAAGTTGATCATAGGAGAGCTGTACATCTCCGAACTTCAGCTCAATAAAGTCCTTCATCCAATTCCAAATTGTCTTAATCGGATTCAAATCCGGTAAGTAGGTAGGCCAGAAGATAGTCTCTATAGCCCTCTCTATAAGTTCCTCCTTTGTAGATGCTGCTGAATGGCCTGGTGCTCTATCCTATATAAATTAAAGATGCGGATGTAATCGAATCTAGCTATGGATAAGAGGGATTATTCTCTCATAGTAACCTACTCCTTCTCCCAGAAGAGGTAAGGCCCTTTCTTATCTCTAGAGAAGCAGCCCCAAAACACCCAGCTACGCCTCTTTCTAATCTTATTTACCATACAGGTATCTATAAACTCCTCTCCTGCACGCCTTATAACCCATTATTTTCTATGTTTTCTACTTATTACCTATCGCTCTAAAGGATTAAATACTATTATTCCCGCGTCCAATTAACATATTTGGGCAGAGGTAGATGGACACCCCCTAATTGATACACGGACACCCCCTAATTAATACGCGGACACCCCCCACTGATTGAGTTTAGTTCCTCCCTAATTAAGTTAGAATATTACGTGAATTTAAGTTGTTTGCATCTGCATCGCGAAAATTAAATTGTTAAAATATAACTTTTATAACTGTAACACCTTGATCGCGCAGTACCCTATGAGGCGCCGCGTGAACTTATTTGGGTGCTGCTACCTCTGCTTAATGTCTATGAACTGCCTCTGCGAGCATGCCCGTGATCGCGCCTGTGCCTACGCCTGCGCCCGCGCCCATACCCAAAACATTACCCCACCCCAGCCTCTAACTGTTGAGCGCCGCCGCGGCTGCCCAACTGGCTCTATTCGCATTGATACATCGACTTGTCGCGAGCCATTAGTATTTAAACAGAATAACGGGTATATACGCGTGGGCGCACGCGTGGGCGCAGGTGCGGTCGCGCAGTAATGCAGATGCAAACAACTTAAATTCACGTGATATTTTAACTTAATCAGGAAGGAACTAAACTTAATTAGTAGGGGGTGTCCGTATATCAATTTGAGGGTGTCCGCGTATCAATTAGGGGGTATCCATTTACCGCTGCCCAACATATTTATATGCCTATTATAAGCGCTTCTATAGGTTCTCAGGCGAGAGGTAGTTTAGCTTAAGCTACGTAAAGTAAATAGCCTCGCTGCCGTAACGCGTTCTAAGTCGTATATTAGCTGATTTTTTAGTTAGAAAAGAGGCTAGTAGTAAGCTAAAGATAGCTTATTAGCCTACTAGTCTGCAATAAATAGATTAAGGCCTTTGGCAAATTTATTTAGGTATTGTCACGGTATATATAAAGGGCTAAGATACGAGGTAGCTATAGATAAATTAATGTCACAAGAGGAGCTATATATAGGAGGTGAGGCGGGTATATATACGCGTTGCTTAGGGGTTAGGCCCGTGCTTATATATACGTATACATATACGCGTACGCTTAAGAGTTAATCCGTTAGCGCCGTAATAGGTATCTATAAGGATATAAGACCGACTAAAGCGCTTCTTTAACGTAATACATTCGCTAGTATTTATATACTAAACTTATCTATGGTTAATATTAAGAAAGTTAGTAATAAAATTATTAACGAAGTTCTTAGTAGCCTTAATAGCTTTATTTAAGATCTAGATACTATTATAATAGCTATACGTAGTACTCTAGCGAATAAGGCAGTGACTTTTAGGCTATATCCTAATTTAGGTTTAAATAGTAATAAAGATAAGGGTTTTAATACTTATAATACTACTCTTTAGCTAAATACTATAAAGGGGTATATTATAGCTAGCGATTTTATAAAAGCGATTTAATAGATTAAGTAGTAATAAGGGGCTATATTAAGATAAGGAGCTATAAAAGGGGCGTTGGAACAACCTTAATCCGTCTCGCTTATATTTTAGTATAATAGACGTAACTAGTTATATAACGACGCTATATAGCTAAGTCTCGCCGCGTTGTCTAAATTTGTATAGGAGCTACAGCCTGTACAGGCTCCAGTGTCCCCCTCTATGTGCGCGTGCAACACACACAGCAATTTCGCTTCGTACGCACTAGAGAATTTCAAGTTTAACTCTTGCAATTAAGCTTAAAAAATTAAAGGCTTTGCCTTTCTTGCGGGTGCACAGCTCTTTTGGCAAGTGCACAGTATCTACGCTGGGTGGTGCACTTGACTAGTGATTACCGAAATTGCTGTGTGTGTTGCGCGCGCACATAGGGGGGGACACTGGAGCCTATATAGGCTGTACATACAATCTTTAACGAAATTGTTAAAGCTACCCACGTAAGGTCTAGGGCTGCATATAGGCTCAAAATAATTGCACGAGCTAGGTCTATAAATGATTAATTTTTGGCTCTTATACGTATACTTCTTGTAACGTTATAGGTAATGTTACAATCCTTAATAACGACTTTTTTTGGCGAAAATAAGCACGGCTCCTAGGGGTTATGGGCCAATTTAGACCTAATATCTATAGAATATCGGGTTGTCTCTCTAATCGATGAACTTTTCTTAGTATTTTAAGCCGTTGTGGTTAAGCGATTTAACCGCGAGTATAGGGAAAATCGTGGATATCGTCGGAGCGCCTAAGAAACATTGGAAATGTCCCTTAGACGTGATTCCGGTGGTTTCGTACAAACGTAGTTAGTTAGGTTGCGGACTGATTAAAAATCCGCACCAACGGAATCACGTCTGAGCTTGCTAAGGTAACTGAGTTACCTTAGCAGGCTTAGACGTGATTCTATTGGTGCGGATTTTTAATCGGTCCGCAACCTAACTAACTACGTTTATACGAAACTACTAGAATTACGTCTAAGCCATATTTATAACGCCTATTACGCGCTTTAATAATATCCACATTATAGAGGTTATAGATATTAAAATAACTTAATACTAGTATTTTATATACTTTCCTAAAGTTTATTAATTATATAACAGAACCTAGACATTTAGGCTATATTATTTTTATTACTTAGCTATTTTTAGGCTTTATACTTATTTTTATTAAAAAAACGCATTATTAAAGATTGTAGAACTTTATATAATTTTATTAAACGCTAGCTAATATATATAAAACCTATATAGATCTATAATAGGTACCTTAAGGCACCTACTATAGCTAGGTGGATATATAGCATCCGCGTTATACTAGATAATTTTACTTTAAACCCTACTATAAGCCGACTACTAAATTACGGATATTTAAGTTAATATATAGTATACCGCCATAAAAACTTATTAGAAGGAGAGGTAGAAGGTTAAATAAAATACTAAAACAGCCGCTACCGTATTAGGTACTAGATACTTAAACTTAAAGAGGTTATATAATAGAGTAGGCGCAATAGCTATAGGACCTTTAAGATTAGCTTTTTATGCTTTGCGGAAAGAGTAAGGCCTAGTAGCTAAGTAAGATTAATAAGGCTATTATATTTTTATATCTATATCGCGGACGTATAGAGCAGCTTAAAGTCCTTAGGTGGTTGCTATTTAAGGAAAAAGATATAATACTTATTATAAGAACCTTATTTAGTAAGAGTATAATAATATAAGTAATGCCATATCTTCTCCGGGCCTTAGTAGTAATTATTATTTTGCTACTTAATATAATTAGTATAAAGTAGAAGGTAAAAATTAAGAAGCTTTTTAGAATAAGGCTAGTTTATATATATAAGAAGATAATATCTAAACGTTTTTTTAGGGGAAATCCGCATTAGAGTATATACTTATATTTTAATATCGCTAGAGCTATTAGCTAGGGAAAAGCTCTATAAGATTCTTACCTACCCTACTTTCCGCGCGTATGTTAGCTTAGTAGTAATTAATAAGGTATACCTTATAACTAATTAGGAGGGTTTATTCCGGAGTTCGTATATATAGCTATAAAAAGTGCGGTCGTTATTAGGGCGGAGGCCTTAGTTTACTTATACTGTAACGTTTAATAATATAACGTTTAAGATTATATAAGAGTTAGCGGGCTTTTAAAATAATATTAATATAGTACGGACGTTAATTAACTCGCCAGATCTATTAATTATTAAAGAATACGTTAAGCAAGGGAGTAAGAAGTTCTTTAAGAGCTTATACTTTATTATAGACCGCGCGTATAAAAAAGCTTTAGAAGGGAATTTATTATTTATACTAATTGGAAGGGTATCTAGTTAGATATCCGCTATATCTGCCTATTAGAGGGTTAAATATACACTAACTCCTTACTAGATCCCAAAGATGATTATCTTCTTTAATTTAAAGGATATAATATTATAATATAGAGATATAATTTATTTATAGTTAATATATTACAGGTATTAGGAAGCATAGGCTAGAAAAGCAGTTTAGCTTTACTATATATTATTAGCTACCGCGGATAAGAATAGACTATATAAGGAGTTTAGAAAGCCTAACTCTAAAATCCGTATTCTAGTCTTCTTTAATACACTTACCTCCAGCGCTAATATTCCTAATATTCCTAATATTATATAGTATTATATACCTAAAATAAAGTTAATTAATATAATATGGCAATAATTTAGGCGTACTGCTTATAGTAGTGGTTAAATAGGTATAGTAATATTTCTAATTAAGGATTAGTATAAAGGTCCGTATAACGATATTACTAGGCTAGCTAAAGGTTATAGTTATATAGGCAAAGCTTTCTAATCCTAGCTAAGTTAACTTAGCAGCGAATATCGTATTGAGTGAGAAATATTATAAGAGGTATTGCAAAAAGACGGGGTTGCTAATTTTACTAGTAATATATCTTTAAGAGTATTTATATACAGCAATGCTAATTTTAATCCGTCCGTATCTAATATAGAGTAAGAACTTAGTCTAGGTAGAATATCCGTAGTTCTACCTATAGATATCCTACTAAGGAAGCTAGCGCGGCGCCTAAAGACTAAGGCTAAGAAAAGAGTAGAGCTCTCCTATTATATCTATGCTCTTATAAATAAGGAAAAGGGCTGCTTATAAAAGATTATATTGGCAAACTATAAGGAATAGTCTCCGTCCGCTAGTAGCTAGGGTTATTACTTTAATTATAATCTTACTTTACGGGCTTTTAAAAAGTTTAATATCCGTAAGCTATATATAAAGGGGATTCTAAGGAAGATATAATAAAAGGCCTTTACTATAAGCATAAAAAATTAGTTCTATAACTAAGCGGAGAAGAAATATTAGTACACTATTTAGAATCTAACCTTAAGCTACATTATATCCGATAAGCAAATTGCCACTCTTTATAGCTACGCCTAGTATATAACTAGCTATAAGTTGCTTAAGAGAAACCTACCTAATTATAATTATAATTAGCTTAGTAATAATCTAGATAAGTTTATTACATCGGCAAAATATAGTACCCTTTTAATGGCCTCAATGGCTAGTGGTTGACGCAATTGGCGCGCAGTTGAGGTCATTTGGCAACTCGACCGACTAGCCTATGTTGTGTTTTTTTGACACGCAGCCTGCGCGCAGCCTGCGCGTAACCTGCGCGTAACCTACCAGCAATCTGCGCATTTGGTAACTATAATTATATTTACCTCTTTTATACTAATAGCATATTTTAAATAAATAAAAGCTATTTTAAAGCTATTTATAAGGCTAGCAAAATAAATATTATTATTTTAGATAATTTAATATAATATAGCGATGGTTCTCTTCTACCTATCTACCTATTAACTTACCTACCTGCCTATCTACCTACCTGCCTGCATCGCCTACCTATCTATATTACCTACCTATCTATATTACCTACCTATCTATATTGCCTACCTATTTACATCTACCTACCTATCTATATCTACCTACCCGTTAGCATTTACCTACCTATCTATATCTGCTTACCTATTTATATCTACTTACCTATCTATATCTACCTACCTATCTATATTTACTTATTTATATCTACCTACCTATTTATATTTACCTACCTATTAGCATCTACCTACCTATCTATATCTGCTTGCCTATCTATATCTACTTACCTATCTATATCTACCTACCTATCTATATCTGCCTACCTATTAGCATCTCCCTATTTATGCCTACCTATCTATACTACCTTAATTCGATTAATTAATTAAATTGTTTATAGTGTTTACTGGCTAGTTGTTATTATCTAGCTCTAGCGACAGTCGTCTAGTTCTAGCGACGGTCGTCTAGCTCTAGCGACAGTTATCTAGTTCTGGCGACGGTCGTTTAGTTCTAGTAACGGTTATCTAGCTTTGGTAACGGTCGTCTGGTTCTAGCGACAGTCGTTTAGCTCTAGCGACGGTTGTCTAGTTTTGGCGACAGTTATCTAACTCTAGAGATAGTTGTCTAGTTCTAGCGATGGTTATCTAGCTCTAGTAACGGTTGTCTAGCTCTAGCGACGGTTGTCTAGTTTTGGTAACGGTTGTCTAGTTCTAGCGATAGTTGTCTAGTTCTAGTGACAGTTATCTAGCTCTGGCAATAGTTGTCTAGTTTTGGCAACGGTCGTCTAGCTCTAGCGACGGTCGTCTAGTTTTAGTAACGGTTATCTGGTTCTGGCGACGGTATTTAGTTCTAGCGATAGTTATCTAGTTCTAGTAATAGTCCTCTACTGGCTGCCGTTCTAGTGCCTCCCTAGGTAGGGAGGATATAAGGAAGGAAGGAAGGGTAAAAAATAAGGCGGCTATATAGGCAGAGATACGTATAGACGCTATTAGGAATATAGCGGGGACCCAATGTAGAGCTTTATATAGAGCCTCTGTACGTAGAGCTTTGCGTAGAGCCTTATACAAAGCCTTTATACGTAGAGCTTTGTATAGAGCTTTATATAAAGCTTTATATAGAGCTTTATATAGAGCCTCCGTATACAGAGCTTCGCGTAAAGCCTTATACAGGGCTTTATATAAAGCCTCTATACGTAAAGCTTTGCGTAGAGCCTTATATAGAGCTTTATATAGAGCTTTATGCAGAGCCTTTATACGCAGAGCCTCGCGCAGAGCCTCGTGCAGAGCCTCTATACGTAGAGCTTTATATAGAGCTTCGTGCAGAGCCTCTATACGCAGAGCTTTGTGCAGAGCTTTATACAGAGCTTTATGTAGAGCTTTATATAGAGCTTCGTGTAGAGCTTTATACAGAGCTTTATATAGAGCTTCGTGCAGAGCTTCGTATAGAGCCTTTATACGCAGAGCTTTGCGCAGAGCCTTATATAGAGCCTCTATATATAGAGCTTTATATAAAGCTTTATATAAAGCTTTATATAGAGCTTTATATAGAGCTTCGTATAGAGCCTTATACAGAGCCTCTAAGTAATAAAACTATATAAAAATTCATTTACGTAATTAGTATATAACTTTACCTTAATTGCATGTTAAGGAATATATAGTTAGCTTTTAAAGTTGTTAAATAGGTTAACTACGTGTTAAGAAATATATAGTTAGCTATTAAGTAGGTTAACTGCGTGTTAAGGAATATATAGTTAGCTTTTAAAGTTGTTAAATAGGTTAACTGCGTGTTATTTGACTTTTAGATATGTTAAATTGGTCAATTGCGTGTTAAGTTAGTTAATTGCGTGTCGAGTTAGTCAAATTGCATATTAATTACGCGAAACGCGAAAACTAAAGTCTACTTAAATCTCATCCTGCGAATATTTTCCCAATATACCTTTATTTAAGCGAAGATAGAAAAGGCAAATTAGGTAGAGAGCTAGCTATTAGCGTTAGTAAGTAAATTAAAAAATAGTATAGAGTGGATATTACTACGGTCTAAGGTAGCGGAGAGGTATATAATATTAGTAGCTTAAAGTCCGTAAATATAAGTAACCTAGCTACCTTAATTAATATCCGCTAAAAATCTGTATATAGGGCTGCTAACACTATTACCTTTTTAGTCTATATTTAGTAGAAATGCGTAGCTAGCTAGCCTAAACTCTAGCTAGTAGAATATCTTTAGGCTAAGTATACTAAAACCCTATAACGGATATTAGTCCTAGTAACATAATAATTAGGTTTAGTTTTTAATATAAGGCGGATATCTAGGATCTTAAAGTTAGGCCCACTCTTAGGTTTAACGTTAGGGTGGGTATTAACAGCCCTAGGGCAATAATTAGCGTTAGTTATTATCTAGTATTAAGTATCAGCCTCTTAGATATTAGGGTCTATACTATAATAATAGATATTAACTCCTTACGGCTCCTAGATACCTAAGTCTACACTATAGTATTAGAAACTAGTCTTTAGGGTAGGCTAGGTATTATAGCTTATAAGGCAGCTCCGTATTTTAACCCTTAAAACAATCTAGATATTAGAGCTTATAGCATAGTATTAGGTCTTAGCCCTTAAAATAATCTAGATATTAGAGCTTATAATAAAGCATTAAGTCTTAGCCCTTAGAGTAATCTAGATATTAAAGCTTATAGCGCAGCATTAAATCTAAATCCTTAGGGCAGTCTAAGTATTAGAGCTTATAGCATCGGGAAAATATTCGCAGGATAAGATTTAAGTAGACTTTGGTTTTCGCGTTTCGCGTAATTAACATATAATTTAACTAACTTAACACGCAATTAACTAACTTAATACGCAGTTAACCTACTTAACATATAATTTAACTAACTTAATACGTAGTTGACCTACTTAATATATAATTTAACTAACTTGATATATAGTTGACCTACTTAATATATAATCTAACTAACTCGATACGCAGTTAACCTACTTAATATGCAATTTAACTAACTTAATACGCAGTTAACCTACTTAATATATAATTTAACTAACTTAATATATAGTTAACCTATTTAATATATAATTTAACTAACTTAATACGCAGTTGACCTACTTAATATATAATTTAACTAACTTAATATGCAGTTAACCTACTTAACAACTTTAAAAGCTAACTGTATATTTCTTAACGTGCGATTAAGGTAAAGTTATATACTATATATTTAACTATTATATATAATCTTATATAATCTTATACAATCTTATACAATTTTATACAATTTTATAGTTTTACTACTTAGAGGCTCTATACGAGGCTCTATATAAAGCTCTGCGTATAGAGGCTCTGCACAAAGCTCTGCGCATAAAGGCTCTATATAAAGCTCTGCACGAAGCTTCGCATAAGGCTCTATACGAGGCTCTATACAAAGCTCTACGTATAGAGGCTCTGCATAAAGCTTTGCATAAAGCTTTACACGAGGCTCTACGTGAAGCTTTGTATAAAGCTCTACATAAGGGTCTACGCGAGGGTCTACGCGAGGGTCTACGCGAAGCTCTGCGTATAGAGGCTCTACACAAAGCTCTGCGAGAAGCTCTGCGTATAAAGGCTCTGCACGAGGCTCTGCGCGAAGCTCTGCGTATAGAGGCTTTATATAAAGCTCTGTATTAGGTTCCCGCTATATTCCCAATAGCCTCTACACGTGCCTCTACCCTATATAGCCACCTTATTTTTTACCCTTCCTTCCTTCTTTATATCCTCCCTACCTAGGGAGGCATTAGAACGGCAGCTAGTAGAGGACCGTTGCTAGAACTAGACAACTATCGCTAGAACTAGATAACCGTTACTAAAACTAGATAACTATTGCTAGCTAAACGACCGTTACTAGAACCAGACGACCGTTGCCAAAGCTAGACGATTGTCACTAGAACTAGACGACCGTTGCTAGCTAAACGACTATTACCAGAACTAGACGACCGTCGCTAGCTAGACGACCGTTACTAGAACTAGACGACTGTCGCCAGAACTAGATAACCGTTGCTAGCCAGACGACTATTACTAGAACTAGACGACCGTCGCTAGAACTAGACGATCGTCGCTAGCTAGACGACTGTTACTAGAACTAGACGACCGTTCCTAGAGCCAGACGACCGTCACTAGAACTAGATAACTGTTACTAAAACTAGACGACCATCGCCAAAACTAGACGACTGTTGCTATAACTAGACGACCGTTACCAGAACTAGACAACTGTTACTAGAGCTAGACGACTGTCGCTAGAACTAGACGACCGTTGCTAAAGCTAGACGACTGTCGCTAGAACTAGACGACTATCGCTAGCTAGACGACCATTACTAGAACTAGACAACCGTTGCCAGAGCTAGACGATCGTCGCTAGAACCAGACGACCGTCGCCAGCTAGACGACCGTTACCAGAACTAGACGACCGTTGCCAGAGCTAGACGATTATCGCCAGAACTAGACGACCGTCGCTAGCTAGACGACCGTTACCAGAACTAGACAACCGTCGCCAGAACTAGACGACTGTCGCCAGAACTAGACGACTGTCGCCAGAACTAGACGACTGTCGCTAGCTAGACGACCGTTACTAGAACTAAACGACCGTCGCCAGAACCAGACGACCGTTACTAGAACTAGACGACCGTTGCTAGAGCTAGACGACCGTCGCTAGAACTAGATAACTATCGCTAGAACTAGATAACTATCGCTAGAGCTAAACGACAATAACTAGCTAGCTAACACTATAAACGATTTAATCAATTGATTAAATTAAGGTAGTATAGACAGGTAGGTATAAACAGGTAGATGCTAACAGGTAGGTAGATGTAGATAAGTAGGTAGATATAGATAGGTAAGTAAATATAGATAGGTAAGTAGATATAAATAGGTAAGTAGATATAAATAGGCAAGTAGATATAGATAGGTAGGTAGATGCTAACGGGTAGGCAGATATAGATAGGTAGGTAGATATAGATAAGTAAATGTAAATAGGTAGGTAGATATAGATAAGTAAGCAGATATAGATAGGTAAGTAGATACTAACGGGTAGGTAAATATAGATAAGTAAGTAAATATAGATAGGTAGGTAAATGCAGATAGGTAGATGTAGATAGGTAGGTAATATAAATAGGTAGGCGATGCAGGCAGGTAGGTAAGTTAATAGATAGATAGGTAGAAGAGAACTATCGCTGTATTATATTAAATTATCTAAAATAATAATATTTATTTTGCTAGCCTTATAAATAGCTTNNAAATAGCTTTTATTTATTTAAAATATATTATTAGTATAAAAGAGGTAAATATAATTATGGTTGCCAAATGCGTAGATTGCTAGCAGGTTACGCGCAGGCTGCGCGCAGGCTGCGTGTTAAAAAAACACGACATAGGCTAGTCGGTTGAGTTGCCAAATGCCCTCAACTGCGCGCCAATTGCGTTAACCACTAACCATTGAGGCCATTTAAAGGGTACCATATTTTGCCGATGTCAGTATAACACTAAGTCTTAACTTTTAGATAAGCCTAAGGTTTAATATTTATAATATAGTACTAGATCTCTAATTACGAAAAATTCTAAAGTTTAAGATTTATACCGTAGCACTAGTTCCTAGGTAGTAGGAAATCTAGAAATTTAGAATTTGCAATATAGTATTAGATCTCCGCTCCTAGAAAATCCTAAGGCTTAGGATTTAAGTTATAATACTAGATCTCCGCTCCTAGGAAACTCTAAGGCTTAGGGTTTATAGGCTAATACTTAATCTCCACCCTCTAAACTAGGTGTAGTTTAAAATTCGCGTGCTAATACTTAATACCTACCTTCTAAATTAGGTGCGGCTTAGAATTTATAGTCTAATATTTAATCTCTGCTCTTTAAACTAAGCGTAGCTTAGAACCTATAGCCTAGTGCTTAATCTCCGCCTTTAGTTTTAGATATAACGCAGCTTTAGTAGATTAGTATTTAATATTCCTTAGCGTTTTACTTATTTATTAACTTAATTAAAACTTAGGAAGAGCTCTAATTAATATTTAGGTATTAAGTATTAATCTCTATATACGCATTTAAATAGTCTATTAGATTCTTATTTAGAGAGATACTAAGGTTTATACCTAAAGCTCCTAAACCCGTAGAACCTATATTATATTAGCTATTTAGTTTAAGTATCTTATAATCCTTTTAACTAGATATTATTCGTTTTTCTTAGGCTACTATACCCTAAGCCTCTTAGCTAATATTAGATCTGCCTTATAGTAAGAGAAAATAAAAGAATATATTTATGCACTTTAAAAGTAAGATATCCGCTTATTAAGTAAATATAATATCCGCTTATAACTATTCTCTAGCACCTTAATTAAGCGGTAATTCTATATTAATATTACTTTATAAGTTAACTAGACGGCGTCTACTTACTTTAATTAGTAGTAACTTAACTATAAAGAATTTACGCGTTATAAATAAGCGTATATAAGGTAGTTAATATTTACTAAGGTAAGTTACTATATAGTAATTATTTGTTAGTAAGCTAATTTAATAAAATTACAGCGCGGATATTTACCTTTTATTAACCTCCATACCTTTTACCTTATAATATTATACCGCAAACTTTATTATTATTGTTTTATTTACTATCTATTAGCATACTACTATTTATAATACTTCTTTTTATACCTCTAAATACGTCTAATAGCTATTTAGTTAAGGAACTTAATATACGTAATATTAATAATAAAATAATTAAGGACGCTTTTAAGGACGCTCTTTCTTTTACTAATCCTTTAGAATTTCTACCTAAAAAGTAAACTTTTTAATACTAAATTATGCCTATAGCTAATATTATTTTAGGAAATATATACTAAAGTACTCTTTATTGGATCTAGTAGAGCACTATAATAAGGTTATTATAAAATCCGCTAGAAATTCACTTACCTCTTTACTACCTACCTCTATGCCGCCTACTTCTTTACTACTTACCTCTTTACCGCCTACCTTTAAGCCACTTATTTCTTTATCGCCTACTACTTTTAAGAAATTTAATTCTTATTATACTTTTACTTCTCTTAAGAGGTAGGCTAATAGAATTACTGCGTAAAATGTTTAGTATAACATTAGGATTTTTTTTTGGCTATATTGTTGCAAGCGAAAATCGGGGTCTGCAAAACCTGCGTAAGTTGCAATTTTGGTAATTTGCGGGTAATTTGCAGCAATTTGCTATAAATATATAGGCTACCTATATACGCGCCTAGCCTATCTATGTGTTTATAGTAAATTGCTAAAATTATAACTTACGTAGACCCCGATTTTCGCTTGTAATAACGTACCCAAATTTTTTTTCCTAATGTAGAGGCTCTGCATGAGGCTCTATATAAAGCTCCGCACAAGGCTTTATATAAAGCTCTGCACGAAGCTCTATATAAAGCTCTATACGAAGCTTTATATAAGGCTCTATAGGCTTTATATAAAGCTTTACGTACTAAGGCTCTGTATAAAGCTCTATATAAAGCTCTATATAAAGCTCTATATAAAGCTCTGTATAAAGCTCTATATAATACTCTATATAAAGCTCTATATAATACTCTATATAAAGCTCTATATAAATATAATACTCTATATAAAGCTCTATATAATACTCTATATAAAGCTCTATATAATACTCTATATAAAGCTTTATATAAGGCTCTACGGGCTCTATATAAAGCTCTACGTACTAAGGCTCTATATAAGGCTCTATATAAAGCTTTATATAAAGCTCTATATAAAGCTCTATACAAAGCTCTACACGAAGCTCCGTACGAAGCTCTATATAAAGCTCTATACGAAGCTTTATATAATACTCTATATAAAGCTCTATATATAGAGGCTCTATATAAAGCTCTATATAAGGCTCTATATAAAGCTCTATACAAAGCTTTATATAAAGCTCTATATAAAGCTCTATATAAAGCTCTATATAAAGCTCTATACGAAGCTTTATACGAGGCTCTATATAAGGCTCTATAGGCTCTATATAAAGCTCTATATACTAAGGCTCTATATAAGGCTCTATATAAAACTCTATATAAAGCTCTATATAAAGCTCTATATAAAGCTCTACAAAGCTCTATATGAAGCTTTATATATAAAGGCTTTGCATAAGGCTTTACGCAAAGCTCTACGTATAGAGGCTCTACACGAAGCTCTACACAAAGCTCTGCACAAAGCTCTATATAAAGCTCTATATAAAGCTCTATATAAAGCTCTACAAAGCTCTATATGAAGCTTTATATATAAAGGCTTTGCATAAGGCTTTACGCAAAGCTCTACGTATAGAGGCTCTACACGAAGCTCTATATAAAGCCTTTATATATACGCGCGATATACTACTATTAGGTCCCTACTATATTCCCAATAGCCTCTATATATGCCTTTACTAAGTATACCCCTATATATACCTAGGTAGCTACTTTATTTTTTACCCTTTCTTATATCCTCCCTACCTAAGAAGACACTAAAATAATAGCTAGTAGACGACCGTTGCCAAAGTTAGATAACTATTACTAGAGCTAAATAACCGTTACCGGAGCTAGACAACTGTTATTAGAGCTAGACAACTATTACTAGAGCTAGATAACCGTCGCTAGAGCTAAACGATCGTTATTAGAGCTAGACGACTATTATTAGAGCTAGACGACTATTATTAGAGCTAGATAACCATCGTTAGAGCTAGACGACCGTCGCTAGAGCTAAATAACCATTACTAGAGCTAGACGACCGTTAGAGCTAGACGACCGTCGGAGCCAGATAACCGTCGTTAGAGCTAGATGATTGTCGCCAGAGCTAAATAACCGTCGTTAGAGCTAGATAACTATCGCTAGAGCTAGATAACCGTCGCTAGAGCTAGACGACCGTTATTAGAGCTAGACAACTGTCGTCAAAGCTAGATAACCGTTGTTAGAGCTAGATAACCGTTGCTAGAGCTAAATAACCGTCGCTAGAGCTAGATGACTGTTAGAGCTAGATAACCATTAAAGCTAAATAACCGTTATTAGAGCTAGACAATTGTCGCCAAAGCTAGATAACCGTTATTAGAGCTAGACGACCGTCGCTAGAGCTAGATAACCGTCGCCAGAGCTAGACAACCGTTATTAAAGCTAGATAACCGCTATTAGAGCTAGACGACCGTCACTAGAGCTAGATAACCGTTAGAGCTAGACGACCGTTAGAGCTAAACAACTGTTATTAAAGCTAGACGACTGTTGCCAGAGCTAGATAACCGTCGTTAGAGCTAGACAACCGTCGCTAGAGCTAGATAACTGTTACTAGAGCTAAATAACCGTCGTTAAAGCTAGATAACCGTCGTTAGAGCTAGACGACCGTTGCCAGAGCTAGATAACCGTCGCTAGAGTTAGACAACTGTTGCTAGAGCTAGGTAACCGTCGCTAGAGCTAGATAACCGTTATTACCGCTACATAACTGTCGCTAGAGCTATATAATAACCATTTAAATAACTAGCTAGTGAACACAATAAATAATTTAATTAATTAATTAAATTAAGGTAATATAGACAGGTAGGCACAGATAGGTAGGTATAGATAGGTAGGTATAAATAGGTAGGTATAGACAGACAGATAGATAAGTAGGTAGGTAAGTAGGTAGGTAGGCAGGTAGGTAGGTAGGTAAGTAAGTAGGTAGGCAGGTAGGTAGGTAGGTAGGTAGATAATTTAAAGCCTCTGCGAGAGGCTTCCCCCTTAACGCCTAAAGTAGATAGCTCTATATTTTATATAGTTATAATATAAATATATTTAAAAGTATATTATAGAAATCTATAGGAATATGTAATAATTTGGTTATTATATAATATAATTATAATTTATATATTATAATTTGTATAGTTATTATAATTTATATAGTTTTTATAATTCGTATAGTTTGCGCGCTATTTATTTATAGGGTAGCGTTTTGCCGCAATTTACTATTAGGTGCTGTGATTTTATTGCAATTTGCTATTAGGTGCTGCAATTTTATTATAAAACGTGCGTTTTGCGCAAATTGCTATTAACCATATACGTCTGCCGCGATCGTATAGTTTGCGGCAATTTGCTATAAACCGCAACAACAACCCCAAAAAAAATCCTAATGAAGATAGCCTTTTAATCGTATATATTAACTATACTCTTTTAGTATCTTATAGTAACTTAATGGAAATATTAAAGATTTTAGATAATAATAAAGGGAATAATCTTAATAATGCTAACTCTCCTAAAAGCCCTCCTTTATTCTCTTATAATCTCCACAGCCCTTATAAGCTCCGTAGTACGTAAACGGCCTAAGCTATAATATTAGATATTAACACGAATAAGTGCCTTCCTATTTAAGTGCCGTTAATAAATAAATGGTATACCTTAAAAGCTAGTGCTTAGAAGAATATAAAGGAAGCTCGCTAGTAGATATATACTTACGTCTAGAATATTAAGGGTAGCTCTAGTATACTGCGCGATCTACTATATAAAGTAAGACTATTAATATCGCGTTTACAAGCAGAACTCTAGGCTTTATTTTAGAGGTATATGCTTAAGATATTACTTAAGCGGTAGGTTATACGAAAAGGTATATACTAATAGTATACTATTATTCTATTAGCTAATACGCATATAGGATAATTTACTAAGACTAGAGCCGGTTATACCTTAGTGTAAAAAACGTGCGCAATTAGCTTCTACTAGTAGTTTAGCTAAAACGCCTACTAAGAAGGTATAATATCCGCATTTTAATAATATGGATATTACTAATATCCGTATAGTTTTATACTTATACTATTTTCCCTTTAAAGACCTTCCCTTTTCTTAAAACTCTTACTTATAGTAATATACGCAGCTATAGGGGCACCCGTTCTGCTACTGCTTTTTTTACTCTTTTACTAATTTCTAGCACACCTAGTACTGCTTTTAGTACTACTACCACTTCTACTAGCACGGAAAATATTAGGGTATATTTAGTAATTACTGTTTCTATACGCGTTAATATAGTTTATAAATAGGTAACTAAGATAGCAAAAGATGTTCGGGCAATAGATCGCCAGTTAAGTAAGCTTAAAGATTCTCTAAGTAAGATAAAGGATAAGCTTACGTTTATAAGGCGTAGTATTATAGCACTTATACGCAACGCCGGGTTGCTAGATATAGAATTTAAGTAAATACTAGTTAGCTATTACTGCGGGTTAACTATTATTACGGGTTTAGAGTAATAAAATAGTAGCTCTTATCTCTTTGTTACTACGTATATAGGAATTAAGTCTCTACCTTATATTTAATAGATATAATTAATATTATAATATCCGTCTAAGCTAAGATAAAGATATTTATATATCCGTACCGTTAATAATTACTAAGGTAAGTTACTATAGTAGCAATTATTTGGTAGTAAGCTAATTTAATAAAATTATTCGCGTAGATATTTACCTTTAATCGACCTCCGTACCTCTTCTTCCTTTACTAACCTTTTACCTTACTATACCGCACCGCAAACTTTATTATTATTATTTTATCTACTATCCCTTAGCATTCTACTATCTATAATGCCTTTATTTATACCTATAAACGATATTAATGCGAATAATAGTAGCTAGGTAGTTAAGGAACTTAATCTACGCGAAATAAATAAGAATGCTATTAAGCACGCTATGGCTGCTCTTACTAAGCCTTTAGACTCTGTTCTTAAAAAGTAAGCTTTTTAATACTAAATTGTGCCTATAGCTAATATAATTTTAGAAAATATATACTAAAGCGCTCTTTATAGGATTTAGTAGATAATAAAGATATAAGTGGGGTAAAATCCGCTAAAGATCCGCGCACCTTTTTACTGTTTATATCTTTGCCGTAGACCACTTTACTATTAGTTTTTTTCGCTATCTACCTCTCTACTACCGCTATTTAATACTTCTAAAAGGAGGCTTAATAAGGCTTAATTATCTTTTTTTCTTAGAAAGTAAGCTAAAAAGGCTGTTAATATAAATTTAAAGGCCAAGATAGCCATTAAATTATATATATTAGTTATACTGTTTTAATATCTTATCTACTAATTTACCCTTTATAGTAACCTAAATATTTATAAGGTTTCTTTAGATAGCGAATTTTTAGATAGCGGTAAAGATAAAGATCTTAATAATACTAACTCTTATAATCTCTATAGCCCTTATAATCTCCACAGCCCTTATAGTCTTTATAGTACTATAAATATAAATAAGCGCCTTCCTATCTAAGTACCGTTAGTAAATAAATGGTATACTCTAAAAGCTAGTATTTAGGAGAATATAAAGGAAAGTTGCTAGTGGATATTAACGTACGTTTAGAATATTAAAGGTAGCTTTAGTAAGCTATATAATCCGCTATATACTCTATATAAAAAGTATAGTTATAAATATTACGTTTATAAGAAGGACTCTAGGCCTTATTTTAGGGGTATATACTTAAGATATTATATAGGCGGTAGGTTATATATATTACGGACCTTATATCGGCAGTAGTGCGACTTCTAAGAATAGACATAAACGGGCTGGTTAAGATAGTACGGGAGGCGCTAGAACCGATCGAGCTATAGGATAAAGGGTAGCCAAGTTACGTAGCCAGTTACGTTATAAGTTTAGAACGTAGGAACATAGGAATATAGGAACGCGACGTACTAATATACTAAACCCTTTACTATAGGGAGGAGTTATATATTTAAGGACACACGGTCTTTATAAATAGTTTCTCTTCTTTATAATAAATCTTAGAATATAATTAGAGTTAATCTATTAGGTAACTACTCTACTAGTTATATTTATGTTGTTAACTATTCTATACCTATATACCTAGCCCATTAACAAGTCTACTATAGTATTTCCTACAAGGCTTTGTTACACATTTACTACTAAGGTTATAGTAAAAGAAGTTAAATAATATGCCACTAAAAGCAGCAGCTACGACGCCGTTAACGGCAGCAACTACTTTAGGATTAGGTAATGACACTAGTATAGCAAACACTAACTCATAACTAGTTACCATTGGACAGCTATAGGAAATAGTTAATTAATTAACAGATAATAATAGGATACTTAAAGAAAGGATTAATGGAATTGGAGTAGCTAAGGTTAAGTTACCCTTAATTAAGCGATTCTTAGGGGAGAAGTTAAAACTCAAGGGATTTCTTATATAAATGCACTTTAAGGTTATATAAGAGGGAGTAAAACTAGGAACGCCTATAGATTAAGTTACTTACGCAGGATTATTCTTAATAGGAAGAGCACTTAAGTAGTTTAAACCTTACCTTATAGAGGTATAGAAGCATAGTATAATAACTACTAACCAGGAGGTATAGTATATATTCTTAAGTTAGAACGGGTTTGCAGAACACTTAATATAAATATTTAAAGACCTAGAGGTAACTACTATAGTAGAAAGAAAGCTTTAAAACCTAGTATAAAGGACTTTAGCAATTAAGTATATAATATAGTTTTAAATATTAGTAATATAAGTTAAATAGAACAATAAGGCGCTTATGGCATAGTATAAGTAAGGACTTAAGGTAAAAGTCTAGGACGTAATTATCCTAATAGAAGATGCGGATACTCTTAGGGAATTAATTAATTAAGTAATTAAAATTAATAATAGGATCTACTAAAGAGAGCAGACTAAGAAGGGTTAGGATAGAGTTCTATAGTTATATAAGGCGCAGAGTACGCAACGATAAAGTTAAAGTTAGAAACTAGAGTATAGCGTAGAGCTAATAGACCTAAGTAGTATTAAAGAAAATAAGAAATAGAATAGACGACTATAGAAACCTAGAGGATAAGGATTAAGTAATTAAAGGTCTAAAGAGTAAAGGCTAAACTAGAGATCTTTGTAACGGCGCTATTGTACGTTACCTGCCAAATTCTGCCAAATTCTGCCAACTTATAATTGGCTCGCCTAAAGCTAGCGCCTTAGCGGCTCACCCTATATATTTATTTACATCGGTCCTAGCAACCCCTTTTCCTTCTCCTTAGCTTAGTATCTTCGTAATATAGCATTTGTTTAAGCTTCGGTTTAGAGGCATTTATTTAAGCCGTAATATTATACTAAGCTCACCCTATCTTACCTAGGAAGGCCTTAATAATATCCCACCCTAAAAGAAACTTTATTTGCAATAATATATTAACGCGCTATACTTAGATACTAAAACAACTCTATATTACCTGGGAAGGCCTAGATAATATCCTACCTTATAAGCTAGATAGGACTAGACCTATACCCCTAGAATTAAAACCAAAGCATATAATACTAACGAACCCTAGGAAGCTAATAATGGCACCTAAAGCTAGCTTATTTAAGAGAGCTGCCTCTACCTAAGAGGAACCTAAGATCCAATTAGGATTAGAAATTAAAGATAATAATAATATTATAGACGTACGCAAGTAAATTTATGCCCTTATAGCTAACCAGAAAGCTAATTATCTTAAGGTAAGGAATATATAAGAGACCCTATAAGAGATCTTAGAAAGCCTTACGGCCCTATAAAATAGCCTAGCTTCCCCTTTTTAAAGCCCTAGTTAACCTATTTATTCTACTAAATATAATATACTAGAGAGTACAGATATAATAACGAAGTAATTAAAGTCCATTAAGCTCCTTAACCCCTAACCACTATCTAATAGGATAGACCCTACCTTTAAGAATTAGAGGATTTAAGTATAAGGAAAGCTCCGCGTTAACTATAACTATTTCCTTTCTAAAGAAGCTAAAATACTCTACCTCTTTAGTCGTACTACTGGGGACGCCTAATGGTACCTTTAAGCTAAGTTTAAGGATAATTCCCCTATCTAATTTATATCTATTAATAAGATAATACGGCACTTAGCGGCTATTTACGTTAACCTAAACAAAGTACGGGACGCCTGGTATAACTTTAATTGCCTAATAATAAAACTAAACCAACCCTTTACTAAATTCTAGACTTAATTCCTATACCTTATAGGAGAAGGCTAGGTTCCCCTTAAGAACTACCGATTAGACCTATATAATAAGCTAATAATCCAGCTTTAAAAAAAGATTGCTATAACCTTAAATAACCTTCTAACGTATAATAGACTTATAACTCGTTACCTGTTATTAGATTTAGAACTAAAGCAAATTAATACCCGCCTTAATTAGCAGAAGCGACCCTAGAATAATTAAAACTTATTAGCTACACCTATAGGAGCTAGGGTAGGAAGATAAGCTATAACCGCTTTTATACCAAAAGCGGTCATATCTACGCACTAGCGGGCCTCGCCCGACTAGCTACGTACTATACCCCTAACTAGCACTTATTGTAATACCCTAACCGACCCTACCTCGGCTACGTACTATAACTATAATAAGGAGGGTTATTTTGCCTTATCTTACCCAGAGCTAAAGGATATAGGCGATATTAAGGAGATAGAGGAAGGAGAGACGTCTAATAAGTCGGGAAAAAAAGAACCTTAGGGAAAGACTTCCCCCTAAAGTACCCTATTAATCTTAAAGAGATTAATCTTAGTTAGTTAATGGGTGGAAAGCATTTTATAGTTCTATATATAGTATCTTAAAATGGATATAAAGTTAATATAACCGCCTTTATTAACACTAGAGCAAATAGCTTTACTTTTATAAATACTGCCTATATAAATAATATTGCCAAGTTTCTAAATATAGAAGCCATCCAACTAGAGAAGCCTATCTAGGTAAAAGGCTATAACAGCTAAGCCGGTTAGCCCGTTATCCATATCTTAAAGTTATATATTGCTCTTAATAGACAACGCTAATACGGTATCCCCTTTTGCATCCTAGACCTAAGGTCCTATAATATAATCCTTAGACAAAAATTGTTGGTCACACAGGGTGACTCACCAATAACGACTACTCGAGTAGGGTTACAGTAATGTTGGTTGATAAAGCTTTTTAATTAGAATGAGGAAGGGCGAGGAGCCTAAGGCTCCTCGCCACGCTAGTGCCGCGGCGACACGTGATGGCAACTTGCCATCACGTAACGGCAGTTTGCCGTACGTGACGGCAAATTACCTCCTTCCCGACACTAGCAACTCTTCTTTTATGGTTGCCCTCTATATATAAATACTGCTTAACTATTATAACAAATATAGATCCTCTTTACTTACTATTGCCATTATAATATAAGTCTCGCTATCCTAAAATTTGCCTCTTAGCACGTGGTGCTTTCTTACTAAGGAGTCGTGGGTAGACATCGTATTAGGGCCGTCAGGGCCGCTAAGGCGCTAGCTATAAGCGAGCTAATAGCGATTTTCTATACCGGGTATGGAAAATCCTAATTAGCTAGTTAAAATTAGGGTCTATAAAGCGTTATGCTCTTACTCCCTTTTAACCCAACCTTTAACTCGTATATATAAAGTATTTGTGTTAACAAACGTTTCTAGAGCCTTATTTAGGTTTGCCTTCGTTATTATATCTACTAGGTTATCTTAACCGTTAATCTATTAAATCTTAAAGAGTTCTTGCCGTTCGTAGAATTAATAAAGTGCTATAATATTAATTATAAGGCGCTTCTCCTTTATAGTATTAAGCTTAACTAAGCACTTATAGAGAGAGTATAAGTCGGTATACACGATTATAGGGATAATAGAAAGTTCGAGTTAATCTATAATTATCTTTAGGGTAGTTCCAATTGCAATTGCTATATTAACTCCGCTAACTATTCTATATATCTCTAACACTAGAACGCTTTAAGTAACGCGCTTACTCTTAGTTAAGCTCTAATAAATAAGATTACCGTAGATTATAAAGTTATTCTCTCCGGTAGATTTATTTACGATAATAATTTTATATTTTAGCTAGGAGCTAAAATCTTTATTATTTATAAACGATCTATTAACAAATACAAAGAGCTTAGCGGTGGGAAGATTAATAGGCATATAGAGTAGTCCCCGGTTAAGATGGTTTATTTACTAGAAGAGACGCTTATTTAGGGCAAGAATGTTATCCTTAGTTAGTTCCTAGTATTAAGCGGCAATAGAGAGATTAAATAAAGCCTTAGGTTAATAGATAGAAGCGATATAAGCTCCATAAGCGCGTTGCTCTATGTATCCTTATTTTAGAGAATTAACGTTAATAACGTTAATCTTCTTGCCTTAACCCTTCTAGCACAAAGCAATGGAATCCTCATTTAGGGAAAGGACACATCCATTAAAGAGTAATGGTATTATTAAATTAAGCTTTTTCTTTGGCTTTGCTATAAGATTTGCCTTTACTAGCTCGTCTTTTTTAAGAGCTAAGAATCGGTTATCTCCTAAGATAATTATATCGTTAGTTTATATGCCGATAATTCTAAATAGAGTTCCTGTAGTTATAATAAGGAAGTATAGATTAAATATAGAAGTAGTTATTAAAAGCTTCTCTTTATGGTGCTTGCTATAGGTAGCCCACTAGTAAGTTCCTACCTCTGCGATTCTATATAATAGCTTAAGCATAACTATAATTATATCTTTGGAGTATTAGTAGCGAATTTACTCTAGAAGGTATGCTAATATTAAGCGCTAAAGGTGCGTCTCTAATTGGGTGTAGGCCTAAGTAATATCTTATAGATAGACTGCTATTCTATTCTTTATTAGGGAGGGAGCTAGTGCAATAATAACTCGCTAACTGGCTCGTTAAATCGTAGGAGATTATATAAAAATTACCTCCTTACTATTGTTGTTATAGCCTTAGATAATAAGCCTTAATTTCTTAAATAGGGCGTTAGTAGCTTTGCCTTTAATCTTATTAACTATTCTTAACTTAAAGATACGAACTTCATCGAACTTAGTAGGGTTATACTTCTTAAATTTAAAGACCCCCCTTATAATAAGACCATCGATCTCCTACTTATTAGATACTTAAAAAGGAGCTCCTAAAGTTATAATACGACCTTCCTTTTAGAGCTGTTTTGCAAGTTTAAAGTCAGCCTTCTCCTTAGCTATTATAAAGGCCATTAATAGCTCGACTTTATTCTCAATAGCGGCAATAAATTGCTCTTCAAAATTAATAAGATATTGGCGATTTTATAATCCCTTTAGGCGACCTCTACCGCGTTATAGTTGCGGCGTATCTACTATAATTATATTAGGATTATAGTCGCCTTCTAGAGTACGTTAATCGTGGCTCTCCTTTAGGGCATCTTCTATAGTATCCTATAAAGGCTTAAAACTGTTATCTTTATAGTAAGGCTTAATAACAGTTAAACGGAATTAAGTGGGTCCGTAAGGCATCTAAATAGTATAAGTTTAACTATTAATTATAATAAGTTAATGTGGGCCTAACTATCCTCCCTTTTTACGCCATACGCGTACCTTAGACTAAAGTGGCAGATTAAGCGTAGTTAAGGTATTTAGGCCATTTCTTATTCCTAATACGTTATTAACCTAGCGTATAGCATAGAGACATTATACCTCCTTTATTACCTTATAAATAGCCTTAGCTTGTTATATAACGGAGGGAAATAGTAGAGAATTATTAGTTATTTAAGGGTAGGCGCTAAAGACTAGTAATATAGGTATAAGTCCATCTAGGCCAGCGGAATTATTAATAGCTTTAATAGCTATTTATAAGGTAAGTTCTTCGCTAGCATCCTCTAGTTCTAAAGAGATAATCTTATATACGCGGCGTAATGGCGCGTAATATCGTTTTACTTTTCCGATACTATTATATGCCTTAATAGGGACTTCCTTAACCTTAATTCCCATTGCCTTTATTTATTATCAAAACTTTATAAATAAGAAGTTCTTTCCTACGTTATGGACAATTTAATTAGGGGGTCCTAGGTAGACATTAATCTAGTATAATTAAAGGGTATCCTATGCGTTCCTAGCTAATATATCTTTTAAAAAGCGTGCGGCTTAGAAGGAGGTTAAGAAGTCAATAACTTGGAGTACTGGCTTGCCGCTAAGATATATAACATTTATAATAATACAGAAGTTAAAGTTATAGTTATCTTTAAGGGTAAACTTAAATCGGCCAGGGGACTTCTAGTTTATTTAGCAGTAATAGCAGTACTTTATAAGATGTTTAATCGCCTTAACCTTAACTTTATAACCTACTTATTAAAGAACCCTAAGCAGTTAGTGAACGGATAGGTGGCTAAAACAATGATATAGTTGACATAGCTCTAACTCGGTTAAGTAACTTTAAGCAACGCTCCTTTCTAGCTATTAAAGGAGCAACTAAGGGTAACCCTACTTGCGTACGATAGGCACCCAATTATCTCCCTAAATAAGTATATTCTTAAGGTTGTTAAGCTTAACGCCTAATTTGTTTATATCTTAGATGTAGAATAGGAACGGGGTATTCGCGGGAATAACGTGGAAAGTGATATATCCTAATGGGGTTTAGACCTTAATCGTGCTGAGAGAGATTATAGTACCCTTACCAAAGCGAATTGTATATTAGCCTGCCGTTAATTAGTTAATCTAAATAGAACTATTAAGCTACTAAAGAGCTCGGACTTAAGGTTCTCCTACTATAGATACTCCTGCGGCTCTAGTATCTGGTATAATACTATAAAAGACGTTTGCCAAGTATCTATTGTTAAAGGAGAACGCGGAACTTTCCTTTAGCTTATTAAAGATATCTAACCTTATAATAGAATGGAGCGTAGATTGGTTATTAAGGACAGTAACGGTTTATGTGCTATTTACCTCACCATACTCAGTAAAGTATTAGTTAGGAGAGTAGTCCTCAATTTCCATATCTATAAGGAGCTATTTAGCCTCGTTAATCTCACCCTTAAGATCTTCTTCGCCTTTATATTAAACCAGGAAGCTTTAGAAGTAGGCTATAATAACTTCTTAGTTTCTAACGTTTCATGCGCTCTGGCGAAACTTATTATATGCCTCCTTTTATCTATTAAGGGGGTGTCTAGTTAACTAGTAATTTGGCTTCTTATAAACGTAGTATTTCTTCTATTAATCGTTGCAAAATAAACCTCTACGAGGACCTCCATAATTGCTTTATGGTCGACATTAATTATACCCTCTACTATATCCCCTACTATAACCACTATATATTTAATTAGTCTAGTTATAATCGTGTTGGTCGGCCGGGTTAATCAAAGTAGGTTAGAGTTGGGCGTTGAATTGCTGTACTTCTTAAGAGCGTAGGGCGGTGCCGATAGAGGATCTTAATTAAGCATATACTCCTTCGTAAGTACTTATAGGGTTAAAGAGAGTAAGGTTATATTCTTTAACACCTCGGTATACGCTAATAACTTAATCGCGTAGGCTAAAGTCCTCTTAATATAATTTGGATAGACCACGCTAAATTATCTAGAGTTAATTAAAGAGCTTTTAAAGATAATTAAGTTGAGAGGCACCTAGGCTGATAGCAATAATTCTTGGGAAGGTAGTCTCTCTCCACTCTAATATATACTGCTGCTTATTCTCCTCTGTTTTAAAGTGGCATCTTATTTTATATATTATTCGGTTAAAATTATACCCTTTTCCTGCTAAACGATCATAATAGAAGGTACTAGCTCGGCCCTTAAGTATAACTAAATAAGCAATATGGTATTAATTGGGTTCTAGTTTAACCTTCTAGCAACAGTCGTAGAAGATACGTAACTTTGAATTAAGGATATTATATAGTTCTTCGCCGAACTTCTTCTCCTGTTTTAAATAGAGCTTTATAAGCTCTATAAGCATTTTTAAGGTACCTCTAATTAGTGTTTGGCTGTATTATATTGCAGGCTGCAATAGTAACGTAGATCTAGTTGGCGGAGTTTAAAGGTTATTAGACCGCAAAGCAAGGGGATCTTGCGCTTATTGGGGGTTATTAATTAAGGCTATGGGTTAAGCTAGTTAATATAGGGGAGTTAAAGATAGAGGTGGAGGCGATAGTTATAGAACGTTAGAACTCGTGCCTAGAGTAATAGAGTTAGAACGCGTCTCTAGTGGTATATTGCTTAGGTTCTATCGTAATTTGAGCTTCTTTATAGTGCGTAGTTAGTGCTTAATCTCTTATAGAGTCCATTTATGCTCTTCCTTTATATTAATAATGTGTTCCTAAATGTTGTCCCTAATACTACCCCCATCTATAGGGACAAATACTTTATACTCCCAAAGAAAGTTACGGAAGTTCTGTACGATATCTTTATTTATAGGAACCTATATTTCCTTTATCTATCTAATAAAGTCCTTCTTTATATAATACTATAGCGCGGTATTATCATATTTGCTGTCTTTATAGTATTCTATGCGGTATACTAAGAATCTATTTAGGTCCTATTGCTTAGCGGTTATAAAGTTAGTTATGGCTCTGTTCTATGTCTCCGGGTTAATATCTTTCTCGTACTTCTTTAGATAGGTTAACGCCATAGTAGGTAGAATCGACGAGGTGTTATACGTTAAAGGTAGGCAGGATTTTCGGTTTTATAGGATCTCGTAGGTTTACCGTCCAAGGGTAGGCAATTTAAGATGTTGTTTAACGCGTTTCGGACGTCGACTTAAAACCTTAGGTTTAGTAACACTTCTGACCTAAAGTACTTAACCAAATCTTCGTAAATGTAATTGTTTTACGTAATAGACGCAACTTGGTATCTCCTAGTACTTAGTAACACTTCTATTACTAGTTTTCCGCAAGTCTAAGGTAGCACAGTATCGCCGGGATCTATTCCATATAAGCGTATATAGCACCCCTGTATAAGACTATCTCTTCTGTTTAAAAACCTAGCTGCTCTATAGTTAACTGTATATTTAACTACTAATCAGTGTTAGTTATATAGGGTAACTCATTAATAACGACTACTCGAGTAGGGTTACAGTAATGTTAGTTAATAAAGCTTTTTAATTAGAATAAGGAAGGGCGAGGAGCCTAAGGCTCCTCGCCACGCTAGTGCCGCGACGACACGTGATGGCAAATTGCCTCATTCCCGACAAAAATAGATATCCTATTTTAATATTTAGTTAAATATATAATAAAGACAGTTTATTTAGCCGGAGGATAGACTAAGGTTACCCTTCTTTATTAGAGAGATCCGAACTAACCGCAAGACACTAACTATAAGGGCTAACTTTACCTACTAGCAGGATATCCTAGCCTATAATCTAGCCTTTACCTAAGAAGACGCCTGCTGTAAAGCTAGAAAGAACTCTATACTAATAAAGATACTCTCCTAAAGCGCTACGTTTAAAGAGAACTCTATATATGGAAGTGGGATAGATAGTAACGTAGATAACGTCTAAATCGCGTAGATCTAACCGGTATAGAAAAGAACGCATTAATAGGATATAAGGGATAACCTCTAAAAGATATAATAGGAGTTAAAAAGAGTAATAATAACGTTAGTGCCCTAGAAGTCTATAAAGTTATATACACCCCTATTATTATGCAACCCCCCCGCCGTAAATATCGCTATAATTAGTACTGTAGCGTTTCACTTTAATATATACCAGAAGGACAATGAGGTCTTTATAATAAGCCTATATAAGATTAACCAAATTATTAATAATAGGGAGGAAGAGCTAGCTAAGGAAACTAACAAGAAACTAGTTAAACGCCTTTTTTCTACTATTTATATAAATTATAAGGATGCGTTCTTAAAGGCGGCTTTAGATAAGTTACCCCCTTACCGGATATATAACTATAAGATTTAATTAGAAGCTAATAACTTACTAGGTTATAGCCCCCTCTACTAATAATTAATAGATAAGCTAAAAGTAATAAAGCAGTACTTAATTAATAACCTGGATAAAGGGTTTATCGAGCTAAGTTAAGCCCCTTTTACTTCTCCTATTCTATTTATAAAAAAGCCTAATAAAGGCCTCCGCTTTTGTATTGACTATTAAAAGCTAAACGCTATTACTTAAAAGGATTAGTATCCTATTCCTTTAATTAATAAAACCCTTATATATCTAAGCTGGGTAAAGATCTTTACTAAGCTTAATATTTATTAAGCTTTCTACCAAATTAGGATGGACCCCGTATTTAAAGATTTAACCACATTCCGTACCTATTATAGCTCCTATAAATATAAAGTTTTTCCTTTTAGACTAATAAACGGACTAGCTACGTACCAAAGGTATATAAATAACGTTCTTTTTAATTACCTGGATAAATTCTATACGGTATACCTAGACAATATTCTTATATACTTAGACAATAAACTTAAGTATTAAGTTTATATTAAGAAGGTTCTAGAGAGACTACGGAACGCGGGCTTATAAGTTAATATTAAGAAATATAAGTTTAGGGTAAAACATATAAAGTACCTTGGGTTTATTATAACTACGGAAGGAATTAAGGTTAACTTTAAGAAGGTAGAGGTAATCCGCAACTAGAAGCCCCCTTATACAGTAAAAGGGATCTAGTCCTTCCTTAGCTTTTATAACTTCTACCGCTAGTTTATCCATAACTATAGAATTATAGCGAAACCTCTTATTTAACTAACTAGGAAGGACACGCCTTTTATCTTTAATAATAACTATATAAAGGCCTTTAAAGAGATAAAAGATCGGCTTATCTCTTCCCTAATCCTTTACTACTATAACCCAGACTTTAAATTAATACTAGAAACGGACGCTTCTAATAGGGTTATAGTGGAAATCCTATTACAGCTATATCCGGACAGTAAATAGTACCCTATTACCTTTTTCTTAAAAATAATAAACCTAGCTAAGTATAACTATAAAATACATAATAAAGAAATACTAGCTATTATTTAATTACTATCCTAATAGCGCGTAGAGCTTAAAGGTATAAACTCTAAGATTAGGATATATATAGATTATAAAGCCCTAAAGTACTTTATAACTATAAAGCAGCTTACTAAACAGTAAGCCTAGTAGGCTAAAATACTCTTATAATTCTTCTTTATAATTATATATCGTTTTAATAAGTAAAACTCTAAGGCTAATACCCTAACCCGAAGAGAATAAGATATTAGACCCTAGGATAAGCTAAAGACCCTATACTAGACGCGCGCCCTCCTCTACCCTAAACAGCTTAACCCGTAGATCCTTAGGGAGCTAAACTCCTAGTAAAACTAGCTAGCACTAATAGAGAAGTCCTTAAATAAACTAATAGGGCTAATTAACTGCCTCCTAACTGTAAACCGCATAGCTAATGCCTTAAAGGCCCTCCGTAACTAAGCTGTAAAAGAAAACTCCAATTTTAAAATAGAGGAAGAATTACTCCTATACTAAAAGCGGCTTATAGTCCCTAATATTAATAACCTATAGACTAAACTAATTTGTAAAGCTTATTGCCAAGTTTCTATAGTACACTTTAGCAAGAATAAGATACGTAAAATTATTAATTGCTGCTACTACTAGCTAAGAATAGTTGCGGATATTAACTAATATATACGGAACTGCGAAGACTACTAGAGAGCTATAACCCCACGGGATAAAACCCTAGGACTACTTAAGCTACTCCCAATACTAGAGCGCCCTTAGCAGTATATCTTTATAGATTTCTATAAGCTACCTATAGACCGTAACGGATACGATATAGTTATAGTTAACCACTTTAGCAAACGCCCGTTCTCCCTTCCCTATTATAAGAATATTAATACTAAAGAAGCAGCCCGGCTATATATCTACTATGTCTACTAAATTTACGGACTACTAAATACTATCGTGTCTAATTATAGGCTATAGTTTATATCGGCCTTCTGGAACAAGTTTACCTAGATCCTAGGTATTAAGCTAAAGCTTTTTACGGCTTACCACCCCCAGACAGACGGTTAGATGGAGATTATAAATTAGTACCTAGACTAGAGGCTTAGGCCCTTTATTAACTACTTCTAGGACAACTAGTCTAAACTACTACCTTTAATAGACTACGCCTAAGCAACTCTACCTTATAACTCCACAGGGTTTGCCCTAATTTAGCTAGAAATAGGATACTTACCCCGCATAAGCTTTAACTGGAAAAGGCTAGAAGAACCCTAGACTATACAAGAGAAGCTATCCTATAGTAAGGCCTAACAGTATGTTAAACGCTTAGAGGAAGCCTAGATAGTAGCCTGTAAGAACCTAGGAAAAGCCTAAAGGTTAATAAAATAGCAGGCAAATAAATACTATTAAGAGCCCGACTTTGCCCCTGGCGATATAGTCTAGGTTATAATAAAGAATTAGAAGACTGAACAACCTAGCTATAAGTTGGACTACTAGATAGCAGAACTATATAAGGTTCTTAAGAAGTTAGGCAACTCGTATAAGGTAAAGCTCCCGGATTTAATTAGGGTGCACCCTATTTTCTTACTAGATAAGTTACGGAAAGCTATAAACGACCTATTACCTAGATAAAAAAACGAGCCTCCCCTACTAATTTAGGTGAACGGTAATAACAAATGGGAAGTTAATAAAATACTAGCCTGTAAGATAGTATGGGGAATATTAAAATACCGTGTTTAATGGAAGGGCTATAACCCGGACTTAACCTGGTACCCTGCATAGAACTTTATAGGCTGCCCCTAGAAGCTTAAAGAGTTCTATAACTAATACCCTAACGCACCTAGACCCCTAAAGTACTTAGACGAGTAAATAGAATACTAGTATAATAAAGATAATAAGTTACCGGAGGAGTATAGAGATAAGAACGCCTTAAAGCCCTAATACAGCTATCTACCAAATTCTACTAGATTTTACCGTTTTCTGCTAGTACCGTAAAACTTTAGATATCTAGAAACTTTAACCGCCGGTTAAAGTTATCTAATTGGTCAGATCCTTACCAAGACGTTTAGCGGCTACTCTTCCTAGCCTAGCGCTTCTACTTAACCTACGGTCGCCTCTTGGTACTTAGTCCGGACGCGCTCGTGTCTTCTTTCTTTCCTTATCTTATATTTTATAATCTTACGTTTTAAAAGCCTAGTGCTATCTTATTTTTAACTAAGCCTAAGGGCAGGCTTTCTTTTAAAGAGGGGGGTAATATAACGGCGCTATTGCACATTACCTGCCAAATTCTACCAAATTCTGCTAACCTATAATTGGCTCGCCTAAAGCTAGCGCCTTGGCGGCTCACCCTATATATTTGTTTACATCGGTCCTAGCGACCCCTTTTCCTTCTCCTTAGCTTAGTATCTTCGTAATACAGCATTCGTTCAAGCTTCGGTTTAGAGGCATTTGTTTAAGCCGTAACAATCTTAGTAGTAGAAGACGTTTAGGCGGACTCTATAATAAGAAAAATAGTTTAAAGAAGGGGCTTATATAAATTGCGAAAACAAGGTTATTTTATTAAAGACTATAGAAGTGGGTAGAGTTACTATATAGTAAAAGAAATAAGACTAGTAGAAGACATATATATATAGAGGGATAACAGTGTACTACAAGGAACTAAAGAGTGTTTAATTAAGAGTTTTACGTTTTATTATAATAACGTATACTAAATTTATAAGGACGCTAAGTATGGCGTAAGCTATTAGCTATAGGAGCTAAAATTATTAAAATTTAGAGGAACCAACGAACTATCTCGTAGATTGGATATTAAGGACGATAAATTTAATATAGGCAAAATATTTAGTAATAATAAGGTAATAAGGGTAGCTTACTAGGAGTATATAGACCTTAAAGATATTATATTAGAAGCAGAGACCGAGACCGCTATAAAGTAAGGGTCGGTAATGGAAATTATAACACTATTAGATATGGTATCTATCGCTTTATAAAATAGAAGGAGAAATGTTTAAGAAAAAGGATTAAGTAAGCAGATAACTACTAGTGCTAGCTTACTACTTAATAAAGGCAAAAGGCCACAGGCTTAAGATTCTTAAGACGAGATAAAAGACGCTTAAGATTCCTAAGATAGGATAAGATAAGCTTAAGGACCTATAATAGACGATAACTAATAGAGTAGAGTAATAGCTTAGTTTAGCGATATATAAATAAGCTCAGGACAAAGTTTCTTAAAGGTATAAGATTCTTAAAATAAGATAAGTAAGATTTAAAATTCTTAAAATAAGATAAGAACACTGTAGAAGCCTAATTAAATTAAGGTTAGAGCTAAGCTTACGATAGAAGCAAGCTTAGGATTAAGAATCCTATAGGACTAAGATTTCTAGATATAAATAAGGACTATTAAATAAATAAAGATTAAGGAGTAAGAAGACTTTAAGAATCCGCTTATAAGGTAAAAAATAAAGGAAACTATAGAGAAATTTAGATAGAGAATCCTTGTATAGTAAGAATAGAAGCTAGACTAGAGATCTAGCATAATAGGTTATATAAGGGATAGAGTACTAGTACGAAGAATAACTAATAGGCCTAGGGCAGGCACGCTAAAAGCTAAGTGGCTTACTAAATTAGAAGATAAGGAGGATCTAGGAATCCTTATTAGATTTAAAGAATAATATATAAAGGGTTATTATAACGCAGTAATAAGAAGATACTTCCTTATGGATAAGCTGTATATACTCTAGCAGCTATACTAAAAGTGGTATAGGCAACGATATAACGATAAGTAGGAAGATTTCTATATATAGTTAGATAAGCGAGTTATCTAAAACTACCTTATTACGGAAAAAGCAATAAATCACATTAAGGGAGCCTTAATTATAATATTAAAGGATCTAAAGGAATAATTAGAGGACTAAAGAAGCGAGAAATATATTTCAGTACCTATAAACGAAGTCGTAACGTTTAGATTAATACGGTAAAGGTTTAAACTTAAAGATAAAGATAAGTTAAGAGTTAACCTAAAGCACCTAGTATATTATATATTAGTGTGGATTATATATATAGATAATAGGCCGTCGAAAACGGACTCTGCACCTATACGTGGTGACGGCTACAAACCTAGGTCTTTAAAGTTCAGACTTAGAGCTAACGCAGAGACGTTATATAGCGTGCGATAGGACCTAGTGGTCGTGGTTGTGAGCGTTATAGGCGGTAGTAAAAATTTTTCAGATGGTGAGATCTTAAAAACTACTACTGTGGCCCTCTACAATTCAGCTACACTATTCTCCTATTAAGGCACCTATACAATCCAACGTGGATATACGGCATTCGATAGCATCCCCTAACCCCCAATAGAAAGCATCGACGACCTCTTACATTAACGAACGAGTAATTGCAAACGAATAAGCAGACGAATAAGCAAATATACGGCCCCTCCTAACCCCCAGGGCGATCGCCCGCGGAGCATACGGTCACTCGCCGTTTTTTCTACCAAATACTACCTAGCAGCCTGGATTGCGACCTACGGTTTTCCCTATCTTCTTTTAACGGAGTAGTGACCCTTAGAAAGGGCCTAGCTGGGGCCTAGGTATAAAAGATACCCAAATACAACACAATATCCCGCTCGCTTATTAGTATTACGGTAGTTAGAACGGATAAATCCCCCTTACGCCTTCGATAGGCCCTAGGGGGGGGAAGGTATAGCGTATATAGCAATGGTTAGACAAGAAATAGCATATAGGGGATGGCTAAGATATGGGAAACAGCAGTACGGCAATTAATTGGCAAGGCCTAGCTGGGACGTAGTAAACCCTAGCTAGGGTAAGCTAGAGAAGGAAGCAGTGGTTCCTAAGGAGTTTAAACATCCAAGGAGGACAGGACGTAGCCGTAGACCCGTAGGGCCGCCGCTACGGACGGACATGGCAAATCGGGGTTTTTTATCCTACTGAGGTGGCTTATAGGGTTTTTCCTCCCCCCCAGCAGCAAGGGTTTTTTCCCATTAATATTACTTTTCCCTTATGTACGGAGTAGTCTGCGTGGGGCTAGATAGCATCCGTATCAGACGTTAATTAAAGAATTATTATTATTATATATGGATAATATATATAAAATGCATAAGAATCTAAAAGAAGAGAATTAGAAGTACTCTATAAGGATATATTAGGCGCTAGATAAGCGATAGTATAGAAATATTAAGTATATATACAGATAGCATTTAGTAGAAGTTTAGGAGTTAGGAGACTTAATACTTTAACTAAAAAGATTTCTTACGGAAGAATACTTAGACGGATAATAGTGGTGGGAATGCTTAGAAAATACGTGTTTATAGTATATAGAGAATAAAAAGCGAACTAGGTATTAGCTAAAAAGCGAGCCAAGTATATAAAAATTAAGCAGCTAATAGTTAGGAAAAGTAGAGGCCTATAGGACTAAAGGGAGCTAGTAGTAAACCCTTAGACCCTTAAAGGAATTTAAAGACAATACCTAAATTTATAAGTTAATTAGTAAGATTAATAGTTTAAAGTATTAATAGATAGTGGAGTAACGCGGAACTATATTTTACTAGTAGTAGTTAAAAAAAATAGGATTACCTTATAGATAGAAGGAATAACCTTACCTATTAGTTATAATTTTAGAAGATATAATAGCCTATAAAGGAGGGATTATTAGTCTTAAAATAGGACCTATTTAAATAACTATTAAAGGAAGACGAATTAAGATGTCTTTTAACATCCTACTATTAAGACGAGATAAGGCAGTATTAAGAATGCCTTAGTTACAGGAATATAATCTAAAGATTAATTAGATTATAGGTTAGGTTAATATTAGAGATACTTAACAACGTAAGATATAACAGCAAACTAAGTTAGTATAGTACTAAGTTAGAGTAATATATAAAGAGACTAAGTAAGGCTTAAGTTATATATTAAAGAGATACTATAAATATAGCAAGAAGCTATAGAGCCTAAAAAGTAAAAAGCTAGTAGATTATATAGTATAGGACTATAAGATAGAGTTAGAACTAGGAATAAGTCTAAAGTTCTTTCTAATTTATAAGCTTACTTAAGAGGAGTTTAGAGCACTTAAGGAGTTTATCTAAGAAAACTTATAAAAGGGATATATTAGACTATTATAGTTATTAGTAGGATATTTAGTATTATTTATACTAAAGAAGAACGGAAAACTTAGGTTATATACTAACTATAGATAGTTAAATAGTATTACTTAGAAGGATAAGTATCCTTTGCCCTTAATTAGCAAAATTTAGAATTAGATAGGTAATGCGTAAATCTTTATAAAGATAGATTTAAGATAGGCGTACTATTAAATTAGAATTAAGGAAGGCAATAAATAAAAGGCAGCCTTTAGGTTAAAGAAAGAACTATATAAACTATTAGTTATATAATTTAGATTAATAAATATACTAGCAACTTTTTAGAAGCGAATTAATAGTATATTAGGAGAACACCTTAATAAGTTTATTATAGTATACCTTAACAATATTATTATCTATTTAATAACTAAGGAAGAATATAAAGAACATGTTAAATAGGTTTTAAAGAGACTATAAGAAGAATAGATGCTAGTAGCAATTAAGAAATGCGAGTTCTTTATAAAGAAGACTAATTTTATTAGATTTATTATTAAACTAAGTTATATTAGTGTATAATTACAGCACCTGTCGTACCAAACGCGTACTTACGCGTTTAGTGCACCAACTACTTATATGCTAACTAATTAGGGGGGAGGCGCGTTAGTATATAGACTACGTAGTCTACCTTAATAGAATCGACAGTTACTACCATCCAAAAGAGCATACAATACTATACGTATTTCGTGCCCCTGGATATAACTTACTTATATTATTAAGTTAATACAAACACTAATTAGTAAGCGCGCACAGATCAGTAATTACTTAATACCTCCCCCAAGCGATATATAACAGCGACCACCCGTTTAAATCCTAGTACGACCTACTAGAAGGTCGGAAGTTAGGGATTACGGACTATATCACTATCTCTGTATACTTATTTAAGTCTTAGCATAGTTTACTAGAAGTTTATAAACGCGAATATAGACCTTTATAGAACCCCCTACCCTCCTACAAACCTTTACGGACCATTATAAGACCTCTCGAACTATTATAGACCTATTAATTAATCTTACGGACCGTTATAAGACCTCCTCTACCCGCTATAAGCCACTACCACCCACCACAAGCTCCTCTTAACCCGCTATAGCTTATATAGATATACTACACTATATAATATAGCAGATATAAGTAAGCAAATTAACGAAGGTTAAAAGAAGTAGAGTTAGGGAGTCAACCTCACGTCTGCAAACAGCGTTAATAACTATATTAATTTTAAAATTCTTAAATACGGACACTTTAAGCTTCTAAATAACGATCTATAGAAATAATATAAGGAAGACTTTACGGGCTTTATAGAAGCTATTTTTAAAGCTTGCAACCTTATAACTACCTACAACCTATAAACCCTCTTACATAACCAAGGCGTATAGGTTAAAAAGGATAGGCGAGTTACTATTGCACAGTCTCTATATAACACCCTTTATAAAAAGGACCAAATAGAATAGACTAAAGAGTAGATCCTAGATTACATCAAAACTAGCGGACTCTTTACCTCTTTTAAACTTAATAGGATCTCCGGTCTTATAGACGACCTATTTAACTAAATTCGTCCTATAGACTAAAGAAATCTTAAAATTAATCTTACGGGCCAAAGTATACCTAGTACTTAAGTTATGGACTATAATACCCCCACAAACTAAAATATGGACTAAAACCCTTCTATTACTTAAGTTACAGATCCGCAAACCACCTAAGTAAAGACCTATAGTAAGAAGCTAGCTAACCTAGCTAAGCTCTATACTGTTACGGCACTGGCAGAACTTGGCAGAACCTGGCAGAACTTGGCAGAACTTGGTTGGCAGAACTTGGCAGAACTTCGCGGTCACGTGACTAGAAGACCGCATAAAAAGAACCCTACTTTAACTAGCGCTGCTCTTCTTCTCCTTTCCTTTCTCTAGCTTTAGATCCTCGTTTATAGACTACCAATTGTATAGGCTTGCGCGTCTCTCTTGTTGTGCTTATGCCTTAATTAACTAAGTCGCTAACATTATCTAAAGCTTAACTACCCTTTCTTCCTAAAAAGGAACTTAAATATATCTACGGACCACGAACTAGAATAGAACATAGAATTAGACCTAAAGAATATTACCAGAACTAAAAGAATAGAAAAGAATAATAAGACCTATAGAATACGTACAGACTAGAACCCCTGCAGAATCCTACTAAAGGTTACCCTAATAACTGTACTATGATGCTAAGAAATATAGTAGCCGGTAAAGCAGCCGTAAGACCCTTAAATACCTCCAATAGTGAAATAGCAATTAACTTAAACTTCTAAGTGGAGCTTGTAGCAGCTAATGCCGAAATTAAATAACTTTGAGAGCTGCTTAAAGCTAGAGAACCCCCTACGCCTAATAAGGAATTATTAGACACCTAGAGACTTGTTATAGTCCTTAAGGCTCTAGCCTAATGTATAGTATTAGTATTGTTGCGGTCCGTAAAGGTTATAGACCCCCCATTGCTTATAGACGGAACTAACCCTATATTTAATAATTAGAAGCTTTAATTGTAGGATAAGCTCGAAGTTAATACGGACCACTTCCCTACCACTTGGGCTAAAATGGCCTACGTCTTCGGCCGTACCGGCGGGGACATACAGACGTACCTACGTCCGTGGTATGCACAGGACTTAGTAGAGCCCTTCCTCTCTAAAGAAGAGATAATTGTTTACCTGTCTTCTATTTATAAGGACCCCTTTAAAGTATAAAACGCCCAACTTGATTATAAAAGCCTAAATATAAAAACAACAGAGACCTTCTTGGCCTTTTAGACCCGCTTTCTACACCTAGCCGGCTAGGCTTAAATTCCCTAGGAAGATCTAATGCTAGACCTATTTAACAAGCTTACCCTAGACCTGTAGCGAGCCGTACTGCTAGTTTTTACTACTGTATAGACGCTAAAGAAACTTATAGACTAGTGCTTAGCTATTGACTAAGGCCTCCGCCGAATTAAGGCACGCGCCGAATGGTATAAAGCCAGAAACCCTTTAAATCAGACCATAAGCAATATAAGAACGGCCCGCAATGCCCCAGCACGATTGGTAACCCCCGTAGCACTACCCGTATAGCCTACCGCCAATTCAGCAGCTAGCCGTGCGGCTAGCCCTGCTATGGGTCCGGCGAATGCTCGGCCTATATATAGTAACCCCCGTATATAGGCCTTTAGTAATTAAGGAGCTTGCTTTTCTTGCGGATAAAAAGGTTACTATGTAAAGGATTACCTAATAAACGCGAAAGCGGATGAGGTTCTATTAATCTAGGAGGATAGCGCGGAGTTAGAAAAAGAGGAATTTTAAAGGAAGACTCCTCTCTAGGGTTAAAAGGGATTAATATGTTAGATATTAATCTAGGTCGGCTAGTTAGTAGAAGAAGCTGCACTATCCCTTGTACTTTATTCCGTAATAGATACTAAGTTTTAACCTCTGCTTTAGCTAACTTTAGAGTAAATGCCTTCGCCTTAATAGATACCCAGTGTGCCGTAAAGCTAGCTGACTTTCTAAATATACCTATTAAAGAACTGCCTAAACTAATTCCTATCCGCGGGTATAATGGGCGGATAGGACCACCTATTATAACTATCTTGCGGATTTACCTCCGTGTTAACGGACGAAGGTAATATAACGCCCCCTTCCTTATTACGGACCTAGGTAGCTATAATATAATCTTAGGGCGAAAATAGCTAGCCTATTTAGGCTTATAGCTTAATATATGGAGTAGACGGCTTACCTGGCCTGAAACCCTACCCCTAACCCCTTCCTTTATAAAAGAAATCAGTATTATAATAGAAAACCTTATACGGCCCTAGATTAATACTATTTACTAGGCCGATGCTGTGCGTAGGGACTAGGCCTTTAAGAAAGATATACAGCTTAATTTGTAACGGATCCGTATACTATGTCGCCCCTAGACTACCTATGTCACGCCACCTGCATTAAAGACCTAGGAAGTCAGTAGTGACCTAGAAAAGCCCCCTATAGAGAGCTTAGGCCCTATACAGCTATAAAGAATAGCAAGGGACGTCGGACGTTATACTAAATTAATAGATTAGAGGGATAACCTATAGAAGATGGAATAGGAGCTAAGAAAGATTATAAACCCTAGACTGTAAAATACGGTTCGGAAAACGGCTATAAGGAAACCAGCGGACCTCCCACCAGTTAATGTCTGCTGTATTAGTGCCGTAGGATTCTACTAGAACTTGGTTCAGCCTAATACTGTCGCCTTTATGATAAGCTTATACGAAATTAATCGAATAATTGAGGAAAAGGGAAATGAGCTTAGCGGACAAGAAAGTGAGCTTATGGATGAGGAACTAGTAGAATAAAAGCTGCCCTATTAATACCAGAAATTCAAGAACGTATTCTCTAAAGTAGCGTCTAATATACTTCCACCTTACCAACCGTATAACTATAAGATTAAGATTAAGCAGGGCAAAGAAAACACCCTTAGCTTTAGCCCCCTCTATAAGCAGTCCATTACTAAATTATAGGCCATAAAGCAGTATCTTATTAATAACCTAAATAAGGGCTTTATTAAGCCTAGCTAAGCCCCTTTTACCTTGCCTATTCTCTTTATTAAAAAGCCAAATAGAGGACTCCGCTTCTGTATTGACTACTATAAGCTAAATAATATAACCCGCAAGGATCGCTATCCGCTACCCCTACTTAATAAGACTCTGGCCCGAATAAGTAAAGCTAAGGTCTTTATAAAGCTTAATATCCGCTAGGCCTTTTACCAAATTAGGATGGACCCCAGGTCTAAAGATCTTACTATATTTTAGACCTGTTACGGAACATATAAATATAAAGTGCTTCCTTTTAGACTGACTAACGGACTAGCTATGTACCAGCGGTATATAAATGATGTACTCTTTAACTACCTTAACGATTTCTGTACGGCCTATTTAGATAATATTATAATCTACTCTAAGAATAAGCTAGAATACGAGGAGCACGTCTATAAAGTCCTATAACGGCTCCGCGAGGCTGGCCTCTAGGTTAACATTAAGAAGTTAGAGTTTAGTATTAAGCGTATAAAGTACCTAGGTTTTATTATTAGTATAAATGGAATTAAAACCAACCTAGAGAAAACGGCCGCAATTAACTAGTGGGCACCCCTATGGACTGTAAAGGGGGTATAATCTTTTTTAGGGTTTTGTAACTTCTACTAACGCTTTATTAAGAACTACAGTAGGATTACCCGGCCTCTTAACCGTTTTACTAGAAAAGACTAGCCCTTCCACTTTAACGCCATATATAGGCAGGCCTTTAATAAGCTTAAGAAACGGCTAGTATCGGCTCCCTTACTTACCTATTTTAACCCGGAACGGCCCTTAATGCTAGAAACTAATGCCTTAAACGGCGCGATAGCTGGTGTTTTTTCCTAGAAGCAACCGGACGGAGAGTGGCACCCTATTATATACTATTTGAAGACTATAATAGATGCCGAGCTAAATTACCACATCCATGATAAAGAAATGCTGGCTATTATCTCTAGCTTTTAGCACTGGTGTGTATAGCTAGAGGGGACCCCTAAGCCGATTAAGGTAGTTTTAGATTATAAGGCCCTAGAATACTTTATAACAACTAAGGCCCTTACGGCCCGGCAGGCACGCTAGGCGGATACCCTATCTTAGTTTAACTTCTTAATTATGTATAGACTAGGCGCTATAAACCGTGCGGACGCTCTTATAAGGCGTAAGCAAGACCTAGATAACTAGATAGCTGTGAAGATTTTACTATAGACCTAGACGCTACTATAACCAGAACACCTTAACCTCTGGATATAGGTAGAACTAAGCACGGACTCCTTGGGCGCCGAGATATGTTCTATTAACTCCTCTAAACTTAACCTTATTAATAAACTACTACGGGCTAACTGAATAACCCCCTCTCTACAGGAATACCGTGAAAAGGTAAAGAGCGTTGCTAGCCTATGGTCCCTTAAAAACGGACTACTTAAGTACTAGGAACGGCTAGTAGTAGCTAAGGAATAGAACTTACGGACTTGGCTTATTACCGAAGCTTATGCCTAGGTCTCTACGGCCTACCCTAGAAAAAATAAAACCCGTAAGATTATTAGTAACCGCTACTACTGGCCCGGAATGATTATAGATATTAACTGTTATATACGGAACTGCGATAGCTGCCGTAGATCTATAATTCCATAAGATAAGACCCTAGGACTATTAAAACCTCTCCTAATACCCGACCGCCCCTAGTAGTATATCTCTATAGACTTCTATAAGCTACTAATAGACCGCGATGGATATAATATGGTTATAATTCTAGTTAACCGCTTTGGCAAGCGCCTGTTCTTAATTCCCTATTATAAGAATATTAATACTAAGGAGGCGGCCTAACTGTATATCTACTACGTCTACCGCATTTACAGACCACTAGATACTATTATATCCGATTATAGCCCGTAATTTATATTGGCCTTCTGGAACGAGTTTACCCAGATCCTAGGTATTAGGCTAAAGCTCTCTATAGTATACTACCCCTAGATAGACGGCTAGACGGAGATTGTGAATTAATATTTAGATTAGAGACTCTGGCCTTTTGTTAACTACTTCTAGGACAACTAGGGCGAACTGCTACCCCTAATAAACTACGCCCAGGCGACCTTACCCTATAACTCTACGGGATTTGCACCTATCTAACTAGAAATGGGGTATTTACCCTAAATAAGCTTTAACTAGGATAGACTAGAAGGACTACGGACTGTACGTAAGAAACTGTCTTATAAGGAAGCCTAGCAGTACGCTAAGCGCTTAGAGGAAGCCTGGACGGTAGCCCGTATAAATCTAGAAAAGGCCTAAAAATTAATAGAACAGCAGGTAAATAAGTATAGGCGCGAACCCGACTTTACTGTAGGCGATATAGTCTAGGTTATAATAAAGAACTAAAAAACGGAACGGCCTAGCTGTAAGCTAGATTATTAGATAGCGGGACCATATAAGGTCCTTAAGAAGATAGGTAACTCGTATAAAGTAAAGCTCCTGGATTTAATTAAGGTTTACCCCATTTTCTCGCTAAATAAGCTATAAAAAGCTATAAACGACCTATTACCTAGATAAAAGAACAAACCTCCCCTACTAATTTAAGTCAATGGCAACAACGAATAGGAAATTAAAGAAGTACTAGCCTATAAACTAGTAAGGAAAACGCTAAAGTACCGCGTTAGTTGGAAAGGCTATAACCTAGATCCTACCTGGTACCCTATATAGAACTTTATTAGCAGTCCCCATAAGCTTTAAGAATTCTATAACCACTACCCTAATGAACCAGGACCCCTAAAGTACCTAGACNAGTANATNGAGTGCTAGCATAGNNAAGATAATAAGCTACTAGAAGAATATAAAGATAAGAACGCCCTATAAGCATAATACGGACTATAAAGCCTAAGGGCAGGCTTTTGCGGAGGGGGGGGTAATGTTACAGCACTGGCAGAACTTGGCAGAACCTGGCAGAACTTGGCAGAACTTAGTTGGCAGAACTTAGTAGAACTTCGCGGTCATATGACTAGAAGACCGCATAAAAAGAACCCTACTTTAACCAGCGCTGCTCTTCTTCTCCTTTCCTTTCTCTAGCTTTAGATCCTCGTTTATAGACTACTAATTGTATAGGCTTGCGCGTCTCTCTTGTTGTACTCGTGCCTCGATTAACTAAGTCGCTAATATATACCGACAAATCTAAGTATAGCTGTAAAAACGATAACTTTAACTTTAAACTAACTATCTTTACGGACCTCTGTTAGAAGGCTAATATTCCTAAATAGGAATTTAGCTAAGCCTATTCCACCATACTGCGTGGCCTAGCCCTTAACTACTATTACACCAACCTTAAGAGTAACCCCCTTGGTGTTCCCTTTAATAAGCTATATAAAGCTATATATAACTACTTTAAAGGGCCAGAATATAAGCGTAACATTCTTATACAATGGAATGCGATTAAGTTACGGACCGTAATTAACAAGAATACCGAAAAATCGACTATAGAGTGCTTGCAAATTCTTATTAAAGACCTCCAGCACCTATAGCACGGCCTTAATATTAAGCTTTAAATAGACGACTTCCTATATAACAAACTTATTATAGCCTACTAGGAAGTGGAACCCTATAAATACGCCTATTATAAGCCCGCAGACACCTTAACTAGCCTTATTAACAATTTACGGTCCTCTATTATAATATACGAAGTCTTAAACCCGCTAAGCAGTATTTAAGCCTTTATTACGGACCTACAAAACCTATAAACTAACTTAGATACCTACTTTACGGACTACCGCTACTGCTAGTAGTACTTATACCGACTAAGTCCTACCTATAAACCCCACAGCAACTCCTATATAAAAGTATACCCCCGCAAATAAACTAACTAGAAGTGCTTTATGTACGGCAAGGAAGAATATTAGTCTATAAAACATACCTAGGAAGAACATAATAAGTCTAAAAAGAGATTTAATAGTCGGATTAACTAGTTTATCTTAGACTACGAAGGAAAGGAAGCGGAAAAGTCTCTTAACGAGTTAATAGAAGCCCTTATAATTAACTTTAACTTAAATACTTAGAAATAGAAGACCTTAGAGACGTTCCTAACTACTTTTAGAACTTTTACGGACGGCTAAGCCTTTAATATTACAACTATATTAGCCGACCGCTCCTTCGTACACTTAATCGCACCTAAAAATTAACCCATAAGCATACCTGTTAGACCTATTATAGACGTTACGGACTATAAATAGGACCTATTTGCATATATCACTATAGAACGCTATACCCCTAAAGAATTCTATAGCGTTATAATTGATATAGGTGCCTCTAAAAAGTCTACTATAGGTTATGGACAATACCTTGCATATAAGACCACTATAAATAATAATACGAATATTAATACTATGCAAACTGGGGCCGTAAACGTCCAATTCGGCATCAGCTTAACCGCATTAATTAGATTAATCGCAGTTTATCAGCATTTTGTTGGGGTGCCAAGATCCTAGAGGCCTCCTGACAGGATTTTGACTTTCCTGGAGGTCCTGATCGTCCTAGTAGGCTCCTGGCAGGCTCCTGGCAGGATTTTGATTTTCCTGATCGTCCTGGTCGTCCTAACAGGCTCCTAGCAGGATCTTTAATTTCCTGATCGTCCTCTTACGGTCCTGTCAGGGTCCTGACAGGAAACTAGTATTTCCTGATCGTTCCTAACAGGCTCCTGGCAGGATCTTAATTTTCCTAATCGTCCTGTTAGGTTCCTGACAGGATACCCCTAAGCGACACCCCTCCNAACCCCCCCCCCCAAAGCGACACCTCCTATGCACACCCTCAAGACACCCCCCCAATGCGATACCCTCCCCACTGTGATACCCCCCAATGGGATACCTCCCCCCCTAATGCGACACGACCCTATTGTGCGCGTGCGCGCGCCAGACACACAGGTGCCTATCGGGTCCCCGCTATATTCCCCAATAGCCCTACACATGCCTCTGGCCAAGTTACCCCCCTTTGCAGTCACCCCCATTCTTTAACCCTTCCTTACATTCCCTCCCTTAGGAAGGCAACTAAGAACGGCAAGCCCAGCAGAGGACCGTCGCCGCCAAAAACCAGACGACGTCCGGTCGCCCAGAACCCAGACGGACCGTCCGCCAGAACCAGGACGAGACCGTCACCAGAAACCAGACGAGCCGTCGGCCAGAACCAGACGAACCGTCGCCCAGAACCAGAGCCGACCGTCGCGAGGACCAGACGCGAACCGTTGTTACAAGAACTAGACCGACAACCTTTTCGAACAACCCAGCTAGCGAATGACAACGAAACGATTCAAATTTGATCGGATTAATCGAATTTGATATTGAGCGCCATTACCGAATCGTATTCAAGGCCTCTCTAGGGGAGGCACCCTAGGACGAACTTACCGTCCGTTCGAATGTACAGCTAGCGACGAACGGCGCCATAGAGAACGTGAGCCACTGGATCAAATTAAGAGCCCTTCGATCCGGGCCGACCTCTCTCCCCCGAATTAAAATTACTGGAATAGTGCAGACAGAGGGCAGGCAGGTAGGTAAGGAGAGGTAGGTAGGTGATAGGTAGGTTAGGTCAGTAGGGTGCGGCTCGGCAGGCGACGTAGGTAGTTGACGGCAGGCACGATGTAGTCGAGGACCGTCGTCAGGCCAAGCAGGATCGATAATACCGTTCGAACGTATCCAGCCAGCGAACTCACGATTATCCGATATCGATGGATCGATCGACATCGACCAGAGTCTCGATATTCAGATAGCTAATTACGAATCAAATCGATTCATTGCCTGCTAGGGAGGCACTCCCTAGACGACACCGTTCAAACGTACAGCCAGCGAACGCCCGCTCATGGAGACGATTCGAATCAATACAATCGATCGCAATCGATCGAAGCCAGAGCCTTCGGATCGGGCGACTTTTCCCCCGGAATACAGATACAGGACAGGTAGGCTAGACGGGTAGGGCACGGACAGGCACAGGCAGGCAGCCGACAGGTAGGAACTGGCAGACAGGCTTAAAGGCAGGGCAGGGCACGCTAGGCCTAGTTAGGAAATCAGCACACGGCCGGCGGATCATGGGGGCCACGCGCCGATCGACGATTTGGAAGCCTCTTCTCCGAACGCCCGAGCGATCGTAAGCTCCATGACAGACAACAGGCGGTAGACAGGAGAGATTGATTTGGATTTTTAGATTTATATAAATTAGAAAATTAATTTTGTATTTTTTGACTAGCTGCAAATACTGGAGTGTGATATACCCTTATTTTTTAAATCTAGTTAATTTTTATTGTTGTCCTGATGGTCCTAATGGTCCTAATGGTCCTGATGGTCCTGATGGTCCTGGATGGTCCCTGGAGGTCCTGGAGGTCCTGGAGGTCCTCTGGTGGTCCTGGTGGTCCGGGCGACCTCCTGACAGGTTCCTGACAGGATGCCGAGTGTGAGTGTCTCCTGGAGCTCCTGACAGCCCTGACAGGAGCTGTCAGGAGCTGTCAGTACTGTCAGGAGGCACAAACATTTTGCTGATGTTAAGACTCTAATTAGCCTAGTTAACTTCTACATAGTAAAAGCGGATACCCCTTTCCTACTTTGCTTTGCGGATATAGATAGGCTATAGGTTTACTATAACAATATTACGGACACCTTAATTGGCCTTATAACTGCCTTAGGAAGCAAGTATATTACCCTACTAATTACACGACGATTCGGACACCCGTTCCTTATATAGGGAGAGACTTTACGGACCTATATTTAGGAATCTTTTAACTATAACCCGTACTACCTTACTAGTACTAAAATCTACCACCTATACCACCGTTTTGGCCACCTGTTAGCCGAAAATCTATATAGAGTCCTTAAACGCTCTAGACATGACGACGTTAATAAAAAGGCAATTAACCACCTAACTAAATACTATTCCTTCTGCTAGAAATACAGACGTTCCCTAGGCTAATTTAAGTTCACCCTATATAAGGATCTTAATTTTAATTACTTAGTGTACATAGACATTATATATATTAACGGCAGCCTAGTATTATATATAATTAACGAGGCAACCCGCTACTAAGCCGCCCGTTAGTTGCAAAATATATCCATAAAATACACTTAGGATATTTTACGGACCTACTAAATTGATATATACGTTGAACCCCCTAAGTATATCACCTACAACGCCGGTAGGAACTTTATTAGTAAGGAATTCCAACAGTACGCTATGGCTATAGCTATTTTAACAAAAGCCGTTCCAGTTAAGGCGCACTAGTCCGTTAGGCTTATTAAGTAAGCTTACCTAGCTCTATAGAGAGCTTACCAGATTATTACGGACGAGTGTAAGGATATCTAAAAGGAACTGGCTTTATAGATGGCTGTAAAAGCTGTTAATAACACTGCTAGCCCTAACGGACTAGTACCTACCCTCTTGGTTTATAGAGCCTACCTAAGAATAGGCAAACTAAACCCTCCTGCCCCGTCTGTTATAGATTAAGCGGCTATAATATAGAAGGCAATAGCCGAAATAGTCAAGTTACGAGCCAAATAAACCATTAATAGCGCTTTATACTACCGCAACGGACCTAATACAACCTCAGTATACAACCTCCCGCTTAATTCTGAAGTCCTTATATGGCGTAAAAGCGGCAATTAGACTGGACCTTACCGTTTACTAGCTGTAGAAGACGAAATATACTACGTATAACTTCCTAGCGGACCGACTAGCTTTAGAAGCACGTCCGTAAAACCCTATTTTTAGCCCAAATATACCTATAACGTTAAACCAGATAAACTAGAAGTACCTACCGAACCAAACAAACTAGAAGCACCCCTACCTATACTAGAAGCCCCTTAGAAACCCACCGAACCTATTAAACCTGCCGTAAAGCGTAGTTAAGGACGCCCCCGAAAGCACCCCATAACTAAGAACCCCATAATAAAGAATTACCTAACCTCCGCAGGTACACCCATAAGGCAACCTCCGCCTATAGATATATTAGTTCTAGTATAGGAAACCCCTTTTACAGACTTATACCGCAAAGAGATCAACGGACTACTTAAAAAGGGCGTCTTTGCGGTTATAATGGAGAGAGACGTTCCGCAAGGCGTCTGTATATTTAACTTACGCTTCATTAATAAAATTAAGCATCCTAGTACTAACAAAGCCTTTAAAAAATCAAGGCTTATCGTATAAGCTTATAACAACTAGGGAAAGGACTTAGTCCTTATATAATCGTCTATAATTTAACGAGTTAGTTAATAGATTATACTTATACTTACGCCTAGACTACGGTAAACTAAACCTATAGCCCTTTACTTACGGGACATCTTATAAGCCTACGTGCAGTCTAATACCTACCTAAGTAGGGACATCTTTATACGACTACCCCTTAAGCTTAATTTGCAACTAGGAACAATTTTATAAATTATAAAACCCCTCTACGGAGTGCCGGAAGCTAGAAACCACTGGTTTAAGACATATTACTAACATTACGTCCGTAAACTTAGGATGGAATAGTCGACTTATAACCCCTGCCTCCTATATACCCTATTAAACGGCCTTAGTATTATTAGACTTTAAACAGATAATACCCTCTTCTTAGCGAACTAGACTTTTATAGACGCTAAAGAGACTAAACTATAAAAGGCTAAGTTCCTGGTAAAGCCGCAAGAGCAGTTAACTAAGTAGACTTTAATTAAGTTTAATGGAGGCTTAATTATATAAAAGGGCAACCTAATCTAGCTAACTTAGGAACGCTAAGCTTAAAACCTAAGGCTCGTTACAGTAAAGCCCACGGACCTTACTAGTTCCTATAAAGAGACCCGTAAGACCGTAAATATAAAGGACTAATACGTTGTATAGCGTGCAAGAGGCGCCTATATTACCACAGTCTGTCAACCTAAATCTGCCTATAATTTATCCTTTACGGCCCAGGTAACAAATCCGTAAGAGGAAAATATTAAGCAGCTTAATAAGCGTATTTAATGGCAAATTAACAATGTAATAAGAGGACTTACTTTTGTACCACTAGACCTAAATTCCCTTAGCGTACTAGTGTTTATGGACGCCTCCTTCGCTAATAATAGAGACCTATTATTACAAATTGGCTTCGTAATTATACTTACGGACCATAATTAGGACGCAAATATACTCTACTAGTCTTTAATTAAATGCAAATAAGTGACCCGTAGTATACTAGCTTCTAAGCTATACGCACTAGCTTATGGCTTTAATATAGGAGCCGCAATCAAGTTAACAATCTAGAAGATCCTACAATTGGAGCAATTACCCCTGGTTCTATGCACCAATTCAAAGTCCCTTTATAACTGTATAGTCAAACTAGGTACAACACAGGAGAAGAAGCTTATAGTCGACCTAATGTGCCTATATTAGGCCTATAAACGACGTAAGATTATAGAGGTTAAATGGATTAGCAGCGGAGATAACCCAGCGGACGCTATAACTAAGGTAAAGCCGTGCCAAGCTCTTAAAACCCTAATCGACACAAATAAGCTCAATCTAAAGGTCATAGAATGGGTGGAACGAGACTAACGGAGCACTTATAGTTCATTTACGGCCCATTAGAAGGCCGTACGGTTCATTTTACGGGCCGTAAGTAGGACTTACGGCTAGCTTAAAGCGCCGTTTAGAAGACAGCCTAAAAGGCACCTCGGGAGGGATTTCCTATATATTTCTTTTGTGTTTTACGGCTCTATTAAAGCGATTACGGAGGTTATATATAAGTGGGTCTATCTTTAAGTACCACTAGTATATAATTACAGCACCTGTTATACTAAACGCGTACTTACGCGTTTGGTACACTAACCACTTATATACTAACTAATTAGGGGGGAGGCGCGTTAGTATATAGACTACGTAGTCTACCTTAATAGAATCGACAGTTACCACCATCCAAAAGAGCATACGATACTATACGTATTTCGTACCCCTGGATATGACTTACTTGTATTATTAAGTTAATATAAACAATTAGTATAGACCTAAAGAAGATTAAAGCTATAGTAAGTTAGTAAGAACTAGAGAATGTAATATAGTTAAGGTTATTCTTAGGGTTTTATAACTACTATAGAATATTAAACCATTTACTAGGCTTATAAAGAAAGAGAAACTATAGGTATAGGGAGATAAATAAAAGAAGCTGTTTAAGGAACTTAAGGAGTTGTTTACATAAGAGCTAATCCTTAAAATCTATTAACTAGGACTAAACACGGTTGTAAAAACGGACGTATTAGACTTTATACTAGGAGTATATTTGCTATAGAAGTATGGGAATATATAGCATCCAGTGGTATATTATAGTCGGAAAATAACGCCACTAAAGTTAAACTATAACATCTATAATAAGGAGTTATTAGGTATAGTTACAGCACTTAAGAAATAAAAAGTATTCTTATAAGGCGCAGAAAAACTATTTATAGTTAAAATAGATTATAAAAACCTAACGGGGTTTCTAATAATAAAAGAACTTAATTAGAGACAGGTTAAATAGGCAGAGATACTTATAGAATACTATTTTAAGATTTAGTATATTAAGGGCACTAAGAATATAAGGGTAGACGTACTTAGTAGAAAGGCTAAATTATAGAATAATAAGAAACTATTAGGAGTAATACTACGCAGAGATAAGGACGGATTAATTAGATATAATTACCCTAAGCTAGCAGTAACTTAAGAGGATAATAAACCAGAAAGAATCTATAAGATACTAGAGAGCTTTTAGGCATAAAGAATTCTAAAAGCACAGCTAAAAAATCCATAGATAGATATATATAAAAACTAAGAAATAAAGTATATCCTATAGAGCATAGCAGAGCATTTTATGAAAGATTTTTATAAGGGAATAACTTAAGGACATATTAGAGTAATAGGCTTAGTATTAAGACTTTAAGAAGAATATATTATTAACGGAATCTAGGGCATTGCTAGAAAAGTAATAAAAGAGTGTTTAGATTGCTAAAGGAATAAACTAATAAGGCATAAGCTATATAGAGGGCTATAACCTATTAAAATACCAGAAAGACTATAGGAGGTTATATTATAGGACTTTATTATTAAGTTACTAAAGTTAAGAGATTCTATTACCGGATAAGAGTATAATATAATCTTAGTAATAATAGATAAGCTAACTAAATGGGGCTACTTTATAGCATGCACAGAAGAAATCTTAGCAGAAGATATCGCTAGAATCTATATTAAAGAAGTGTTTATAAGACATAGAGCACTAAGTAAGATTATATTAAATAGAGATTTAAAATTTATAGCAGTATTTTAGGAGGTATTTTTAGTGGAATAAGGAGTTAGAGCAGTAACTTCCACTATATATTATCCGCAGATGGATAAATAGACAGAAAGATTAAATTAGACACTAGAGCAGTATCTAAGATATTATATTAATTATATATAGAATAATTGGGTATTGTTATTACTAGTTATATAGTTTGCATATAATATAATACTATAAGAAGGAATAAGCATATTACTATTTAAGGCAAATTACGGATATAAGCTAANAATATTATTATTACTANNGTAAGTAAAGAAAATAAGTAGTATAGCTAAAGAAAGAATAAAGATATTAATAAATCTTTATATAGACCTTATAGAATTAGCAAAGGCAGTATAAAAGAGAATAAAAAGGTACTATAATATTAAGAGATTTAAGGGACCAGATCTTAAAGAGGGGGATAAAGTATAGCTACTATATAAAAATTTTGAGAGTTAATAATTAAGTAAGAAATTAAACCATATTAGATTAGAACCTTTTAAAATTATATAAAGGATTTTACTAGTTACGTTTAAGTTAAACCTACTAGCTAAAATAAAGATCTACCCTATATAGTATATTATAATACTAGAGCCAGTATATAGGAATATTAAGCCACTAATTTATAAAGTAGATACGTATAGAGGATAAGAAGAAGATAAATGGTAAGTTTCTAAGATCGTTAATTATAAGGACATTAACAATAAAATATAGTATAAGGTTAAGTAGATAGGCTATAATAAGACTACCTAGGAACTACTATAGAATTTAAAGAATGCTATAAAAAAGGTATAGGAGTATTAGAGAAAAACGGGTTAGGTAATATTAAGAAGGAGCTAAAGATAAAAGGATTAGTTAAAGGTAATAGAAGAGCCGAATTATTTAAGGAATCTACTACTAGTATATAAGCTATTTCCGCCTCTTCTTAATTAGAATCCCTTTTAGCCTCCTTAGCCTTAAGTTTAGATAGACCTTACTTTACTAAACGAAGCTCTTTTAAGCGTACCTTTTTACACACCTTTGCTAGACGACTTAGGCGAGCATAAGTATTTAGTTAAGCTTTTAGAGCCTAAGACGCCTTATTAAAACGACGCTAAACTTTAGCAAGGGCCTCGGCTAGCTTACTCTTTAGTCTTTTAGCCGCTACTAATATACGCAACCCTAGAGGAGATTAAATAAGGAACTAGACAGTTATAAAGGGTAATAAGACGCGTATACTTAGCGTTAGAGACAGATTAAACATTATAGGATAATCGCATATTCGCTTGCGTATACTTAGTATAGAAAAAAGGTTAGTAACTAGACGGAGCTATAATCATAATATATACTAACTTCTTCTCCGTATAATAAGAATAAGATAGTATAACTTTACTAAATAATAAAATAAAAGTCACTAGCCGGTTATAATAATTAGACGTAAAAGATCTAATAAGAGGTATTAGGAATAATAAAGGTCACTAAATTAAAGACGGGAATACTATACCTCTAGTAGACAACTTAGAGATAGGAGATATCTTTAAGGATAAAGATAAAAAGGAGGGGGATAGTATTACGGACCTTATATTAACAGTAGTGCGACTATTAAGAATAGATATAAATGGGTTAGTTAAGATAGTATAGGAGGTACTGGAACCAATTAAGCTATGGGATAAAGGGTAGCTAAGTTATATAGCTAGTTACGTTATAAGTTCGGAACGTAGGAACGTGGGAATATAGGAACGTAATATACTAACATACTAACGTACTAACGTACTAAACCCTTTACTATGGGGAGGAGTTATATATTTAAGGACACATGGTCTCTATAAATAGTTTTTCTTCTTTATAGTAAATCTTAGAATATAATTAGAGTTAATCTGTTAGGCAACCACTCTACTAGTTATTATTACGTTATTAACTTCTTATTTACCTATATACCTAGCCTATTAATAAGTCTACTATAGTTCCTGCTATAAGGCTTCGTTATATAAATCCTATATTCTAAACTTATAATATAATCCACTATATAACTTAGTTACCCCTTATTCTATAGTTTAACTAATTCTAGTACCTCCTGTGCTTTTACTATTAGTCTATTTATATCTCTTCTTAGTAACTCTACTACTGCTAATATAAGGTCCGTAATACTATCCCCCTCCTTTTTATCTTTATCCTTAAAGATATCTTATATCTCTAAGTTAACTATTAGAGGTATAGCATTCCCATCTTTAATTTAGTAACCTTTATTATTCCTAATACCTTTTATTAGATTCTCTATATCTAAGCGTTATACTTATATAATTTTAATAATTCTTTTACTGAGTAAAATTATGTCTCCTTATTCTTATTATATAGAGAAGAAGTTAGTATATATTAGTATATATTATAATTACGGCTCTATCTAGTTACTAGCCTTTTTTCTATGCTAAGTATATATAAGTAAATATACAATTATCCTATAATATTTAATCCGTCTCTAACACTAAGTATATATATCTTATTAGTTTTTAAAGTCTCTAACTTCCTTATCTAATTTGTTATAGGGTCCTATATTTAATCTACTATAGTAAAGCTTAATAAGGAGCTCTTACTAGCCCTAGATAAACTTTATCACTCTTATAAAGTAGAGTAAAAGGTTATAGAAGCTTAGTAATAAGCTACTAAGACTTACCTAGCTATATCTATTTAGTTACTTTGTCTTAAAAAGGGTTATAAAAAGGTACGCTTTAAAGAGTTTCGCCTTATTAAGTAAGGTCTCCGTAAGCTTAAGGCTAATAAGACTAAAAAGGATTCTAATTAAATTAAGGCGGAAACAGCTAATATGCTAGTAGTGGATCCCTTAGATAATCCGGCTCGTCTATTACCTTTAACTAATCCCTTTATTTTTAGCTTCTCCTTAATATTATCTAACCCATTTTCTTTTAATACTTCTATACCTTTCCTATAGCGTTTTTTAGGTTCTATAGTAGTTCCTAGGTGGTTTTATTATAGCCTATCTACTTTACTTTATACTATATTTTATTATTAATGTTCTTATAACCTATAATCTTTAAAACTTACTATTTATCTTCCTCTTATCCTCTATACGTGTCTTTCTTATAAACTAGTAGCTCTACGTTTCTATACGCTAGCTCTAGTATTAAAATATGCTATATAGGGTAAATCTTCATTTTTACTAGTAAGTTAAGTCTGTACGTAACTTCTAAAATCTTAGCTATAATTTTAAATAGTCCTAGTCTAACGTGATCTAACTTCTTACTTAGTTATTAACTCGTGAAATTCTTATATAATAGCTATACTTTATCCCCCTCTTTAAGATCTAGTCCCTTAGATCTCTTAGCGTTATAGTACTTTTTTATCTTTTTTTATACTAATTTCGCTATAAAATAGAGGTCCTTATAAAGATTTATTAAAGTCTCCATTCTCTATTTACTATACCATTTATTTTCTTTGCTTATTATAGTAATAACGATATTTTAGGCCTATACCCGTAATTTGCCTAAAATAGTAATATCTCTATACCTTTTTATAGTGTTATATTATATATAAACTATATAACTAGTAATAGCAATACCCAATTATTCTATGTATAATTTAATCTTTCCGTCTGTCTGTCTGTCTATAGATAATATATAGTAAAAGTTGCTACTCTAACTCCCTATTCCGCTAAGAATATCTCCTAAAATACTACTATAAATCTTAAATCCCTATCTAATATAATCTTACTTAATACTCTATGTCTTATAAACACTTCTTTAATATAGATTCTAGCGACATTTTTTACTAAGATTTCTTTTATACATACTACAAAGTAGCCCTATTTAGTTAACTTGTCCACTATTATAAGGATTATATTATACTCCGATCCAGTAATAGGATCTTTTAACTTTAGCAACTTTATAATAAAGTCCTATAATATTGTTTCCTATAGTCTTTCTAGTACTTTAATAGGTTGTAATTTTCTATATAGCCTATACCTTATTAGCTTATTTCTCTAGCAATCTAAATATTCCTTTATAACTTTTCTTGCTAAGCCCTAGATTCTATAAATAATATACTATTCCTAAAGTCTTAACACTAAGCCTATTACTCTATTATATCCCTATATTATTCTCTTATAGAAATCTTTAATAAATTTTCTACTATTCCCCTTAGAATATACATATTTATTCTCTACTGTAACCAACTACCAGTACTATATCAAAATGTCATTTGTCTCACTAGTGTACTACCTTGTTTTAGTTGCCTAGCCCTTAACTCGCTTACCAACTCGGTCTACTTTTTATGTATTTATACCACTTAATTTCTATAGATTTATAATTAAGTTACTTATTTAATTTACTACGCTGCAAAGCTTATAGTTATAAGCCTGGCCTACCTACCGTACTATATCTAATCTATACATTTAGCGCTTACTAAGCTATTAATCTACTACCTTTGCAAGTGTCTTAAGCTTCTTTAAATATTAAACCAGTCTACTATAGACAACTAGTATACTACGAGAACCAGTTTACTACAATAACCAGTTTACTACAGACGCTCTACCAACTAGTCTATAGCCATTACGCTATAGGCAACCAACACTACAACTAGTCTACAGCTATTAGCTGTAGATAATCTCTACTAGATATTAAACGAACGGACGATTGACCTTAACTAACGACTGTACCCGACCGACGAACGAACCGTCTAATTAAATCGAAAGTTTGGAACGTTAAAATAAGGTTTTCGCTAAGCCACTAATTGGACCCTGCCTAACCCTATAAATTCTAAAAGTAACAACTATAAACGAATTAAAAGTTAACCTTATCCTCAACTAGCCATCTAATTAGATTTAATAGTTCTTTGTTATTTAAAACACAGCCAAAACTAATAAGGTATGGCAGTATGTTAACCTAGCTAAAAAGAAAGACAAGCTTCTAAAGCTAGAACTACCAAATTGGCCCTTACTAAAGGACGTACTACCTACGGCTATATTAATAGCTTAGCTAGATCAACACCAACTTATAGCCTATAATTAACTATACGCTAAATATAAGGACGATCTATAAATACACTAGAAGCGAAAATAGGCTATAAACGATATTAGTAACTATATTGTTCGCACCACATTAGTAGCCTACCTTCCCCTTATTAACGGCCTTAATACGGTATACAAACGGCTTTAAGCATTAAAGACTGCATTAGCCCCTACTACCTTAGGTTAAAAGTATAACGTCCTTAATTAATATATGGCTTTAAAAGCCTATAATATAACACAGAGCATTAATAAATAGTTAAACAGCTAGCGGAATATCTATAAGCTTGTGGAATAATTGGAGCTATTAAACGTATAGGGGTTTAGGGCACACTACGATTTCGTTCGGGCTATTAAGCCCATTTCTTCTAGCTTTATAGGAGCTCTAGAAGTAGACCTTATTAGGAAAAAACAGAAGGACAAAGCCGCACTATCTATTATTAACCTAATTAAAGAATTTAAAGAGCACTACCGCATGCAGTAGGTGTCCTCTACTACCACTGCTAATAGCTCCGCCTTTGCAACCCTTTAAAATAATTCCAATTTAGATTCTAATTCCGATATATAATAGTATAAGAAATGTATATACGGCCTTATACATTAATACGGCAACTACTATTATATCATTAAATATAAGCGCCCTTAAGGATGGAAACCAAGGCCAGATATTTAAAAGAAAATAGATAAAATAATCTCGTCTATACCTTGGGTTAGACCTATAATTAAATTAATTTAAAAAGAAGAATAGGAAGTAAAGAATAATTAGAAGAATATAGAATTTATAATTAATTTTAACTCCAAAACCTTACCTTCTACAACACCGACCAGCTATACTGCTGTATTTAGTACTAGTTAAACTCTATTTAAACTCTAGAATACCTAGATACTTAACCCTAGCGTAAATATACACGTCTGCAATAATAAAGAAGACTTTACCTTCTCCTACCTAGCAGCAGAAGACGGTTACCTAAATACTAGTAGAAATTTTGAAAAAATATAAGCTTATGGAACAGTAATAATTACCGTTAATACACCTAATGGGAAGTTAAAAATAAAGCTATCCTATATAGCATTGGTACCTACCATATTTATAAATATTATAGCACTATTAAGGGCTATTACTAACGATATCTATTTCGACTTAGGACGGAACTTGCTATACTATCTAGTAATAGGCGAAATAGTCTACTATATAAAATAACTAGGGGGCCACTGGGCGCTAATGTACAGAGAGCCTATAAATTCCCTAGAATTAACCAAATTAGTATTTTTAACCCTTAAGAGATACTAGCCTATATTGGTACTAGATCCGCCTATATTAGCACTAGTTATAATAACCGCGACGCTACTAAATATAATATCTATATCGTTACTAGAGTTACCAAATATATTGCAGCTGGTAGCTTACGCGAGGACCTGTTAAAGATATAAGAGGCAATTTAAATTAGGTAATAAGCTTTATAAGCACCTAAGAGAGAGCTATATATATAGCTAGCAGTAATAAGAGACTAGGCTAAATATAATGGCTATATCTAAAGTCTTACCATATTAAACAACGTTACTATCTCTTAACTAGAATTAAACGACTGCCTTAAATATAGATTAAACTACTACACCATAAGGACTTTAAGACGATAACTTAGATATAATTGAAGTAATTCCTACCCAGCTAAGCAGTTTATCAGAACCGCTTTAAATACTAATAAAATCTTAGCCAAACCCTCTACCGATGGCCTTACTAAGATCTATTATAATATTCACAATATCTATAATACTTACAATATCCGCAATATCTTTATAATTACCCTACTCCTAAAGTATATCTAAATTTCCTATTTTAGTACAATTCTCTACCTTTATTTGTTTTCTATAGCTTTAACTATACTATTAAATCTAGGGGGGTGTGTAACTGACTACCGGTACCATATTAAAACGTTATTTATCTCACTAACGTACCACCTTGTTTTAGTTGCCTAGCCCTTAACTCGCTTACCGACTTAGTCTACTTTTATGTATTTATATCACTTGATTTCTATAGATTTACAATTAAGTTACTTATTTAATTCACCACACTGTAAAGCTTACATCTACTTATACCAGTCTATTTTTAGGTCCTTAGATTATACCTCTTAAATCCTTTTTATCTAATCGCTTTCCAGTAACTCGTACTCTTAAGTTACTATAATCTTAGGATAATTATACCTAATTAATCCGTTACTATTCTTGCGTAGTATTACCCCTAATAGCTTTTTATTATTTTATAGTTTAGCCTTTCTACTTAATGCGTCTGCTCTCGTATTCTTAGTGCCTTTAGTATACTAAATCTTAAAATAATATTCTTTAAGCATCTCTACCTATCTAACTTGTTTTTAATTAAGTTCTTTTATTATTAGGAACCTTATTAGGTTCTTATAATCCATTTTAACTATAAATAGTTTTTCTATACCTTATAAGAATACNCTTTATTCTTTAAGTGCTATAACTATACCTAATAACTCCTTATTATAGATGTTGTAGTTTAACTCTAGTAGTATTACCTTTTAACTATAATATGTTACTAGATGCTATGCGTCCTTATACTTCTATAGTAAGTATACCCCTAATATAAGGTCTAATGCATCTGTTTCTATAATTATCTCTAATCCTAGTTAATAGATTTTAAGGACTAGTTCCTAAGTAAATAACTCCTTAAGTTTCTTAAATAACTTTATTTATTTACTTCCCTATACCTATAGTTCCTCTTTCTTTATAAGCCTAGTAAAGGGTTTAATATTCTTTAACTACTATACTATAAACCTCCTATAGTAGTTGTAAACCCCTAAAAATAACCTTAATTACGTTACGTTCTCTAGTTCTTACTAACCTACTATAGCTTTTATCTTCTTTACATCTATACTAATATAACCTAGTTTAATAATAAATTTAATAAAATCGGTCTTCCTAGTAAAGAACTCGTATTTCTTAATTGCTACTAGCATCTATTCTTCTTATAGTCTCTTTAAAACCCATTTAACGTATTCTCTATATTCTTCCTTAGTTATTAAGTAAATAATAATGTCGTTAAGATATACAATAATAAACTTATTAAGGTATTCCCCTAACACGCTATTAATTCGCTTTTAGAACGTCGCTAGTGTATTTATAAGCCTAAATTATATAACTAATAGCTTATATAGTCCTTCCTTTAACCTAAAGGCTACCTTCTATTTATCGCCTTCCTTAATTCTAATCTAGTAGTACGCCTATCTTAGATCTATCTTTGTAAAGATTTACGTATTACCTATTATCACGGCACTGACCTATCTTATACTGTTTCCTACTGTTGGCTGGCCCACCACTAGCGCCTTAGCGGCTGGCCCTACTATTTATATACGATACCCCTTTCGCCTCTTCTCCTCTTTATACCATAACATAGTTATTTAGTCTACTTTACTACAGCACTATAACAGTTTATAGTATCTCCTCCTGCGCCCTATCGCAATCTTTATCTTCCTAGTTTACCGCCTCTATCTATAGTCTTTGTTTTTCCTAGTATAATCGCGACCTAGCGCGACTAATAACACTATACTACAGTCTTAGCATAGCCTTAGTATAGCCTTAGCATAGTCCCAGACAGTCTTAATAACCTTAGTATTACAGTCAGCCTTATAAGATTTTAATTGCCCTACCTAGATCCCTTAGAATGGGCGACTAAAATATAAATAACACCCCGTTAATAAATATATGCGAAGCACTTACCTGCCTCTTTAATACTACCTACACTAATATTACCTGGGCGATTAGGAACGGTTTTAAGTACCCTAAGGACCTTAATATAGAAGAAACCTTTTAGCACTTCTCTATATATATAACCTTTTTAACTAGCGTTAAGAGCGGTCTTTAAACGGTCTATAATAAAGGTTAAACTGTAAAGTCCTAACTTAAAGAAGCTCAGCATAGAATTAACTCCCTTATGACGCCTAAACTATATATACAATAATATAAATAGTAAGCTTTTGCATATATTAAGACTATATAAAGTCTAAGCTCTTAGATCGCTATCCTTACTTAAGCTATTGCTGATAAGAACATAAACCCTATAACTAGCTCCCCTCTTCTAGCTAAGCCCTATAGGAAAAAGCATAAAGCAAAAGATCTAACCCCATTTAACGGCAAGGGATCACTAATTAAAAAGTAAGAAAATTTTAAAATATAGGAAATAAAGATCTAAGGTGTTTTCTAGAGGGATATAAAGTGCTTTAAGACCCTAATAGACGAAGTCCTCTATATATTAGACATGCTAATAGATAAGGCCTATAACTATATTAAATATGGCCTTAATATGCTACGTATATACCCGAATAATCTAAGTAAATAGACCTTTTCTAACTAAGAATTTATGTTTATATATATAAGAAGATACTATAAGACTATAGATATAACCCAAGCGGCTAAAAATAAGTTAGATACTTTATATTAAGGTAAGCGTAACTACTAGTCCTAGAAAGTAGAGCTTAATAAGTTAATAATTAAAGTAAGGGCTCGACGAAATCGGCCTCTGCACCTCCACGCGGTGGAGCCCGGGAACCTGGCAGCTACTATTGATGTTCCATTTAGATTGTGTCAATAGACTACCAGAGCAAACGCAGAGACGTGTGTACGGCTGCGCAGCGCCTACGCAGCGACGTGGTGGTGGTGGTGTGAAAATTTTTCACTAGGGGGTAAGCCCCAGCAAAAAGTTTAAACATAGCTACCACGTCTATTATACACGTTCGGTCATTTAAATTAACAAGCAATTATCCCTCCGGCGTACCCCCTCCCTCCTATAAATACTACATATACCGCGCAGCACCCACATATACGCGAACAATCCGCGCCCTAAGCGTAGCAAAGGCCCCCCATTTTAACATTACCTAGTAACCTGGGTATCTAGTTATAAGGACTAGTCCCCCCTATTAAATACTAGAGCGTCCTCCTATACCTCACGAATAGGTGTAAGGGCCTGGGTTTAGGCCCTAGGGCTTAAGCAATACCAAGTCATATACACCCCGTTGTAGAAACCTTTTGATAGAGGAATGGATAAGAGACCTTAGTATGCAGGCCCGGGCGGAGCGCAAGCGTCATTATTAGGAGATATTTATAGGAGACTTGGAAAAGGAGCTAGGGACAGGCACACGACTTTATATAGGCAATACATAAGCGTGGCAAATTGGTTTAAGTGGCAGACGGGGCAAGACAGGCATTTTAGACACTTTCCCGCGTAAGGGGAAAGTCTCGGAGTAGTAACCTGACGGTGTTTTTCCTCCCGTTAATGTAGTACGGATGCTATCTGGAAGTATTACCTCTCACGTCTCCCCTAGAGGTTTTTTGTTCACCTAAAAAATGGGGTTTTTCTCTATAAATAAGGAGGTTTTTTCCCATAGGAATTAGTCTATGTGGACCCATTAGGGGGACCAGGTCAGACGGTAAATTGAATCTTATATAATTAAAGTAAATAAGACTAAGGGATAAAAGGTGGATTTACTTAGGAAGAATATTTCCCCTAAAATAAAGGACCTAGCCCTTACCCTTAGTTATAAGATTAATGATGCTAACTATAAGGGCTGGAGTAAGCAAATAGATATATTCGCCTATAACCTATAAAACTATACCTACTATACTAAGCTAAATGCCGCTAAGCTAAATACCGCTAGCGGATATTAACCTGTATTACCTAATAATAATACCTTAGTACTAGCACTATAGAATAACCTAATAAACCTTAACGCCGTTAAATTTGGCGGTAGTAGTAGTAGCCTCCCTAATAACGTCTAAAGATATTATATAGATAATAAACTCTGTATAGCATATAGCCAATCTAGCCACTAGAAAGATGCTTATAACCCCTAAATAAACCTAAATCCCCTTCTAATACTACTGCGCTAACCCCCTCCTAGCCGCGGTGGATTTTTTAGTAGAGGGGATAGTAATTAAGGCGGTAACTAAGGATAAGAACGTGGGTTTGGATATGAAGACCTACCCCTATAATTTTCCCCCCTAATATAGCCCTAGCCGATAGTCCTGTACACAAACTATAGATAAATACTCCGTACTACTACTAAATATAAGACCGGCTATATTATTGGAGAAGTACCCCCTAGCATATATACACTGTTAGAGACTAATATATTAGGACACACTAGCTAAAACTATAGCTACTAGCTAAGCCCTATAATCTAGTTATTAAAAGGCTAACCCTTAGACTAAGTTACCTTTAAGGGTTAGAACTATATAGGGAGGAGGATAAAAGGATTAGATTTATACTACTAGATTAGTTAAACCTTATTTTAAGCTAGCTAGCACTTAACCTTAGAATAGCAAATAATAATAGAAATGCCATTCTTATCTAGACTTATCTCTTCTTACCGTGTAACCTACTCCTAGAAGTCTTTATTAAAATATTAAGCCTTATTAATAGTGGTAGTATAGCACCAGCGTTTATAGACAAAGACTCGCTTATAAAAAAGCATAATATTATAATAAAAAGACTCCTAGTCCTAAAACTACTCTGCCTTACTAACGGACTCCCATCTAGCTTTATTACCCATTACTTTATAATAAAAATAATAATCGGCTACTATACAGAATCTATGCTTTTCTATATTATAAAGTTATTACCCTTAATACTAGTAATTCTTAAAATGCCCTGGCTTAAAAAGCATAACTTAAGAATAGACTTCCCCGTTCTAAAGCTTAAGTTTAACTCTAATTACTATACCTATAACTATCTCCTATAGTGTATCCCTAACTATAACCGAGTAGCACTATATAGACGTATTATACGGCTAATGCTTAGATACCGTTAGCTAATAGTAAAAGAGGTACCTAATACTAGCGAGCTAATATATGCAGTAAACGAAGCGGAGATTCTAGAAGATTAGACCACTGCCCCGCCCCTAAGAATATAAATACCGCTAGAACTATAAGTCCCCTATATATACCCGCTTAACCTAGGCTAGCTAATAAGACATTTAACTCTAAGTTATTTACTATACGTATACGCGACCATACGTATAATAGCTAAAGGCGTTATATCTAAGACCGAAACCAGAGCAATTAAGACCTCCCCCTTATAACGCCTAACTTTATACCTATCTTCTACGCGTACTATATAGGGCCACCGCCTTATTTCCGCCCCCCTAGGCCAACTAAGCTATGCTAGCCTAGCCGTAGCACTAGAGAACCAGATACGCCCCAACCTAGATAACATTAGATGCACTTATGCTATTAATTTTACCTAGTTCTATAAATAAAAAGACGTAAAGGTAATAAGGATCTATATAGCGGAGCTAGTAGAACTATTTAAATAAGAAGAGCATTAATAGCTACTTAAAGAGCTGCCTATAGGCCTAATAGAAGTACTAAACCTATTAGAAAGGTCTTTCCGTTAGCTAGTAGAAGGTAACTATATAATAGAGGAAGCCTATAAAGCGCTACCCCTTTATTTCTATAACTTCCTTAAAATAAACCTAAAAACTAAGTCTAAGTTCCTATACTAAAAGATAGTTAATACTAATATTAAAAAATTCCTAAAAGGCAAACCAGGATTAACCTATAAAGACATTTTATAATGCTTACTAAAAGAGTTCCATAAATATATTAAACACTTTCTCCCTAAAAACGTAGATAAGCTGCCCCCTTACCAACCATAGGACTATAAAATTAAGATTATACCTGGAAAGTAAGCCCCATATTATAAAAAATAGACTACTTTTACCCGCTAAACTTAGTTATATAAAGAAGTGGATTAATAAGATACTAGATAAGGGTTTTATCTATAAATTAACATTACTAGCTGCTATACTACTCCTCCTTACTATAAAACCTAGCGGCGGTATATAAATCTACTATAACTACTAAGGCCTAAACATAGTTACTATTAAAAATCGGTACCTATTACTACTAATCCGTAAGATACTTAACGTACTCTATAGCGCTAAGTACTTTACTAAGCTTAACGTAATTACTATATTTAACCAGATCCGAATCGCGGAAGGCTATAAGTAGCTTATAGTATTTATTACCCGGTTTAGGCTCTATAAAACATTAGTTATACTATTTAGTCTCTATAATATACCCGCTATATTCTAAAACTATATAAACCATATTTTATATAACGCCCTTAACAACTACTATACTGTATATCTTAATAATGTCCTTATCTTCTTAAAAATACGCGCTAAGTATATAAAATATATAAATAAAATTATCTAAAGACTTAGTAATGCTAAACTCTAGATTAATATTAATAAGTTTAAGTTTTATGCCACTAAAACAAAATACCTTAGCTTAATTATCTTAACTAACGGCATAACTATAGACCCTAAGAAGGTATAGGCCTTACAGAAATAGAAGGACCCGATATTAGTTAAGGAACTATAGTAATTTCTTAGCTTCGCGAACTTTTACTAATAATTTATCTAAGGCTTTTCTAAGGTAGTTAAGCCTATAACTAGGCTACTAAAGAAAAGCACCGGCTTGTTACGGACGCTTTAAGTGCAATATTACGACTACTTAGAGAAAAGTCGGAGGAAGCTAGTTAGTTAATTTAGGCACGGTCTAGAATGGAGCCAATAGAACCATGTGACGAGGAATGGTAACCAAAGTTATATAATATACTACGTGTTAAACAAGAGGAACAAGAGGAACTTACGTACCTTACGTATAAGACGTATATTATATATAAGAAGGATTTTATAGGAGTACGGTTGTGTATTTAAGGACCCTCAGTCCCTACCTAGATAGTTCCTTCCTTATAGTAATTCTTAGAATACAATTAGAGTTAATCTGTTGGGCAACCACTCCACCAGTTATTATTACGTTATTAACTTTTATACTTATATTTCCTACATACCTAGCCTAATAACGAGCCCACCGTAGTTCTTGCTATAAGGTTCCGTTACATAATTACTACCTAGTTACGGTATTAATATAAGAAGTCAAACAACATGCCACCAAAAGCAGCCACCACAACGCCATTAACGGCAGTAACTACTTCAGGGACAGGAGGTGATACTAGTATAGCAGATACTAACTTATAGCAACCTATAACGGTCGGATAGCTATAGAAAATAGTTAACTAGCTAATAGCTAATAATATAGTGTTAGAAGAAAGACTTAATGGAATAGGAGCAGCAAAGATTAAGCTACTATTAATTAAGAGATTCACAGAAAAGAGGTTAAAGCTTAAAGGATTCCTTACGTAGATGTACTTTAAGGTCTCACAGGAGGGAGCAAAGTTACCTATACCCGTGAATCGGATAGCCTACGCAGGACTATTCTTATTAGGAAAAGCACTTAAGTGGTTTAAACCTTACCTTATAGAGATATAGGCAAACGGAATAACGACTACTAACTAAGACGTGCGATTTATGTTCTTAAGTTAGGAAGAATTCATAAAACAACTTACGCAGATATTTAGAGACCTGGAAGAAATAACTACGGCGGAAAAAAAACTCCAGAACCTTGTGTAACGAACTTCAGCAATTAAGTATATAATATAGTTCCAGACACTAGCAACATAAGTAGAGTGAAATAATAGGGCGCTTATGGCACAGTATAAATAGGGACTTAAGGCTAAAGTCTAGGACGCGATTATCCTAATAAAAGATGCGGATACCCTAAGGGAACTAATAGATTAAGTGATTAAGATTAACAATCGGATCTACTAAAGGGAATAGGCTAAAAGAGGCCAGGATAGAGTTCTATAGTCGTATAAGGCGCAAAGTATATAATGACAAAAGCCAAGTTAGAAACTATAGTATGGCGTAGAGCTAATAGACTTAAGTAGTACTAAAGAAGCCTATAAGAGATGGAGTAAACCGTGGAAACCTAGAGGATAAAGATTAAGTAATTAAAGGTCTAAGGAGCAGAGGCCGAATTAGGGATCTTAACAGCAGAAGATATTTAGGCGGACTCCATAACAAGAAAAATGGTTTAAAGAAGGAGCTTATATAAATTACGGGAAATAGGGTTATTACGTTAGAGACTATAGAAGTGGGCAAAGTTACTACGTAGTAAAAGGTATAAGACTAGTAGACAATATACACGTATAGAGGGACAATAATATACTACGAGGAACAAAAGAATATTTAATTAGAAGTTTTGCGTTTTGTTATAACAACGTATACTAAATTTATAAGGACGCTAAGTATGGTGTAAGCTATTAGCTATAAAAGCTAGCACCTATAGGATATAGAGGAACTAATAAACTAGTTCGCAGATCGGATATTAAGGACGATAAATTTAACCTAGGCAAAATATTCCGTAACGATAAGGTAATAAGGGCCGCTTACTAAGAGCGAGCAGACCTCGGAGATGTTATACTAAAGGTAGAGGATAATTCCACTATAGAATAGGGAATATTAGTAGGGATCGAAACCCCACTAGACACGATGTTTATCGCTTTACAAGACGCAAGAGAAGTAGGATAGCGAACCACTTCGGCACTTAATAAAGGCAAAAGGCCAAAGGCTTAAGATTCTTAAGATAAGATAAGAGATAACCAAGATTCTTAAGACAAGATAAGGCAAGCTTAAGGACCCACAATAGATAGAAACTAATGGAGCAGAGTAGCAGCTTAGTTTAAAGACATACAAATAAGCTCGGGATAAGAATTCCCAACGGTATAAGATTCTTAAGACGAGATAAGTGAGATTTAGGACTTTTAAGATAAGACGAGGACACTAGTCAAGCCTAGTTGGACTAAGGTAGGGGCTAAGCTTAAATTAGAAGCAAGCTTAGGATTAAGGAATTTAAGGGGTTAGGAATTTGGAGTATAAATTAAAATACCCATAGACAAGAGGCAAGGAGCTTCTTTATAGATTAGAGAATCTATAGCGCAAACAGCGATTAAACTAGGAGACAGATACATAAACCCAGAAGACTTACTAGGGGAGCATAGTATTCAGCCTAAAGATTAAAGAATTAATACTAAGATTAAAAAGTAAAATAACTTTAAGGATTAGAGCGCAAGGCGCAAACCAAAAGAAACCATGGAAGAATTTAGGCAAAGAATTATCGTATGGCAAGAACAGAAACTAGATAGAAGATCTAGCATATTAGAACGTATGAAGGATAGAGCACTAGTACGAAGAATTATTAATAGGCTAAAAGCAGGCACACTAAAAGCTAAGTGGCTTACTAAACTGGAACAAGAAGAGGATCTAGGGATTCTTATTAGGTTTAAGGAACGATATACTAAAGGCTGTTACAATGTAGTAATAAAGAAATATTTCCTTACAAACAGACCGTATACACTCTAGCAGCTGTACTAAAAGTAGTATAGGCAAAGGCATAATAATAAGTGGGAAGATTTCTATATATGGTTAAATAAAAAAGTTATCTAGGACCACCTAATTATAGAGAAGGCCATAACGCATATTAAAGGAGCCTTAATTATAACGTTAAAGGATCTAAAGGAACATTTAGAGGACTAGAGAAGCAAGAAACGCATCTTAGTACCTACAAATAAAGTTATAACGTTTAGATTAGCACGACAAAGGTTTAAACTTAGGAACGAAGATAAGCTAAAAGTTAACCTAAAACACCTAGCACACTATACGTTATTATAGATTGCGTGCGTAGACAATATATGCGAAATATATAAGAATCTAAAAGAAAAGAACCAGAAATATCCTATAAGGATATACTAGATAACGGACGAGCAATAGTATAGGAATACCAAATATATATATAGATAGCATCCAATAGAGGGCCAAGAGGAAGGAAGTTTAGTACTTTAACCAGGAAGATTTCTTATAGAAGAATACTTAGATGGATAACAGTGGTGGGAATGCCTAGAAAACACGTGTCTATAGTATATTAAAGATAAAAAGCAAACTAGGCATTGGCCGAAGAGCGAGTTAAGTGCACTAAGATTAAGCAGCCAATAGTTAGAAAAAGTAGAGGCCTATAAAACTAGAGGGAGCCAGTAGTAGAGCCTTAAACCCTTAAAGAAATTTAAAAATAACACCTAAATTTATAGATTAATTAGCAAGATTAGCAGTTTAAAGCGCTAATAGATAGTAGAGTAACGCGAAACCATATCTTACTAGCAGTAGTTAAGAGAATGGGGCTACCTTATAGATAAAAGAAGTAACTTTACCTATTAGTTACAATTTTAGGGGATCTAATAACCTATAGAGGAGGGATTATTAATCTTAAAACAGGACCTATTTAAATAACTATTAAAGGAAGATAAATCGAGATGTCTTTTAATATCCTACCATTAGGATGGGACAAGGCAGTATTAGGCATGCCTTAGTTACAGGAATACAATCTAAGGATTGATTAGATTACAGGTTAGGTCAATATTAGAGATACTTAACGCCGTAAGATATAATAGTAAGCCAAGTTAATATAGTACTAAGTAGGAGCAACCTACGAAGAAATAGAAAAAGGACTAAGCTATATACTAAAGAGATACTATAAGTATGGTAAGAAACTATGGTCACCGGAAAGTAAAAAGCTATTAGAATATGCAGTATGGGATTATAAAATAGAATTAGAACCAGGAATAAGTCTAAAGTTCTTTCCAATCTATAAGCTTACCAAAGAAGAAGGTAGAGCGTTAAAAGAGTTTATCTAGGAAAATCTACGAAAGGAATACATTAGGCCATTATAGTCATTAGCGGGTTATCTAGTACTATTCATACTAAAGAAAAATGGCAAACTAAGGCTGTATATCGACTACAGACAGTTAAATAGCATCACTAGAAAGGATAGGTATCTTTTACCCTTAATTAGCGAGATCTAAGATAGAATAGGCAACGCGCAAATCTTTATAAAGATAGATCTAAGATAGGCGTACCATTAAATTAGGATTAAGAAAGGCGACAAATAGAAGGCAGCCTTTAGATTAAAAGAAGGACTATATAAACTATTAGTTATGCAATTCAGGCTTATAAACGCACTAGCAACGTTCTAGAAGCGTATTAACAATATATTAGGAGAATACTTAAATGAATTTGTTATAGTATATCTTAATGATATTATTATCTACTTAATAACTAAGGAAGAACACATGGAATACGTTAAATAGGTCTTAAAGAGACTATAAGAAGAATAGATGCTAGTAGCAATTAAAAAATGCGAGTTCTTCACCAGGAAGACCGATTTCGTTAAATTTATTATTAAATTAGGCCAACTTAGTATAAATCCAAAGAAGATTAAGGCTATAGTAAATTAGTAGGAACTAGAGAATATTATATAGTTAAAATCGTTCCTAGGATTTTATAATTACTGTAGAAGGTTTATAGCGCAGTGGTTAAAGGACATTAAGCCATTTACGCAATTAACAAAGAAAGAAGAACTATAGGCATAGGGGAAAGAGTAAAGAGAACTCTTTAAAAAAGTTAAAGAGTTATTTACCCAGGAGCCAGTTTTTAAGATCTATTAACTAAGACTAGAGACAGTTATAGAAATAGATGTATTAGACTATATACTAGGGGCGTGCTTTATATAAAGGCATTAAGATAGATGGCACCCAGTGGTATACTATAGTTGGAAGATAATACCACTAGAGTTAAACTATAATATCTATAACAAGGAGTTATTAGGTATAATTACAGCATTAAAGAAATAGAGAGCATTCTTATAAGGTATAGAGAAACTATTTATAGTTAAAACGGATTATAAGAACCTAATAGGATTCCTAACAACAAAGGAACTTAACTAAAGATAGGTTAGATAGGCAGAGATGCTTATGGAATACTATTTTAAGATTTAGTATACTAAAGGAACAGATAATACGCGGGCAAACGCTCTAAGCCGTAAAGCTAAACTATAAAATAAGGAAAAGCCATTAGGGGCTTTATTGCAAAAAGATATAGACGGATTAATTAGGTATAATTATCCGAAAATTATAGCAACTTAAGAAAACAATAAACTAGAGAAGGTCTACGAGATACTAGAAAGCTTTTAGGCGTAAAGAATTCTAAAGGTATAGCTAAAAGATCTATAAACGGATATATATAAAAATTAAGAAGTAAGGTATATCCTAAGAAGCATAACAAAGCAGTTTATAGAGGACTTCTATAAGGGACTAACTTAAGGACACAATAGAGCTATAGGCTTAATGTTAAAACTCTAGAAGGAGTATATTATTAACGGAATCTAAAGGATAGCCAGAAAGGTTATAAAGAAATATTTAGATTACTAAAGGAATAAACTAATAAGGTATAAGCCATATAGAGGGCTATAACCTATTAAAACACCAAAGAGACCATAGGAGGTTATATTATGGGACTTTATTATTAAGTTGCTAAAATTAAAAGATCCTATTACCGGACAAGATTATAACGCGATCTTAGTAATAGTAGATAAGCTTATAAAGTGGGAATACTTTATAGCATGCACAGAAGAAATCTTAACGGAAGATGTCGCTAAAATCTATATTAAAGAAGTGTTTATAAGATATGGAGCACTAAGTAAAATTATATCGGATAGAGATTTAAGATTTATAGCAGCATTCTAGGAAGTGTTCTTAGCGGAGCAAAGAGTTTAAGTAGCAACTTCTACTATATATCATCCACAGACAGACGGTTAAACGGAAAGATTAAATTAGACGCTAGAGCAGTATCTAAGGCATTATATCAATTATGCATAAAATAATTAGGTATCGCTATTACTAGTTATATAGTTTATATATAATATAACACCTTAAGAAGGAATAGGCATATTACTATTTAAGGCAAATTATGGATATAAGCCGAGAACATCATTATTACTATAGTAAGTAAAGAAAATAAGTAGTATAGCTAAAGAAAGAATAAAGACATTAATAAATCTTTATGTAGACTTTATAGAATTAGTAAAGAAAGTATAAGAGAGAATAAAAAAGTACTATAATGCTAAGAGATCTAAGGGACCAGATCTTAAGGAGGGAGATAAAGTATAGCTACTATACAAAAATTTTAAGAGTTAACAACTAAGTAAGAAATTAGACTACGTTAGACTAGAACCTTTTAAAATTACGTAAAGGATTTTACTAGTTACGTTTAAGTTAAACCTACCAGCCAAAATAAAAATCTACCTTATACAGCATATTGCAATACTAGAGCCAGTATATGGGAATGTTAAGCCACTGGTCTATAAAGTAGACACGTATAGAGGATAGGAAGAAGACGAATAGTAAATTTTAAAGATTGTTAGTTATAAGGACGTTAATAATAAAACATAGTATAAAGTTAAGTGAATAGGCTATACTAAGACTACCTAGGAGCTACTAGAGAATTTAAAGAACGCTATAGGAAAGGTATAGGAGTATTAGAAGAAATTAGGTTAGGCAGCATTAATAAAGAAAGATCGCTAAAGAACGAGTCACCTAAAGGGGACCTAAAAAGAGCAGTTGCCGAACTATTCGGATCTATTTCCTTCTCTATTGGAGGAGAATCCGTTTTTTTATTACCTAATTCCTATAGACCTTATTTTATAAGTTTCTACTCCTTAAAACGAACCTTCTTATAAACCTTCTTAAGACAAAGCAGATAAGTAAACGCCGCAATTTAAGCATCTAGGGCCTTCTATTCCGCATTATAGGAACGTTCTAACTTAGTAAGGGCTTATAATAGTTTACCATCTAGTTGAGCAGCAGCAGATTAAACATAAGACCCTAAAACAAGTTAATTAGGGAACTAGACGACTATTAAGAGTAATAGGTCGCGTATATTTAGCATTAGAAGTAGAGCGAACGTTACAAGACAAACGAATATTCGCTTTAGTATACTCTAAGTAAGAGAACGGTTATCGCGAAGATAGGTTCGCTAATGCAATATAAACTAACCCCTCTTTCGAATAACAAGAATATAGAGACGGTATAATCTTACTAAGAGATAATATTACAGCAACAGTGTAAGCACGACATTAGGCGTGTAAAGAAGAAATTGCTTTAGGTATAATAAGCAATAATATTAACTAAATTAATTAAATGGATATTACACCTCTAGTAAATAACTTAAAGATGTTTTAAATCTTTAAGGACAAAGATAAAGAGGAGGGAGATAGTATTATGGACGCTTTAAGTATAATATTACGACTACTTAGAGAAGAGTCGAAGGAAGCTAGTTAGTTAATTTAGGTATAGTCTAGAATAGAGCCAATAAAACCATATAACGAGGAATAGTAACTAAGGTTATATAATATGCTACGTATTAAACAAGAGGAACAAGAGGAACTTACGTACCTTATATATAAGACGTATATTATATATAAGAAGGATTTTATAAGAGTACGGTTGTGTATTTAAGGACCCTTAGTCCCTACCTAGATAGTTTCTTCCTTATAGTAATTCTCAGAATATAATTAGAGTTAATCTATTGGGCAACCACTCCACCAGTTATTATTACGTTGTTGACTTTTATACTTGCATTTCCTACACACCTAGCCCAATAACGAGCCCACCGTAGTTCTTGCTACAAGGTTCCGTTACATAGCTAGTTATAGAGCCCTAATTAAGCACAGGCGTCTTAGACCCTAAAAACAGCGTTTACTACAGCACCGGTTTTAGCATACTATAACTATATAAAGAAGACTATAGTAGAGACAGACGCCTTAAACTAGGCTTTAGGAGGAGTGCTTTACTAAGCTAGTAAAGATAGTAAACTTAAGCTAGTTGCATTCTTCTCTGCTAAACACTTTGCCCCTAAATATAACTATAAGATATATAATAAGGAGCTCCTAGTAATTATAAAAGCACTAAAAGAATAGCGCCCTAAACTATAAGGAACTAAGTAATTATTTAAGATTATTACGGACTATAAGAACCTCTAAACTTTTATAACAATAAAATAACTAAACTAACGCTAAGTCCGTTAGGCTAAGTTCCTCTCTTAGTTTAACTTTATTATTACTTATAGGCCTAGTACTAAAGCTATAATCCTAAACATTCTTAGCCGCCTCCTAGGCGTAGTACCTACTAATACTAGTAATAAATGTCTATAACACTAAAACCACATTATCTTACTACTAAAAAAAGTTAACCCCGCTATCCTAGAAGAGCTACTAAGCGAATCCTAAGACTAAAGCGTTAAAGACTTTATTATAGTAATAAACCCAAAGCCTAAAAAAAGCCCTTAAGGAGCCTATTAAGAATGCCTATAAGGAGAATAAACTTACTAGGGATATATTAGCTACATTACGCGAACAGGAAGGCCATAAAGCACACCGTTAGCCCAAGTAGATTAGGAAGTTACTCCGCTATAATAAATCCGAATATTTAATTATTAACGGCCTAATCTACTATAGAAATTAAGTATTTATCCCTAATTTACCTAAACTCTAACTAGAAGTTATATACTATACGTATAGTTTGGGTCCTATAGGCCACCTAGGCCGCATTAAGACACTAGACCTCCTTAATTAAACCTATTAGTAGCTAGGTATTTTATAGTTTATAGCTACCTTTATAAAAAAACTACGCTCTCTACTTCTGTATAAAGACCCTATATTTAGCACTACCTGGTTTTCTAAAACTACTAGAATTACTAGTCTGCCTATAAACTAATATCTCTATTAACTACGTCGTTAACCTACCTAAGTGCCTTCATAATGGCAAAATATATAGATATATCTTTATTATTATTAACCGCCTAATAAAGATAAGACACTTTATTTCTGTTACTAGCCTAGATATAAAGGAGCTTATTAAAGCATTTATCTATACTATCTATAAGTTATATAGCGCCCTAAGTACCATTATCTCTAATAGAGGCTCTTTATTTGTTTCTGACTTCTAGCGCCACCTAAACTAGCGCCTAAAGGTAACTCTAAGCCCTAGTTTTATATAGCACCCTAAAATAAATGGCTAGACTAAGATTATTAACGTAGTAATAAATAAGTATCTACGCGCTTTTATAAGCTTTACCTAAAATAACTAGGTAGATTAGCTCCCCCTTACTAAGTTTACTATAAATAACTAGGTTAACAAAACTATAGAAATCTTATCGTTCTTTACTAACTATGGCTATAACCTACGTTTAGGCATTAAACCAGTAGGCCCCTAGCCATTAGCCCTATCTATATATATAAAGAAAGAGTACCTATAAGCTAATGCTATTGCTAACCGCTTTAAGCGTATCTTAACTTAGCTTAAGGCCCTAGCCTATATCTCCTAGTAACGCTATAAAGATAACGCTAATATAAAATAGGATAAAGGTATAATATTTAAAAAGGATAATATAGTTATAGTTAGCCTTAAAAATATAAAGACTAACTAGCCTAAGAGGAAATAGGATAATAACTAGGATAAACCCTAGCCCGTCTTAGCCGCCTATAGAGGGGCAGTTATAGTAGATCTCCTAAACTATATTTGTGTTAACAAGTCTTTTTATACTTTAAAAGTCTATCTCTAGTTTCTAGAAGAGATTCCTAGCTAAGTATATATTAATAAAGAGGAACGCCGTAATATTATAGGCAGAATATCTAAAAGAGATAATAACGGCAATATTACGGACAAGTAAAAATTTAAAAAAAATCCTCAATATATATAATAAACAAAGAGACGAGCATGGCTTAACATATTATATTAAGTGGAAGTATTATAATAAGAAAACCTAGGAACTTAAGAAGTCCCTAAAAGGGTATAAGCGCGTACTACTAAAGTTTTATAAATAACACCCTAAGAAGCCTAGACCCCTAGACTAGGTATAAGATAAGAAAGACTTACTACGCTAAGGCTATAGACGACAACTATAATAATTTAGAGAAGTTAAGATTTTATAAAACTTTAACCGGCGGTCTATTATTTACACGCTTGCGGAGAAGAGGATTAATTAATCTAATTGGTGGGTACGGGCTCAAAGGCATCAATTAAGAATGGGTATATTCGCAAGGCCATTTGCAGGGGATTGCCCTGCCTTAACTAAACGTGATGCCTATAGACCCATACGCAAGCATATCGCTACAGTATCTATTTATAAAGCCTAAAATATACAACTAAAGAAAAAGGTATAGGTAGAAGGGAAAGCAAGCAAGTAAGGCTTAATTTTATAAATATTAATAATGTTAGTGTTGCTAAAATACAGGGGTGCTACCGTAGTGCTCGCTTAGCCACATAAATATATCTATCTATTATTTATACACTTACAGAGAAGAGGATTAATTAATCTAATTAGTAGGTACGGGCTTAAAGGCATTAATTAAGAATGGGTATATTCACAAAGCCATTTATAGGGGATTACCCTGCCTTAACTAAACGTAATACCTATAGACCTAGAAGCGCAACGCCCGTACCACACAAGGTAAAGTAGGGGGAAAAAAAAATAAAAAATAAAAAAGGGGGGGAAAGGAGAGATTTAAGTTAATATATTAGAGTGCCAAAATAGGCACTCTTATACGCCATTATACCTAAATACCTTCGCCTATTATATCTAGGGCGAGTAATAATAAGAATAGTATTAGCGTTTTATATTAGAAGTTTACACTTAGCTAAAATAGGTCTTTTAGGGATAATAAACAGTAAAGCTGGAACGCTTATAAGGACCACCGGCCTAGTTACTATATTTAGCCGTCCATAAAACTATTATCTTAAGCGTATTAAGCAGCACCTTTCTAAAATAAGTATCTATTATAGAGCTTAGAGTAGAGGCCAAGAGCAGCAACTTTATACTTTAGTTTATTTCTAACCGCGTAGCTTATAAAGGCCAATCTCTTAAAGTAAAAGAGAGGGGCGTTTCTAGGTTAGGGGTTATTTTTAAACAGGTATTTTATAGCTTAAACTGCGCATTTAGGTTACCCTAAAGCGGCAATTATAATTAAGACTCCTTAGTAATTAACGTCCGTTTTACTACGCTTTAGACGTAATATTATATAATCCTCTACTAGCGTTATATCTTTTCTAGTATATTTTATAGTAGAGAAGGCGTGGCTATCTTTCTAAGCCTTAGTATAGGTAATCTCGCCTAAATAAAGGAATCCCGTAAAGGTCGTAGTAATAGCAGCATTAAAGTTAAAATCCTTAACGGATTAGGTATTTAGGGTAACTAATTAGGCGAGGATATCTTTAGTAATTAGCAATCTTTTAGCCGTAGTAGAGAGATTTATAGATGTTACACTGTCTAAAATCCTTTTAATAATAGGATTATTAAAAACGGAGGTGTTATAATTAGCGTTAATATAGTGGGATCGAATTGCGGAGACGTAGGCTCTAACTATAGTAGGCTTAATACGGCTTATTCCTAAACTAGCATTACTAAAGATCTATTAGGTAATCCATTCTCCTAAGTAGTAGAGGGGCGCTAGGTACTTTACCGCTCTATAAAGGTTGCAGTAGCCCTCCTAACTCTTAATTACGGGATAGTATAAATCTCTCGTTCTATTAGAGAGGCTATACCATAATAGTTAGCTAAAGCATTCTAAGGGGGCTTTTACCTTAATCTAGAAATTAGGTAGGGGGTCTTTAAGAGGGACTAGGTCTCCTATTTTAGCGTTAGATTAAATATAATAAAGAAGCGTATAGTAATGGTAAATTAGAAGTATCCTAATACGGGCATAGTAATAATACCCTATTGCAATTAAAACGAGATAGAGTATTAGCTAGCCTATTTTCTGTAGAGGAAACCTACTCTGTATAGAGCGTAATATTATAGGCTACGGCTAGTTAGAGGATCTTACGGAGCGGGTAATTACCTAGTCCTTTTACCACCATATTCTAAAATCCTAAAAGTACTACTATGTTATCTATATAGATATAGACTAAGCTATACTCCTACCGTGTTACCTAGAGCTAGAACGAGGTTATAATCGCTTAAACCTCCCGCTTATTAATTAGGGTAAGGCGGTGTTCTATATTAGGGTAGCAGCTTAAAGAATTGTCTTAGGGTAGAGATACTAAATAGGGCGGCCATATTATCCCTTAAGAATCCTTAAGGAAGAAGAAGGCCCCGTAATTAAGAATCCTAGATACATCTAAGAAGAGATAGAATTATTTTTAATCCGTATTATTAAAGAAGAGGATACTATTTAAAAGGGTAAGAGCATCCCTCCACCATAATAAGTCTTAGTGAAGTTTAGCTATTAGCTATTAGTAAGGATAACTACCTACCTTTATATAAGTAGAGATAAACTCCTAAATAAAGTGGTTATATAAACGCCTAAGCCTAATTACCTAGGCGCTCCAAGCGAGTCTACTAGCTAGTTTTTAACTCTAAACTAGCGTTAGGGATCTACCACTTAACGCTTTATTAATCTCCTTAATCGTAGTGGCCTATTTTAAAGAAGAAAGACGCAGCTTAAACTTTAGAGTATCTATAATATAACCTAGGACTTTAGCCGTAGTGCCTTTAATATTCTTTAATTTGTTTTATAGAATGCCTAATTTATTACTTAATTAGTTATATATACTAAGCAATTAAGGGAGGATAGAAGCGTTAGAGAGTATAAAGATAAAATTATCTAGATAGTACTCTAAGGCGGCGTTTAGGATATATTAGATAAGTATTTAGTAGAATCCCTCCGTAAAAAGATTAAATAAAAAAGGTGTAGTTTAAAGGCCGAATAAGAGGCAATGTTTAAAATACACTATACCCTTCCAGGAGAACCCCATAAGGCGTTAAGCTTTAATAGAAAGTGGGATATTCTAAAAGGCGTCCTTAATATCCCTCTTAATAATTATATAACTACGGCCTATATATATAACGTGTTAGAGAACTTAATAAACTATTAAATATTATAGTGTGGCAAATGCTATAGGGATTAAGTTGTTAACAGATTGGCTAGATAGTAAGGATAAGTTATAAATACGGCGCTATCCCTTATCCGCTTTAGGTACTAAACCTAGCGGTAAGGATATAATAGGAGACGTTGCTATTATAATCCTACCTATATCTAAATTGGCGCTAATCTTCTCTAAGATTAGGACCGTATTTGCGGCTATTAAGGCTTAATTCTTTTAGGAGAGAAGCTTAATTTCTAGGTCTACCCTAATCTAGTATCTAAACTTTAAGATACCAATAATATTACGTTAGAGGTTACTAGGGTATAGGGATAAATAACGCCCCCACGCTTAAATAATTAAGGGGGAGGGAGAGTCCTGTAGAGAAGAGGAGGGCAGAAAAACTGGAAATAATAGTATAGTATTTAGCCTACCTATACTATAAGGGTAGAGCACAGTTTCGGCGGAGTATAGGTATAGCTTAATAAAATCCTCTTCCTCCTCTTTCTTTTCCTTATTAATACTTTCCTCTAGTAATTACTACTTATAATTCCTTATAGTATATAGGCCACTGCACTTACTACAGGTATATAGGAACTTGCAATCCTTACCTAGGTTATACTTCCCTCTATTAAAGCTATAACAGGTCCTTAAGATATTAGTACTTACTTACGCGCGTTTTAAGATAGATGCGGATTTATAAGTACTAGGATTATAATAAATATCTGAGAAGTTACTAGAGATCTTCTAGTTGGCTAGCTCTAACTAGTTCTTTTAAATAACTATAAAGTAGTACTCCAAGGCCATAGTCATTAAGGGAGCAATTTAGTAAGTAGTAGATAGCTAGATAACTTAATTATAAAAGGTAAGTATTTAGGGAATAAAATCTACTAAAAGATTCTTATATATAATAATTAAAATCATTATATAGTTAAGGAAGCCCTCTACCCACACTTTAACAGACGGGTAGTCCTTTATTATCCCTTCTTTTAGTCTTATAAAAAGGACGCTATTAATAATAAGGATATTATTCTAAGGCTTAAACCAGAGCTAGTGTATCCGAAGGCAAGAGAGGTTATTAAGCAAGAAAGTACCCTAAAATACCTTAAGTATCTCTTTATTCGGGACGCTAGGGAGGAGGGTATTTAGGATATTAGCTATAAATAAGAGCAACTTACCCAGTTTATTAATTAGGGTTAAGGATAATACTGCCGTAGCTAATCTCGCTATTACTATAGCGAGGCTTAATATATAGAGTTTAGTTACCTAATCTTCCTATTCTTTTTGGACGTATAGCATTTTAGTATAGTTCTTCTATTCCTAAAGGAGTCTTATTTTCTAGTTAGTTACCTAGTCCTTAACCTCCTTTACCTAAGCTCTTCTAATCCTTAGGTCCTTCTCGTGTAGTTACTAAAGCTATTCTTCGGCTTTTTTAGCGGCTAAAGTCTCGCGTTAAGCCGCGAAGAGAGGCGCCATTATAGAGGATGGAGACTATAACGCCGGCGTATCGCCTAAAGGTATAGGGGAAGGTAAGGGAGACTAGTAGGTAACCTCTGAGGAGTTTAGCTTGTTAAGTGTGTCGTTATTAGTTAAGTTTTTAAAGTTTTTACAAACAATTCGCGAAGGTTTAGACAAGCGTATAGGTTGTTAAGTTATTAACAGCAATAATTAATTATTAGAAATTAAGTAAATAAGGCATTAGCTTTTAAATAAGACTAATATGGAAAGTAAGCAAGCAAGGCTTAATTTTATAAATGTTAATGATGTTGGTGTTGCTAAGATGCAGGGGTGCTGCTGCAGTGCTCGCTTAGCCATATAGACATGTCCATTAAAGTTGTTTAATTAGTTAGGTCCTTGCCAAAAATACTACGCCTAATTAATTTAGGTAGCGGTGTAGAGTTTTACCAACGCTATTTATTAAACTAGCTATATAACTATAGTTTACTATTATATAACGGCAATCTAATAGTAATCTAACGGTAATTTGCTAGTACTGTAATATTTTATTTTAAAGCTACTTATTTAGTTTAGGGACTAAACCTTCTAAAGGAAAGGAGTACTATTACAGCACTAACCTATTTTATACTATTTCCTACTATTGGCTAGCCTACCACTAGCGCCTTAGTAGCTGGCCCTATTATTTATATACAATACCCCTTTCGCCTCTTCTCCTCTTTATACCACAACATAGTTATTTAGTCTACTTTACTGTAGCACTATAATACCTATCTAGTTCTAAATTTCGCTAATTAAAAGTAAAGGATACCTATCCTTTCTAGTAATGCTATTTAACTGTCTATAGTTAATATATAGCCTAAGTTTTCCGTTTTTCTTTAGTATAAACAGTACTAGATATCCTGCTAATAACTATAATGGTTTAATATATCCCTTTTATAAGTTTTCTTAAACAAACTCTTTAAGTACTCTTAACTCTTCCTTAGTTAGCTTATCCCTTGCAACGTTGATTTGGGTCCTATTCTTATTAATAAGCTTTAGCCAATTAGATCGTTAGGATCTTAGAGCTGTGATAAGGAATATAAAGCTCTGGCGGGGGCTTAAAGGCAGCCGCCAAAGCTCCTAAGACAGTTCTTTTGCTACGAGTTGGAGGAACGACGCGTTTAGTAGGTTGGACGATATTAGAAAAAATAAAGCACGATTAAAAAGCATAGTGGTTGATTAAATTAATCTTTCTAATTCGGTGTTCCGCACGGACCACCTATAGTAGGACACTAACGTTGCATGGGATAGATTTAAAAAAAAACTTTAAACTTATTCCTAGTTCCAATTCTATTTTATCCCCTTATCCGGTAAGACATAGTCCACGCTAGTAGGGGGGGCTGGCACAGTATAATATTATATACCTTCGTATATAAATTTATTAGTAATCTACATTATTTGAATAAAAACACGTCTAGTAGTCCTCCTCTAATTACGCGTTTAAGTAATGGAGGATACTTCTAACCTACCTACACAATCTAAGAGGCAAAAAGCTTAGTCCCTTGAGGATATACTCCTTAAACTTGGACCAATTATAAGCGTTTCCTACGAGCCTTTTTAATGCGAGCCTAGACAGATAGTAAAAGTACTCTTACCTACTTCCTTTCCTCAAAAACCACACCCATTCGACTATTTTAGCTTATTTTTTACCCGCGACCTTTTTTAAACGATTACTACGAATATAAATTGATACGCGAGTATACAGAGACTACATATAGTAGGGAAAAGGGCACGAGAATGGACGGATATGCTTGTAGAGGAGTTATATGTATTTCTCGGCGCTATTATATATATGGGAGTCTACGAGGAGCCTTAAATCGAGATATATTGGAATATAGACTTTAATAAAGGTCCTTTATATTCGATTTTAAGTTATATATTACTCTGCCGCTTTAAGCAAATTAAGCGGTATTGCCATATCTCTTGCCCTAAGAGTGATAAAAGAAATGGGTATTACTTACCTTTTAATAAGATTTGGTGGTATAAGGTTGAACCTCTTGCTTTATCTATTTAAGCTTCTTCTTAATGGTATTACTCTCCTTCTTCCAAAGTGAGTATTGACGAGCTTATGGTACGGTGCTTTGGCAGGTACGTCTCTCTTCCTTCCTCTTATTACCCTACTAATTACCCTAGGTCCTTATATACATATAAGATGCCAAAGAAACCAATTAAACAAGGGTATAAGATTTACGGAATTGCGGATCACGGATATATAGTTAACTGGATTTGGAGCTCTAGGGAGAAGGGATTATAAGATATAGTTCTTTACCTAACCCTTATAAATATAGGGTGTCTCGTACGCAATCTTGCGCTTTCCCTCCTATGCTGTTACCTTACAATATATATAGACAACTACTTTACGTTAATACCCCTATTTTCAGAGCTACGAGCTTATAAATTTGGTGCTGTGGGTACTACATGGCCACATAAGGAGTTTCCTAAGGATTTAATAGAGGTAAAGAACTGATTCTCTATAAAGCTTGCATAGAATACTCTTCTCGCGGCGGTAGTTTAGGATATACTTTGCCTAGCTTAGTAGGATAATAATATTGTCCTAGCTTTAAGTAATATCTATACTGTAGATAAGGCAGAGGACTTTTAGGTAAAGGAAAGAAAAGAAAAAAAGGCGTCCTATAAAGACCTTAATAAATAGCCGAATCGTCCGGTGTATATTCGGCGATTCCCCAATTAAAGAGCTTCAGATCCCTTGCTTTATTAATAATTATAATTAATATATAGGAGGCGTGGATCTTATAAATTAGTTTAGGGAAGCGTACGAGACTCATAAGCCTACCTTTAGGACTTGGTGGCCCTTATTTTACTAGTTAATTAACATAGCTTGTATAAATGCTTATAGGCTATATTAATTACATACAACAAATAAGCGTCCTCTTACGCACTTGCAATTTAGGATAGAGCTTTATTGTAAGCTTTTAGGGTATTCTAAAAGGGCAAAGCTATAGAGCTTACGAGTAGGGCTAGGGGGTAAGAGAATATTTAATCCTAATTTACAGCACTTACACTACTAAGAAAAGCGCCCTAAAAGTACTTGCGTATGGTGTTTATATAAATTAAGGTATTAAAAGGTCCTAGGGAAAGTAGTAGATACAAAGGGTAGGGCAAAGAGATTATACGGCGGCTGTGTATTTTATAATGTTAACCTTTATAAGGAGGGGGACTGCTAGACGCGCTTTTATTCGAATAATGTAGATTACTAATAAATTTATATGCGAAGGTACATAATATTATGCTGTGCTAGCCCCCCCTACTAGCGTGGACCATGTCTTACCGGACGAGGGGATAGTCCTATACTATATACTTTAACAGCTTTTTACTTTCTAGGCTCTATAGCCTTTTACTATACTTATAGTACATTAGGAAAAAAAAATTTGGGCACGTTATTGGAAGCGAAAATCGGGGTCTGCAAAACCGGCGTAAGTCGCGATTTTGGCGATTTATGGCGATTTCTATAAATATATAACGTAGTCTACGGGCATCTATCAGATAACTTATATAGAGCTATTTATTAATGAAATGGGTTGATTAATTGATGGTATTAACTGCCTGGCTGATCCTTGGTCAGCCAGAAAATCACGTATTTAGCTAGCCACCTAGGTCAGATTCGAGGATCTCCTCAGCGCCACTAGCGCCAAGCTGAGGAGATTCGCGTATCTAGGGCCACCTACTAATCAAGCCGCTAATTAACGCCAACCGTAGGGTAATTAGGGCCATTAAGGCCCCAAGTGTATATAAAAAAGTCCTCCCTACCTATCCTTAATTGCGGCAGTATATCTGCTATTATACCTACTATATAAGATAGCGCTGACTAACCGCGTAGAGATTAATATCGCTAATAATACCAAATTACGCGCTAACGCGCAGCATGTCCTTACCCTTACGCGTGCCGTAAGGCCTAAAAACACGTCTTTAATATACAATCTAAAGCAGGAGTTTAAGGTAATACCCCCCCCCCTTCTAAAAGTATCGCGGCCTATAGCTAACGCGTTATCCGGCTTTAGGCCTTTTATAAACGGAAGTAGTACTATAATAGCGATACCATTACGGAGGATAAGCTACTTCTCTTCCTTATTAAGGAGGTTATAAGCTAGCCCTTAAAAGGGAAGAGCTGTAAAGCTAATATTAACGTACCCTAAGAGGAAACGCGGCTCTTATGGCGGTTAGTTTATAGCTATATTACTACTCTAACGGACCTCTATTAGATGTAAAAAGCTATAGGAATAAATAGCCACCCGTTTCCGCGGGAGGATAGCGTTAGGGAGTACTTAAAGACGCTATAGCGGAGGAACACGTAGCGTAAGAAAGAGCAGTTCGCTAATAAGGGTAGAGATACCCTCCTTAACGGCTATACTAAGGACAAGTTTTAGAGCGTCTGCTGTAAGCTCTGGGCTAGGGGCGCCGCCTTATCCCTAGAGTGCTACTTCCGCACACTTGTTAATATCCTGCTAGGCTACTATATACTTACCTACGGCAGTAATAGACGCTCCGCCAAGATCTTAAATCTATTTACCTTTAAGTTTAAGAGTAAAGGCCCTACGCGCTATATGCCCTTAATATTTACTATACGCGTAGGTAAGTAGAACTAGTATAGCCGCCTTAAGACTATTAGGGCCCTATAGAACAGAAAGCCGCTTATTTATATACTTAGCGGGCTAGCTTTCTATCTCCTATACTACTGGGATTTTAGTATAGAGCCGTTTCCAGACTTTAGTAGGCGCTTAGTATAGTATAATATACGCCTAATTAAGGGCGGTAGGGACCGTAAGGCGGCCCTTTTATATAACTTGCAGCGAGATTAGGTTATAAAGGCCTTTTAGTATATTAGCGTCTTCTTAGAGAAGAAGACGCATATTAGGTGGAGCGCTGGCGCTAAAATAGCGGAGCTAAAGGGGGTCCGCGAGGACTAGATTTAGCGCGCTAGGAGGTAAAACTAAGAGTAGATAGTAGGCTATTACTTAAACTCTCTCCCGTAAGAGTTTATGAGGTTAATAATAGGGCACCCCTTATAGATGGGCTGCTTTAAAATCCGCTGTGCGGGTATTACGCTGCCTAACGTACTGCTATTAATAATATGGCCCAAACTAGACAAATAGAAGGGCTGTTTTAGCCTATAGCTATACTAGATTAATAACCTTGCCGCTATAGGGGTTACGAACCTTCTCTTTTACCTCCGTAAGGTTATTTTATAGGACTTAGTAGCCCTCCGTAAGATATTCCTAAGCTATCTAGTATAGAGCCACCCTATCTTCTAGTATAAGGCGTATAAGGCCTTTACGCAGGATCTAGAGCCCTACCTATAGGAAGAGGGGAGCCTAAATTAGCTGTTAATTCTCTATTAGGCTATGCTACTCCTTACTAACTAATTAAAGGCTCTATATGCTAAATATAAGTAGACAGCTAGTAAGGTTAAGGGCTTATTAGACTATCTAGATAAGTCCTAGTAGGCCTAGTCTTTATAGCTTTAATTGCTAATATCCAGAGACCTTACATTTTGACTAAAAGCCCCTTTAGCTATAGCTATAACAGCAGCTGCGGTATAGCCTTAGGGCCAGTCTATTAACCCCCCATATTCGCCTATAGAAGCGGCCCCTTTAGCTTTATTTATTACGGGATCTAGTAAATATACATCCGCCTAGGTAAGCGCTATAGGCTCTCCTTCCCGTATAGCTTCACCACCGCCGCTGCCGTAACAGCCGCAGCCGCAGCCGCAGCTAGAGCCTAGGTTTGGGTCTCTACCTATATACTATATAAGCCGCGCGGTAAACTTTATACGGGCCCTTTAGTATAAGTAGACCGAAGGGCTAGGAGGTAATCCTTCCGTAGTAGCTGTAACGGAACCTTATAGTAGGGACTACGGTGGATTCGTCAATAGGCTAGGTATATAGGTATTGCGAAGTTAACAACATAATAACAACTGGTGGAGTAGTTGCCCAACAGATTAACTCTAATTATATTCTGAGAATTACTATAAGGAAGGAACTATCTAGGTAAGGACTGTAGTCCTTTAAATACACATCCGTTCTCCTAAGAAAGTCATAGCTCTGTCTGCTCCGTCTACTCTGTTCGCTCTATAACAGATCTTATAAATTATACAGATTACATAGATTACATCACGTGACTCTGCTTACTATTCCTTATCACATAGTTCTATCGGCTCTATTTTAGACCGTACTTATATTAACCAACTAGCTTCTTCTAACTCTTCTCTAAGTAGTTATAACATTATACTTAAGGCATTCGTAATACCATCTCCCTCCTCTTTATCTTCGTCCTTAAAGATACCTAGTATCTCTAGGTTATTTACTAGAGGTATAATATCCGTCTAATTAATTTGGTTAATATTGTTACTTATTATACCTAAAGCATCCTCTTTTTTTTCAACAGCTCGTCAGTCTCGTACTATTGCTGCGATATTATCTCTTAGTGAGATAATACCGTCTCCGTATTCTCGTTATATAAAAGAGGGGGTAGTTTACGTTACGCTGGCGAGTCCTTTGTCTCAGCAACCCTCTTTTTACTTAGAGTGTACTAAAGCGAATATCTAATTATCCTATAATATTTGCTCTATCTCTAACGCTAAGTATACGCGTCCTACTATTCTTAATAGTCTTTAAGTCCCTCTATTAATTGCTACTAGGGTTTTAGGTTTAATTTACTACTGCAAAGCTTAACAATAAGCTCTTAGTTACTCTTGCTAAACTTTATTGTTTCTATAACGCTAAAAAAGAGGCTGCTAATGCTTAGTAATATGCTCTTAACTCCCGTCTAGCTGCGTCTACTTAGTTAATCCGTCTTAAGAAGGTTTATAAGAAGGTTTATTCTAAGGAGTAGAAACTTATAGAATAAGGTTTATAGAAACTTAGTAATAAAAGAACGGATTCTCCTCTAACAGAGAAGGAAACAATTCTAAGTAGTTCGGCAATCGTTCCTCTTATGTCCCCCTTAGGTGGCTTATTCTTTGGCAATCCTTCTTTATTAATACTGCCTAACCTTTTCTCTTCTAATACTTCTATACCTTTCCTATAGCATTCTTTAAATTTTCCAGTAGCTTCTAGGTAGTCTTATTATAGCCTATCTACTTTACTTTATACTATATTTTATTGTTTATATCCTTATAACTAACAATCTTTAAAACTTGCTATTTATCTTCCTCTTATCCTCTATACGTATCTGCTTTATAAACTAGTGGCTTAATATTCCTATATACTGGCTCTAGCATTACAATATACTATATAGGGTAGATCTTTATTTTAGCTAGTAGGTTTAACTTAAACGTAACCAGTAAAATTCTCTTTATAATTTTAAAAGGTCCTAGTCTAATATAGTCTAACTTTTTACTTAGTCGTTAACTCTTAAAAATTTTATATAGTAGCTATACTTTATCCCCCTCCTTAAGATCTAGTCCCTTAGATCTCTTAGCGTTATAGTATTTTTTTATTCTCTACTATACCACCTATGCTGTTTCTATAAGGTTTGCATGAAAATTTATTAACATCTCCATTCTTTACTTAGCTATACTACTTATTTTCTTTACTTAACGTAGCGATAATAATGTCCTTAGTTCGTATCCGTAATTCGCCTTAAATAGTAATATTCCTATTCCTTCTTATAGTATTATATTATATACAAACTATATAACTAGTAACAATAATACCCAATTATTCTGTGCATAATTAATATAATGCCTTAGATACTGCTCTAGTATCTAATTTAATCTTTCCGTTTAACCGTCCGTCTGCGGATAATATACAGTAGAAGTTACTGCTTAAACCCCTTATTCTGCCAAGAATACCTCCTAAAATGCTGCTACGAATCTTAAATCTCTATCCGATATAATTTTACTTAGTGCTCCGTTAATAATATACTCTTCTTAAAGTCTTAACACTAATCCTATAGCTCTATTATATCCTTACGTTATTCCCTTATAGAATAACTTAACAAACTCCTTTATAATGCCCCTTAGCACATACATTACTTCTCTGTTTTTGTACTACTCTAAGTTTAGATCCTCTACCTATACGTCTTAGATTTTTTATAACCATTTACTCTCTAGTAACTTATAGGTCTAACTAATTTCTCTTATTACTGCGATTTTCGGATAATTATACCTAATTAATCCGTCTATATCTTTTCGTAGTAAAGCCCCTAATAGCTTTTTATCGTTCTATAGTTTAGTCTTTCTGCTTAGAGCGTCTGCTCGTGCATTATCTATACCCTTAGTATACTAAATCTTAAAATAGTATTCTGTAAGCATCTCCGCCCATTTAACTTATCTCTAATTAAGTTCTTTTATTATTAGGAATCCCGTTAGGTTCTTATAATCCATCTTAATTATAAATGGTTTCTCTATACCTTATAAGAATACTCTTTATTCCTAAAGTACTGCAACTATACCTAATAACTCCTTATTATAGATGTTATAGTTTAGTTCCGGTGGTGTTATCTTTTAACTATAGTATACCACTAGGTGCTATCCATCTTTATATTTCTATAGGAAGTACGCCCCTAGTGTAAAGTCTAATACATCCGTTTCGACCACTATCTCTAACTTCGGTTAGTAGATTTTAAGGATTAGGTCTTAAGTAAACAACTCCTTAACCTCCTTAAATAGTTTCCTCTATTCCTCTCCCCATACCTAAGGTTCTTCTTTCTTTATTAACCTTGTAAATAACTTAATATCCTTTAACTATTAAGCTATAAACCTTCTACAGTAGTTGCAAAACCCTAGAAACGACCTTAACTATATAATGTTCTCTAGTTCTTACCAATTTACTATAGCCTCGATCTTCTTTAGATCTATACTAAATTAGCCTAGTTTAATAATAAATCCAACAAAATCTGTCTTCCTTATAAAGAATTCGCATTTCTTAATTACTACTAGCATCTGTTCTTTATATAGTCTCTTTAAGACCTATTTAACGTATTTTCCGTGTTCTTCCTCGCTTATTAAGTAAATAATAATGTCGTTAAGGTATACTATAACAAATTCATCCAAATGTTCTCTTAATATATTGTTAATACGTTTCTAAAACGTTGCTAGTGTATTTATAAGCCCGAATTGCATTACTAATAGTTTATACAGTCCTTCCTTTAACCTAAAGGCTGCTTTCTATTCGTCACCTTTCTTAATTCTAATTTAATGGTACGCCTATCTTAGATCTATCTTCGTAAAGATTTACGCATTACTAATCCCGTCTTAGATTTTGCTAATTAAGGGTAAAGGATACCTATCCTTTCTAGTAATATTGTTTAACTGTTTATAGTTAATGCATAGCCTAAGTTTCCCGTTTTTCTTTAGTACGAATAATACTGGATATCCTGCTAATAACTGCGATAGTCTAATATATCCCTTTCGTAAGTTCTCTTAGATAAACTCTTTTAGTACTCTCCCTTCTTCTTTAGTAAGCTTATAGATTGGAAAGAACTTTAGACTTATTCCTGGTTCTAACTCTATCTTATAGTCCTATGCTATATACTCTAACAGCTTTTTACTTTTTAGTAACTATAGTTTCTTGCCGTACTTATAGTATCTCTTTAGTATATAACTTAGTCCTTTTTCTGTTTCTTTATAGGTCGCCCCTATTTAGTACCATACTATCTTGGCTTATTATTACGTCTTATAGCGTTACGTATCTCTAATATCGACCTAACCTATAACCTAATCGATCTTTAGATTATATTCCTATAACTAAGGCATTCCTAATACTGCCTTATTATTCCCTAATAGTAATATATCGAAAGACATTTTAACTTATCTCCCTTTAATGGTTATCTAAACTGGTCCTGTTTTAAGATTAATAATGCCTCCTCTATAGGCTATTAGATCTCCTAAAATTATAACTAGTAGATACGGGTGCTCTTTCTATCTATATAGTAGCCCTATTTTTTTAACTGCTGCTAGTAATATGTGGTTCCTTATTACTCCACTATCTATTAACGCTTCGAACTACTAATCTCGCCATTTAACTCGTAAATTTAGGTGTTATTCTTAAATTCCCTTAAGGGTCTAAGGCTCTACCACTGGCTCCCTCTGGTCCTATAGGCCTCTACTTTTCCTAACTATTAGCTGTTAGATCCTTATACACTTAACTTATTTTTTAGCCAATACTTCGTTTATTTCTTGTCCTCAATATGCCATAGATACGTGTTCTCTAGGCATTCCTACTGTGGGAGGGTACAACCACTCTCAGATAGGAAAGTCACAGCGCTGTCTGTCTGTCGGTCGGTCGGTCGGTCGGTCAGTCGTAATCAATCAGTAGGAAAGCAGTCAGTAAGAAGAAAGGAAAGAATGTATTCTCCGTAGGTCGTAGTAGAGAGAAGGAGAGAAGCCAAAGGCTCGATATATACAGGAAAATGCCAAGGCCCAAAGCAGTGACCCATTTTACCCCACCACATACCTCCCCCACTAAGAACGTTGTCCCCTAACGTTCTATACTATAAAAGAATAGCCAAATAAAGGAATAGCAAAAGCAGAATAGAAAAAGGAAAGCATATCCCTAAAAGAACGCCAGAAACCTCTTCCTCCTAGTAAGGCGCAGTAGCCAAAACAGCAGCGAGCTAGAAATAATAACAGTAGTAGTAATGGCAGTAGCGGCAGTAATAGCAGTAACAGTAGTAATAGCAACGGTAGCAGAAACAGTAATAAAAGTAGATACTTGGCGCAGTAAAATAAAACGGAATAGTTAGTAGCAGAACGGTCAGTAATAGAACAGTCGGTAAAAGAACTTGGTCCGTATAGCAAGCAGTAGGACATCTAGCAGTAGAACTTTTAATAGTAGAACCCTCGGTAGCAGGACGGTTAGTAGCAGTCGGTCAGCAGTAGATAATCGAAACAGTAAAAGCGGAACGGTCAAGCAGTAGCAGTAGAACAGTTGGTCGGCAATAGTAGCACAGATTAATAGCAGTCAGCTAGGACGGCGGCGGTAAAATAGCAGGTTGAGACAGTAGAGCGGAACGGTCAGTCTAAGACAGTAGCAGTAGGACAGTCGAAACAGCGTTAGGCCTAGAGCAGGTCGGTCGGAACAGTTAGGCAGCGTAGCAGATCCAGCAGATCTAGCAGTAAAATAGATCTAGCAACGGTACAGATCTAGAACAGTAGAGACAGAGCAAACGGTTAAGACAGCAAGGACGAAATAGCTGGACGGAATAGCGGCAGCAGCGGCGGTGGCAGGATAGTCAATCAAGGTAGCAGAGGCTCTGGATTAACTCGATTGTTCCGCTGCCGTTTGATATCAAAACTCTACATCTAGCTCTATATCGGTCTGCATCGTACGCAGCTTCTTAGTCAAGGCTCTACCCGTGGCTTTGCACTAGGCCCTGCATCTAGCTGTGCGTCTGGCTGCGCGTCTAGCTGCGCATCTGGCTGTGCATCTGGCTGTGCATCAATAGCTCTATATTGCATATTCTGCGTCCATATCTGCGTCCGTGTCTGCGTCCATATCTACGTGTATGCGTGTATGGCTGCCTTGACTGCTGGCCGAAGACTGTCTAATTGGTCAGCGACGACGTGCTGCAACTAATCGTTCGGTCGTTCGATTAAGGTAGAAAGTCGGCCCGGCCAAAAGCTCTAATTATCCTGATTTGAATGCGAAGATAGCGTCTAGCTAATCCAGATCTAATAAGGCCCTGGCTTAACTCAAGATATCTTCTACTGCATGTACGACTAGGGCTTTACATTTATAAACAGTTGATCAAAGCTTCCGTGTAGACGTCCAATCAGTCAAGGTTCCGCATCTGCCGTTCGATCAAGGCTCCGCATCATATAATCAAGGCTCTCAGCATCCTCCAGACGTCCAATCCAGAGACCTGTCTTAAGACTTCCTTCTTTGCGAGCACTAACGGTAGCTTCCTCTAAACCACTATAACAGGCCTAGCGCTTTTATAGGACGTCCCTAACAGCTGCTTTCTCCCTTTCCTGAACCGTCCTTACTCTTGGCTTCTTCGGTGCATCCTTAGGCTTTTACGGCTGCTTCTTTGTTCTCGCTACTAGCAGTACGCTCGCGTATCCTTAATCTTCCTTCGGCTTAAGAGCCTTCTTAGGATTGTCTTCTGCTTCTAGTCTCTTTATCATTATCTTACTAGTCCTGCGCTTCGCCTAAGTCATCCTTAATATCTTCCAAAACCATCCGGTGGCAGCTTCTTGGCTGTTGTAACCACATCCGTCGCATATCCCTTGCCCTTATATCCATAATACAATCCTTTTATTAAGACGGTCTCTAAGAAGTGCTAGCTCCTATACGTCCAATTCCTATTTCCCTTATAATCCTCAATAAGGTCCTTCACTAGCTTAGTCAGATACGGCTTTATCCTGTCTTCAGTCGCATAAGGATGGCTTAGGCTTAATGTAGTCAGCTATACCCTATATACGATCTCTCGCAGAGCATCTTTGTCAGTGCCTCTTTATATACTGCTTTACGGTTCCGCGGTGCTTGTTTCCAATATCGTGCTGCTATCCTTATATATAGGTCCCTTCCTTGCCGCGGTGTCTGTTCTTGTCGTGCAGCCAGTACAGTACCGAATTCGGGTGGCAGGGCAGAGCTGCAATCAGCTATCGTTTAAATAAGGAACAAAGTCGGCCCGGTCGAAGGCTCTAATTTAACAACATTCGACGTAGCTTCTGTGCAGTCATTTGATTGATCAAGGCTTCCGTGCAGTCGTTCAATTAAGGCTCTGCGTACAGCTCTGCGTCAGGCTCTATATCGTACAATCGGCTCTATATCCGTGCAATCAATTAAGGCTCTTAGTGCCGTTCTCGTCGTGCCGCTAGCGCATCATCAAATTCCAGAGGCGGTGTAGAGTTCTACCGGTTCTACTGCTGAATGGACCAATCAGGATTTTCCATGCCGGGCATGGAAAATCGCTATTGGCTCGGTGACAGGCGGTAAGCTAAGCTGACATCTCTGCAGTAGGTCATCGCGACTGACGCGTCTCGACGCGTTGCGATCAAGAAAGTAAACAAGAAAAGGAGCTTTAGGAAATACTATAACTAAGCAGACAAATAAAAATCTTTTATACGGCCGTCACCTGCGTCCCCTCCCCTACCTTAGAACTTGACTGTCCCCTAGTCAAACATCCTACCCCTTGGCGGAGCCTGTTGCGGAGCCTACTGCAAAGCCTGCTGCGGAGCCTGCTGGTCAAGCGTCCGTCTCCAATGACCGTCTCCAAGGGTCGGACGATTCTAATAGTAGTCCTCCCTAGCTTTAGCTGTCTTCTTCGTAGGCTGTAACCTAATCTGTATGTAATCTCCTAGTTATACCTTATTCTCCTGCGGCTTAGTGGCTGTCCTACTATCTCTAAAGGTTATATAATTTTAATAGTAGTCCCCCCAGTTTATACTTTTCTCGTCATTAATCTTTAGCGCTACTCCGTCATAGAAGGCCCGCTACTACATTTGTTCTTTCCTTAGTCTATCTAGGTCTACTCCTTAGTATATACGGAGCCAGTTCTTAATACCTTTTAATCGTCCTTCATTGCTGAGCCACGGAAGTTTAGCCCTAGGTCATTCGCGCGTCCCAGCTACTAGTCTTCCTCAACCAAACAGATGTACAAGTCCTTGCTAAATAAGATCCTTTAAGCCTTAACATTCGTGCTCGGTAAAACGGTGACTTCCTCCGCATCCAAAATAGGTCCGTCGGCCTTGTCCTTACGTACCTTGCTGACCCCGTGCGTCCCGCTGCGGCCGTCCAAAGGCAGTAGAATCTTGCGGATATCGAGAGTCTTGCGGATATTGAAAGTCCTGCGGAGGTTGAGAGTCTTACGGAGGTCGAGAGTCTTGCGGTACAAAGGGGGCTCGGGTGCAGTTCTGCCAGTCTTTATATTCTGGTGCTACGCTGTATCCTTATGCTAGACTTTGAACTACAACCTAATCCGTAGCGGGTAACTACTGCTGCATTAGGGCTCCTCCGTGTACACCTAGTCTAGCTAGGTCTAGAAGTCTTCCTTCCCTTTGGCGGTCAAGCTCCTTGAGTTCTAGGTCCGTTTCCTAGCTGACTTAACGGGCGTCGGCTGTCTTATTTGGCTGAAAGATTACAGGTAGTCACAAGGCAGCATCTTTGCTTATAACCAGCTGCTGATTATAAAACTGTTTAACTAGCTAGCGAAGGCTCTGGTCCTCGGGGTCCATTTTTAACAGACGATCTGCGCCCTTATATAAACTAAGTCTGTCTTCTACGGCTCTTAGTAACTAATAGAAGTCAAAGGACTCTTGTCTATCTAAATCAGCTCCCGTTTTGGCCATGGCGTGTCTTTAATATTTAAGCGGAAGTCCTTTTACAAACCAGTATCCTCGCTGACCGTTGTCCAAATTGCTAGCTTCAGTAGCCTTTTTAGAGATCAATGCGAACTGTCTACAGTACTCGCGTATGCTGTTTAGCGGATTGTCCCTATACTGCTGTACATAGGCTTCTAAGAATTCTACCGTTTCCATTTATCGAAATTGGTCACTTCCTCAGTATTCTGCCCTAAGCTTTCTTATAAGCTCCGTCTAGTCACCAGCTATGAATTCAGGCAAGCTTCGGATCCACATCCCTATCCAGTAATCGCAGTACTCCGGGAGGCCCTAGTGCTTCTCCTCACTCATTACGTGGTATCGGACGCATAGCCGTTCGTACTGCTCAATAAACTATAACACGTCCTGCCCTGTAAAGTACGGAGTTCCAACGGTTCCTGGGGCTGGCATAGGCTGGACCATAACGTAGACCTTGTCTTAAGCCGTCGACCGCTGTCTACGTGCATCTAAAGCTTCCTTGGGAGCTTACAGGTAGTCCTTACGGCTCTCATCCTTCGTCTACTGAGGGCCATCGGTCCTAGGTGTTACGGGTGAGCGCTGCGGTAGGTCTACTTGCATGGCCGTGGTCTTGACAGAGGGTGTCCCAGATAGCTGTCCTGGTGTTGGTTTATACTCAGCAAAAGAAGTATAGGCTTCGGTTCCTTCTGGCTGCTTCTTAACGCCTAGAGGTCGGTCTTCGTGGGAGAGCACAGAATCGCCATCTTCTACTACTGCCGGGTCTCAATACGTCCGTCTGTTTTGGCCTGCCGTTGCTCCGCGCGGTAGGGTGCTGCTAAGCCTTACGCTTCCGCCTGCATTTACTTCTTCATAGAACGCCTCTAGAGCTGCCGCAGATACAATCCGGATAACTCAAAAGAAGATAAAGCTAAGCCAGAATAGGAAGCTTTCAAGGGCAGATCTGATCTCGTGTACTTGCGACCTTACTTAGTATTCTCTCTTCTGTTCCTAAAGGGCAGCGCTAACTTCCTTCGCCGCCAGATGCCTTAGATCTCGTTGGCCCTTAGCTACCTATCGTCTCTGCATCTTCAATAAAGCTCTGGCCATGCTCGTGCGCGCGCGGGTAGTAAGATATCGGGTAACTCCAACTGCCGGTCAACGTCGTCTGATTGGCTCGCTGGTTCGCTTGACGTCCTTTACGTAACTTTCCAAGACCTTTACCACCCCTTTTTGCCTTTCTTTAGCCTGTGCGTTAAGTCTAGCTGTCCTATCCTGTCTTTTCCGGGACTGCCTGGTTCCCCTTATTATCCGATACTGTAATTCTCTGCTTCTGCTGTCTCGTCTGTCTAGCTGGCGGTTCTTCTACAACTGGCTGTTCTTCTATAGCTGTAGTATATTCCTGCGTACCTCCTGTGTATATAGTTATGTATAAAATGCCAGACTTCTAATCCAAAGAGCTTGCCGTCGTCCCCACGTGGAATGCCATAAAATATGTGGGAGGGTACGACCACTCTCAGATAGGAAAGTCACAGTGCTGTCTGTCTGTCGGTCGGTCGTAATCAATCAGTAGGAAAGCAGTCAGTAAGAAGAAAGGAAAGAATGTATTCTCCGTAGGTCGTGGTAGAGAGAAGGAGAGAAGCCAAAGGCTCGATATATACAGGAAAATGCCAAGGCCCAAAGCAGTGACCCATTTTACCCCACCACACTACTACTATCGTCCTTCTAAGCATTCTTCCGTAAGGAATCTTCCTAGTTAAAGTATTAAGTCTCCTAACTCCTAAACTTCTACTACATGCCAGCCGTGCATATACTTAGCATTCCTATATTGTCGCTTATCTAGCGCCCAATATATCCTTATAGGGTATTTCCGGTTCTTTTCTTTTGGATTTCTGTGTATCTTATATATGTCATCCATACATATAATCCATAATAGCGTATAGTATGCTAGGTTTTTTGGGTTAACTCTTAACTTATCTTCGTCTTTAAGTTTAAACCTCTGTTATATTAATCTAAACGTTATAACTTTATTTACAGGTACTAAGATACGTCTCTCGCTTTTCTAGTCCTCTGATTATTCCTCTAGATCCTTTAATATTATAATTAAGGCTCCCTTAATATAATTTATTGCTTTTTCCATAATTAGGTGGTTCTAGATAACTCTCTTATCTAACCACATATAGAAATCTTCCCACTTATTATTATGTCTTTGTCTATACTACTTTTGGTATATCTGCTAAAGTATATACGGCTTGTCCGTAAGGAAGTATCTTCTTATTGCTATATTATAACAGCCTTTTATATACCATTCCTTAAACTTAGTTAGAATCCCTAGATCCTCTTCATTTTCTAATTTAATAAGCCACTTAGCTCTTAGTATGCCTGTTCTTAGCCTATTAGTAATTCTTTGTACTAGTACTCTGTCTTATATACGACCAAATATGCTAGATCTTATGTCTAGTCCTTTCTTTTGCTATATAAGGATTCTTACTCTAAATTCGTCTATAGTTTCTTATAGTTTACGTCTTATAACCGGATCCTTAAAGTTTTCTTGCTTCTTAATCGCACTATTAACTTTTTAATCTTCAGTCTAAACACTATATTTAACTAGTAAGTCTTCTAGGTCTATATATCTATCTCCTAGTCTAACTACTATTTATATCGCAGATTCTCTAATCTATAAAGAAGCCATTTACTTCTTACTTATAGGTATCCTAATTTATACCCCAAATTCTTAACCCCTTAGATTCTTTAATCCTAAGCTTACTTTTTTCTTAAGCTATGCTCCAGCCTTAGTCTAACTAGGCTTAATTAGTGTTCTCATCTCATCTTAAGAGTCTTAAATCTTACTTATCTTGTCTTAAGAGTCTTATACCTTTAGGAAACTTCGTCCTAAGCTTATTCGTATATCGCTGAACTAAGCCGTTACTCTCTTCCATCGGTTATCGTCCGTTATAGGTCCTTAAGCATACCTCATCTTATCTTAAGAATCTTAGTCATCTCTTATCTCGTCTTAAGAATCTTAAGCCTTTAGCCTTTTGCCTTTATTAAGTAGTGAGCTAGCACTAGCAGTTATCTACTTGCTTAATCGTCTCTAGATATTACTCCTTCCGTCTTATAAAGTAATAAATACCGTATCTAACGGTGTTATAATGCCCGTTACTAAACCTTACTCTATAGCGGTTTTAGTCTCTACTTCTATTACATTATTAAGGTTTAGATACCCCTAGTTAGTTCCTTTTTCTTTCTTATTATTGTTAATTAATAAGTACTTTAACTCTATTATCATTGTTACTAATCCTTATCCGCACGTTACCTTAATATCTTAATCTAGCTTATAGAGTTAATCCTATTCTTTATCTAACTCTTTAGTTCCTTTAAGTCCTCTTAACTCTAGCTCTTATGGCCAATAGCTTGCACCGTACTTAGCGTCTTTATAAATTTAGCATGCGTTATTATAACAAAACACAAAACTTCTAATTAAATACTCTTTTGTTCCTTATAGTGCACCATTATCCCTCTATATATATATATCACATACTATTAGTCTAGTTCCCTTTACTACGTAATAACTCTAACCATTTTTATAGTTTTTGGCAAAATAACCCTATTTTCCGCAATTTATATAAGCTCTATCTTTAAACCATTACTTTTACTATAGAGTCCACTTAAACATCTTCTACACTTAAGATCCTTAGTTTAGCCTATACTCCTTAGTCCTATAATTACTTAATCCTTAACTTCTAGGTTTCTATAGTTACTTTCCCTATCTCTTATAGGTTTCTCTAGTACTACTTAGGTCTATTGGCTCTGCGCCATACTATAGTTTCTAATTTAGCTTTAGTTATTACGTACTCTACGCCTTATATAACTATAGAACTCTATCCTAGCCTCTCTTAGCCTATTCCCTTTAGAAGATCCTATTATTAATCTTAATCGCTTAATCTATTAATTTCCTTAGGGTATCCACATCTTCTATTAGAATAATTACGTCCTAGACTTTAGCCTTAAGTCCCTATTTATACTATACCATAAGCGCCTTATTATTCTATTTGACCTATATAGTAAGTATTTAAAACTATATTATATACTTAATTGCTAAAGTTCGCTGTATTAGGTTCTAAAGCTTTCTCTTTACTATAGTTATTGCTTCCGGGTCCCTAAATATCTATATTAATTATTCCGCGAATCCTGCCCAGCTAGAAAACACAAATTGTACCTCTTAGTTGGTAGTAGTTATTCCGTTAGTCTATATTTCCATTAAGTAGGGTTTAAACTATTTAAGTGCCCGTCCTATTAGGAATAGTCCTACGTAGGCTACTTAATCCATTATTATAGCTAACTTGGCCCCCTTTTATATAACTTTAAAATACATTTACGTTAGAAATCCTTTAGGCTTTAATCTCTTACCTAAGAATCGTTTAATTAAAGGTAACTTAACCTTTACTACTCCAATTCCATTAAGTCTTTCTTTAAGTATTTAGTTGTTCTCGTTTAACCTATTAATAATTTTCTATAACTATCTAACCGTAACTAGTTGTAAGTCGGTATCTTGTATACTTATATCTCCACTTAACCTTAAAGTAGTTGCTGCCGTTAACGGCGTTATAGTGGCTGCTTTTAGTGGCATATTATTTAACTTCTAAAACCATAACTATAGTAGTGATTATATAACGGAACCTTATAGCAGGGACTACGGTGGATTTATTAATAGGCTAGGTGTATAGGTATCGCGAAGTTAACAACGTAATAATAACTAGTGGAGTAGTTGCCTAACAGATTAACTCTAATTATATTCTAAGAATTACTACAAGGAAGGAACTATCTAGGTAGGGACTGTAGTCCTTTAAATACATATCCGTTCTCCTAAGAAAGTTATAGCTCTATCTGCTCCGTCTACTCTATTCGCTCTGCAATAGATCTTATAGATTATACAGATTATACAGATTATATTACGTAACTCTGCTTACCATTCCTTGTCATATAGTTCTATCGGCTCCATCCTAGACCGTGCTTGTATCAACTAACTAGCTTCTTCCGACTCTTCTCCAAGTAGTCGTAACATCGTACTTAAGGCGTTCGTAACAGTAGCGCTAGATTCTAAATAGGGTAGTAGATGGCGGGCCGGCCGGCAAAAGAAGGTTTAATGGTACTCCCTATGGCTTAAGGTTATTAAGGAGATTAAGCGGGTCGTATAGGTCCAAAAGGTTAGCGAGGAAGCGGCTATGTAGTAGGTTAATCTACGGTAGGAGCAGATACAGTACTTACTAGATTAGCTTTATAAACGGCTTTAAGCGGGTAAAAAGGCTTTAAAATAGTTATATATATAACTTCTAATAAGATACTAAGAGGTCCTCTATTAAAACCTTTGTCTATAGCCCCCTAGGGGCTTATTTTAGTGCCGTATAAGTTTAATAGGGTGCTTTAGGGTAGTAACGCGTAACTTAAAACGCGAATATCTTTATTAACCTATGGCCGATTCTTACCATTCTAGTGCGAGTAGAAAGCGCTCAGCAGGCTCTACGCATAGCGCTTAACGGGTGTTAAGAGTATAGCGTTGCTGGCGATTAAAAATCGACTGTGGATATGGGGTAATATCCACAGTCGCTAAACGCACGGACCTCCTCGCCCGCGTAATTGTGACTTAGCCGCTGATTCAGCTATATAAATGTACCTGTAGATATACTATTAATATACCCCCTTAGCTTTAACCTGGTTGAGGACGAAGCTAACCACCTTCTCGTGTCCGTTAGTGCGTTAATTGAACTGTAATCTCATCTAAATCCTTCCGTCTCGCTCTAATATTCTCCCTTAGGTCCTCTAATTGCTTCTCCTTATTTAGCCGCTCCTTAATATCCACTATTCCGATTATATTAACGAAGCTCTTAAACCTCTACTTAGGCAGGGCCTTCGTAAGTCTATTAGTAATTATTTCCTTCGTTACTTTCCATTAAAATAGCACTTATCTCATTGCGTATTCTTAATGCAACTAGTGTTAATAGATGTTAACGTATTGGAGCTTCGTAATTAGCTTTACTGTATCTTTTATAATTAATTAGAGTGTCTAGATGTTATTACAGTTAATAATTAAGGGCTCGTTTAGCCTTAACGTTATTACTTTAAGCAGCCTGCTAATAAAGATAGCTTCCTTTACTATCTATAATAGGGCTAACAGCTTAGCTTCTGTGCTTAACGTTATAACTATACCCTACTTATTTGCTCTCTAAGCGATCGGCCCCCTAAATAGCTTTATAATGTATCCTTATAAGCTCTTTCTATTAATGGAGTTGTCTGTAAATAATGCGTCGCTAGCATAGATAAATAATTGCGCTTTACTTCTACCGTCTCCATCGTCTCGTCCTTAGTCGCGTATTCCTTTATCTCTTCCTCTACTGTTCGTTCCTTCCTTATCTCCTCTATAGTAGATTGCTCTGCTTCTCGTGCTATATAGGTACTAGATAACTCTATCTACCACTTAATAGTGCTCTTAGCTTAGGTCCTAATTAAACCTTACTAGCTGTAATACTGCAAAGGCAATATCCGGACGCGTTATAGTGGCTGTATAGAGTACTAAACCTAGTTTTCTCTAATATAGTATTGTAGAAGCTAGTAGGGATATAGGACGGACTAATAGGTCTATATTGGGGGACGGACGCGTTAGATGGATTATACGGTGATTGGTAGGGAGGAGTTCCGATTCTGCCATAGGAGTGTCTAGAAGACGCCCTCTAAGATCTATCTTATACTAGTTAGCTATCTTCTTAATATAGGCTTCCTAGGATAGCTATAGGAGCCTTTAGCTACGATTACGTAGTATATAAATTCCTAGGAACCATTTTAGCTTACTAAGGGTACTCATCTAGTATTCCTTGCTTAGCTCCTTAATTACTTCTTAAGCTTTCTTCTTATCTATCTTTTAGTAGCAGAAGACAATATTATTAACGTAAAAGAAGACGATTATTCTACCTTTTAGCATGATATACGGCTCTTAGGGTACTTCTTTGAAACCCAATTCGTTTAATAAGCTCGTGAGATTCTTTTGCTATAATAGTGGTGATTATTATAGTCCGTATAGGGCTTTTCTTAAGCGCAGTACTTTGTCTATCTTTCCTTTATTAAACCCTGGCGGTAGCTTTATATAGACAACCTTATTAAGATCGCAATAGATAAACGTATTAACTATATCTATCTGTGTCGTCTCTAGGTCGAATTTTACAGTAATTGCTATAAGGGTTTAGAAGGTCGTACTAGCTAATATAGTAGCTCTTATAGGTAGGTTTCCTAGGGCCTGTTAATTTCCGTAGACTACTAAGCGTGCCTTATATTTCTAGAGAAATCTGTACTTATCCGTCTTATAGACGAATATCTATATTAAGCTAAGGACCTGCTGTCCCCTTACGTACTTCTTATCTATTTCTTAAAACGACCTTATTTAATAATAAGATTAGAGATGGGCTTGTTAAGCCTCTTAGAACTAATCTTAAAGAGGATATATATTAAGGTCCTAGATTAACTAGGGTGGCGGAGGTAAGTTCTTCCTATATAATTTAATATCACGTATTCTACCTAATTTCAGCTTACTATTATTAAGTTAACTATTAAGGTTGAACTTCCTTCCTACTAAAAAGGCGCCGTAATAGGCTAATATAATCCTTTTGGTAACAAAGTCTTCAAACCTATTATCGCTGGCTTCCTTAAACGAGTCTTTAACTAAGTCATTAGACACCCCCTAAGTATTAAACGCATCTCCTGCTCGATAAGCGACGTCTTAATTAGTACCTTATATATCTAACTTCGTAGGATACTTAACGTAAAAGGCACATAGAGATTCTTCGTCTTCTTCTATTAGAGGTGGTATATAGTACGCATCTTTAAGAGCTCTTGTAAGCTTAAGATCTGCTAACTTATTAAAGGTTTAAACTGGCTTATCAACATTATCGTTGTCTTCCTCTTAAATTAACGGTTTAAATATTTCTTTATCGTCTTCCAAAAGGACCTTGTTCTTAGTTAGGGTATTAATAAGTTAAATCTTCTCAATTAGCGTGTCTAATTTAGCGTATAGGTCCTCTAAGATATTCGTTTACTTGCTATTAAAGAACGTCTTTTTATTAAAGATAACATCTCTTGTAGAGATGACGATACCCTTATATAGGATCCAGATCCTATAGATATTGGTAAAGTTATAGCTAATAAGGTAGCCAATATAGGCTCGCGGATCTAGCTTACTTAACCTTTTCTTCTTTAGCTGGGCGTCTGACGTCATCGCGTACGCCCTACAGCCGTAGGCTTTTAGGTGCGCTAGTTACGGCTTTCTTAACTTATTAGCTAGGAAGGTATAGAACTTCTTATATAGCGATTTCCAACTATTGCTTTTTAGTGGCGTTTGATCTCGAAGGTATACTATATAGTTAACTATCTCGTTCTATAGGTCGTATAGTAGATTAGCAGCAATTCTTATTACTCGTAATCTCTTAATAATTACACCCCCTAAGCGTTCGGCGGTACCGTTCTAAGCTTAGGTATATGGCGCCGAAGGTTTAAATATAATTCCTTAAGTCCATAGCCATTTAAGGGTTCTCCTTTTCCCTAGCTCGTTATCTAATCTAATAGTATTAACCTTAAGGTTATACCTCAGACAAATCCATTAGGTAAAATCTTTAAGCACTTATAATATCTCCTTCTCTTTACTATACGTCGTTATAAAATATAGGAAGGTTCTTTCTAAAAAGGTATTATAGATAAATATAACTTGTATAAATCCAGTATATACTTTCTTAAGGTTAGTCTAGTTAATATAAAGGTCAAAATAAGGTTTATTAATGTTCTATTTTAAGAACCTTCTTAAGACCTAACGCTTAATTTTGGCGAAACTACAATATTAATATTCCGTCGTCTTTAGGCCTTAAAGCTTAACTCCTAAGGCGTTAAGACCTAAATAATAAAGGCTTATAGGTCCTAGATAACCTAGACGCAGATACTATAAACGTGTATCTCCTTTTAAATCTAGATAAGTGTCTTTTAATAATGCTCTACGCTTCCGTTAGCGTAGTAGTCGGTTTATATTAAACGCTAATAGACTTCCTAGTTAGACGTATTTAATAGTCTGTTATCTATAACGTTTTTCTATTTAACATAGGACTAAGTTATCCTTTTAAACTAGAAGATTATTCTCTCCTTTATTATCCTAGTAGTACCCTTATTTTTAAAGTAGACGGAACAACACTAGATTTATATTAAAGTCCGTATAAAAGGCAACGTCCTTAAGACGTAGGATTCCCTTACTCTTGTCTAGTTTTGTGACTTAGATAGTAATATTACTGTAGCCTAGTATAGGCATTTCTAAGCTGCCGGCGATGACGTATTTAAGTCTTAAAGCTTTCCTAAAGTTATAGAAACGAGAGAGGTTATTAAAGATATAAAGAGTGGTTCCTAAGTTAAGAATAGTTAATAGCTTTAGCAGATAGATTTAACCTGTATAATACGATTCTAGAAATATTATATTAGCTTCTCCCTTAATCTTAACTTCCTAACTCTTGTCCTATTATTATTAAGCCTTGTCTTTCTATTCTTTAAGTCTAATCTTCGTAACTTAGTTAGTAAGATTCTTATTCTTTTCTACCTTCTTTAGTGCCCTATTAATGCGCGCATCTCTTATTATAACTCCTATAGGTCTCTTATCTTTAAATAAACACTAATAGTCCCGTAGGGAGTGTCCTTATATTNCGNACNCTAAGCACTTAGGCNTTNGCTTCTTNNAGAACGTCTNCTTATCTACTAGTATCCNGGCTCTCTTTAAGCGTCTATTATATACTAAGGCTCTTCCTCTTTATAAACCTTTAGTAGTATCAGAGTGATTTTTAATAGCTTGCTCTGCGAAGTCTGCATTAAAGGTACTCCCTCTTATAGTAGTATTAGCTTTCTTTAAGGGTATTCTAAGTCCTTCTTGCAGCTCCTTTACTACTCTGCAGTATTTGGAAGATCTTAACTTCTGCGGGTTATTTAACTTGGTAGTGTACTTTATATAGTAGGCGTTACTAAAAGGTTAAATAACTTCTACTAAATCTTAAAGCTAGATTTTATCGGACATTTAAGGGATCTTATACTTCTCTCCTAGTACTATTATGTGTTCCCATTAATCTAACCACTAATTTAATTTTAACAAGTATTTGAACCCCTTAAGGGCTTCTATATACTAGTGTTATACCTTCTTTCTAACGAACGATAAGGTAGGTTCTGTGTTCTCCTTTAATTAGGATAGCCATTCTTTAACTATTAAGGAAGGGTTAAGCAGTAGCTTCTTCTAAATTGATACTGTGGTTATAATCTAGGTGCGTATCTGTTGCAAATGCTCTTCCTATTTTAGGAAGTACTTTATATCCTAGTCGTAGTATCGTCTGCTATTCTCGTACGCCCTTTGTTAATTCGTCAAGAGCTATACATATAAGGTTGCATTCTCATTAAAATCTGTAACCTTTAGATGAGGTGGTTTTTCAAGTAGACCTTCTTAAGGTGCTTCTATAGCTGGGTTAACGTGGGCCTAAATTTGCTAGTCCACAAGGGCTTAGAGTTGCCATAGCTGTGACGGTTCTGGTTCCAGAACCGCCACGTGACCTTTACCGCCCGGCAGAATCCTGTATATTAGCATCATTCGGAGCTGTTCTCAGCTCTTCACCTTAGTATTCTAAGAATGGATCAGTTCTACTATCAACGTCGTTCCGGTCCGTGACAATAGCCATTATTCCCAGTCTTCTGGCTTATTAAGGATAATCGTAGTCAACAAACTTGACGTTAGTGGAGTTATTTGACTGATAGGCAAAGGAGGAATTAGGATGGTATTTTTGTCGACAGGATCGTCCTTATTGTCAGGATCGTCCTTATCATTAGGATCATCCTTTAACGATTAAGGTAGAGTCTCATAGAATCTCGTGGAATCTCGTGGAATCTTGTCCTGTAATAATTGAGGTAGGATTTTGATTAGGGTCGTCTTGTGACGATAAGGTGTCAGAGTCTAACGATAAGGTAGAATTTCTTTAAATAATTAAGTAATAGCTGAAAAGCTTCTTGTGCTTATAACTGTCAGATAACTTATATAGAGCTATTTATTAATGAAATGGGTTAATTAATTAATGATCTTAATCTTGTCTTAATTGTGTCTTAATCGTTAATTGACCTAGGGCCCCTGGGCTTAGACGAAGATATTTACAATACACGTGACCCGTGCACGTGATTTGTGTATGTCCTACGCCACAGAGAATATAGATTATCTGATAGCATCCTGCCCACCACTAAAAATAAAAAAATTCATACTTTAATACCTTAACAACCACTTAATAATAAATTCTAATAATTTAGATTTGGACTTTTATATACGCTTTACAGCTTCTATTAAAGTTGCATAGTAATTAGTTTAATGGTTTTTAAGATATAGTAATTTAGCTTTATTTTGGCCCCCAAATTATAATATCTTAAAAACCACTAAATTAATTACTATGCAACTTTAATAGAAGCTGTAAAGTGTATATAAAAGTCTAAATATAAATTATTAAAATTTATTATTAAGTGATTGTTAAGATGTGTTGGTAGGGGGGGGTACTTGGGCAGTCTCTTTGAGCTCAGCGACGTGTCACGTGACAGCGCGCGGGCCATCGTGTAGATATCTTCTCGGGGTCTTCGAGCCCCTGAGATTCTTCCTCATAGAGCATCATATGTATCATTCCATCAGCCTGCTCAGTGCCCTGACAAGATGTTTAAGTATGAATTTTCTAATTTTTGGTGAGTTTTAAGGTGGGCAGGATGCCCGCATGGGCAACTTGCCCGCAGACTACGTTAAGCTACTTATGCAAATTGCTGCAAATTACTAAAATTGCGACTTAAGCAGACCCTAATTTTAGCTGTAATAAAAATACCACAAAATTGCGGTAAAAATACTATAAAGCTATATAAAGCTTTACACGAAGCTCTGCACAAAGCTCTACATAAGGCTCTGCACAAAGCTCTGCACGAAGCTCTGCACGAAGCTCTGCACGAAGCTACACAAGGCTCTACACGAAGCTTTGCACGAGGCTCTACACAAGGCTCTACACAAAGCTCTGCGTACAGAGGCTCTACACGAGGCTCTGCACGAAGCTCTATACAAAGCTCTACACGAAGCTCTACACAAAGCTCTACACGAAGTCCTACACGAAGCTCTACACGAAGCTTTGCACGAGGCTCTACGGGCTCTACAAGCTCTACACGAAGCTCTACGTACAGAGGCTCTGCATAAGGCTCTGCACAAAGCTCTACACGAAGCTCTACACGAAGCTCTACGTACAGGCTCTGCACGAGGCTCTGCACGAGGCTCTGCACGAGGCTCTGCACGAGGCTCTGCACGAGGCTCTGCACGAGGCTCTGCACGAGGCTCTGCACGAGGCTCTGCACGAGGCTCTGCACGAGGCTCTGCACGAGGCTCTGCACGAGGCTCTGCACGAGGCTCTGCACGAGGCTCTGCACGAGGCTCTGCACGAGGCTCTGCACGAGGCTCTGCACGAGGCTCTGCACGAGGCTCTGCACGAGGCTCTGCACGAGGCTCTGCACGAGGCTCTGCACGAGGCTCTGCACGAGGCTCTGCACGAGGCTCTGCACGAGGCTCTGCGCGAAGCTCTGCGTACGGAGGCTCTACACGAAGCTCTGCATCGGGTCCCCGCTATATTCCCGATAGCCTCTACACGTGCCTCTGCCAAGTATACCCCCCTATATACACCTAGGTAGCCACCTCATTTTTACCCTTCCTTCCTTACATCCTCCCTACCTAGGGAGACACCAGAACGACAGCCAGCAGACGATCGTCGCCAGAACCAGACGACCGTCGCCAGAGCCAGACGACCGTCGCCAGAGCCAGATGACCATCGCCAGAGCTAGACGACCGTCGTCAGAGCCACACGACCGCTGCTAGAACCAGACGACAACCGTTCGAACGACCAGCCAGCGAACACTATAAACGATTCGATCGAATCAAGGTGCCATAGACAGGTAGGCACAGACAGGTAGGCACAGTCGGGTAGGCAGGCAGGCAGGCACTAGGCCAATTGACGATTTAGAGCCTCTGTGAAAGGCTTCTCCCCTTCACACCTAATTAGATGGCTCTGCATTTTATATAGTTATAATATAAATATATTTAAAAGTATATTATAGCAATCTGTGGAAATATATAATAATTTAGTTATAATTTATATAGACTATAAAACTTGCAAACCCTACAAAACCTATAAAACCTACAAAACCTGTAAAACGCGTAAAATATATAGGCTCTGCGCAGGGTGCTGTAAAACGCATAGGCTACATATAGGCTCCGCGCAAAGTGCTGCAAAACGTACAACGCGCAATAGACCATATACGACCGCTTAAATCGCACGTTTCGCACGTTTCGCAGCAAATTGCCGCAATCTGCAACAACGTGCCCCAAAAAAAATCCTAATGTATCTCTTTAGTATATAGGATAACCCTTTCTTAGTTTCCTTATATATTGCTCTAACTTAGTACTATACGCCTCTAACGTTATTATATATCTCTAATATTAACCTAACCTATAACCTAATTATTCTTTAGATTATATTCCTATAACTAAGATATTTCTAATACTACCTTATCCCGTCCTAATAGTAGGATATTAAAAGATATCTTAATTTATCTTCCTTTAATAGTTATCTAAATAGGTCTTATTTTAAGGTTAATAATACCTCCTCTATAGGCTATTAGATCTCCTAAGATTGTAACTAATAAATAAGGGTGCTCCTTCTATCTGTAAGGTAGTCCTATTTGGTTTACTATTACTAGTAAGATATAGTTCCTTATTACTCCACTATCTATTAGTGCTTTAAACCGTTAATCTTACTAATTAACTTATAAATTTAGGTGCCGTCCTTAAATTCCTTTAAGGGTCTAAGGTTTTACTACTAGCTCCCTCTAGTTTTATAGGCCTCTACTTTTCCTAACTATTAGCTACTTAATCCTTATACACTTAGCTTATTTTTTAGCTAATGCCTAGTTCGCTTTTTGTCCTTAATATACCGTAAATATATATTCTTTAGGCACTCCCACTACTATTATCTATTTAAGTATTCTTCTATAAGTGTAACGAAGCCTTATAATAGGAACTATAGTAAACTTGTTAATAGGCTGGGTATATAGGTAAATAAGAAGTCAATAACGTAATAATAACTAGTGGAGTAGTTGCCTAATAGATTAACTCTAATTATATTCTAAGATTTACTATAAAGAAGAGAAACTACTCTATAGAGACTAGGTGTCCTTAAATATATAACTCCTCCCTATAGTAAAGGTTAAGTATATTAATACGTTAGTACGTTAATACGTTACGTTCCCACGTTTCTACATTTCTATGTTCTGAACTTATAATAGAAGCGGCTTATAGTCTCTAACGTTAATAATTTATAGATGGAACTAATCCGTAAAATTATTAACTGCCGCTACTATTAGCTAAGAATAGTTATAGATATTAATTAATATATATAGAACTGCGAGGACTGCTGAAAAGCTATAACCCTATAAAATAAAACCCTATATTATAGGACACCCCCGTAATACCTTATACATATCTACCTGTTTCTACTAACTTAGCAATTAAAGACTAACTATAAGATAGTAACCTAACGGCAACCTGACGGCGATCTGATGACAATCTATAGCAATTTACCACATTCTGCTATATTTTGCTAAGTCCACCAAATCCTACTAAGTTCTGCTAGGACTGCTACCTAAATTCTATTCTACCCTGTATACGTATTAACTAAGCAACTAAGTTAACAATATATACCCTTTCCTCTCGTTTTCTTACCTTCTTTTCTTATATAACGTCTTAACTTCCTTATACAGTTTATATATATAGCTTAATAATATCTACCTTACTATATATTATCGCCGCTTATACTCACTCTGTAACACTACATTACGTTAACTACCTATACTACTATTAACATGCAAAACGAACCTAAAACTCCTATAACGGCCGCCGGCATTATATCCATACTCTAAAAATAATTAGTAGGGATATAGAAGTCTTTTATAGACGCCCTTATATAAAACTAAGCTATTTTAAATTAATAATAAGCTAAATAAGAAGTACGACACTAGTAATTAATTAAGGACCTCTAAGAAGAAATCCATACTTTTAAGATGCCTACGCTAGGACCTTAAGACTAAACGCTATCTTTAGAGATATATACGCGGAACGCAAGCCCTAAACCTATAATAGTCTCTTACCCTAAGCCAACTACTATACTATAACGATTTAAATAACTACTAGATCCCCTAGTATTTACTAGTAAATAATAAGAGCTCTAATTATTTCTAAGCTAGCTTAAAAATAAGCTAACTAGTAACGCTAACCGCTACTTAACTAAAGCTAACCAACTTTATTACGCCCTAAGTTAACTAAAAGAAGAGGTAGCTAACCTTATTAAATCTCTCTAACTAAACTTAGTATAAAGCCTGGTTATACTTCTTAAAGCTATATATAATAACCTAAACCGCTAAGCTACTACTTAAAGGAAAATAAACTATATGGCTTAAGGAACGAAAAGTTTCCTAATATACTTCTCCAAATTTAACCGTTATATAAAGGAAACTGGCTAGAATGACTCTGCACTAGTTAACAGCCTTATTAAATCTCTAAGCCCTAAACTAAAACCCTCCCTAATAGGCGTAGACCTACTAGGAGCCCTTAATGCCTACGTAAACGTTATTAATAAATAGTATAATAATATACTACGCCTAATACCGAAACACACTCCTTAATACAATACGATAGCCCCATAAACGTTTACTAAGTTATCTTAGTTTAAGCACCCTAACGCTATAGATATTAACACTAGGACTCTAGGATACGCCCTACTAGAGTCCTTTAAATAAGAATAACGCATTAAGCTAGGCCTCTACTTTAAATATAAAAGTAACTCCTACCTCTTTAACTACTACTCCGTCCCTATACCTAAATATAATTTATAAATAGCTAATACTAGTAACTGTTTACCGCATCGATCTTCCGGTTACCGCCCTTAATCTTTACCTAGTTCTAGCCCTATATCTAGTAAGCACTACTTATAAGGGTAAAGCTATAACTAACGTTCTATAGGAACCCCTTCCTACTTACTACTAAAAGGTATATTTTAGAGTTAAGTCGCTTTCTAGAACGGCTCTACCTTAGGATCTTGTTAAATACTTTAGATATTATAAACTCTAACTCTTAGGATTATAGTATAACTATTAACTGTCGTCTTTAGCAGAATAATTAATAGGCTAATATTTAAGTCCTAATTAATATAGGAGCTAGTAACATAGGATTTATTAATAAAATCTTCGCGTAAGATAATAGTTTTACTCTAACCCCCTTAACTGACATATTAACGTATTTAGATTTAATAGTAAACGTATAGTCTTAGGCCGAATTACCTATATAGTATACCTAAGACTCTAATACCTAAACTATAAAGAACTAATTAAGCTCTTTATTACTACTTTAGGTTACCTAGTAATTTTTAGATAACCCTAAATAAAGCTATATAAGGTAACTATTAATTAGGACAACCTTAAGCTTCTATTTACTGCCTCCCGTTATAAGTAAAAGTGCCTTATAACGCACCATCCTAACCCTAAACTAAATCTATTAGCCTAAGATTTCCACTAATGTCTACTCTACGCCTAAGGAATCTACTAGATTTTACCAACCTAGGAATTTTACTAAATTCTACCAATATAAGATTTCCACTAATATCTATTAAGGATCTAAAAATTCCACTAAACCCTATAAATAGACCCTAAGTACTATACCGCCCTAAACTAAGTAGAAGCTTAAGCTTAATATATAAAACTACTAGAAGAACTAGTACTCTATAATAAAAAGAATACTTAAAGAACCTAAACCTAAATTTAATACTAACTCTATACCTAATACTAAACCTAAAATTAAGTAAGAAACTATATAAGAAACTACAAATAACTAGAGCCTGCTTAACACCCTAGATATCCATATAATTAGAGCTACCTATTAGCGACTTAGTCAATCGAGGCACGAGTACGGCAAGAGGGACGCGCAAGCCTGTATGATTGGTAGTCTATAAACGAAGATCTAAAGCTAGAGAAAGGAAAGGAGACGGAGGGCGGCGCCGCTCAACGTTATATACGATCCTCTGGTCACGTGACGGCAACTGTCTAAAACTGTGTAAAACTGTCTGCGACTGTCTGCGACTGTCTGCAACTGTCCGCCACAATCCACCGATATCTATCAGCCACAATCCACCAGTGCCGTAACACTACCCCACTAGTACGACTCGCTAAGAAACCTAAATATACGATCTTTGCTGTCACTATAGCTAATATTAAGAAGGCCTTAGCACTAAAGAAGCACATTAACCCTACTACAAAGGTACTAGTAGAGTACTATAACCGCCTAGAAGTATTCTTATAGAAGAAAGCTAATAAGCTACTAGAATACCGATTGTACGACTATAAGATTATACTTAAAGAAGGAAAGCAGCCTAGATTTAGACCCCTATATAGAATATTCTAAAATAAACTCTAAGTGCTATAGAAGTATCTAAATAAGAACTTAAGTAAAGGATTTATTAGAGTAAGCTCTTTACCTATAGCCGTATTAGTAATCTTTATTAAGAAACTAGGTGGCGGACTACGCTTCTATATAGACTACTAAGCTCTTAATACCATTACTGTTAAGAACTAATATCTAATCCTGCTAATATAAGAGACGCTAAACTAACTAAGTAAGACTCGCTTCTACATAAAGCTTAATATTATCTCTATATTTAACCGCCTCCGTATTATAAAAGGAGATAAATAGCTTACTATATTCCGTACCTAATATAGATTATTTAAGTACTTAGTAATACCCTTTAGCCTCGCAAATACTCTAAGCTCGTTTTAACATTATATAAATAATACCCTATATTCCTACCTAAACATCTTCTATACTGCTTATATTAATAATATCCTAATATATAGTAATAACCTAATAAAATATTAGAAATATATTAACCTTATTCTATAAGCCCTATACGGAGCTAGTTTATAATTAGATATAGATAAATACAAATTTTATAAAACGGAAGTCCTATACCTTAAACTCCTTATTTTTATAAACAGTATATAAATTAACCTAAAGAAAGTTAAAGTAATTATAAACTAGCAAAAACCTAACAACGTTAAGGATATAAGAGCCTTTATAGGATTTGCCAATTTCTACTAATAGTTTATTAATAACTTCTCCGCCCTAGTTTTACCCCTTATTACTTTAACCTAAAAAAATAAAGCTTTTATCTTTAATAAGGAATATAAGAAGGCCTTTACTTATCTAATAGCTATATTTACTACTATACCTATACTCTAATACTTTAACCTAGAACAAATAAGTGTTGTAAAAGCTAACTTATCTAATTACATTACTAAAGGCATTCTGTCTTAATACAATAAAGAAGAGTATTATACCCTATAGTATACTTCTTAAAGTAACTAAGCCCTACTAAATATAATTATAAGATCTACGATAAAGAATTGCTAGCTATTATTAGATGCTTTAAGCAATGGCAACCTAAACTAGAAGGCGCCGGATTTTTAATTAAAGTCTTTAGCAACTATAAGAACCTATAGTACTTTATAACTATAAAATAGCTAAGTTATTATTAGGCCTACTAGTTAGAATATCTATTACGCTTCTAATTCTTAATTACGTACCGCTTAGGCGTTTAAAGTTAGAAGCCTAATACCCTAACCTAGCGCTTATAAGACGCGCCAGCCCTAGAAGAAGCGCGCTCTTACTAAAATTAGACCCTACTTCGCCCTAAACTATTTAACCCTCCTACTAAAGATCTTATGGTATACGTCCTTAAAATAACTAATTAATTAATTAAATAGATTATAGTTAATAAATACCTAAATAACGAGTTTATCTAAAAGACGCTTAAGCTAATATAAGATAGCATTAGACGCTTTAAAAAGATTTCTTTAAGTAAATATAAAGCCCGTGGAAGCCGCTTATATTACTAAAACTATTTAGTTATCCCTAATTATAATAAGCTTAAGCTTAAGCTCCTTAAACACGTACACGATCTACCTATTGCCGGCCACTTAGGCTAAGGAAAACCCCTAAAACTACTCTAATGGGAGTATTACTGGCTGAATATATATAATATAACATAAAGGTATATGTCTAGCTGCTATACCTACTGACGAGCTAAAGCCTTATATAAGACGTATAACGGCCTTTTAAAGCCACTACCTATTTCAGACTAAAGAGAGAAGGATATCTTAATTAACTATATTATTAATCTCCCTAAAAGTAAAGGCTATATAAATATTATAGTAGTTATAAACCGACTATCTAAGATAAGATACTTAATTGTCTGCACTAATATATTAACGCCTACTGTTGCCTAACTATTCCTAGATTATATATAGAAACTCCACAGACTCCCTAAAATAATTATCTCCAATAAAGGCAGCCAGTTTATTTTAGCATTTTAGAAAAAACTAACTACTTAACTCCGTATTAAAGCACTATTATCTACTACGTATTACCTAGAAATAGATAGTTAAATGGAACGCGTAAATGCTATAATAGAATAGTATATTCGGATATATACGTTATATTTATAGGATAACTAGATTAACTAGCTCGCATTTACTAAATTTACTACAAATAATTCCATCTTAGAAACTATAAAAGTCTCCCCGTTCCTAGCTAATTACGGCTAGCGCCTATAAATAGGTTTTAAACCCTTTAGTAATATTCCTTACCCCGCTTATTACGCCTTATAAATTATAAAAGCAAATAAATTTATAGAAAAGATAGAGGAACTATAACAGTTTCTTACTAATAAGATAATATGGGCTTAATCTATCTATAAAGCCGTAGTAAATAAGAAACAAACCCTAGCACCGGCCTACTAAATTAATAATTTTATCTAGCTAGATATAAGAAATCTAAACACGAAATAACCTATTAAGAAACTTAATTAAAAGAACGCTAGCCCTTATAAGGTTAAAAAGGTTATCTTTCCCTATACCTACTAACTAAAGCTCCCTAATACGGTTAAAATCCACCCTATATTCTATACGTCAGTCCTCCGCCCTACTACCCCTATATTAGACGCCCTGCCTAAATAGATATAGGACCTTCCCCTACTAGTTAAGGTGGACGGTAAGTGTAAGGGTTATTTTGGCCCTTACTCGGCTGCATCGCCTAGGAGCTCTAAGGGGTAGCCAAGGCCTAGCCGAAGGCTAGGCTTGGCACCTCCTTATAAGCACCTCGGGCTTGCAGCCCTTCCCTCCTCATCGGTTTAAATGTAAGGCAGTATTACTAGGGTGTACGGTAGGGAGCAGGCAAGCCGAGCATGAGTCACAAGGAGAGTCAATGGAAGAGGACGATATGGTAATAAGGGTAGGCAATAGCCTCGTACTGAGACGAACCGATGGGGGAAGGAGGCTGCAAGCCCGAGGTGCTTATAAGGAGGTGCTAAGCCTAGACTTCGGCTAGGCCTTGGCTACCCCTTAGAGCTCCTAGGCGATGTAGCCGAGTAAGGGACCAAAAGTACCCTTACATTGCCCCCCCCTTAGTTAGGGCTGGCCCCCAGCCCGTATCCCAATAGATTGATTTCTATGTACAGAAAAATGAGCATCGTTAAAGCTTTGCTCGTACAGGGAAATAGGAAATAGGGAGCCAAGCAGCCTCGATAAAAACCTTAACCTATGACCAAAACCCAGTGGGAAAAAAGGCCTAATTTAGGTAGGAAAAGAGCGTCTGCTGGTAGGAAGTTAATCGTATACGATCGATGAGCTTGTAGCTCGTTTATGCGTCTTTATCTTGACGTCTTAACTACCTTACCCCGGCCGCGCAATCAGTTTTTATAAGGAAGTGATGGCTAAATAGCCATACGCGTGTTTCCTTCCTTCTGAATTACACTGTTATTACGGAGTAATATTGGCAATAAGAAGAGATCACGTAGGATCTAAGAGCTGCTGCCATTCTCTTGGGCAAGCTATAGCTCTTGATGCAAGCTGGAGCTCTTGGAGCGACCAAAACCTTGCAGAGAGATCGCGTACGATCTTTGAGCCGTAGCTCGAGGACGAGCTGTAGCTCTAAGAGACAACCGCCTACGGTTTAGTCTCCGGGTCGGGCCGTAGCCCTTAAGCGATCGCGAACGATCTAAGAGCCGTAGCTCTTAAAGCAAGCAGTAGCTTGCGAGACCACCTACGATCTCGATGAGCCGTAGCTCTTGAAGCAAGCAGTAGCTTGCGAGATCACATAGGATCTCTGAGCCGAAGCTCTTGAGGTAAGCCGTAGCTTAATGAGACAACCGCCTACGGTTTAGTCTCGGCAGCCCTCAGGCTGACAGCCGGAGAGTCTCCGAGTCGGGCTATAGCCCTTGGACGAGCCGTAGCTCTAAGAGACAATCGCTTTCGATTAAGTCTCGGCAGCTCTATGGCTGACAGCCGGAAACTTTCCGGGTTGGGCCGTAGCCCTTAATTGCATTTGATCTGGAAGCGCATGGTAGTAGCTATAGCTTTGAAAACTAGCCGTCAGTTCTTCGGATAGCCATTGAATAGCAATCGGATAGCCTCCAGGGTAGCTGCATCTCTTTAAGGACGTTTAACCTTCCAATCTCTGTTAGTGGGACCTCTGTAGCGAGCGAACCGCGGTTAGCCATAAAGTATTTACAAGCTTGATCGCGTAGGATCCCCCTTAACTCCTGCCAGAAAGCTTTCGGATAGCAATCGAATCGCCTTCAGGTCGCCGTCGGAGCAGAGCTGCACCGCTGCACTGCCGATCGTATGCGGGTATACCAATTGCGTTAAGAGATGATCGCGTACGATCTGGATAGCCCCTGACCCTTAGCCAGGTAGCTACCGTCTCCCTTGTCTCCTGATCCGTATCTACTACCGTAAGCGGATACGATCTGCCAGACGTCTTGCTGGTGTAGCTGCTTTGCAGCATACGCGATCGTCCTAGGTAAAGGTAAAGGACCTAATCCATATTCCAACACCGTTATGCGGATGCGATTTGCCGGGCGTCTGCTAGTGTACCTGCTGTGTTGTAGTGAACGCGATCGTCCTAGGTAAAATGGAGGATCGTGAAATTGCTCAAGGGCGAAGCCCTCGGCTTGCTGCAGGCTACCACCCGTAAGGGTGTAGGATCGGTTCAAATGTAAGGCACATTGCTAGGGTGTACGGTAGGGAGCAGGCAAGCCGAGCATAAGTCACAAGAAGAGTTGATGGAAGAGGACGATATAGTAATGAGGGTAGGCAATAGCCTAGGTACAGAGAGACGAACCGATGAGGAGGGAAGGGCTGCAAGCCCGAGGTGCTTATAAGGAGGTGCCAAGCCTAGCCTTCGGCTAGGCCTTGGCTACCCCTTAGAGCTCCTAGGCAATGCAGCCGAGTAAGGGCCAAAATAACCCCTATAGTAAGGATAAGTACTTTATTAAAAGAATTAATAATATTAAGTATAATAAACGGAAACGCTAATATATATATCTTATAAAGTAGAGAGGCTATATTAAGCCCTTATTGACCGAGTTTACGAGGTCTATACTTTCTGGTCCCAGATTTCAAACTTTGCCAAGCCTGCTTCTAATTGGTCCAAAAAAAGTTGCGGGCGGTATCTACTTGCAGAATACACGTGACGAACATCAAAATATTGGAACATTAAAATACCGTTAACATCTTTATTGATATCTATTAATACTACTATACGCGTCTTAGCTATGGCAGAGCCTGCTTTAATTAGGTGTAGCAAGTGCTATTTAATATAACCCCGTATTAATTTTATTAAGAACGGCCCATCTACTAAGCTTTTAAAGCTATGTTAATTACGTCGGTTAAAGGCGCGTTTCCCCTATATATTACCTCTACTTCTGCTTACTTCTTTAGGCCTCTAAATACAGTTTAAATAAGCGGAAAGCTCTTACGGAGCTAGGTTCTATTACTAAGACTTATCCTGCAAAGCGCCAGCCAAATGCTCCACCTAGAAATGGTGCTAAGAACGCCTTTTTACCTCGCGGCCAGAACAGTTAAGATACCCCTAAAATTGCTTAGCGACGGAGGGCAATTATAGCAATATAACGGGAGCACCGCTTTCTAAATTGGTAGGGTAAAGCTTACTTGCAGACTCCTCCACTATATACACTAGATAAGGCTCCAATACCTTCCCTAACGGCAATACCTACCCTAGCGTTGATACTACCTGTTTCGGGGTAAGCTCTAACTATAGCTATACCACCTGTTTCGGCTGTTAATTGGGAGCGAATTAAGAAGTTTAGGAGTACGCTATAAGCTAAACGTATAGAGACGTGTAGGCGTTGCAAGGAGCGGTAGTTTTAAATAGGCCTAGCTACGGAGGGTGACAATATTAGTGTATATAAAGCCTACATTAGGGACGCCAATAGCCTCAAAAATCCAGCCCTTCCTTCCCTATTTAGTAAAGGCAACGAGCTCAATCCGGGGCCCGTTCCTAGCTTCCTACCTATACTTATTGCGGTAGAGGAGCTTTTAATTACGCGCGTATACGTTTATCTACAAGTCGTGCGTATACATAGCTAGCAACATCGCTATACTGGCCACGTCTGCTGCTTTGGCTAGAATATACTAAAGACTTAGAGATAGCTACCACGGCTACCTTCTAAACTCGATATACTGGTTATAAGGCCTGCGGTAGTAGAGGGTGGCAAATACCTAAGTTAACGGTTCACCAAGCGGTATACCGTAAGGCGCTCTACTATAGTACATTGGCTTTCCTTTCTAAAGATTAATTATCTGGATTACTATAACGTTAAAATATATAGTAACCGGCTTACCAGCTTACCCGAGAATGGTTCTATATTAAATTAGCTGCCTTTTATTAATAAGCTAGATTCTAATTCTAGTAACCTAAGAGCTTACCCCCCTCCTAGACCGTAGGCTGTATTGGCTCCTATAGGCAATCATACTCCTACTATTTATTATCTACCTATTAGGCTTGGCGATAACATATAGGATGGCGAATTTAACGACGATGTCCTAGATACTTTAGTTCCTAATCTAGTACCTAATCTTAGTGAATTAGAGCTTTTAAGTCGCGAGGTTTAATATTAGTAAGGCCTACAAGCGGGCCTAGAAGTCCCTACCGTACGGCAGACACCTCTCTCTAAGCGATCAGCCAATTATATCATGCGCGGCGCCTTTCCTACATTATTCCCTTATGGCAAGGCTGATTTTGATATACCACGAAGACGTACGGTTACCCTGGCTGCGTACGCCAAGCATATGCTTAAGTATCAGGACGGTCGATTTGGCTGCCACCCCTTATTTCGCTACTATCTATTTAATCGGATTATAAGAGAGCAAGCCCTTAACGCCACCAGCTTCCTTTACAGTTAATCTATTAAGAGTGGCCTATTTTTAGATAAGCTTAGTGATCTTATTAGTGGTAGTAAGGGTAACTAGATTTTAAATAGGATTATACGGCATATACGGAAGCTTAAGGGCACCAGGCCTTACTAGAGATAAAAGAGAAATGAGCTTATAGCTTATACTAAAAATATTAAGAACGGGTCTCTGTTCTTTACGCTTAGCGCTACTAATTTACATTGGTATGATCTGTAGTCTTATATACCTTAATTTAATAAATATAAGGCTGCTAATAAGGCCCGGCGCCGTCAAATTGCATCTTAAAATCTTAACGAAAATCCTTATATTGCTGCTTACTGGCTATATCGCCGCTTCTATCTATTTAAGAAGCACGTGCTTATAGATCTATTTAATAGCACTAACTTTTAGTTCCGGTTTAAGTGGTAGGTGTGAGGTAGCGGTTATATACACGGTTTCTTATAGTGTTTAACGGCTCCAAAGCCAGATACGTTGACTAGTGAATTAAGGAAGGCGTTTGCTGAGTACTAGGCTACTCTTATATCTGTATTAAATCCTAATTAATCTAGGCCTCCTAATTTTTAATATCCTTCTACTCTTAGCTATAAAGAACAGCTTAATAGTAGTAAGTTGTTTACTGCTTACCTTAATTAATTTTAACGCCACCGCAGTTGTACTAAATCTTACTGCTTAAGGTTAAAGAAAGGCTCCGCTAGAGTAAAGGGGTGCCGCTTTTACTTTCCACGCTCTCTCCGCAATAAGGCCGCTGTATTAAAGAATTAAAATCTATATTACTAAACGTTCTATTTATAGCGTAATAATAAGCTTCTTAATGGTTACAATACAGCTATAATATTAGCGTGGATGGCTAATATTAATACTTCGCTAGCTATAAGTATATTAGTAATAGTTAACTATATAAGCAAATATTGCAGCAAGGAGGAGAAGAAGTCAACTTCCTACTAGGAGTTGCTCCAATTAGTACAGCTATACGCCAATAGTCTTTATGCCTTCGGCTTAGTAGTAGCCAAATTTATAAATAAGCTTATTGCTAAACGCGATTAGTTAGCGTAGAAAGTATACCATTTATTTCTTAATATTCCCCTTTATAAAGGCTCTAGGAACGTAGTAACTTTAGATTGCCGGTAGGAAGACAATTAAAGCGCTGCGTACGAGCTTAAGGATGGGCAACTAGAGGAGCGCGGACTGTCTACTTATAAGAAATATAAACGCTGCCTAGATAAGGTAGAGGACGTTACTTTCCTTAATTTTCTACTCTATTTTAATTACACTAATTATAAACGTTGGCTAAGAGCAAGGCCTTAAGTTATATTATACTTTCCGCGCTATAAAGGCGATCCTTTCTATCCGTAGTATCCTGAGTTCTATTATATAAAGCTCCTTCTTTATCACCCATAGAGGGAGTATAAAGAAGTAGCTACTTATACTAATGAATTCGGGGCCCTAGATTACGTGGCTTCCTATTAGGCTTATGTTACATCTTATTAGCACCTACCCGACTACTTTTATAATCGGGCACTAGAGGAAGCTTGCGAGGCTCCTACTGATATTAATAAGTTTAATAACAATTTCGTAGATAATCTGGAGCTATATTAGTCCTTTAAGATGCTATATACCCGTATTTAAAACACCAATATAGTTAAAGTTAAGGATCCTAATAAGCTTAGTAATAGGGAGCTTAATTATAACTACGATTGGGTAGGCATTGGGGTACGTACCCGCAGCTTAATAAGAGGACTTATTGGCAGGATATATAATTACAGCCTCTACCGCAAAGCCACCTACTATAGATAGTAACTCCGTCCTCCTTATAACCGGCCCAGCGTTATATTTATAATGTTGTAGTTAGTTACTACAGGCAGATCTAGATAGGCCTTAGTCCCCCCCCGCTGCGGGTTAATATTAATAGAGAGGCAGGAACTGGTAAATTATATCTTATTGCAGTTCTGTCTACTATGCTCCGCGATATAGCAATATCTAATAATAAGCCGTCACTATTAGTTCGAGCCGCCCCTACTAGAGTAGTTGCCTTTAATATTAATGGTAGAACTATATATAAACTGTTAAGGTTACCGGTAAACCGTCCCTTTAAGGAATTACCTATTGCCAGTCTTACGCCTTTATAATAGGCTTTTAAGAATATTTACTACCTTATTCTTAACGAAAAATTAATAATTAGGTAAGTATATCTAGCTTAGATTAATTGCCGCCTCCGTTAGATTTATCCTATGTGTAACAATAATTACTTTAAAGGCTTAAACGTCTTACTAGTGGGCGATTTCTATTAACTGCCCCCTATATATTAGACGGCCTTATATAGTAGTCTATCTACTCGCCCGTTAGAGCTTACTAGCCGTAAAAAGGAAGCCTATAAGGTAATTAACCGAACTATTATCCTTAATCAAGTTATGCGGCAGGGCGGTAATAACGCTAAGAGTTTTATATTTAGGACCGCCCTCGCCAAGCTACGTATTAATTCTGTAAGTAATTTAACTTAGAAGCTTCTTTTAACTAGGTGTTAGCAGGGCTTATCCGTTAATAAGGTTATAAGCTTTAATGACGTAATCTAACTTTATAATACACGCGCAGCTATAAGTAAGTATAATACTATCCAGCTTCACGACCTTTTACGGCCGGTAGTAGTTATTAAGTTAGTAGACACTAGTATAGGTACATAAAAGGTTACTCCTAATTAGTGTAATACTGTATAGAATTTAACCCTATATATTGGCGCTAAAGTTATACTAATATATAATATCTGGGTTAAACTAGGCTTAGTAAACGGCTCTACTGGTATAGTTAAAGATATTATATAGAAAGAGCATGCTAACGTTAAAAGGGATTAGCCCTAGGCACTACTAATTACGGTAAATGGTTATAATGGACCTGCTCTATTTACTTAGCAGGATGGAAGGAAGGTCGTCCCTATCTTTTCTATACTTTATAAGTGGGAGGGTATAAGAGGCTCTTACTTACGGCGTTAATTTCCAGTTACCCTAGCTTTTGCTCTTACTGTATATAAAAGCCAGGGCCTAACGCTTAACTAGGTGGTTCTAGATATTAAGGAAAAGGATAATACAGTTGGGCTAACTTATGTAGCAATCTCACGAGTTAAAAAGCTTTCGGGGCTTATATTTAAACGTAGATTTAATAAGGAATAATTTTAGTCATCTATAAGCAAGGCTAAGAAGGTATAATAGGAAGATTTTATACGGAGGCAGCAGTAACTACTCGCAAACGACTTTTCCTAAATAGGAAATTATGTATTGGCTTGGAGGTAAGCGAAGAATGCGGCATTTGTCTTAGTTTTCTAACTTTTAAACAGCTTAACTATGAAATCCAATTTGTCTAAATTTTAACCCCCCTATCTATCCTACCTTCTTATTACCTCTGGAGCTGTTAGATATATATATAATAGTATATAGGGAGAATTGGCAGTATTGCCAGATTAATATTACTGCTATCTATAGCGTTAATTAATTTTTAGAATTTTTTAGGTTTTTTTTAAGGGCGGAAATGTTACTTATATAATAAATTACGTGACCTCTAAGAATGCATATTACTTCTAAATTAACCCCACTCGGTTACTGTAGTAGGCCTCCTCCCGTCTATAAATACTCCCTCTTCTATATCTTCTTCTCTTCTTTTCTTCTTCCTTATAGGGAGCTAGAGGTGCTCTAATACGCCTCCTTAGTCTCCACTAAGGGATCTATTAGTTAATGTAGCGATATAAACAGTATCGGATAAGGGGACAATAGGCAAGAGAGAAGATAGAAAGAACGGAGGAACCTCTAGTAGGTGTTAGTCGAGCAACGTTAATAGCTATATTATAGTCGCCTAACCTCCTATACTTATAGGCCTCCTCCCGTCTATAAATACTCCCTCCACTATAACTTTCTCTCTTCTTTTCTTCTTCCTTATAGGAGCTAAAGGTGCTCTAATACTCCTTAGTCCCTACTAAGGGATCTATTAGTTAACGTAGCGATATAGACAGTATTAGACAAGGAGACAACGGGTAAGAGAGAAGATAGGAGAAGACTCTAGTAAGACGCTGACGCTCTACCCCTAGGGAGACTTATAATTTTCCTTACCTAAAAACTACATTATATGACGACATTCGGGAACGCAACTATATGCCCCCTCCTATACCTATACCACTACTAAATATTTTAGATTTTATACTTAGAGCTACTTATAATAAGCGTTCCTAAAAGATCTGCTAATTTAGTATTCTAAAATCGGACGTTATTAACGTTTTATATAGGGGTCGTTAATTAAGCTCCCAAGATACAATTTTTAAAGTTTAACACCATACTAATATTACGACTTTCTTGCAGTGGCCAAGCTACCCCTAATCTCCTCCCTTCCCTTCCCTCCCATTACTCGGCACTAAGCCATTGCGTCATTACTAAGCTATCGCATTATCGTACGATCGCGTTGTTGTGTTAAGGTAGTAGACAGCCATGCGGCGATTTGGTTATTAGGCGATTAAAAATATTTAGTATATAAAGCTTTAAATCGGAATTACAATTAACTACTCTGTTATATCCTACGTAGAGGGCTCTGTATTAAAGCTCTGTAGTCCAAATATATACTAGATTCGTAACCAATATAATCTTAATTACTAGCTATAAAAGCTCTACTAAACGTCCCTAAGCTAAAAGCCTCCAAGCTAATAGCTTCTGGATTAAAAGCTTCTAAATTAAGGCTCCACATCGAAGCTCTAAATAAAAGGCTTAGTAAGCGTAAACTCGGTCAAAATTTTCGTTAGTTTTTACCCTAACGATTATCTTTATACCCTAATTAAATCTAAGAGCTTTACCTTATACAAGTTGCCTAACTTCTTAAGAACCTTATACAGTCGTACTATTTAGTAGTCTAACTTACGGCTAGGTTATTTAGTCTTCTAATTCTTTATTATAACCCAGACTATATCGCCAGGGGTAAAGTTAGGCTCTTAACGGTGTTTATTCGCCTACTGTTTTATTAACCTCTAGGCTTTTCCTAGGTTCTTATAGGCTACTATCTAGGCTTCCTTTAAGCGTTTAATATACTATTAGGCCTTACTATAGAATAGCTTCTCTTATACAGTCTAGGGTTCTTCTAGCCTTTTCTAGTTAAAGCTTATACGGGGTAAGTATCCTATTTCTAGCTAAATTAGGGCAAACCCTATGGAGTTATAGGGTAGAGTTGCTTAGGCGTAATTTATTAAAGGTAGTAGTTTAAACTAGTTATCCTAGAAGTAGTTAATAAAGGGCCTAAGCCTCTAGTCTAGGTACTAATTTACAATCTTTGTCTAACTGTCTGTTTAGAGGTGGTAAGCTATAAAAAGCTTTAGCTTAATGCCTAGGATTTAGGTAAACTCGTTCTAGAAGGCCAATATAAACTATAGCTTATAATTAAACACGATAGTATTTAGTAGTCCGTAAATTTGGTAGACGTAGTGGATATATAGCTAGGCTACTTCTTTAGCATTAATATTCTTATAATAGGGATGGGAGAATAGGCGTTTGCTAAAGCGGTTAACTATAACTATAACTATATTATATCCGTTACGGTCTATAAGTAGCTTATAGAAGTCTATAGAGATATACTGCTAAGGGCGCTCTAGTATTAGGAGTAGCTTAAGTAGTCCTAGGGTTTTATCCTATGGGGTTATAGCTCTCTAGCAGTCTTCGCAGTTCCATATATATTAATTAATATCTATAACTATTTTTAGCTAGTAGTAGTAGCAGTTAATAATTTTACGTGTCTTATTCTTACTAGGGTGTACTATAAAAACTTAGCAATAAGCTTTATAGATTAGTTTAGTCTATAGGCTGTTAATATTAGGGACTATAAGCCGCTCCTAGTATAGGAGTAATCCTTCCTCTATTTTAAAATCAGGGTCTCCTTTTATAGCTTAGTTGCGGAGGGCCTTTAGGGCGTTAGCCGTGCGGTTAATTAGCCCTATTAGTTTATCTAAGAACTCCTCTATTGGTACTAGCTAGTTTTACTAGGAGTCTAGCTCCCTAAGAATCCGCGGGTTAAGCTATTTAGGGTAGAGAAGGGCGCGCGTCCGGTATAAGGTCTTTAGCTTATCCTAGAGTCCTATATCTTATTCTCTTTGGGTTAAGGTATTAGCCTTAAAGTTTTACTTATTAGAATAATATATAATTATAAAGAAGAATTATAAGAGTATTTTAGCCTACTAGGCTTACTATTTAGTAAGCTGCTTTATAGTTATAAAGTACTCTAGGGCTTTATAATCTATATATATTTTAATCCTAAAGTTTATACCTTTAAGCTCTNCNNNCTATTANNANAGTAATTAAATAATAGCTAGTATTTCTTTATTATATACTTCGTAGTTATACTTAGCTAAGTTTATTATTTTTAAGAAGAAGGTAATAGGGTACTATTTAATGTCCGAATGTAGCTGTAATAGGATTCCCGCTATAACCCTATTAGAAGTATCCGTTTTTAGTATTAATTTAAGGTCCAGGTTATAGTAGCAAAAAATTAGAGAAGAGATAAGCCGATCTTTTATTTCTTTAAAGGCCTTTATATAGTTATTATTAAAGATAAAAGGCGTATCCTTCCTGGTTAGTTAAATAAAAGGGTTTGCTATAATTCTATAGTTATAGATAAACCGGTAGTAGAAGTTATAAAAGCTAAGGAAGAACTAGATCCCTTTTACTATATAAGGGGGCTTTTAATTACAGATTGCCTCTACCTTCTTAGAGTTAACCTTAATTCCTTCTATAGTTATAATAAACCTAAAGTACTTTATACATTTTACCCTAAACTCACATTTCTTAATATTAACTTATAAGCCTACGTTCCGTAGTCTCTCTAGAACCTTCTTAATATAAACTTAATACTTAAGTTCGTCGTCTAAGTATATAAGAATATCGTCTAGGTATACCGTGTAGAATTCGTTTAGGTAATTAAAAAGAACGTTATTTATATACCTTTAGTACGTAGCTAGTCCGTTTATTAGTTTAAAGGGAAGAACTTTATATTTATAAGAGCTATAATAGGTACAGAATGTAGTTAAATCTTTAAATGCGGGGTCTATCCTAATTCGGTAGAAAGCTTAACGGATATTAAATTTAGTAAAGATCTTTACCCAGCTTAGACGTATAAGGGTCTTATTAATTAAAGAAATAGGATACTAATCCTTTTAAGTAATAGCATTTAGCTTTTAATAGTTAATGCAAAAGTAGAGGCCTCTATTAGGCTTTTTTATAAATAGAATAGGGGAAGTAAAAGGGGCTTAACTTAGCTCGATAAACCCTTTATCTAGGTTATTAATTAAGTACTACTTTATTACTTTTAGCTTATCTATTAATTATTAGTAAAGGGGGCTATAACCTAGCAAGTTATTGGCTTTTAATTAAATCTTATAATTATATATCTGGTAAGGGGGTAACTTATCTAAAGCCGCCTTTAAGAATGCATCTGTTAGACCTTACGCTACCTATACGGCGGTATAGGCTATAGAGCTTATAAGGCATTCCAACCAGCAGCCCGTCCAGTCACGAGACACTACTACTATCTTTTTAGTTTGCATGGCCGAGTAGGTTAGGCTTAGGCATAACAGCATCCTTATAATTTGTATAAATAGTAAAAAGAAGGCGTTTAACTAGTTCCTCGTTAGTCTCCTTAGCTAGCTCTTCCTCCCTATTATTAATAATTCGGTTAATCTTATATAGGCTTATTATAAAGACCTCATTATCCTTCTAGTATATATTAAAGTGGAACGCTATAGCGCTAATTACGGTAATATATACGGCGGGGAGGTTATATAATAATAGGGGTGTATATAACTTTATGGACTTCCGGGACACTAGCGTTATTATTACTCCTTTTAACTCCTATTATATCTTTTAAAGGTTATTCCTTATATCCTATTAATGCATTCTTTTCTATACCGGTTAGATCTGCGCGATTTAGACGTTATCTATATTACTATCTATTCCGCTTTTATACGTAGAGTTCCCTTTAAATATAGCGCTTTAGGAGAGTATCTTTATCAGTATAGAGTTCTTTTCAGCTTTACGGCGGGCGTTTTTTTAGGTAAAGACTAGATCACGGGCTAGGACATCCTACTAGTAGGTAGGGTTAGCCCTTACAGCTAATATCTTACGGTTAGTTCGGATCTCCCTAATAAAGGAGGATAACCTTAGTCTATCCTCCGGCTAGACGAACTATCTTTATTATATATTTAACTAAATAACATGCGGATCGTTGGTACCCTCCAACGAAAATTTTGACCCGACTTTATAATAAGCCGATTGGTTAACCTAAAGCTTTGATTTAAAACCTTGTTATATAGAGATTAATTAATATATATATAGATATGAGGTTTTCCAGGGGGAGACCCCCTGGACCCCCCCTATATAGAGCTTTTACTTAATTTAGAAGTAATATATATATACCTCCATTGTGCTGCGGTGCGGGGGCTGCTTCGCAGTAGGGGGTAAGCTTTAGGTAGAGGCTTGTGCAGAGCTTTGATAGAGGCTTGTGTAGAGCTTTGGTAGAGGCTCGTGCAGAGCTTTAGTAGAGCCTTGTGCAGAGCCCCGTGTAGGCGTGTAGACGTGTAGACGTGTAGACGTTTCTGGCGATTAATTGCAGAGACGTTTGTAGAGACGATTATATGCGCAATTATATGGACATTTGACTGACCGTTCGTACGGGCGTTTGTATAGGCGATTGATTGATTGATTGATTAATTAATCGTATGGGCGTTCGTACGGACGATCGTGCAGACGTTCGTAGAGCCGTTTATAGAGCCGTTCGTGTAGACGATTATAGAGCCTTCTTAGTATACTAGTGCTGCGTGCTAGTAGAGCTTTAGAGCTCCGTATTAAGCTTCGAGCAGAGCTTCGAGTAGAGCTTTAAGCTTAAGGGGGAGACCCCTTAGACCCCCCCTGCGCACTACGTGCTCCATTTACTGCATAGGCAGAGCTCTTAAAGAGGCTTTAGTAGAGCGTTTTGGTAGAGCGTTTTGGTAGAGCTTTTGGTAGGGCTTCGTGTAGAGCTTCTATAGAGCCACATGCAGGCGTGCAGACGTTCGTACGGGCGATTGATCGTAGAGACGTTTATAGAGACGATCGTATAGGCAATCGTGTGGACGTTTAATTGATCGATTGTATGGGCGTTGGTACGGCCAATTGTAGAATCTTCCTAGTATATTAGTGCTGTGTGTTAGTAGAGCTTTAGAGCTCCGTATTAAGCTTTAAGTAGAGCTCCAAGTAGAACTTTAAGCTTAAGGGGGAGACCCCCTTGCCCCCCCCCCCCCCCCCCTAGGGACTACGTGCTCTATTTACTGCGTGGGCAGAGCTCTTGCAGAGGCTTTAGTAGAGGCTCTAGTAGAGCTTTTAGTAGAGCTTTTGCAGAGCTTCGTACGGAAGTTTGTATAGAGCTTTTGTAGAGCTTTCGTAGAGCTCTATGCAGAGCTTTGATAGAGCCTTATGTAGAGCTTTAATAGAGCCTGTATTTAGGCTTGTTTTTGAAGGCCTTATAAACGACGTTGTATAGAGCTTTGAGCAGAGCTTTGTATAGGCGTTCGTGCAGGCATTCGTGCAGGCGTTCGTGTAGACGTTCGTGTAGGCGTTTGTACAGACGCTCGTACGGACGATCGCACAGGCGATTGTAGACGTTCGTAGAAACGTTTATAGACGCTCGTAGAGACGTTTATACGGGCGGCTGATTAATTGTATAGGCGTCTGATCGATTGGTCGTATGGACGTTTGATTAATCGATCGTATGGGTGTTCGTACGGGCGATCGTGTAGACGTTTGTAGAGCCGTTTGTAGAGCCGTTTGTATGGACGATTGTACAGGCAATTATAGAGCCGTCGTAGAGGTGTTTGTAGGGACGTTCGTGGAGACGATTGTGAGACTTCCTAGTATATTAGTGCTGCGTGTTAGTAGAGCTTTGGAGCCCCGTATGGGCTTCGAGCAGAGCTTCGAGCAGAGCTTCGAGGGGGAGACCCCCTTAGACCCCTCGCGCACCGCGTGCCCCATTTCACTGCGTGGCTAGTACACTGGGTAGGTAGAAGTTTTGCAAAGCATTTGGTAGAGCTTTGGTACAGCTTTGGTAGAGCTTCGTACGGAGCTTCGTGCAGAGCTTTTGCAGAGCTCAGTGTTCTGAAGTTCGTCACGTGGATTCTGCCACAACTTACCGCGCGCGGCTTTGTTTCTAACCAATCAAAAGCAGGCTTGGCAAAGTTTGAAATCTAGGACCCGAAAATATAGACCACTCGTACCTCGGGTCAATTAAAATAGGACATCCATTTTCGTCTAAGGATTATATTATAGGACCTTAGGTCTAGGATGCAAAAGGGGATACTATATTAGCGTCGTCCGTTAAGAGCAATATATAACTTTAAGATATAGGTAATAGGCCAACTAGCTTAGCTATTATAGCCTTTTACCTAGATAGGCTTCTCTAGTCAGATAGCTTCTATATTTAGAAACTTGGCAACATTATTTATATAGGTAGTATTTATAAAGGTAAAGCTATTTACTCTAGTGTTAATAAGGGCGGTTATATTAACTCTATATCTATTTTAAGATACTATATATAGAACCGTAAAATACTTTCCACCCATTAACTAACTAAGATTAATCTCTTTAAGATTAATAGGGTACCCTAGGGGAAAGTCTTTCCCTAGGGTTCTTCTTTTCCCAACTTATCAGACGTCTCTCCTTCCTCTATCTCCTTAATATCGCCTATATCCTTTAGCTCTGGGTAAGATAAGGTAAAGTAATCCTCCTTATTATAGTTGTAGTATATAGCCAAGGTAGGGTCGATTAGAGTATTGCGGTAAACACTAGTTAATAGCGTAGTACGTAGTTAGTCAGGCGTCACTTGCTAGTACGTAGTTATAACCGCTTTTAGTCTAAGAGTAGTTATAGCTTATCTTCCTGCTCTAGCTCCTATAGGTATAGCTAGCGAGTTCTAATTACTATAGAGTTGCTTCTACTAATTAGGATAGGCTTTAATCCGCTTTAGTTTTAAGTCTAATAATAGGTAATAAGCTGCGAGTCTATTATAAGTCGGTAGGTTGTTTAAGGTTATAGCAATCTTCTCTTATAGCCAAATTATTAGCTTATTGTATAGGTCTAATCAGTAGTTCTTAAGGGGAACCTAGCCTTCTTCTATAAGGTATAGGAATTAAGTCCAGAATTTAGCAAAGGGTTAGTTTAGTTTTATTATTAGGCGATTATAGTTATACCATACATCCTATACTTTATTTAAGTTAATATAAATAGCCGCTAGGTACTATATTATTTTATTAACAGATATAAATCGGATAGGGGACTTATCCTTAAACTTGGCTTAAAGGTGCCGTTAGGCGTCCCCAGTAGTTTAACTAAAAAAGTAGAGTATTTTGGCTTCTTTAAAAAAGAAATAGTTATAGTTAACGCAGAGCTTTCCTTATACTTAAATCCTCTAATTCTTAAAGGTAGGGTCTATCCTATTAGATAGTAGTAGGGGGTTAAAGAGCTTAACGGACTTTAATTACTTTATTATTATATCCATACTCCCTAGTATATTATATTTAGTAGAGTAAATAGGTTAGCTAGGGCTTTAAAAAAGAAAAGCTAGGCTATTTTATAGGGCCGTAAGGCTTTCTAGGATCTCTTATAGGGTCTCTTATATATTTCTTACTTTAAGATAATCGGCTTTCTAGCTAGCTACAAGGGCGTAAATCTACTCGCGTACGTCTACAATGTTATTATTATCTTTAATTTCTAATCCTAATTAGATTTTAGGTTCCTCTTAGGTAGAAGTAGCTCTCTTAAATAAGCTTACTTTAGGTGCCATCGTTAGCTTCCTAAGGTTTATTAGTATTATATGCTTTAGTTTTAATTCTAGGGGTATAGGTCTAGTCCTATCTAGCTTATAAAGTAGGATATTATCTAGGCCTTCCCAGGCAATATAGAGTTATTTTAGTGTCTAAGTATAGCGCGTTAATGCATTGTTGTAGACGAAGTTTCTTTTAGAATAGGATATTATTAAGGCCTTCCTAGGCAAGGTAGGGTGAGCTTAGTATAATATTATGGCTTAAACAAATGCCTCTAAACCGAAGCTTAAATAAATGCTATATTACAAAGATACTAAGCTAAGGAGAAGGAAAAGGGGTCGCTAGGACCAATATAAATAAATATATAAGGTAAGCCGCCAAGGCGCTAGCTTTAGGCGAGCCAATCGTAAGTTAGTAGAATTTGGCAGAATTTAGCAAGCAATGTACAATAGCGCCGTTATATAAGCTACCCCTAAAAGCTTAAAGAGTTTTATAATTAATACCTTAATATACCTAGACCCCTAAAGTACCTAGATAAGTAGATAAAATGCTAGTATAATAAAGATAATAAGTTACTAGAGAAGTATAGGGATAAGAACGCCCTAAAGCCCTAATATAACTATCTACTAAATTCTGCTATATTCTGCCGTTTTTTACTAGTACTATAAAACTTTAGATATCTAGGAACTTCAACCGCCGGTTAAAGTTGTTTAATTAGTTAGATCCTTGCTAAGACTTTTAGCGGCTACTTTTCTTAGCCTAGTGCTTTTACTTAACCTATAGTTGTTTTTTATACTTAGTCTAGACACGCTTATATCTTTCTTTCCTCCTTACCTTATATTTTATAATCTTGCGTTTTATAAGCCTAATGCTGTCCTATTTCTAACTAAGCTTAAGGGTAGGCTTTTCTTTTAAAGAGGGGGGTAATGTAACGGCGCTATCGTATATTACTTGCCAAATTCTGCTATATTCTGCCGACCTATAATTAGCTCGCCCAAAGCTAGCGCCTTAGCGGCTCACCCTATATATTTATTTACATCGGTCTTAGTAACCCCTTTTTCTTCTCCTTAGCTTAGTATCTTTATAAGATAGCATTCCACAAGCTTTAGTTTAGAGGCATTTGTGCAAGCCATTATACTTAACTCCTTTTACTTAGCACGATTGGCGGTATAGATATATAAGCCGAGCTTTTAGCTAGGTAAGCTTAACTAATCCCTTAGGGGGTAAGCTGGTCACTATAGTAGTGTAGGAGAGAGGTCTCTATTAGTCAATCGCCAGCCTAATAACGAGGCAGCATTGGCATAGTTAACGGGTTTGTTACTAAGCCTTGTTTTAGAGCTAGTATGCAAGCCTTGCTGTAAGCTTTGCAGTGTGGGTATTAAACGAGCGACTTGATTGTAAATCTATGGAAATCAAGTGGTATAAATACATAAAAGTAGACCCCTAACTCCGAAGCCTATGAACTCATTTCAAACATATCCGAGACATACGAGGGTAGTGCCGACGCTAGTGAAACAGGGTAATATGCAAGGTCCGGTAGTCGGTTACACTTGCTGTATATGGTAAGCTATGTCTCTAGCTACCCTGCATTTGGCAAGCATAGACGGTGAAGTAGAGCCGAGAAGTGCGTTAATTGGAAGATGCTGTGTCAGCCTTGTTGCCTTCTTGGCGATTCTGCCTATCGTTTCACGAATTAGCTTAGCTACAGTCAGTGCTCGGCAGCTATTGGCATGCTTTGCAGTACAAATTCTCCTTGGAACGGAAATACGGCAGGAATCTCGACTCTAGAGCCACTAGAGTGGGAAGATCTAAAGCCATGACACTGTGAGTCTAGACAAGGTGAGCAGAAAAGCTCTTGCGTAAGGCAAAATACAGTTATTATTTCGACTGATAGACTATAATGCTAGATATTCTGTGAAGTTAGAGATGTTTGGTTAGTGCTTAAAACTATTCATGGTGTGGTAGAGTTGAGGTTAAAAGCTCAGTACGAACACTGACGGGTTTCGGGGCTGGGGAGAAGCTAGGCTGGGGAAACCACTAGAGACCTAGTGGGTTGGCTTCGGGGCTACCAATAATAGGCACGGCTGAGACCGCGCTATCCCTTAATCCCCTTGCGTGCATCGCTAAATCGCAACTAAAATTAATTGGGCACTAGTATCTCGTGTACCTCACTTGATTGGCTGGCCCGTTGTCGATAACAGATGCACGTAAAGCAGTGGGTTGAGGTATTAGCACCCACCCGAGACATTTTAATTCAAATCGCCCCTCTCAATCAAAATACCGTCCTTCGATTGCTGCATCTATCCAAACGAAATCCTTTCAGAGCGTCTCCATTAACGCCTGTCCTGCTTACTGATACCTGAAGACTGAAAAACACTCCGATATAATATCACATTTGCTATTGGCATGGCATATACTGTCTCAAGCAAACTAGAGCTACCTGACAATGAGGCTCCCGCAGAGTCTATACTCAGTGGAACTGCTTTGACTTCTAGCCGCAGTGGACACACGTCTTTAAGCAGCAGCATCCGCGTTTTCGTAAGGTTGACAAATGGCTCTAGAATTATTGTCCCCGTTGCAGTCGGCGCTTCGGTTGCACAGTTACACCAGGAAGCTTTGCGAAGAGCAACGAGAATTGGCGTCCTCGGGACCGTTGAGACTACCGTCTTACGTACTACGGGACCAGATCCCACAATAATATTCGGAGAGGACTCATTAGAAGATGTTCTTGATGTCACAGAGGATCGGACGTTCTTCCTGGGGCCTTTGCATTCTTCAACACCATGCGTAAGCCAGGAAGACCTGGCCACGGGCATATGGATACGCTAACCGCTTAATTAATAGCCTAGTTTACCCACACAAGAGCAATCCTCTGACGCCCCTCCGATCCCCGCAACACCGATCCTGTCATCGGTCCCCTCGTCAGATACTCCATCAGTCCCACCATCTGTGTCAAATTATACTTCATCGTCCAATTCTACAGCACACAAAAAGACGTCCAGAATATATGTTCGGTGGATCACCCCAAAAGATGCAATTGAGAAATCGCGTCTGAAATATATTCCAATTGATCCAAACCCAGTCAAGTCTAGTCTCTCGTTGTCTGAGCTCCGGCGAGTTGCATCAGACCGACTATATTCGGCTAATCTCATTGCTGAACAAGGACTTTTATCCAGCGCGGAGGCTCAGCTCTATCTCCGGAATTATTTTCTCTCAACACGATCACGAGACACAGTTACCTTGGCAGATCTTGGTCTGAAAGGCAGCCGTGAAGAACCGCTGGATGTCTTCGTTTCGTGGGCCGCTGATGTCAACGACGCCACCGGCTCACCGAACAAAGTATACTCGGCATGNGGTTTCGAAAGCACTGAAAGAGGCATCGCAACGTTCAATACAAGCCTCAGTATTCTCTTCAAGGAAATAGAAACGAATAGTATCAGTCTGGGAAATGTCCTGGAAGTTCTGTGGGAGGTTACTCACTTTCTCCCATCTCTCATTGTCTTTCGTGAGCTTTATGACAATAGGCATCTCGGATCGAACCATTTCGCACTTGCGGTATTCGCACAGACTATCAGAGAGCTTTCGCTGAAAATGATTCCGCCTTGGATATCCGGCTCTCCAATCAGGGTCCTAGAAGCATCGCGGCAAGTTTTTGCTTGGCTACATTCGATGCGATCGGATGTCTCTGCGTCGTCTGGCAGCCATCAGACGCTCGTGCATCAGGTTGGGCTGAGGGAGATGGGCTCCCAGGCCTACGAAGTCCAACCAGGAGAAGTAAGGGTTGATGTCCCTGTCGTTGATGCAGACTCACAGCGTTCGCACAAGCAAGTCGTTGTTTCTCTAAACCCTGTACATCAAATGGATCCGTATGCCATTGCTATTGCCCTAGATGGTGCTTATTCAAGCCCATGGAATTATTACTTTGTCTTCCCCTCAGACGCACCCATATTGCTGGAACACAAACGTGTGTCTGCACTGCATCCGGCGGATTTTGACAATTTGCTCCATATGACGAATCAGGTAGACGCTTTTAGAATGACCAGCCCGCTCCAGCTAGCAGATACTCCCAGCTCAGCATTTCCTGTCATTACTCTTAGCCAAGACGGCTATGTATCGCTATACGAATCTCGTGGAAATTGGGGATGCGACGACGGATATTTCGCTATCTTTAACGTCATTGGAGGTCAGACGAGAATGCCCGAAACAAATCCTGGTCAATTTCTACTTCAGAAACTCGAGCCAATCATTAGCGCACGGAAGAAAGAGAGTACTTGGGAGGTGGATGCGTGGGCTGACAGCGACGCACTCACCGACGCGTCGACTCCCGAGGAAGCCATTGTGATATGCGTAGATGTCAGCTCCAGCATGTCAAAACCTATGGCTACGAGTTGGCTCAATGACCAGGCGAATCTGTCTGGAAACGCGCTGTCGCAGTCTTCTTCAACGAGACTTGCATCATCAACTAGCAACCAGCTCAGCCGCTTATCCGAAGTGAAGGATGTTTTCAAAAACCTCATAACACGCATCGCAGCCTACCGGCTTCAAACGCATATCGGGCTGGTTACCTTCTCAAATCGAAACAGCGTCCGTATGAACCAGTGCCTCACGTCCGTGCTCTTGAACTTCCGTGACCAGCTGGATCATGTCTATACCTCGGGGGGCACCGCCATATGGGACGGCATAAACAAAGGAAAAGACATGCTGGTTGCGCACAAGGCTCTCCACCCTACTGCGAGATGTCGATTGATCGTTCTTACCGATGGCGAAGACAAAAGTTCCGGCCTCGCCCCTGCATGTGTGTGCGCGGACCTATATAGCAATGATATTGTATTGGATGCTATAGTCATCGGTACGAATGCCACAGGCAACCTGTTCAGGGCTGCGAAACATACTGGTGGTTATGCATTCTGTCCGAAGACAAGGTCCGCATTATATCAGATTTTTCTTCTCGAAACCTTCATTGACATGCGAATGCGTCCGGATATCGTTAAGATTCCCATCATTCAGTTTAATTCCTCGGTTCCGAAGCTTGCAGATATGCGCGATATTTACGAGTTTCCACCATGTCGCCCACATCCCAACCAAAATGATTATTTCATAGCGTTACGTTATGCTGATCGATATCTCACTGCTCTGTCGCGTCACTCCAGCCGTGGACCCAGCGTAACCACGCCCGCGAGCCGCAGAGCATCGACCCACTCCCGCTTTTCAGCGTCCACATTTTCACGCGCCAACACACTTGATAGTGGCAGCTTCATGACTGGCACGACTATGGGTGCCTCTGGCTCAACGCGAATGTTGTTGAGCGAAGTGAAGGCTATGATTGAAAACCAGCATGACTTCATGGACGTGTATGTCAGCGAAAGTAACATGGGGTTCTGGAAGGTAGTCATGCAAGGCCCACATGCATCGCCTTATGAGAATGGCACGTTTCTTTTGTGTGTTGAACTAGGAGATCAGTTCCCGCGCAAGGCCCCAACAGTGAGATTTATTACTCCAATATTGCATCCAAATATAACGAAGGTATGCAGCTCCATCCGCCCACTTAGTGCGTTGTTACGACATAGACAGAACGCCTGACAAGGTATCAGCACGGACGCATCTGCCACCCCATATTCGATCGCGAATGGACCGCTACGACACATGTATATGAAGTGCTGCAGCAGGTCTTTGGCATTCTCATGTCACTCGAGGTTGGCTGCCCGATTGCATGATTCGCATGTTATGGCTCACACTGTCATTAGGCTCGTGATGCTGTTGACCCGCTTTTCACGCTGAAGTTCTGGACGGACCCGGAGACTGGACGGCGAGAGGTACAGCAATATGTGAGCTTCCGAGAAACCAACAAATCGGCCAATGTCGCTAACATATTCACAGGTTCATCGCTTCGCATCCCGTACGCGACATCAATTCTGTCAAGACATCATCGGCTTCACCTCTTCGGCACCATCTGTTGCTAGTCTTACCACATCCAACCTCAGCAGGCACACTGCATCCGCAAACCCTGGCGGCCACTCCCGTCCAATCTCCGTCACCCGCACTTTCAGTCCGGCACCATCTAACGCTTCCACCCGCACTGCTATTACCGCTTCCACTATGATAAACCCTGTATCTAATCCTCCGAGCTATCGTACCAACCCACTATCACCCGCAATCCCAGCGATTCAACCGGCAGGACCAAATGTTCTCAGGCGACCGCAGCCCATGGCTTCCACGAGGAGTGCGACGAGTGCATCTAGTCCACATCCGGCTTCGATGGCAGGATCAAGACATAGTCGGCGAAGTAGTTTCTTTGCAAGATTGCGGTCATCACGCTCTTGAGTCTAGAAGAGGGAAGTACGAGTGCTGAGAATTTATGGTCTCTTTTGTGGGTCAGACTGATGAGAAGGTTAAAGTCTTATATTGAGTAGGTCAGATGCTGATTCCCGGCCGCGCGTGACGCTCGTGCTATCTACGGGTTAGGGAATTTTGGGAAATAACTGTATTTCATGAACTACGGTGGTGCGTGATGAGGGCTCTGAGTTCTATTATGAAATTAACGGTCTCTCCGGTCAGATTAATGTATCGCTGATGAGCACTCGGAAGCCAAAAGAAGGCCAACAAAATCAGTAAAAGTAGGGCACAATATTACAGTCCTTAACCCTATCAAACTTTTGAAACTTCTCCTGCAGTTTGCCTCCTCTTACTCTCACGCCCACTTTCGCAATCCCTTCCCCATCTATCCTCTCCGTCTTCTTCCACCAGCCCATCTGCGCCTGCTCTTGAAGAAAGAACCCGATCGGCGGCGCTGTCTCATGTTCACGCGTGATCATGCCTTTGACGCCTGCCAGTGGCGGCGGTAACGTAGTCAATCACTTAGTTAGCCGCATCACCTAGTTAGCCGCCCTCAAAACTCACCAAAATTTAGAAAATTCGTACTTTAATATCTTAACAACCACTTAATAATAAATTATAATAATTTGGATTTAGGCTTTTATATATACTTTATAGCTTGAATCCTTAATCTAGAGAAATTGACTGGAGCTCTTGCTGCACCCGGCCCAAAAAGACCAAAACCAACCAAAAGAACCCTGAAAAACACCCAGAGAATCCCCCTGAGATGCATGCATCGCAGGGGAGGCACACGTCGAACGACGGTGGCTCGCACTCGCGCGCGACCGCTAGAACTACGCCTAGCAATGGCCCTCCATAATAAAGACGGGCGAATACCACACCACAAAGCGGAAATACCTCTATTAAGAAGGCATCTAATAAAATATAAAGCCTATTAGACGCGTCTAGTATCTAAAATTATAGGGGAGTAACTGTTAGCTATAATAAACTAATACAGCTAGTAGAATGGCTCCGCTAGTCTAGTAAACCTTAGGCGCCCCTCCAGTAAACCCTTAATTAAATCCTCTAACGGCTAAGCAAAATTAAAAATAAGTATAACCCCCCCTTACCGGCGAACCGCACCTAGGCCGCTATAGCTACGCTTTTATAGCATAGGGAACCCACCCCCCTTAAGTTAATAACTGGGTATATAATTATAATATAACCAAATATAGAATAAGTAGAGGGGCTTAGGGGATAATTAGAAANAGAAGTCCTTATANAGATATATAAAGAGGTCNANAANNCTATTATAGTNNAACACCTTAANAGCNNAGATATTANAGTTACCCTAAAGGACTAATAGGTAAAGGAACGAGCTATAAGGATAGGGGATAGGCTAGGAGAACGTATTAGCATAAAAGTACTCCATAAGGATTACCTAGTTAAAGTCCCAGCGGTTCCTATAAGCCTTAGAGTAGAAAAGGGACGCTAGGCGGATAACACAGCAATTATATAGGAGATAGTAAGATAAACGGAACGCCTTATACCAGGACTTAAAATTACCCAAATCTAATAGCTTTAATAGAAAAATATAAACTAAGTATATAATAAGAATAATAAGAGGATATAAGGGTTGCTGGAGACTTACTAGGGAGACGCCGGATAAACGTATAGCTCCCTTATTATCAGCATATATACACTAGGAATGCAAAAACTCCTTATCTAAAAAGGAATAATTATAAATAGCCTTATATACAACACAAGGCTCTATAACTATAGACTACGCCTAAAATAATGCTATCGCTATATACAATGGGGATACACCCAATCTATATACGTAGTATAGGTATGCTATGGCCACTATATAGGCCCCCACAATATAAGACATTACTTAAATTAAGACTAAATAAAATACGTAAACTGCCACTAAAGCATATATAAGGCATAGGAGAGAGAAAACTATATTAAATACAGGAGACGGAAGGCAAGGGCTTAACAGCTATAGAAATAACTATACGCTAGGTTATATAAATGGAAACAACAGGCAATAAGCTAGGGGGACGCAGGTGCCTTCCTAGCGTTTCCTACCTTTAATACTAGAGGGCTAGGCCAGCCATCCCAAGCCTTAACGGGCCAGAAGTAACGCCGCGTAATATTACTAGACCAATTAGGGATATAAAGGTCACAGGGGACATAAGGAAGAGGACGCCCCATAGGAAGACCCCTATAGACAGCAATAGTAGGCTTAAAACTAGGATAATTAAAAATTAGACTTAATGTAGCAAATATAACATTCGCAGCCAACCTATAAAGGGTATATAGCCGACCAGTAAAAACAGGGAAAGAACTAGTAATAATAACAGATTTAGATATAGAAGCGCTAATAGGAACATAAGATATAGGAATAGAAAGCTCTATATAAAATAAGTAGTAACTAGGGTATAGATATAAGAGATAGAAGCTCCAAATATCCTAGAGAAAGTAAAAATAGAAGAAGCGAGGAACGAAGAAGAGTTAAAGGACCCTCGCTGGGGGTCCGCCACCTATCCATTATATAGTATAACTGCGGCAATATAAACCACTACCTCATAAGGCCCCTACTAGACAGTCTAGACCTAGAGAAACACTATATCCTTACTATATAAGAGCCGTATTATAATACCTTTATATAATCAATATACTGCCCCTAAGGATTCCAGCTCCTATATAAACCAAAAGCAGCCACATATATATGCTTTATAATTAGTAAGGCTATCAGCCTATCCTTATAGTTATAGCAGGCAGTTAACCTAGATATTATAGTTATAATAATCTAAACATATAGGGGACTAGTACAAATTATTAATGTGTATAACCCTAGGGTTAAAGGGGTCCTATAAACAGAGAATATTATATTAGTAATAAGCTTACTAGAAACCGAAGGTACAGAGTCTATCCTATTAGGAGACATAAACCTCTACCACCCGCAGTAAGGGGATATCCATATTGCTATAAACTAACAGTTAGAGTGCCTACTAAGAGCTATAAATATCTAGGGCCTTAAGTTAGCTACCCCCCTAGGAGTAATTATATGGTAATAAGGCACCGCCAGAAGTATAATTAACCTTATATTTATGGATAAAGGCCTATACCAGAGACTCAAAAGGTGCAACCCTAAAGAAAAATAGGCACTTACCCTAGACTATATCCCTATCTAAATATAGCTAGACCTAGATACTAAAGCGTAACTAAATAGAAAAAGATACGTAATAAGGAAGCTTAAGACAGACAGTTTCCTTAATATAGTTAAATAATAACTCTAAGACCTAGAAGAAATCCACCCAATACTAAACGAGCGAGGCCTATTAACTACCCCTAAGGAAATTAACCGAAGACTAGAAAGGATCTAGGCAGCGATTAAAAATAGGCTAAAAGAGTACTACCCGATCTTAAAACCGGGCCCCTATGCGCGATACGTATAGTCTACATAATATATAGTTCTAGTTACCAGTTAATAATAAGTAAGAAGGAAATATATAAGCAGCTATAACCCTAAAGATAAGAGATAATATAAAGACATAAGAAATTAGCTAAAGAATACCCTAAAAAAAGAAGTAAGGAATAACTGGAGACGGTTTATAAATAAGCATACTTCTAACCCAAGCCTCCCCTATAATAAGGGCCTTTAGAATATAGCAAAATAGGCAAAAAAAAAGGCAGGGCGCCTAGCAGAAGACCTACACCTACTACCCCTACAAAGAGTAGGAGAATTATAGGCTATAAATAATAACGATAAGAAGGTAAAGATCCTTATAGAAAGGTTCTTCCCCTAACTAGCTCTAGTAGACCTTAGTAATATTATAGGCGAAACACCGGTAACTTACCTACGGGTTAACAGCAACATAATAATAGAGGAAATGGCTAGAACTATTAGCCGCCTTTTAAATAATATAGCACTAGGACTAAATAGGATTCTAAATAAGGCCCTAAAAACCTATGGGCTACTTATAGTACCTTAGCTTATAGATATAGCTAGAGTATACTTTACTATAGGCTACTACTCGCAACTCGGAAGATCTATAACAACGGTTATCCTATAAAAAGAAGGCAAAGCAGATTACTTAATCCCAGGAAGCTACCGCCCTATTGCCTTAGAAAACACCCTTAGTAAGATCTTAAAAAGGGTAATAGCGAAACGTATAGCAGACACGGCAGAGGAACACGCCCTACTACTACAAAGCTAAATAGGGGCAAGAAAGAACCGCTTAACACTATTAGCACTTACGCTACTTACTACCACCATTAAATCTGCATAGGCGATACGAAAGAACTTCGTAGTATTAATACTTAGCCTAGACATTAGTGGTGCCTACAACAATATACCCCACAAGCGTCTCCTATATATCCTTAGGGCAAAGGACTTCCTAAAATAGATTATATAATTTATCTAAGGGTTTATAGGCCAGAAAGAAACATTACTAGTCTTTAGTAGATACTAGAGCCCCCCTATTATAGTTACAACAGGAATACCACAAGGATCACCCCTCTCGCCTATACTCTTCCTTTTCTTTATAAGCAACCTACTTAACTCTTTTAAAGAAGGGGCGACCCAGGGAATAGGCTTCGTTAATAATATAAACCTAATTATATACGGGCTAACAGCCGCAAAAAACTGCAGAACACTAGAGAAAGCCTATAATACTTATATAGAGTAGGCAAAACGTTATAGAGTTTAATTCTTACTAGAGAAATACTAGCTAATCCATTTTATAAGAAAACATAACTAATCTATAGATCTCTAGTATATAATTTGCATTTAAGGCTTTAGGGGTTAACCAGTTTAGGGCCTAAGGGTATTAGGAGTATAGGTAGATAGTAAGCTCCAGTAAAGCGTATATACGGCGTAAGCGGCCCATAAAGGCCAAGCACAGTTTATCGCTTTATCTAGGATTGTTAATTCTATATAGGGTCTATACTTCTAGAGGTTACGCCTATTATATATAGCAGTCGTCCAGCTAACTATAATATATAAATCCAGTATCTAGGCCATTAGAGAAACTAAAAAGGGCCCCCTAAAATTACTCCTTAAACCACTTTAAAAGGTCTAAATAGCCTACCTTTAGAGTATTATAGGCGGGTATAAGCGAACGGCTATAGCACTGCTTAAGAAGGAATCCAATATTCCCCCCCTACAGTTACATATTAAAGCCGCTATAATATAAAAAATATAAAATAAACGTAACTCTAATATTATAAAGTATATTAAAACACGCCTAAGTAAACTATAGAGGGACCCTAGGGTGCCCTATAGGAGAATAAACCAACAACCCTAAAGTAGGGAAGAGATATTAGAGAAATAGGTAAAGAAAGTAAAAGAAGAATAGTGCCGCTTTAGGGCCTAGGCCTATATAGAGGAGGAAGAAAGACGTATAAGAGGTTAGTAAAGACAACAGCAAGATAAAAAAAGAAGCTAAAGTAGAACACGTAAGAACGCTGGGAAACCATCTACTGCAATACAATACTAGTTGGACTAACGCTAGAGAGGTAAATAGGAGTTAAAGGTATAGAGGCTGACTTAGGTAAGATAAACCTAAGCTATAGCATAGTTAACGCTATAGGGGGTAAATACCTAAGGGCTCCAAGAAGGCCTAATAAAGGCAGAAAATATAATAGCAACACTCTTAAAAACAGGAATAATAGGACTAAAAGATTAGCTTTACTAGGTAGGTGTCTTAATAGGTAGCCTAAGATACAAATATAGCTGGCTAAGACAGACACCAAAACATGTAATACTGTTATGCCCCTTACGCACTAATTAAGAAATAATACTCTTAGCAGCTAGCATAGAGAACTATAATACACTACTCTTAATAAAAAAAGGCCTTAAGGCGGTTACCTAGTAGCTTATTAGTTAAAATGTGCTAAATTAGTTCCGGGTTATAAGGGAAATAGTAATAAAAGGCAAGGGGGCGAGCAGCAGGTGCCCCCTAGTAACTCTACAGTAGTAGAGTAAAAGTTTATAATACTAGCGCGTCCGTAGGCTTGTTATAGCAGCAGTGGTTTCTAAGGAGGTTAAATAGTAAGGTAGTAAAGCACTATAGGCGACTTATAGGCGCTAAGTAGGCGAGTCCTAAAAGGCGGGGAGATAGATTACGGGGTTTTCTCATTTTTCTTAAATAGAGTTTTCTCCCCATATATAAATAAGGAGTAGTCCGCGTAGGCCTAGTAGGGATCTAAATCAGACGTTAAGCAATGAATTATTATTATTATATACTTTATAGCTTTAATTAAAGTTATATAGTAAATAGTTTAGTAGTTTTTAAGATATAGTAAGATATAGTATTTTAGCCTTATTTTAGCCCCCAAATTTAATATTTTAAAAACTACTAAACTATTTACTATATAACTTTAATTAAAGCTATAAAGTATATATAAAAGCCTAAATCCAAATTATTATAATTTATTATTAAGTGGTTGTTAAGATATTAAAATACGAATTTTCTAAATTTTGGTAAGTTTTAAGGGCGGCTAATTAGGTAATGCGGCTAACTAAGTAATTAACTACGTTAACGTGTTCCACCACCTAACTAGCTATACTACTAAACCGGCCACCCTAAAAACCTACTAAAAATTAAAAAAACTGTACCTTAATATCTTAATAACGGCTTAATAATAAATTCTAAAATTTTATAATTAGCCTTTTATACCTATATTAAGACTCTTAATAAAATTCTAGCGTAATAAGCCTGGCCGTTATTAAAATATTAGGTTTTAGCCCCTAATTTTAAGCTAAATTATAATATCTCTAGAGCTACTTTATAGATTACTTTTTAAATCTAATAAAAGGTTTAAAATAGGTATAAAAGACTAATTATAAAATTTTGGAATTTATTATTAAGCTATTATTAAGATATTAAGGTGCAGTTTTTCTAATTTTTAGTAGGTTTTTGGGGTGGCCGGTTTAGTAGTATAGCCGGTTAGGTGGTAGAATACGTTAACGTGTTCCACCACTTAGTCGGATATACTAGTTAGTTAAATACCCCAAAAACTACTAAAAATTAGAAAAACTGCACTCTAATATCTTAATAACGGCTTAATAATAAATTCCGAAATTTTATAATTAGCCTTTTATACCTATTTTAAACATTTTATTAGGTTTTTATTAGATTTAAAAAGTAATCTATTAGGTAGCTTTAGAGATATTACTAATTAACTTAAAATTAGGGGCTAAAACCCGATATCTTAATAACGGCTAGGTGTTACAGTACGTGCAGACTGTTAAGGTACGATGTACGAGGTGACTGTATATAATTGACAAACGATGTCGTGTGAAGATCTATATAGGAGGTGAGGCGGTATATATACGTGTCGCTCAGGGGTTAGGTCTGTGCTCATGCATACGCGTACACGAGCCATAACAACGCGTCAGGTCAGTGCCGTGACACTAGGCTTATTATGCTAGAATTTTATTAAGAGTCTTAAAGTAGGCATAAAAGGCTAATTATAAAATTTCGGAATTTATTATTAAGCCGTTATCGAGATATTAGAGTGCAGTTTTTCCGATTTTTAGGAGTATATAGCTTAGCTAGTGTTGCTAAAAGCTCTGGGAGTGTGGAAATACGCCACGTTACAAAATCTTATACTGGATAAACTTTAACACCGTACGCGCACACTTAATGAGGTTTTAATACAAAATTATTTAAAATTATTGCCATTTATATACTTAATTATATAATATTATAACTATACCCTATCTTTAGGATATAATCTAAAATATATTTAGGATATAATCTAGAATATATTTAGGATATAACCTAGGATATATTAGTAATATATCTAGAATATAATCCAGGCACCCCCACGCACTTACCTATCTTAAATAGTTCTTTTATACTACTACTAATAAAAGCAACTTAGTTCTTAATTAAAGATTTTAAATAATTATAAGAGTACTTCTTTTATAAAGGGTAATTGTTGGTTATATAGGGTGACTCACCAATAACGACTACTTGAGTAGGTTATAGTAATGTTGGTTAATAGATATATATTAGAATGAGGAAGGGCGAGGAGCTTAAGACTCCTCGCCACGCTAGTGCCGCGGCGTTACGTGACGACCGCTTGCCTTATTCCCAACACTAGCAACTCTTTTTTTATAGTTGCTATCTATATATAAATACTGCTTAACTAGCGTAACAAATATTAATCCTCTTTACTGACTATTGCCATTATAATATAAGTCTTACTGTTTTAAAACTTGCCTCTTAGCTTATAGTGCTTTCTTACTTAGGAGTCGTGGGTAGATATTATATTAGGGCTGCTAAGGCGCTAGTTATAAGCGAGCTAATAGCGATTTTCTATACCGGGTATAGAAAATCCTAATTGGCTGGTTAAAATTAGGGTCTGCAGAATATTATACTCCTACTCCCTTTTAACCTAACCTTTAACTTGTATATATAGAGTATTTATATTAATAAACGTTTCTAGAGCCTTGTTTAGGTTTGCCTTTATTATTATATCTACTAGGTTATCTTAACTATTAATCTATTAAATCTTAAAGAGTTTTTGCCATTTATAGGATTAATAAAGTGCTATAATATTAATTATAAGGCGCTTTTCCTTTATAGTACTAAGTTTAACTAAACACTTATAGAGGGAATATAAGTTAGTATATACAATTATAGGGATAACGGGAAGTTTAAGTCGATCTATAATTATCTTTAGGGTAGTTCCAATTATAATTGCTATATTAACTCCGCTAACTATTCCATATATCTTTAACACTAGAACGCTTTAAATAATACGCTTACTTTTAGTTAAGCTCTAATAGATAAGATTGCCGTAGATTATAAAGTTATTCTCTCTAGTAGATTCGTTCGCGATAATAATTTTATATTCTAGCTAGGAGCTAAAATCTTTATTATTTATAAACGATCTATTAATAAATATAAAGAGCTTAGCGGTAGGAAGATTAATAGGTACGTAGAGTAGTCCCTAATTAAGGTGGTTTATTTGCTAGAAAAGACGTTTATTTAGGGCAAGAATATTATCCTTAGTTAGTTCCTAGTGTTAGGCGGCAATAGAGAGATTAAATAAAGCCTTAGGTTAATAGATAGAAGCAATATAAGCTCTGCAAGCGCGTTACTCTATATATCCTTACTTTAGAGAATTAACGTTAATAACGTTAATCTTCTTACCTTAACCCTTCTGGCGTAAAGTAATAGAATCCTTATTTAGGGAGAGGATATATCTATTAAAGAGTAATAGTGTTATTAAGTTAAGCTTTTCCTTTAGCTTTGCTATAAGATTTGCCTTTATTAGCTTATCTTCTTTAAGAGCTAAGAATTAATTATCTCCTAAGATAATTATATTATTAGTTTATATGCCGATAATTCTAAATAAAGTTCCTGTAGTTATAATAAGGAAGCAGGGATCGAATATAGAAGTAGTTATTAAAAGTTTCTCTTTATAATGCTTACTATAGGTAGCCTACTAGTAAGTTTCTACCTTTGCAATTCTATATAATAGCTTAAGTATAACTATAATTATATCTTTAGGATACTAGTGGCGAATTTGCTCTAGAAGGTATGCTAATATTAAGCGCTAAAGGTGCGTCTCTAATTAGGTATAGGCTTAAGTAATATCTTATAAATAGACCGCCATTCTATTCTTTATTAAGGAGGGAGCTAGCGCAATAATAACTCGCTAACTAGCTCGTTAAATTATAGGAGATTGCGTAAGAATTACCTCCTTACTATTATTGTTATAACCTTAAATAATAAGCCTTAATTTCTTAAATAGGGTATTAGTAGCTTTACTTTTAATCTTATTAACTATTCTTAACTTAAAGATGCAAACTTTATTAAACTTAGTAGGGTTATACTTTTTAAATTTAAAGACTCCTCTTATAATAAGGCTATCGATCTTCTACTTATTAGATGCTTAGAAAGGAGCTTTAGGGGTTATAATATAACCTTCCTTTTAGAGCTGTTTTGCGAGCTTAAAGTTAGCCTTCTCCTTAGCTGTTATAAAGGCTATTAATAACTTAACTCTATTCTTAATAGCGGCAATAAATTACTCTTTAAAATTAATAAGATATTAGCGATTTTGTAATCCCTTTAGGCGACCTCTACCGTGTCGTGGTTACGGTACATCTACTGCAATTATATTAGAATTGTAGTCGCCTTTTAGAGCACGTTAATCGTGGTTCTCCTCTAAGGCATCTTTTAGGGCATCCTATAAAGGCTTAAACTTATTATCTTTATAGTAAGGCTTAATAACAGTTAAATGGAATTAAGTAGGTCTGTAAGGCATCTAAATAGTATAAGTTTAACTATTAATTACAATAANTTAATATAGGCCTAACTATTCTCCCTTTTTACGCTATACGCGTACCTTAGACTAGAGTAGCAGATTAAGCGTAGTTAAGGTATTTAGGCCATTTCTTATTCCTAATGCGTCGTTAACCTAGCGTATGGCGTAAAGATATTACACCTCCTTTATTGCCTTATAAATAGCCTCAGCTTATTATATAACGGAGGGAGATAGTAAAGACTTATTAGTTATTTAAGGGTAGGCGCTAAAGACTAGTAATATAGGTATAAGTCCATCTAGGCTAGCGGAATTATTAATGGCTTTAATAGCTATTTATAAGGTAAGTTTTTCGCTAGCGTCCTCTAGTTTTAAAAAGATAATCTTATATACGCGGCGTAATAGCGCGTAATATTATTCTACTTTTTTAATACTATTATATACCTTAATAGGGACTTCCTTAACCTTAATTACTATTACCTTTATCTATTATTAAAACTCTATAGATAAGAAGTTCTTTCCTATATTATAGACGATTTAATTAGGGGGTCCTAGGTAGATATTAATCTAGTATAGTTAAAGGGTATCCTATATATTCCTAGCTAATATATCCCTTAGGAAACGTACAGCTTAAAAGGAGGTTAAGAAGTTAATAACTTAGAGTACTAGCTTGCCGCTAAGATATATAACGTTATATAAGCTTTACAGTATATAGGAATTAAACGAGCAACTTGATTGTAAATCTATGGAAATTAAGTGGTATAAATACATGAAAGTAGACCCCTAACTCCGGAGCCTATAACTTATATTAAACGTATCCGAGATATACGAGGGTAGTGCTAACGTAGGTGAAATAGGGTAATATGCAAGGTCCGGTAGTCGGTTACACGTTAACAATAATACAGAAGTTAAAGTCGTAGTTATTTTTAAGGGTGAACTTAAATCGGCTAGGGGACTTTTAGTTCATTTAGTAGTAATAGCAGTACTTTATAAGATACTTAATCGCCTTAACCTCGACTTTATAGCCTGCTCGCTAAAAAAACCCTAAGCAATTAGTAAATGGATAGGTAGCTAAAATGACGGTATAGTTAACGTAATTCTAGCTTAGTTAAGTAGCTTTAAGTAATACTCTTTTCTAGTTAATAAAGGAGTAACTAGGGGTAACCCTACTTGCGTATAATAGGTACCTAATTATCTCCCTAAACGAGTATATTCTTAAGGTTATTAAGCTTAACGCCTAATTTATTTATATCTCCGATGTAAAATAGAAACGGAGTATTTATAGGAATAACGTGGAAAGTAATATACCCTAAGGGGGTATAGACCCTAATTATGCTAAGAGATATTGTAGTACCCTTGTTAAAACAAATCGTATATTGGCCTGCCGTTAAATAGTTAATCTAAACAGAGCTATTAATCTGCTAAAGAGTTTAAACTTAAGGTTCTCCTGCTATAGATACTCCTACGGCTCTAGTATCTGGTATAATACTATAGAAGATGTTCGCTAAGTATTTATTGTTAAAGGAGAATGCGGAACTCTCCTTTAGCTTATTAAAGATATCTAACTTCGTAATTATTAGGAAAATTTTTTTTGGCCACGTTGTTGCAAGCGAAAATCGGGGTCTGCAAAACCTACGTAAGTCGCAATTTTAGTAATTTGCGGGCAATTTACAGCAATTTGCTACAAACACACAGGCTACCTATGTACGCGCCTGGCCTATCTATGTGTTTGTAGCAAATTGCTAAAATTGCGACTTACGCAGACCCCGATTTTCGCTTGCAATAATATACCTAAATTTTTTTTCCTAATGTAGAGGCTCTGTACAAGGCTCTATATAAAGCTCTGTATAAGGCTTTATATAAAGCTCTACACGAAGCTCTGTATAAAGCTTTATATAAAGCTTTATACGAAGCTCTATATAAAGCTCTATATAAAGCTTTATATAAGGCTCTATAGGCTCTATATAAAGCTCTGCGTACTAAGGCTCTATATAAGGCTCTATATAAAGCTCTATATAAAGCTCTATACAAAGCTCTATATAAAGCTCTATATAATACTCTATACGAAGCTCTACACGATACTCTATATAAAGCTTTATACGAGGCTCTACGGGCTTTATATAAAGCTCTATATAAAGCCTTTATATATATACGCGATATACTACTATTAGGTCCCCGCTATATTCCTAATAGCCTCTATATATATCTTTACTAAGTATACCCCTATATATACCTAGGTAGCTATCTTATTTTTTACCTTTTTTTATATCCTCCCTACCTAGGAAGACACTAGAACAATAGCTAGTAGACAACCGTTACTAAAGCTAGACAACTATCGCCAAAGCTAAACAATTGTTACTAGAGCTAGATAACCGTCGTTAGAGCTAAACAACCGTTACTAGAGCTAGATAACCGTCGCTAGAGCTAGACAACCGTTATTAGAGCTAGACGGCCGTCGTTAGAGCTAGACAACCGTTATTAGAGCTAGACAACCGTCGCCGGAGCTAGATAACCGTCGCTAGAGCTAGATAACCGTTAGAGCTAGACGACCGTTAGAGCTAGATAACCGTCGTTAGAGCTAGACAACTGTCGCTAAAGCTAAATAACCGTCGTTAAAGCTAGATAACCGTTACTAGAGCTAGATAACCGTTGCCAGAGCTAGACAACTATTGTTAGAGCTAGACAACCGTTATTAGAGCTAGACGACCGTTGTTAAAGCTAGACAACCGTCGCTAGAGCTAGATAACCGTCGCTAAAGCTAGATAACTATTAGAGCTAGACGACCGTTGGAGCTAGATAACTATTATTAAAGCTAGACGACTGTTACCAGAGCTAAATAACCGTCGTTAGAGCTAGATAACCGTTGCTAAAGCTAGATAACCGTCGCTAAAGCTAGATAACTGTCGTTAGAGCTAAATAACCGCCGTTAGAGCTAGACAACTGTCGCTAAAGCTAGATAACCGTCGCTAAAGCTAAACAACCGTTAGAGATAGATAACCGTTAGAGCTAAATAACCATTATTAGAGCTAGACAACCGTTGCTAGAGCTAGATAACTGTTATTAGAGCTAAATAACTGTCGCTAGAGCTAGATAACTGTCGCCAGAGCTAGATAACCGTCGTTAAAGCTAGACAACCGTCGTTAGAGCTAGATAACCGTTACTAGAGCTAGATAACCGTCGCCAGAGCTAGACAACTATCGCTAGAGCTAGGTAACCGTCGCTAGAGCTAAATAACTGTCATTACCGCTATATAACCGTCGCTAGAGCTATATAATAACCGTTTAAATAACTAGCTAGCAAATACAATAAACGATTTAATTAATTAATCGAATTAAGGTAATATAGATAGGTAGGTATAGATAGGTAGGTACAAATAGGTAAGTATAGATGGGTAGGTATAGACAGATAGATAGATAGGTAGGTAGGTAAGTAGGTAGGCAAGTAGGCAGGCAGGTAGGTAGGTAGGTAGGTAGGTAGGTAGGTAGGTAGGTAGGTAGGTAGGTAGGTAAGTAGGTAGGTAGGTAGGTAGGTAGGTAGGTAGGTAAATAGGTAGGTAGATAATTTAAAGCCTTCGTAAGAGGCTTCCCTCTTAATACCTAAAGTAGATAGCTCTACATTTTATATAGTTATAATATAAATATATTTAAAAGTATATTATAGAAATCTATAGGAATATATAATAATTTGGTTATTATATAATATAATTATAATTTATATATTATAATTTGTATAGTTATTATAATTTATACAGTTTTTATAATTTGTATAGTTTGCGCGCTATTTATTTATAGGGTAGCGTTTTGCCGCAATTTGCTATTAGGTGCTGCGATTTTGTTGCAATTTACTATTAGGTGCTGCAATTTTATTATAAAACATACGTTTTGCGTAAATTGCTATCAACTATATACGTCTGCCGCGATCGTATAGTTTGTGGCAATTTGCCGCAAACCGCAATAATGACCCTAAAAAAAAAATCCTGATGATAGAATGGAGTATAGATTAGTTATTAAGAATAGAGACGGTTTATGTACTATCTACCTTACTATACTTAGTAAAGTATTAGTTAGGTAAGTAGTCCTTAATTTCTATATCTATAAGGAGCTATTCGGCCTTATTAACCTTACCCTTAAGATCTTTTACGCCTTTATATTAAACTAAAAAGCTTTAGAAGTAGGCCGTAATAGCCTTATAATTTCTAATATTTCTTATACTCTAGCGAAACTTATTATATGCCTCCTTTTATTTATTAAAAAAATACCTAGTTAACTAGCAATTTGGTTTTTTATAAATATAGTACTTCTTTTAGCGATTACTTTAAAATAAACCTCTATAAGGACCTCTACCTTTACCTTATAGTTATTAATTATACCCTCTACTATATTACCTACTACGGCTACTATATATTTAATTAGTCTAGTTATAGTCGTATTAGTTAGCCGGGTTAGCCAGGTCAATTAAAGCAGACTAGAGTTAGGTATTAAATTACTATACTTCTTAAGAGTATAGAGCGGTGCTAATAGAAGATCTTAATTAAGTATATATTCCTTCGTAAGTATTTACAGGATTAAAGAGAGTAAGGTTATATTCTTTAACGCCTTAGCATACGCTAATAACTTAATTATATAGGCTAAAATCCTCTTAAGATAATTTGGATAAACTACGCTAAATTATTTAAAGTCAATTAAAGAGCTTTTAAAGATAATTAAGCTGAGGGACACCTAGGTTTATAGTAATAATCCTTAAAAAGGTAGTCTCTCTCTATTTTAATATATACTGCTACTTATTCTCTTTTATTTTAAAGTGGTATCTTAACTTATATATTATGCGGTTAAAATTATATCCTTTTCCTACCAAATAATTATAATAGAAGGTACTAGCTCGGCCCTTAAGCATAACGGAATAGGCGTTATAGTATTAATTAGACTCTATTTCTACCTTCTAGCAACAGTTATAAAAGATACGTAGTTTTAAATTAAGAATATTATATAATTCCCTACTAAACTTCTTCTCTTAATCTAAATAGAGCTTTGCAAGCTCTATAAGCAATTTTAAACTACCTCTAATTTAAGGTTAAGATAGAGGAGGTAGGGTTTATATTATAGGCTGCCGTAGGGACGTAGGTCTGGTCGGTGGAGTCTAAAGGTTATTAAATCGCGAAGTAATGGGATCCTATGCCTGCTTTCATTAGGGTATAGTATCTGAAGTTAAAGTTATAGGTTAGATTAGATATAGAGGAGTTAAAGGCGGAGGTAGATTTGTCTTTAGAGGTATATTACTTAAATTCTATTATAAGTTAAGCTTCCTTATAGTGCGTAGTTAGTGCTTAACCTCTTATTAAGTCTATTTATGCTCTTCTTTTACGTTAATAACCTGCTCCTAAATATTATCTTTAATAGTACCCCTATCTATAGGTACAAAGACTCTATACTCTTATAAGAAGTTACGGAAGTCTTATATAATATCCTTCTTTATAGGAGTTTATGTTCCCTTTATCTATCTAATAAAGTCCTCCCTTATATAGTACTATAGCATAGTGTCATTATATTCGCTATCTTTATAGTATGCTATACGGTATAATAAGAATCCGTTTAAGTCTTGCTGCTTAATATCTTTAAGGTTAGTTATATCAGTATTCTATATCTCTAGGTTAATGTCGTCCTCATACTTCTTTAGGTAGGTTAACGCCATAATAGCTGTTATTAAAGGTTATTTAACGTATAATTAGGTAGTAATTATAATCCTATAGTCTGCGAAGGTACACGGAGGGTATTAAGGTGGTTATTTAATGCGTTCTAGACGTTAACTTAGGACTTTAGGTTTAGTAACACTTCTAACCTAAAGTACTTAACTAAGTCTTCGTAAACGCGGTTATTCTATATAATAGACGCAACTTAGTATCTCCTAGTACTTAGTAACACTTCTATTACTAGTTTTCCGCAAGTTTAAGGTAGTATAGTATCGCCGGGATCTATTCCATATAAGTGCATATAGCACCCCTATACGAGACTATCTCTTCTATTTAAAAACCTAGCTACTCTATAGTTAACTGTGTATTTAACTACTAATTAGTATTAGTTATATAGGGTGACTCACCAATAACAACTACTTAAGTAGGTTATAGTAATATTAGTTAATAGATATATATTAGAATAAGAAAGGGCGAGGAGCTTAAGACTCCTCGCCACGCTAGTGCCGCGGCGTTACATAATGACCGCTTACCTTATTCCTAATAGTAATAAGTATAAGAAGAATATATATATATATAAATATTAAAGATAGTAACTAGGATATATCTAGCTTATATTAAGAGTATTATAAAAAATATATAATTCTAAATACCAGCTATAATAATCTACTAATGCCTTTTCTTTAACGCTAGTAATAAGTAGAATTCTATAATATAACTAGGCTTAATATTAATTATATAAACTAGATCTCTAGTAGTAAAAAGACTTATATTTAGTTAAAAGATACTAAAATATCCTATATCCTCTAAGTATAGAATTAAATATATTATAGATTTATCTAATCTAAAGATATATAATAAGAATATTACTAAGATATATAAAAATATAAAAGACTATATCCTAGATATATCCTAGATATATCCTATATATAACTTAGTTCTAATATTAATAGATATAATATTTATATATATTAAGGAATAAAATAAGTATAATATATACTCTTTTTAGCCTTTAAAGTGCTTTAGAAAATAGATACTCTATATAGGCGTATTTTATTATAGATATTTATACCCTTAGTGTTGGTTACATAGGGTGACTCACCAATAACGACTACTCGAGTAGGGTTACAGTGATGTTTGTTAATAAAGCTTATAAATTAGAAAAGAGGAAGGGCGAGGAGCTTAAGGCTCCTCGCCACGCTAGTGTCGCGGCAACACGTAATAGTAACTTGCCATCACGTGACAGCAATTTACCGTACGTGATGGCAAATTGCCTCATTCCCAACACTGGCAACTCTTCTTTTATAGTTGCCCTCTATATATAAATACTGCTTAACTATTATAATAAATATAGATCCTCCTTACTTACTATTACTATTATAATATAAGTCTCGCTATCCCAAAATTTGCCTCTTAGCACGTGGTGCTTTCTTACTAAGGAGTTGTAGGTAAACATTGTGTTAGGGCCATTAGGGCCGCTAAGGCGCTAGCTATAAGCAAGCCAATAGCGATTTTCTATATTGGGTATAGAAAATCCTAATTAGCTAGTTAAAATTAGGGTCTATAAAGCGTTATACTTTTACTCCCTTTTAACCTAACCTTTAACTTATACGCGTAAAGTATTTATATTAACAAACGCTTCTAGAGCCTTGTTTAGGTTTACCTTTATTATTATATCTACTAGGTTATCTTAACCGTTAATCCATTAAATCTTAAAGAGTTCTTACTATTTATAGGATTAATAAAGTGCTATAATATTAATTATAAGGCGCTTCTCCTTTATAGTACTAAGCTTAACTAANNACTTATAGAGGGANNATAANTNNGTNTATANAATTATAGGGATAANNGGAAGTTTNAGTNNATCTATAATTATCTTTAGGGTAGTTCCAATTGCAATTGCTATATTAACTCCGCTAACTATTCTATATATCTCTAACGCTAGAACGCTTTAAGTAACGCGCTTACTCTTAGTTAAGCTCTAATAGATAAAATTGCTATAGATTATAAAGTCATTCTCTCCGGTAGATTCGTTCGCGATAATAATCTTATATCCTAGCTAGGAGCTAAAATCTTTATTATTTATAAACGATCTATTAATAAATATAAAGAGCTTAGCGGTAGGAAGATTAATAGGCATGTAGAGTAGTCCCCAGTCGAGATAGTTTATTTACTAGGAGAGATACTTATTTAGGGCAAAGATATTATCCTTAGTTAGTTCCTGGTATTAAGCGGCAATAAAGAGATTAAATAAAGCCTCGGGTTAACAGATAGAAGCGATATAAGCTTTATAAGCGCGTTGCTCTATATATCCTTATTTTAGAGAATTAATATTAATAACGTCGATCTTCTTGCCTTAACCCTTCTGGCATAAAGTAATGGAATCCTTATTTAGGGAGAGGACACATCCATTAAAAAGTAATAGTGTTATTAAATTAAGCTTTTCCTTTAGCTTTGCTATAAGATTTGCCTTTACTAGCTTATCTTCTTTAAGAGCTAAGAATTGGTTATCTCCTAAGATAATTATATTGTTAGTTTATATACCAACAATTCCAAATAGAGTTCCTGTAGTTATAATAGGGAAGTATGGATTAAATATAGAAGTAGTTATTAAAAGCTTCTCTTTATAGTGCTTACTATAGGTAGCCTACTAGTAAGTTCCTACCTCTGCAATTCCATACAATAGCTTAAGTATAACCATAATCGTATCTTCGGAATATTGGTGGCGAATTTACTCTAGAAGGTATACTAATATTAAGCACTAAAGGTACGTCTCTAATTAGGTATAGGCCTAAGTAATATCTCGCAGATAGACCGCTATTTTATTCTTTATTAGGGAGGGAGCTAGTGTAATAATAACTCGCTAACTAGCTTGTTAAATCGTAGGAGATTATATAAGAATTACCTCCTTACTATTATCATTATAGCCTTAGATAATAAGCCTTGATTTCTTAAATAGGGCGTTAATAGCTTTACCTTTAATCTTATTAACTATTCTTAACTTAAAGATGCGAACTTTATTAAACTTAATAGGGTTATACTTCTTAAACTTAAAAACTCCTCTTATAATAAGACCATCGATCTCTTACTTATTAGATACTTAAAAAGGAGCTCCTAAAGTTATAATACGACCTTTCTTTTTGTTGGAATCACCAGGGATACCTATTCGAATAGGCCAGAATCGTAGTCAACTAGTCTTTGCTAGTTAATATGATGATGTTGGATTGGAATAAGGAAGAAGGGTGAGGAAGGGTGAGGAGCTTAAGGCTTCTTGCCACGCTAGTGCCGCGGCGTCACATAATGACCGCTTGCCTTATTCCCGATACTGGCAACTCTTTTTTTATGGTTGCCATCTATATACAAATACTGCTTGACTAGCGTAACAAATATTAATTCTCCTTACTTACTATTGCTATCGTAATATAAGTCTCGCTATCCTAAAATTTGCCTTTTAGTACGTGGTGCTTTCTTACTTAAAGTCGTGGGTGGATATTATATTAGGGCCGCTAAGGCGCTAGTTATAAGCGAGCCAATAGCGATTTTCTATCCCGGGGATAAAAAATCCTGATTGGCTAGTTGGAATTAGGGTCTGTAAAATATTATAGGTAAAAGCAGTAGAAGTTAGTTAGCTGCAGGTAGGGCAGCAAGGGTCTATTATAATAGTAGTACGGTGCCAGCAATAGGTTGTTCGGGTGGCAGTACGGTATTATTAGCGGTAGTGATAGTGGTTAAGCATAGAGCTTATCTATTAGTTAGTCGGTTAATTATAGGCGTATAGGCACAATTATTTATTATAATAGCAGGTATAGCGGCGCTATCAGTTTATTAATAGTATGTGGCAGTATAGTGTTAGCATAGGGTCGGTTCCGTAGGCAGATTGGCACAGAGTCTTATTATAGGGTTAGTTCGTAGGCATATCAGTTATAACAGTTATTGGGTTTATAGCTGTTGTAGATACTAGTAGTTCTTTCTTTATGCTTGTGGCGTTGCTAGTGTGACTATGCTATTCTAACCGCTTCCCCCTTACATCACTCTCTTTTTATAGTACTCTCTATAAGAACTTCCTGTCTAGGTTACGCTGGTAGCCACCTCTATAGCTACCTTAGGAACTACAGGAGTTTTAAAATTCCCCTCTACGCTAAATCTTCTAAAGCCTGTTAAATGTTTGTGGAGGAATGGATAACTGTTGCTACTAATTAAAGATACTGTTCGCAGATCTGGGTTGTTGCGGAGGTTATTGCGGAGATTACTGCGGAGGTTCTTGCGGAGGTTGCTGCGGAGATTGCTGCGGAGGTTCTTGTGTGGACGGAGCTTATGTAGACGGAGCTTGCGTGGACGGAGCTTATATAGACAGAGCTTGTGTGGACGGAGCTTGTGTAGACGGAGCTTGTGTAGACGGAGCTTGTGTAGATGGAGCTTGTGCGGACGGAGCTTGTGTAGATGGAGCTTATAGAGACGGAGCTTGAGGAGACGGAGCTTGAGGAGACGGAGCTTGTAGAGACGGAGCTTAAGGCACGGGTTAAGATATGGTAGCCTAAGGAACTAGAGATATGGGTTAAGATACGGCAGCTTAAGGAACTTGAGGTGTTTAATGCCCTAAGGTTGTTTGTGGAGGTTCTTACGGAGGTTCTTCCGGAAGTTCTTACGGACGTTGTTGCGGACATTACTGCGGACGTTTTTAAGGAACTTAAGGTGTTGCTTGTGGCTATCCGTTATTAGGATTCTCTTAAGAGTTAAGCTTCTTTATAGCGCGTAGTTGCTGCTTAATCTCTTGTGGAGTCTATTTATGCTCTTTTTTTGCGTTAAGAACCTACTTCTAAATATTGTCTCTAATATTACCCCCATTTATGGGTACAAATACTCTATTCTCCCGTAGAAAGTTATGGAAGTCCTATATAATATCCTTGTTCGCGGAAGCCTATATTTCCTTTATCTATCTAATAAAGTCCTCCCTTATATATTCCTATAGCGCGGTGTTATTGTATTTACTGTCTTTGTAGTGTGCTATGCGGTATAATAAGAATCCGTTTAGATCTTGTGGTTTAGCGTTTATAAAGTTACTTATGTCTTTATTCTATATCTTTAGGTTAATATCTTTCTTGTACTTCTTTAGGTAGGTTAATGCTATAGTGGCGGACGTCTATAGGTGTATTTAGCGGCGAGTAGGGGGTGGATTAAGATTTATAGAAGGCAGCTGTTAAACTATAGAAGTAAAATTAACGGGGTGTCGTACGTTAAAGGTAGGTAGGATTTTCGGTTTTATAGAATCTCGTAGGTTTGCTGTTAAAAGGTAGGCAATTTAAGATATAGTTAACGCGTTTTAGACATTAACTTGGGACTGTAGGTTTAGTGACACTTCTAACCTAAAGTACTTAACTAAGTCTTTGTAAACGTGGTTGTTCTATATAATAGACGCAACTTGGTATCTTCTAGTACTTAGTGAAACTTCTGTTACTGGTTTTCCGCAAGTTTAAGGTAGCATAGTATCGCCGGGATCCATTCCATATAAGCGCATATAGTACCCCTGTACGAAACTATCTCTTCTGTTAATAACCTTGCTGTTCTGTGGTATAACAGTAAAGTTAACCACTAATTAGTATTAGAATTACTAGGGATACCTATTTAAATAGGCCAGAATCGTAGTTAACCAGTCTTTGCTAGTTGATATGATGATGTTGGATTGGAATAAGGAAGAAGGGTAAGGAAGGGTAAGGAGCTTAAGGCTCCTCGCCACGCTAGTGCCGCGGCGTCACGTGATGACCGCTTGCCTTATTCCCGACACTTTTAGAGCTATTTTATAAGTTTAAAGTTAGCCTTCTTCTTAGCTGTTATAAAGGCCATTAATAGCTCGACTTTATTCTTAATAGCGGCAACAAATTGCTCTTTAAAATTAACAAGATATTGGCAATTTCGTAATCCCTTCGGGCAACCTCTACCGTGTTATAGTTACGGCGTATCTACTACAATTATATTAGGATTGTGGTCGCCTTCTAGAGCATATTAATTATAGCTCTCCTTTAAGATATCTTCTATAGTATCCTGCAAAGGCTTAAAACTATTATCTTTATAATAAGGCTTAATAACAGTTAAACGGAATTAAGTGGGTCTGTAAGGCATCTAAATAGTATAAGTTTAACTATTAACTATAATAAGTTAATATAGGCCTAACTATCCTCCCTTTTTACGCTATATGTATACCTTAAACTAAAGTGGCAGATTAAGCGTAGTCGAGGTATTTAGGCCATTTCTTATTCCTAGTGCGTTATTAACCTAGCGTATGGCGTAGAGACATTATACCTCCTTTGTTACCTTATAAATAGCCTTAGCTTATTATATAACAGAGAGAAATAGTGGAGAATTATTAGTTATTTAAGGGTAGGCGCTAAAGACTAGTAATATAGGTATAAGTCTATTCGGGCTAGCGGAATTATTAATAGCTTTAATAGCTATTTATAAGATAAGTTCTTCGCTAGCATCCTCTAGTTTTAAAGAGATAATCTTATATACGCGGCGTAATAGCGTATAGTATCGTTCTACTTTTCTAATACTATTATATGCCTTAATAGGGACTTCCTTAACCTTAATTACTATTGCCTTTATCTATTATNNGAACTCTATAGATAAGAAGTTCTTTTCTATATTATAGATAATTTAATTAGGGGGTCCTAGGTAAATATTAATCTAGTATAATTATAGGGTATCCTATACGTTCCTAGCTAATATATCCTTTAAGAAACATACGGCTTAGAAGAAGGTTAAGAAGTTAATAACTTANAATACTGGCTTGCCGCTAAGATATATAACGTTAACAATAATATAGAAGTTAAAGTTATAGTTATTTTTAAGGGTGAACTTAAATCGGCCAGGGGACTTCTAGTTTATTTAGTAGTAGTAGTAGTACTTTATAAGATGCTTAATTGCCTTAACCTTAACTTTATAGCCTACTTGCTAAAGAACCCTAAGCAATTAATAAACAGATAGGTGGCCAAAACGACGGTATAGTTGGCGTAACTCTGACTTAGTTAAATAGCTCTAAGCAACACTCCTTTCTAGTTGTTAAAGGAGCAGCTAAGGGTGACCCTACTTACATATAATAGGCACCTAATTATCTCCCTGCACGAGTATATTCTTAAGGTTATTAAGTTTAACGCCTAATTTATCTATATCCCTAATGCAGAATAGAAATAGAGTATTCGCGGGAATAACGTAGAAAGTGATATATCTTAAGGGGGTTTAGACCCTAATTGTGCTAAGAGAGATTACGGTACCCTTGCCAAAACGTATTATATATTAGCCTACCGTTAATTAGTTAATCTAAATAGAAGTATTAAGTTATTAAAGGGCTTAAACTTAAGGTTCTCCTGCTATAAATACTCCTACGGCTCTAGTATCTAGTATAATACTATAGAAGATATTCACCAAGTATCTATCGTTAAAGGAGAACGTAGAGCTCTTTTTTGGCTTATTAAAGATATTTAACTTTATAGTAAAATAGAGCGTAGATTGGTTATTAAGAATAGTAACAGTTTATATGCCATCTACCTTACTATACTTAGTAAAGTATTAGTTAGGTAAGTAGTCCTTAATTTCTATATCTATAAGGAGCTATTCGGCCTTATTAACCTTACCCTTAAGATCTTTTACGCCTTTATATTAAACCAGGAAGCTTTAGAAGTAAGCTATAGTAGCTTTATAATTTCCAACATTTCTTATACTCTGGCGAAACTTATTATATACCTCCTTTTGCTTATTAAGAGAATGCCTAGTTAACCAGTAATTCAGTTTCTTATAAACGTAGCATTTCTTCTAGCGATTACTTCAAAATGAACCTCTATAAGGACCTCCACCTTTACCTTATAGTCGTTAATTATACCCTCTACTATATTACCTACCACGGCCACTATATATTTAATTAGTCTAGTTATAGTTATATTAGTCGGGCGGGTTAATCAAAGTAGGTTAGAGTTAGGCGTTAAATTGCTGTACTTCTTAAGAGCGTAAAGCGGTGCCAATAGAAGATCTTAATTGGGCATATATTCCTTTATAAGTATTTACAGGATTAAAGAGAGTAAGGTTATATTCTTTAACGCCTTAGCATGCGCTAATGACTTAATCACGTAGGCTAAAATTCTCTTAATATAATTCGGATAAACCACGCTAAATTATCTAAAGTTAATTAAAGAGCTTTTAAAGATAATTAAGCCGAGGGACACCTAGGTTTATAGCAATAATCCTTAGGAAGGTAGTCTCTCTCTATTCTAATATATACTACTACTTATTCTCTTCTGTTTTAAAGTAGCATCTTAATATATATATTATGCGGTTAAAATTATATCCTTTTCTTACTAAACAATTATAATAGAAGGTACTAGCTTAGCCCTTAAGCATAACGGAATAGGCGTTGTGGTATTAATTAGACTCTATTCCTACCTTTTAATAATAGTTATAGAAGATACGTAGTTTCAAATTAAGAATATTATATAATTCCCCGCTAAACTTCTTCTCCTAATCTAAGTAGAGCTTTATAAGCTCTATAAGCAATTTTAAACTGTCTTTAATTTAAGATTAAGATAGAGGAGGTAGGAGTTACATTATAGGCTATAGTAGGGACATAGGTCTAGTCGGTAAAGTCTAAAGGTTATTAAATCGCGAAGTAAGGGGATCTTATACTTACTTATGTTAAGAGGCAGTAGTTAAAGTTATAGGTTAAATTGGTGGATTTTAGGGAACTAAAGATAGAGGTAGAGGCGATGGATATAGAATAAAAGAACTCGTGCCTAGAGTAATGGAATTAGAACGCGTCTCTTGTAGTATATTACCTAGATTCCATCGTAAGTTAAGCTTCCTTATAGTGTGTAGTTGGTGCTTAATCTCTTATAGAGTCTATTTGTGCTTCTCTTTTATATTAAGAACCTACTCCTAAATATTATCTCTAATAACGCCCCTATCCTTAGGGACAAATACTTTATTCTCCTAAAGGAAGTTACGGAAGTCCCGTACAATATCCTTGTTTATAGGGGCCTATGTTTCCTTTATCCATCTAATAAAGTCCTCCTTTATACATTCCTATAGCGCGGTATTGTTATATTTACTGTCTTTATAATATGCTATACAGTATAATAAAAAACCATTTAAGTCTTGTTTATTAGCGTTTGCAAGGTTAATTATAGCTTTATTCTATATCTTTAGGTTAATATCTTTCTTATACTTTTTTGGGTAGGTTAACGCCATAATAGGTATAGAATTAACGGGGTGTCGTACGTTAAAGGTAGGTAGGATTTTCGGTTTTGTAGGATCTCGTAGGTTTGCTATTAAGAGGTAGGCAATTTAAGATGTTATTTAACGCGTTTTGGACGTTGACTTAGGACCTTAGGTTTAGTAACACTTCTAACCTAAAGTACTTAACCAAATCTTCGTAAATGCGGTTATTCTGCGTAATAGACGCAACTTAGTATCTCCTAGTACTTAGTGACACTTCTATTACTAGTTTTCCGCAAGTTTAAGGTAGTATAGTATTGCCGGGATCTATTCTATATAAGCGTATATAGCACCCCTATATAAGACTATCTCTTCTATTCAAAAACCTAGCTTCTCTATAGTTAACTATATATTTAACCACTAATTAGTATTAGTTATATAGGGTAACTTACTAATAACGACTACTCGAGTAGGGTTATAGTGATGTTTATTAATAAAGCTTATTAATTGGAAAAGAGGAAGGGCGAGGAGCTTAAGGCTCCTCGCCACGCTAGTGCCGCGGCGACACGTGATGGCAACTTGCCATCACGTGACGGCAAATTGCCTCATTCCCGACACTTAGCTATAAAATTTTTACTATAAGGAAATTATAGAAGAAGACGAGAAAAGGATATATAAATAATATATTTATATTATTATATTATTATATCTAAGTTATAATATTATTATATCTTCCTGTAAGGGCTAAGTATAGTATATCGCATTATCTAGGATTGTTAATTCTATATAGGGTCCATGCTTCTAGAGGTCACGCCTACTATATATAGCAGTTGTCCGGCCAACCATAACGTATGGGTCCAGTATTTGGGCCATTAGAGAATCTAAGAAAGGGCCCCCCTAAATTACTCCTTAAACCACTCTAAAAGGTCTAAACAGCCTGCCTCTAGAGTATAACAGGTGGATATAAGCGAACGGCCACAGCACTGCTTAAAAAGGAAGCCAATATTCCCCCCCTACAACTATATATTAAAGCCGCTGCAATATAAAGGGCGTAAAATAAACGCAACTCTAATGTTATAAAGTATATTAAGACACGCCTAAATAAACTATAGAGGGATTTTAGGGCGCCCTATAGGAGAATAAACCAATAACCCCAAAGTAGGGAAGACATATTAGAGAAACAGGTAAAGAAAGTAGAAGAAGAATAGTGCTGCTTTAGGGCCCAGGCCTATATAGAGGAAGGGAAACGCGTAAGAGGCTAGTAAAGATAACAGTAAGAAAGAGAAAGGAGCTAAAGTAGAGCATAAAAGAATGCTAGGAAACTATCTACCGTAATATAATACTGGCTAGACCAACGCTAGAGAGGTATATAGGAGTTAAAGGTATAGAGGCTAACTAAGGCAAGAGGAACCTAAGCTGTAGCATAGTTAACGATATAGGGGGTAAACACTTTAGGGCTCTAAGAAGGCCTAATAAAGGCAGAAAATATAATGGCAATACTCTTAAGAACAGGAATAATAGGACTAAAAGACTAGCTCTACTAGGTGGGTGTCCTAGTAGGTAGCCTAAGATGCGAATGTGGCTGGCTAAGATAGATACTAAAATACGTAATACTGTTATACCCCTTACGCACTAACCGAGAAGCAATACTCTTAGTAGCTGGCATAGAGAACTATAATACACTACTCTCGATATAAAAAGGCCTTAAGGCGGTTACCTAGTGGCTTATTAGCTAAAATGTACTAAACTAGTTCCGGGTTATAAAGGAAATAGCAATAAAGGGCGGGGGGGGGCAAGCAACGGGCGCCCCCTGATGACTCTACAGTGGTAAAGTAAAGTTTGCGATACTAGCGCGTCCGTAGGCTTGTTACGGCAGTAGTGGTTCCTAAGGAGGTTAAAAAGTAAGGTAGTAGAGCACCATAGGTAACTCGTAGGCGCCTCGTAGGCGCCTTATAGGCGAGTCCTAAAAGGCAGGGAGATGGATTACGGGGTTTTCTTAAATAGAGTTTTCTCCCTATATATATATAAGGAGTAGTCCGCGTGGGCCTAATAGGGATTCAAATCGGACGTTAAGCAATAAATAATAATATTATTATTATATCTAAGTTATAATATTATTATATCTAAGTTATAATATTATAATATCTATTATATTAGGTATATCTGTAAGAGTAGGACTGCATCAGGAAATGGAGGTTTCCTTTACGGGTAACGCGCCCTCGCTTGCTGGCCCGCCGCTTTATCCTGGCCCGTGCTTTGACCTCTTTACATAAAAGCGTCCTCCACTCGCCGTTTTACTCTCCCTTCTCTATCTTCTCTTTCCTCCCTAACGCCGCGCACCCCCCTTATTAGATATTATCGCCCCGGCCAAGCTTTCTCGCTCCGCCCCTAAGCCATTTTACTCCCCTATCGGCGTCCGCGCATATACAAGCCCTATTACTTCCCTTAATTTCCGTATCTCAGACTAATAGTAGCGCAGCGCCTCTTAGGCTCTCTAACAACTTCCTCCCTTATACTCTCTTTATAGTAACAGATGAAACGGCTCTTTCTATTCTCGCCGCTAGAGTAGCAATGGCCATTCGTCCTTCCGCAGCCCAACCTTAAGAGACTTATCCCACTTACGCGTGCGGGCATTTACGATATTCGAAGCTTTCCCCCCTTCTATTTAGGTCATTTCTTTGCCTCTAGGGAGCTACCACCACAGCTGCCGATTAACGGGATCTATAGAAATTACCACGTTAGCAATGCTGCCTGCTTTATTTTTCTAGGAGAGTCCTTCCTAGAGCAACAGCGCCTGGTCCCTCGCCGCTGTAAGCTCCCTTATATTATTGGACGGCTCCTAGTCACCTTACGTCTTATTTTATTTTAGCTAGCGACCCTACTTAATTATATGGATATCCTCTCCCCGAAATGGGCTGTATGCTATTGGCCCTAAGTACCTTAAGTTACAGAATTTATAACTTAATCCCTGTCGGCACAGCTATAAATAGCTATAGGACTATACTAAGAACCGCCTAGCCATAGATTATACGGGTTATAGCTACTATAAGCTACGGACACGTTAGGCAGTGTTATATTACAGCGTTATAATAAAGGCAAAGCTAGACGCTAAAGTGGGTCCTTAGCGAAACAACTATAGGTTAATGCTAATTACTTAGCTTAGTTAAAGCTGCGCCGCTAAAAGCTGGAAGCCTTTACCCTCCTTAGCGCCTTCTCCACCTAGACTTAGATCTTACTTTTGCCTAATAATTAGAGGATTAAATTACAATCGGATAAGCCGCTGGGCTTTAGTCTGATTTAGTCCCCTATTTAGCTGAGGAGGTATAGATTATATGGAAATATTCCTTATATAGACCTAAGACTTATAAGGCGGAATCTAGAGGTAAACGGCCTATCTAGTAGCACAGCCTGGCGTCTAGTAGAGTTAGCGTTATAATCTTACTCTTAGCTAATAAATACTAGAGGAAAATTTGCGTATTTAATCTCCTAACGGAGACGGACTTTATACGGTAGCTACATCAGCTAAAAGGGCGCAGTAAGATGGATACGGGTGTAATCGCCTAATCTACTCGCGCTATCTACCCCCTTATATCGTTTATAACATCCAGTTATAGGAAAGGGTAAAAGCGAGGCTTTTGCGTATATTTAGGAGGTTAAGGAGCGGCTGTAAGCTCCGCACTATAACTAAGAATCCTAGGAAGAGATCCAAGGATGCCCTCATTACTTAGAGTGTCTTTTAATACTTACAACAAAATCGCGGCACGCCCCCTACTTGTCCAACCCTAGGAACTATAGTCTCGCAAAGGATCTAGCACGGAAGATCTAGTTTGCTAGTATAATCGGGTTAGAAAACGGACACATTAGCGCTAGCCCTAACTCTAAGGAATAAGGGCAGAAGAGGTACTTCGCCACTAACCTCCTTAATAAGGAGGCTTGGTGCGATGCTTCTGTCAGAGGCTGAATGTGCCAGCTTAGTTAGTTGGGTCTCGATCGCAGTTTCCTAATAGGCGTTAATCTTATAATAGATTTTAAGCCCGTATAAACCTTTATATGTTACAAACGGTAATTACTAATAGAGCGTAGATTACACGTTTTAATTCGCTATTAAGCTAGTAGGGTTATTTTAGTATAGATGCTGCGGATATAAGCTAGTAGCAAAGAGGGGACTGGCTTAGACTTAAAAGCCTAGCGTGACCCGTCCTTTAGAGCTATTAGAAAGATATAAGGTAATAACAACTCTAATAACAATGGCGGCAGCAACTATAGCATCTTCTTAACCCCTTCGTTTTTATTCAGAAATTTTACTTAATAATATTAATTTCTATACTACACCCCCTGAAAAACTGAAGGCTTTTTAGCATTATGCGATTATAGCTTCTAAGGCAAATATAAGTAATATACCTAAAAAGAGGAGGATAAAAAAGGGGAGAGTACCTCGCTTCCCTCTAAGAGATAATCCTATGAAATATTTAGGCTAGTTACGCTTAGGCAAGTTATTCTATATTACCTTTTTTAAACAATCCACCTAATAAGGCACCCGCAGATCCTAAAGCTTTTAATAAGTATAAAGATATTTACGAGAATGAAAGTAATAGCCAAGACGCTAGAGGAAGCAATTAAGGTAATTTAGCAATTATCCCCTCCCTCTTTTCCTAATAACTATAAATATATCTAACGGCTAGCAGTAAATCTAATATTTATTAAAGATAATATAGCTAACCTAGACTTGGAACCTAAAGCCAAAGGCAATAGAGCCGGTAATACTGGCAATAAAGCTAATAAAGCCGGCGATTAACTAGCATCTTATAAGTTAGGTATGCACTTCCCCCCTATATAACGGCCTTACTTAACAATTATTAGGTAACGGAAATGACCGTAGCGATAAGGACAGCGAGGATAAGGAGCTACCTTCTTTAGAGGAGCTAGAAGATCTCTTTAGCGCATCTGCGTATAACCATCTTAATCCCACAGTAGAAGATATTAATGAAATGGATAGCCTAGCTAAGGGAATTAATATTATAGCTGTTTCTTAGGCTATATAGAAGTTAGAGACCCATGTGGTGACTAACTAATACTTAATAGCCAATAATGCGGATAATATTAGTAAGTTACGGATATTAAAAATATTATTACTATAACCTAATAACCATAATATATAGACAATCCGCTTATTAAAAAGGAGGGTAATTATAAAAAAGAAAGTACGGGAGGCGAATTATCCTTAATACTAAAGAAGCGGAAGCTTAATCAGCTTAAGCGGGACGGCGTTATTAATTATAATTCTAATAACTTTACTAAAGATAATAGCGGGGGTAGTAAGGGCGGCAAGGGTAGTAATAGTCCACGTCCCTAGAAGCAACAAAGGCTACCTACCTTTTGTAAAGACTTGCCTTCTAGTCCTCCTATCCCTATCCTTAACCTTAACTCTTAATACCCGCAAGTTAACTAGTAAGTAGTATCCACTCCGCGGCCCGCCAGCCCTTCGCTTTAAGAGTCTACCCTTCTTTATAGCATTAAACCACTGTATAATAAGGCTAGCAGTTATATTCATAATAAGGATAAGGATAGTAACAGCGATGGCGTCGCCAACAACTAGAGCGACGTTTTAAACCTAGAGCCTACTATAAAGCGCCGTACCCGGGCTAAAAAAGACAAAATCAATAAAATAAACTTAGGTAATAAATGGGAGATTAACGATATTCTAGGGGAAAGAATAACTAAGTCAGGGCGCGAATATAAGGTGGCTTAGAAGCCCACCTAGGTTTATAAGGGCGGGCTTTTAAATTCTAAAGATGCCCTTAAGTCTTACTAAAGACGCGTCCGGTATGCTAAGGTTGGATTACTATAGGTGTACTCTACGAAAGTAAAGGGTAGAGCTGCCGTGCGTAAGGGATGGAGGTGATAGTTTAGGATATCCTCGTTCTTAAATAGTGGTGCTCTTTTTGGCTTGAAGGTCTATTTCTAGTTCAGTATTCTTATCCTTGGCGCATTTAGTAGGAGTATCTTATAATTTCCAGTCTAATAGATTTAAATTCTTTATACGCTCCACACAACATACGGCGGTAAAACTCTAATTACCGCCCCGCGCAAGCCATATTCTCGCTTAGCTAGTTACGTTATACCACGTTTCTACAGTCTTAATACTACTCTAATTAAGAACACTTCGGCATCCCAACTTATCTCCCCTAGCGGCTTGCACGGATCACTTTATATCCTACCTTTTACTTATCCCACGTCACTAGTGCGCCTAAAAACAACTACTATAAGCCCTACTAAAGGACTAATGAAATGTACCTCTTAGCCCAAGAGAATTCTAACTAATTTCCAACCAATTTCCACTTAAATCCTCCCTCAAATCCTCCACTTAAATCCCTCCTCTACTATCCAACTTAGAATCTTTTCGGGATAACCTCCTTCTCTCCTTAACAAACCTAACACTATAGCATTAATTTAGGCATCGTAACAAAATTAGCACTAACTATTACTAATTAATAGCGCTATAACTAAACTCTTTATAACCGCTAAGATGATTAAACTCCGGAAAGGCGTAAAGCCTTATAAGCGTAAATATATCTAAGAAGCCTTTAATATACTTATAAAGTTAGTAGAGCCTCCTAGCTTAAAAACGGGCGAGAGGCGGGAGAGCTACCAGCATTTTCTAAGGAGGATTAACAATGATTATGGTCCTCAAATGGTGATAATTAGTGCTGTTAGGCTCGGGTAATTAACCATTGTAAGTATAAGGGAGCATAATAGACTCCGCCTCCCTTTGGAGATTAAGGAAAATAAAAAAGCCTTAGAATCCCTAATTCTTTAAACGTTAGCAGAGGAATATACCACAAAAGGTTAAAAAGTCCCGCTTTAATAACACCTAATAGCTAACTAAACTAGTTCTATCAAGCATGCACGGTACTACAGAAAACTAAACAGCTATTGCTATGCGGGCGTCTTAACAGACCGCGGATACTTTACTGCTATAGCCTACGAAATCGGATCGGTTAGCCGCGCCAAAGCTAAGCTCTCCAGACACACGCGAGCAACCTCACACTAAGTATTTAGAGGCCTCCAATCCTATACCTCTATTAGGCGTCACTAAATCTAAGGAAGGATATAAAGAATAATAGCTTTAGGGCGAGCAGTTAAGTATATAAGATATTCCTTATCGGGTAAATATTTGCTACTAACTAATATTTGCCTTAAACTTATTTTCTAGGCGGGTCTTCTAGCTAACATTATAAGACGTTTAAGCTATTATTATGTCTAACTAAGTTTGGGGTAAAGTGCGGTTAACGGAACTATACTAAAACCACTCGTTCCTATTTATAACGATAGCTATCTTAAAGGCAATATGCGACTACTTTAGTAAATAACGTTACCGTCTTATATAAGGTATCCATATGCGAATGTGGAATTAGCCTATTTCTTTACGGCATATTTAATTTTAATGGCCCTAAGGGAACGGTAGTACCATCCGGCTTCCTACAATAATATTACCAATCTGTTACCATTCTTACTATCTTCTATCCCAACTATGCCAATAAAAACATTTCCTTATTTATTATCCGATTTCTAATAGATGTTAAGAGAGCCACCGACGCTAGAGATATCAATAACAACAGCTATAGTGTTTTTAGGTGGGGAGGTCTAATATATGGTTTCGGTAGAGGGGCCAGACTCAATTTGGCACTCGTCGCAATTTAGCTACTTAAAAATTAGTCTATAATACAATTATTCCTAACTAGACTACAAAGAGAAACCTGCCTCTGTCTTACATATTTCTATAAGTTCGCTATCCGTTAAAGACTTCAATGCCTTAATTGTACGCACTATATCCTAGTTAGTAATGCGCTCTACACTTCCCAGTTAGCTAAAAGTAATTAAGTGCCCCTGGGGATATCACAGCGCGAAAGTTAGAGATGTGGCCGAATATCCAAAATACAGAAGGTAAGGATATTTAAGAAGTTTGGATCTCGCGCGAGAATAAAAGCTCTATAGATGTAAGTATATAAAATGTCGTAAATTTTCTATAGCCCCGATATGCTCCAAATTCGCCAGATAGTATATAGCTGCGTCCGCGACTACGCCTAGATTTACTAGCCCTTGGTACTATCCTACAAAGGGATATATATATTGTGTTAGTAAAAATTATAGCAGTGCTGCCCAATAACTAGTAAGATTGCCTTACGCCCGCCCGATTACGGCATAGTGGGGTATTGGCTTATATATATATGACATAGAAAGTTACCTACCTAAACTAAGTACGGTTACTAAGCCACACTCTAGGCATGTAAGACTCCGCCTATTAGTTAGGCACTTATTAGAAGGGAGAGTACGATTTAAATACGCATATATAAGTAAAAAAGAGAATTAACCGCTTCGCTCTCCTTAAGAAATAGTTTCCTAAATACAGTCGCTTATAAAACTAGCTTTACCTCCAACTACGCAGCTAAGATTTTAGCCCGCCTTGCTTAGGAGTTACTTTACCTAACTAAGTTAAGCAAATGCTCTTACCCTTATATAATTACTCTATTAGTTATAGGGCCTGCTGTTAGTACTAATAGTTAGGGGTTAGTTTTAGCACTTAGGCGTTCCGCCCACTAAAATAGAATACCTAAATTAGTAAGGGGCAGGTTTTGGCCGCTTTTTAAAGGAGGGTTTTCCGGCTACAAAAAACAAGTATTTAAAGTAATGATGTCACGGCATACCTGGCAATAATGCCCCTTTAAATGAATTGAACAAAAGTTATATTACGCATTCAGCTATAATAGGGGGGATGATCTATTAAGCACCGCTATGCCATTACTAAGTCACATTTAGGTCAAGGCCTGCAGTATATCCAAATTCTATGTCTTAATGTCTCCTATTCTTCCTATAATATTTTCTCAGTAAATATCTCTTAGTAGGTCTCACCCTAATCGAGGTTAAGTAGCATCTCCTTTAAACATTAAACTTTCTCTGGATCATTATAAGCGTTACAGTAATTAATAAGGTTTTAGAGAGCCTTATCTTCTTTGTTGTCCGTTATTAACCTATAGTCTTTAAAATAAGAGTGAATAATATCGCGTTATCTCTCGAATTCCTTCTTCCAGTCGTCGCTGATTTCACTCTATTTTAGCGTTAAAAGCTAGATTAGTTGCAATATATAAAGCTACAAAAACTTATATATAAAGGCTAGTAATTATTCTATATATTACACACGGAATACATTGCTGGGGATATAATTCCGCAGATGTTAGAAACGCTAGGGGAGTGTTCTTAGAGCTAAGTGTATGACTGTCTTCGATTAACCGTATGCCGTATCCTTAACCTTAACTCGGACAAATTAAAAGACTAAAAATGTTAAAGAGCGAAGAGATTCGTGCGAAAGTATGCGTAGGTCTAAAATTGGAGGCTTTAAATAACCTAGAAAATAAGAATAGAACGCTAATTGCCTGCAAAAAAATTCATTAGCGGGCTATTGTAGGCATAAAGGCGTTCGGATAGCTGAGCTAGTAAGTACTGGAGTGCTAGGGAGATAAATCGGCCGCTCGTTTAATGCTTTTTTAGTAGGGATTTAGCTAGAGGTATAGAGAGGTGGTAATTGCATTATATATGCACATGCACGGCCATCTATTATACTCCGCCTCACCTTTAGCATTTAGGAACCGTTAGAGAACTATTAAAAAACCATTAGAAAACTACCGGAATGATATTAAAATTAAGTTGGAAGGCCATTAGCAGTTAAAGCGACTACTTAAACCCGTCTCCTTGTAACGGCGCCTTATATTAATTATGCCTTCTATAATTAGATTAGGCGATGTCTTTTTTTTAAGCTTACTCTAGTGCTGGAGCTGAGATCCCATATGCAAGCCAATAAGCACATATACTATAGCTTCATTCACTACAACGGAGACGATATTAACGTATATTAACTAAAGCCTACTAGAATTAATTAGGGAAGGTAGCCTATTACCAGAAGAGAGGTGTAGATACACCCGTGGCACAGTTTATATCATATAAGAAAATGGCGGATCTAGCCCAAAAAACGATACTATTTAGCTCCTCTTTTCACTTAGCTCTTTCTTTAGATTAGTATTACGTTACTAAAGCTTTATAGAGCAATAATGCTAGTCATATCCAAGCCCGTTACGCCAGCGCCTTTACTACCTTATAATAGCATAAATACCCCCCCTAATAGCCTAAGCCGAACGCATCTGTATTATAAGCAGTTAGCGCAGCATACAATTGAAATGTTTATAGCTATGTTAAAGATAGTCTAAGCGACTTAACCTTCTCCACCTCCTCTACCTCCCTTACCTTTCCCTATAAGTTTAGGGGTTAAAGAGATACCCAAAGTAAGGGGTTCTAAGGTTAAAGTTAAGGTGTTAAATAAGATATATGCTCACGAAATCCTTAAAATATACTTGGAAATACACTAATATAGCGTCTGCTACAGCTAGGATAAACAAAGCTGCTAGTATAAGACTATAGAGACTTCGCCGGATATGTTAAATAAGCGTAATATATATAATTAGTATATTTATGTCCTTTGGAAGAAATTTAGTCTGTCTCTTAGGTGCCCTTAAATATATTAACTTAGATGCTAACTTTTAAGCTAGGAAAGGATAAGAAAGACTGCAGTACGTACCTAGGCATAAATTTAGGAGAAGTAAGAGACGCCTTATAGGTGGTGCTAAACGGCGTATAAGCCATCACCCTTCGGGAAGACAAGCCTATAGTAAGTAGACCTTTTAACAGATGTAGCTTATTCTAATTTAACTTCTAAATTCCTACAAACCTTATGTTTAATTTCTTACCCCAGTTAAAAACATACCAGGAGAGTCTTTCTCCCGACTTAATCGGCGCTAAGCACCTTTAGGGGTTACTAAGATTCCTTAAAGACCATTTCGCGCCTATAACTAATAGTCTTCTACCGCTTCTGGACCATAGCGAAATTAATTTCGATCTTTTTTAGGCCTTATTTAAACCAAATACGCACATCCTTACGATTTGCGAAGGCTCGGATCAACCAAGATGCCTTATATATAATTTAGGCAACTTTAAAACCTCACTTTTTAGTAAAAAGAGCTTCAAACTTAACTGTCACTATTTCGGCTACAACGGGAAGGCGTTTAGCGAGGTAAAAACCACCCTCTCTATTCCGGAATTCCATTTAACTATAAAAATTACGTCTCTTAAGGTATTTCCGCTAGAGCGTCATAAGAGACAAGCCGAGATAAAGCAGGTTCTTATTAGCAATAGCCGGAAGTTCGTGTCTTTAAGAGGCATTAACCACTGTAAATATAAAGGGATCGCGTTTTTCTAGACCAAGGATGGCCTGTCGAGATTTTCTACAAGCGGCCGCATTATAGTGGACGCAATAGCATTTTATTGTCAGAATCCTAACTATGGCAAGCAGCTAATCGCTATAGATGCGTATAAAATGAACGTGATCGATTAAGGGACCAATTGGTAAGGGGACGTGAAAAATCAGGGTTTAGTTCCTAAGGAGATAGAAGATAATAAGTACCTAATCTGTCCACTAACAGCCCTAGCCTTTAGTTTGGCAGACAAAAAATGGGGTTAGGCTTTCTATATACTTTTTCTAGAGCTAGCGAATTATATATACTAATATAAGCACTAATAGGTAAATTTGCTATCGCTAATATCAAGGACATTAAATGGAATGCCTTAGCATTTAAGTCACTTACAATTAAGGAGGATAAGAAAATGGTGCTTTAAGGACTTATAAAGAGCTACCAGTCTAGGTCTAGGAAATTAAAGTTTAATAATATAATTAAAGGGAAGGGGAAAGGCCTAGTTTTCTTACTATAGTAAGTTTTCTGGCAAGGCATTGGCTGTTTTAAAGGCTAACTATTTTAGTGGCCCACCTAGGGTAGGAAAGACATTAACAGCTAAAGCACTTGCCGAATCTTAGAGGAGACCCCTCTATATAGTTTGTTCCCCTTTATAAGTATATTTATATACTAGTTTAACCATAACAAGGCTTGTGCGGGAGACCTTAATACGGATCCAGCCTATTTGGAATAAAACCTAGCTCTAATAGTTAAGAACGTTTACTATTAGAGCGCTGTCCTTCTTCTAGACGAGGCCAATATCTTTCTTATAGAAAGAACTTTAAATAATGTCCGACGTAATAGCCTAGTATCCGTCTTCCTGCGACAAATGGAGTATTTTTAAGGTATTATGTTTCTTATAACAAATAGAATTACCGTATTTAATATAGCTATATAGAGCAGAATATATCTTACACTTAGATATAATAAGCTAAAGAGACTGGCAAGAGAGTAGGTATAGAAGACCTTCCTAAAGCAAGCCAATACTGCTGCTAATATCTCTAAAAAAGATATAGAGCGGCTTTTAGACCATTAATTAAACGGAAGATAGGTAAGGCAATATTTAAGTAAGAGTTTTAAGGCTAGTGCTAACATATTACGTTAGATTAAGAACACTATACGAATTGGTTACGGCTTGGCTGAAAGTAAGGGGGAGAAACTTATATATAAGCATTTAAGAATGGCGCTTACGTTAAACTAAAATTTTAAAAGTGACTTTAAAGGCGCTGGATTAGTTAAGAATTTAAACTTATATACGTAGATTCGCTTATATATATATAGTATTAAACACGTCTTGTGGATCTTATAGCTAGTAGCATTATTACTTATTGCTTTCTCGAAATTACTTACTTACTCTTATAACAACAAGGCTATGCAGTAGGCTATGGCGTGGGCAAATTGCTCGCGGATCCAGAAATAGGAGAACGGAAGCTGTAGGGCATTGGTTCCCGTAGGGAAGTAAAAGATATAAGCGTTAGTTCCCGTAAGGAATTAAAAGCTATAAGGCGATAAAGAAAGCGGGTATTAATCCCCGCAGAGAACTATAAGCTATAGGAGATTAGTTTCCGTAGGGGAGTAGAAGAAATCGCTATTAGTTCCTATAGGGGAGTAAAAGCCGTACGGGGAGTAGGAGCTATAAGGTATGGTTCTTATAAGGTAGTAGAAGATACGGTTACTATATATAGAAATGGAATTTATAGGGGATTTGTTCTGTAGGGGAGTGGAAGACGTAGCTAATAGTATCTATAGATCTAGGAACAGGAGAACAGAAGCCGTAGGGGATTGGTTCCCGTACGGGAGAGGAAAACGTGGCTGTAGGCTTCCGTAGGGGAGTAAAAGCTGTATAGGAATGCAAGCCGTAGGGGATTGGTTTCTATAGGGCGGTGGAATATATGGGCATTGGCACCTATAGGGGATTCGTTACCGTAGGGGATTTATTACTGTGGGGGATTTGTTGCCGTAGGGGGTTCGTTACTGTAGGGGATTTATTGCCGTAAGGGATTTGTTAGAGTAGGGGACCAGATCCTATAGGGGATTTATTAGGGTAGGGGACTAGTTCCTATAGGGCGGTAAAATATATAGGTATTAGCTTTTATAGGGAATTTGTTTAAGTATGGGACTTGTTTAAGTAGGGGATTAGTTAAAGTAGGGGATTAATTCTTTTACGGCCTCTATTTAGGCGGCATAAGGCGGCTTCTGATAGGCTAGGGAGTGGATTACATATTTAGTGGAAACATAAAGCCTATATAGGATAGTAGGGTGTAGGGACCTGATAATCTGGCGGAAGATTAGGTTATCCGCTTTCCTAGGTTTATTTAGCCTAGGTAACTCGCCCTCCGCTATTTTATATGCGTTTCGACTAAGGCTACTACCTAGCCTTAGCCGCCCAAATCTCTGCAAAACTTTAACTCGTGTGGTAGAAGAGCATAGGACAATGAAATATTATTCTATCTACTCTGCTAACACCTTTAGATCCTTTTATGCTTACTAAAGAATCTCTTTTATCTAAAAATAAAGCCCCCTATCTTCCTTCTCCCACCTCCCATCTATTGGGAAAACTACCTTCCGCAGCCTATTAGCCCACGGCTTTAGCGGTTAGTAGTAGGGTATAAATGCCTCGGCTATACGGTTAAGAAAATGGCCTTCTCTACTTACTAGCCCCGATTTCAACTCAGCTAGCTTTATAGTATTCTTATAGTTCTAATACTTAAACTTAGTTAGACCGATATCTTTACCTAGCCCGTTATAGTATACGCATATCCAAAAAAGCACCTAGAAGAACAACTCCAGATTATGCCTAAAGGAGTATTTCTCGCTAAAAAGCACTCCAATTGCTATAAACACTCTTATATCGGTCTTACCCCGCGCTCCTAAAGGCCCCTCCCGTTGCTCTTTAATCGCAAGATTAAAGTCGATTAAGAATGCCGGCTAAGAAGGATTATTATCTTCCTTGTTTATTATAAGGTTGCCTATTAAAATATTACATTAGATAATACCGGCCTGCATATATAAAGACTTGTATCCTTTAATACCACCCTCTAATGCAGTAAGCATTGCAGCCTAAAAGCTTGTCTTGTAAAGAGGCTTCCTATAGTTACTAGTAATAACGTATTAATATACGCGATTCTGTATAATAGGGCGCTTAGTTAGAGAGGTTAAACACAGGCGCTTGCCGGGCGGTAATGGGGCGCTATAGCTGGAAGACCTCTTTCTGCTAGAACTTTGACCTTTTCTTATACTGCCTTGCACTCCAGCCAGTCTTAAAGGCATTATTAAGCCCTCTGGCTTATAGTTTGTCGCTCTTATAATATCCAGCTCCTTACGGATATTAAAGATATTATTATCTTGCCCACCTACGCGAATTATCTTATGGTGATAGTACCTTGCCACGTTGACCACTCCCTTCTCCAATATCTTACGCAGCAGTTTGCCTTCTTTCTCGCGCTCTAGGTACTGCTACGAGTCTTTAATAACGAGGGGTTTCTTAGAGGTGTCCCCCTTATAGTGTCCTTCCTAGCAAGTTGTTGCTTAACCCGTAACGCAGCGTGCCCGCTTAATAACTTTATTAAGGATAAGACGCTTAGTCTGGCCGTTGCGTACAATTTTGATATACCGTTTGCCGTCTAATGTTAGAATAGTAGGATCAAACCCAAGCTGCTCCTTATTCATCTAGAGAAATCCTAACATTGCTAAGGTAAATTGTAGTCCATCTTTATTAATATTAAATAGTAAAGATGCGATGCCTTCTACCTGGTTATACTCCTATAATTGTATAATAGATCTATAAAGGGTAAAGCCTAAGACAAAGCAACGAGTATCCTGAGCGGCGAAGACTTCTCTTATATACTTCCCTAAATCAAACTATGCCTGTGAAGGTATATTAGTGTTTAGATTACTCTTTAGCTCTCCTAGCATAAGTATATACGACTAATAGCATTAAGAGCTTTCGCTAGCCATTAGATTATCTATAAAACCGATATCTAGCTTTCGCTTCGCTGTAGACCCTTATAAGGGTTGCTTAGTATATACGACGAGCTTTTATTATGTCTTTAGGGCGGACCTATACTCCTTAGTAAAGCCCAAAAATAATCTAATTAAGTTATTAAACTACTCTAGGACATTATCTTGCTCTGCGCTTTTAGGCCAGTCACACCAGCCGCCCTTCTCGGCGTATAGTGGATTGTCCCCTTCCTTACATTTCTTAAAAACGACGGCGCTTGCCTCTTTAAGACCTTTTACTCCCCTAAAGAATGCTTTATATAAGCCAGGAATCCCAACGTAAAAAGGGCCTAGCTCCTCCTTTAGAATATCATCCACGTATTTCCTATGTTTAGACGAGTTAGTAAAGCTACTTATATTACGTAGATATGGGGTTTATTAAATATAGAGTGGCAGCGGTTAGGGAGAAGGTGTAGACTCTATTACGGTAGCGTACACCTTCTCCTAGATAATCTCGTCAGGCTTAATATAAAGGATTACATTTAGGAAAGGTAGAAACTATTCGATATTAAAGCCGTCCAAATTAACTACTAAATTAAGTCTTAACAGATCACTAAGGAGGTTTTTGTTACCGCTATTGGACGGCAATAAATGAGAGGTAGGAAGGCTCTGTAGAGCAAGTATTAAATTAAGTAAAATATCTTTTAGTTCTACGAGCATTAGATGAAGCTTGCACTAGGTAAATTAATAATTACCTTTATTACTTATCTGACGCGATATATTTAAAGAGTTAGAGACACCTAGATCCTTATAAATTAAGTTAAATAAATCACAAAAACCATTTAGTCCCTCTCCGATGGGTTTTATTTTAATTATATTTAATTTAGAGAGATTCGCCATTGCGGGAGAACGCGCCAAAAGCTACGTTGGGAGGGCCGATATGGCAGGCGGGTAGGTAGGCGGGGAGGGGAGATTAAAGAGGTTAGTATATAAGGACGGTATAATAGCAAATAAATGCAGGGAGGTCGAGAATACGTTGGGCGCGTCTTGCAATAAGGAAATGGCCAGGAAGAAAAGTATAAGGAAGAAAGCTAGGTGCGAGCAAACGCGAGAATTAAAGATCGGGCATAGAAAAGTTAAGCCGACCTAATGTGGCTTAGAGGCTTCGCAGGGCTTAGTTAAATGCTAAGCCACGATAACCTAAAATGCGACGTTTCCGGTCTATGACTAATTAAACTTATCCGTTTTAGTTTGTTCCGTAATATATAAGGCTCTAATGCAGCGAAGCTCTTATATAGCGAGGCTAAAGGGGCGCCTAAGAACGCTAACAAACGATTATTAGTCCTAAAACGAGCTAAATCTAACATGCCAAATACAGATACAGTTAACCTCTTTTTATAGCGGTTAATCGACCTATTTCCTAAAATAGGTTCTAGTTCCCAAAACTGGATCTAGTATACGTAGACTTTCCCTCCACTGGTATATATTGCAAGGGAAACACATCGTCATTGCTGTCTCCTTAACAACGCCTCATTTATTCCCTTTAGAATATAACCCTCGCCAGTATCTATTTTGTATAGGTGACGAGCATTTATCTCCATTTATTTGCACTAAATACAAAAATCCCCTATAATATACCCCCTAGAATCAGATTAAATCAATAGCAATTCCCTACTAAGTCGGTTAGGTTTTAATGTGTCTTATTAGCTCTAGGGCATTACAAACCTTATTACTTCTTTAAGAGAAGTTAACTATAACAAGTATTGCAGTAAAGGTCGTCCTATCGATTATAGCGTGTAGCTACAAGCTTCGCCGTCTTTTATTTGTTGTATTAACGGCATATAAAACTGGTAGACAAAGCAAGCCAATGCAATGTCTATTTACCTCGCGGTTTATATTGCTTCACCACTTCAAACAAGGGCGGCACTATGTTTTAGTCGCTGGGTTCCTAAAGAATACCAGTGACGTTAGTGTCTTAGGAGGGCTTTAAAGCCATTTTCTTTATAAGAGGATATATGGATAAAATATGCTAAATCTTAGAGGGCAGTAGGAGTATAAATACCGCTCCTTACGTTCTCGTGACGCTAGGGCCGAAGAGTGGAAATTCTCGGGCATAACTAAATTGTAATCGTATCGAAGCTTGTCCACAACCTAGGCTCTAAGGCGTATATCCTTCTCCAACGTATCCTATAGCGCTTGGTATTTATCTAGCGATATACAAACACGCTTCTAAGTATTGTCCCACGATCGGCCTTAGTAGTGTAGTTATATAAGGCCAAGCAGGCGGCGAATACGGTGAAAAAGAGGTCGTAGAGAAGAGGCGATAAGGACCAAGCTTAGTTAGATCTACTAACTTATTACTAATTAAGTATACAAATGCGGTAAACACTCGCTATAAAGGGCAGGGCTAGTTCTAGCTTAAATCTAATATATAAATTTCTTTAACAAGCAAACAATATAATAACTAAAGAGCGTACCATTTAAGCTAACAAATTTCCTCCTCAATTCTGCAGACTTCTCCACCCTTAGGCTAAGCGTGCCCTTTTCCTCTTAGATGTCTTATTTCTAGCCTTTACAACCCATTTATCTTCGTAATCTAAAGTTTTATTACTGCCTCTCTTAAGAGTGTGGATTTCATTTTAAAACCGCCTAATAGTATCTTCTATTTCTTCCCAGTCACTTCTTAAGCTGTTAATCCAATCGTCAACCTTATTTAGATAACGCATAATATAGAGGTCGCTTTTTTTAAGGCTGCTAACTTTCCCTTTAAGTTAGCTAAGCCTATAGCTAAGTTAATTAACTAAGCTACCTAGTCTTTCTATCGCCCCTAATAGAGTAAGCTAGGGATCAATAAGCTTTATAGGAAGAAGTTACCAAACGGACCATATTAAGACGACTTCTTTATCTCGTTAGTGCGGGGTGGGTATTTCCTTATAGTTCCTTCTATATTGGCCTCATTGTTCTCTAAATCACTCTTACATTTCGGTGCTAACTAGATATCCTACTTATATTAGTAAGCTAGCAAACGGATAAAATTACGCGGAAGCAACTATCGCATACCCGCCCTACTATATTAACGGCCTTATTAGAGCCCTTAGGATTAAAAGTAAGTAGTATATCCTAGCTCCGTTAGCGGTATCCTATAAAGGATTTAATATTTAGAGCGCACCTTAATCCAATACAATGTGGTATCCTCTATTATAGCGTCCAAGTCGCTTAAGTCGCTTATTATTAAAGAGATAAGGTAGCTAATAGTTTAAGTGTCTTTGCGAGAAAGTAAGGAGGGATTTCCTTAAAAGATACTATACTTGGTGCTGGTTTGGTTAAAGGATATAGAGGCCTTTTATATCCTGCTCCTCTCTACCGCTTGGCTAATAGAAGAGCTAATAGTAGGCTCCGCTTTAACTGTGCCTTAAAAGTCAAGCCGATTTACTAACTTAGGGATACTAGCATAGTATTATAAATGCACTATAATACAACCATAACAGGAGCATAATCCTTCCCTGTCTATACCCCACTTTACTATACCTTTATAAAAGGGTTATATTAAACAATAAGGGCTAGCACCAACCCCTTTCTTCTAATCATTCTAAGACGGCGATATAGAGGCAGCCGGTTAAGCGTTACTTTGTACAGTAATGCCCATTTAGTTACGTAGCTTTACTTAAGCCCTATTATATACCCGACGCAACTTCCTATCGCCTCAATAGCTAATAAGCCTGGCCTAAGGTTAAGATAAGGTAAATAGGCAACTTAGCTTTTAGATAGCCCTAATAGTGTAGTATTTAGAGGCGTTTATATAAAGTTGTAAACTAGAACTAGAAGCCAATAATAACCCCCTAATAACGCCTTACCTAGCAGAAATAGCATTATATAATCTACTCCTAACGCCCACCCTTTACAGAGCATAACACTGCTTAAGCAGTAGACTTATCTCAGCCAGTCAATCTCGTATATTCACTCGCCACCTGTGGTAAAGGAGCCGTTAGTGCGTTATAGGGTAGTTTAATTAGCATTTTAGCTAAGCCCTTTATAAGCGCTCCGCCTTATATAGGCGGTATAATAACTCCTATTAATCTACCTTGCGTTAAGGGAGGACTTATATTTAAGACGCTGAGTAGCCGGTACCTAGAGGCATACAGACTTATACCCTTATTTATACGTTCTACCGCGTCCTTATTTCCATAAGTAGTCGGTTTACTTTTCACTTATTATTTATCTATTACTCTATCTTCTCCTTTTTTCACTAGCTATTCTATCTAGTCATTAATATTAATCCTCCTCTCCTCCATAACAACTATTCTAGAATTTGCTTTAGATCCTCACTCGTAAAATCAACTAAAAAAAAAAGCTAAACGCACCATTGTGGATTTAAGGCGTTGGTGTTGGCCTAAGTACCATTAGACTTCTCAGTCTTTGCTATATATGGGTACCCTCCAGACTACAAAATCGCCCTTTTCTATCGTGCTCTTTCTAGGAACAATTAAAAACCGTGCTTATAATGGCATATTTATATCTAACAACATTCTTAAAAGCCTATTAAGCAGCCTAGATAAGGTCTAACGATAAACAACCTAACGAAGAGGCCGATATAGGCCTGCAAAACCCCTTATATTTTGAGCCAACAATTAAGGAAAGGTAGAAAGCAGCTTTAAAGCGTAATATACCTGTTAAGGATTAGGTTCGTGCCGTCTTGTTTAACTTATAGATAAACATACTTCTTCTTACCGTTCCCGTCGGCTTTATAGTCAATTATCTTCACATTAACGGTATTACCATATTTATCGTTAACTTTATTGCCATCATTCCGCTTACTACAATGCTTAGTTACGCTACTAAAGAGATTGCGCTCCGCGCCGGTAATATATTGGGTGGTCTTTTAAACGCAACTTTTGGGTACGTTTCTCCGCTTCTTATTTATCCTAATATTATTTAAAATTTAACGCAGAAACGCTGTTGAATTAATTATCTCCATCTTAGCCCTAACTAAGGGCTAGATTACCATTGTTAAAACTTCCTTAATTAGTAGTATGCTTTCAAACTTACTCCTTATCCTTAGCATATACTTCTTCTTTGGAGGCATTAACCGGATAGAATAACATTTTAATATAATAGTAGCAAATACTACAGCCAGTCTTCTAGCTCTGTCCGTTAGCAGTCTAATTATTCTAACCACCTTCCACTCTATACTGTTAAGTAAGTTTAATGACAGCTTTGGACCTATAATAGATACTAACCCACGTAGCTACGAGCCTTAATAGCTCTATACTTAATCGGGAGCTTTCCCACGGAACAGCTGTCATCCTCCTAATTGTGTACGTTTGCTACCTTATATTTTAATTAAAGTTATATGCCGAAATGTGTAATGCTCCAAGCCAAAGGGCTCCTAAGCGTAAATCCTCCTAAGTTAAGCAGGATTTAAACGCAGAAAAGGAAGACGACGAGATTAAGCAGCCCAAATTGACGATCTGGGGCGCAATTATAACCCTTGGATTCTCTACCGCGTTGGTCGCCTTCTGTTCCGAGTTTATAGTTAACAGCATTAGTGATGTTACGGCAAGCGGCACTGTCTCCACCACTTTTATCGGTCTTATCCTACTCCTAATCATTAGGAACGCTGCCGAGTATATAATAGCGGTTATAGTAGCTTATAAGGATAAAATAAGTCTAGCAATTAATATTGCTATTAAATCTAGTATATAAATCGCTCTTCTAGTTCTCCCCTTCGTCGTTATACTTGGTTAGATTAGAGGCTAGGATTATATAACGCTTTTATTCGATACCTTTCTGATCGCTATTTTATTTATTACTATACTTTTAGTAAACTATCTTATCCAAGATGGCAAATCTAGTAAGTTTTCCTTTCTATATAGGTAATCCACCCTAACTAATACTAAAATAGACTGGCTTAAAGGCGTTCTTATTATAGCAATCTATGCTATTATTGTAGTTGCCGGCTGGTTTTATCTAAAACAAGTTTTAGATCCTCTCTGTCCTGCTTAGTTTAAGCCTCTAATTACTATCTTACTCCTCTATTAGTGTCGACCAGTTTCTATTACCTGGAGCTAAATAGTATTTTTATAAGCTGTGTGTATAGCTTTCTAGCAAACCCTAGGCTGATCTTCTCGTATCTGTTAAGCCGTCTAGGTTGGCTAAAATATTGCTTTCTTTTGTCTTCTCTTGAAAAAAAAAATTTCTTTAAGTCGTTGCAAAGTTTATAGGGGTCTTTATGCGCACTAGTATCCCTTAACCCGTTAGCAGAGGGAAGGCCTATACGCGAACACCAATAAGTACGGCCACTAAATCCTATTGATTTGATTGGTAGACTCTTATCGATAACCTACGTGCCTAAGTTGACGGGTTAAGGTCGTATGAGCTGGGTAATCGTGCGAGCTAATCCGCCTATAAGCCACTCCATGCACCTTCTTTATGTGATCCCTTTCCGGAGATACCGAGACTGCTACCTAGTCGCGCAGCTATAGATAGCGACTTATATGGTTCGCTCACCCATATAAAAGTCGAATGGCTACGTAAAACTCGCCGCCGTACACCCACTCCTAATTTCACCCCCAAAGAGCCTGCCCCTCCTCGCCGTAGCCACGTAAGAGCACTTTCCCGCTGAAATCCACCCATAATAGTAAAATGTAAGTCGGATAGTTAGTCCTCGCGATAGGTAGCTCTTTAAAACTATTCAGGTGCACTTAAGTAACCATAATTATTGTTACTTAAGATTCCAATGGCTAGATATGAAGAAGGATAGAGCTTAAAAGAGTGAATTGCTTAAGCCCTACCTGTACAACATTAGATATATATCAGCCACTAACAACCAGGTCTTCTTAGCTAAGGGAATGTTTTAGACGGTTAAGATTGGTAATTTGTGTCTAAGATACAGGAATTAATTATCAAAGTAGCATAATTCCGCGAAAGAAATAAAACTCTAAGCGGTTTTAATCTTTTAAAGTCATTTCTTCTCGAGCCACTTCCATAATTTTATTAAAGCAGCCTCGTTATAACGTCGCTCGGAAGTTATAAAGTCCTCATCTATTTATCCGTATGTACCTCCGGATATAAGGGCTTTGCTAAAATGCTTACAAGAACCTAAATCAATAATGATAGGGGTATCATCTTCGCCGACTATAATGTTGCTTAGATTAAGGTCATTGTGCGCATACCTAAGGGAGTAAAGATACTCAACTTCTGATTTGATACCATCCATATATAGTCTTTTATTAAAGCTATGCGCGCCTTCCCTTAGTCGGTCTTCTAGTGTTTTCGAATATCAATTAAGGACAATACCGGTAATACGACGCCGGTGAATAATATAGCCGTAATATCGGATAATATTCCTATGATGCGGCTTTTAAATAAGGGCTTTAAACGTCTCGGCTTCTCCTAAAAATAGCCTCACTAGCAGGCCTAAGTTCACCCAGTTATCGTAGATGTTTAGCTTAGGACGTTTAACATAAACATCTACCTCTGCTGGGATTAACGCAACTGTAATTTGCGACGGCACTTCAGGGTATATATCCTTATCTAGAACTCGTTTCAAAGCCTTCTTAAGGTCCTAAAAGCTCAAATATATCCCTCTAATTGGCGCTCTACCAAAGTAGACATAGTCTTGGTCACCAATGAAGGTGAAGACCGAGCGCTTAAAAACACCAGTTTCCGAATCGGATATACCGTAGAGGCTATGCAAATCTCTAATGGAATTAACTTGTAGCCCTTTGTTAGGTCTATTTATCATCTACAATGCCTAAAGTGTTCCCTTATTAGTTAATAAGGAGGGTATATCTCTGGTAGCTAAAGGTAATAAAGGCGAGTGTAGGAGAGCATTAGTTAAGGGTAGAAATACAACACTAGGAGTAAAGGATAGAGGATAGAGGAAGGATGTATAATAGAGGCGCGTCAGAGGCTAGCAGGCAGAAAAGATATAGCTTAGTGGACTAAGGTTTATCCAAGACTACTAACTACTTTGAAGGAAAAGTTCTATCCTGCACTAGTTAAGAAGACGCCAGCACATTTTAACTAGGTTAAAGAGGGTAGGCTAATAAAGGCTAATTCTAAGACATCTAGATCAGAAAGCGACGAGTCTTTTCATTTAGTTTAATTTGGTTTTATTTTTACGCTATAGGGTGCTAAGAAGGCTTATAGGCTTACTAAGCTAATCTAATCTAATTGGAATAACTCTATGTTTTATAATAAGTCTTTTCTTTATAGAGGACTAAGCGAGTTATAGGGTGGCTGACTTATCGCTACTAAGCATATAAAGGTAGAGGACTTATAAGCTTACTATAAGCGAGTTCTTAACTTCAATCTAACGTACATATAAACGACAATAAGATACTCTTAACATAGAAGCAACTAGATAGAAAAACAATACCGAGCCAAGGAAATCCTAATTGGCGCCTTAATTCTCAACGCCAGAAAATAAGAACGTAATTGCGAAAATCTTTTCTTATAAGAAATTTCTCATTTCTTTGGCTTCTTGGAGGCTCTATCTACGGTACAATCCACTTTTCTTTTACGTGTCCCTCTTCTTAATAGATCTTCTAAATAATTATCTGGCGCCTCTCCTGGTTGGTCTCTTTGCTTATATAGTTTACCCCTCCAAGCTATCTCTATTATAACATCTTTAAGCGGTTTATATATCCTAGCATGACGATAAAGGTGACGCGGGTTCTTAGTATAGTATAATACGAGTTTCTTATGCGGTATACCCGCGGGTAAAACCCAGGTAGGATACCAGTATACTACTATAATAGGACCATATATAGATACAACTGATCTATATCTAGGGTTTCGGAGACGCTTTAAGTCCTCTATTATATAGCAAGTTGGCAACTATAACAAGAGATACTTTAGTTATCCGTCTGAAATTATAGTATTAGAAATTGTTAACACTTTAGTCGGGGGAGGTATATCTCCAGGGAAGTTTATAGGATTGGCTAAACTATTCTCTGCTTAATTATTAGTATTGCTAAACAATATATAGGTGTTTTATAAACATACCTGGAGGTACCGGTAAACCTTTAATATAAACCTCTTTTGGTTAAGGTAAGTCTATCTTAGCCTCGCCATAGTCCTTTATTGGCTTAGGTGAGACTATTTTAGTTTTGCTGCGGCCTTTTAGGCTCTTAAGGTAATTGGCGTACATTTCCATATCCTCTTGTATATTACCCTCTATATTGTTATTAATTTTATAAAAGTTAACCTTATTAGGTATTTGAGCGGGCGTATAAGGCATCTATTTCTGCATAGGGTCGGAAAGCTATAATTGTTTCTTTTCCCTGCTGGTAGATGCTATGTCTTTATTATTAATGCAATTTTAGGATAATTTAAGGTTTCTAGTAAGTTAATAAATAGGTATGTTATCTTCGGGGCGATAGCATATTGTGATGTTTTTATAAGTACCGGCTAAGGACCTATAGGTTATATTAATAACGTATCTAAGCTTAGTTAAGGTAACATATATAATGTCTGATATTCTTATAAGGATAGTAAGGGATATATAGTTAAGAGGTCAAATTTAAAGGTAAGTCGAATTAATGGCATATAAAAACTAGGAGCACGACGTTTATATTCCATTTCTCTCCTAAGGCGGAGTTAGGACAGAAGGTAGAAGGGAAAGGCGGAGTACACTAGCCGCCCTTTTCCACTTTATATGGTGTCTATAGTATAATATTTAGTGGCTGTGATTACTCTTAGCTTACGTATTGTCTGCGCCCGAGACTATAGGCGCCTAAAGTGATCTATAAGTAAAGCATTAAGTGAGGCATTGTTGGGGGTAGCTATTAGCTAAGCTGTTGCTAAATTTAAACGGCTGACGATTTCTAACAGACACTACATGCCTTAGTAGGGTTTAGAGGCGTTTGTATAAAGTTGTAAACTAGAACTAGAAGTTAACAATGACCCCTAATAACGCCTCTCTTAGTAGGAATAGCATTATATAATCCACTTCCGACGCCTACCCTTCCCGGGGAAAGATACTACCTAAGCAGTACACTTATCCTAGCCAGTTAATCTTATATATTGACCCCCCATCTGTGGTAAAGGAGCTATTAATGCCTGTGGGGTGGTTTAATTGGCATTATGGCTAAGCCCTTTATAAGCGCTCCGCCTTATATGGGCGGCAATTAACTCCTATTAATCTGCCTTGCGTTAGGGGAGATCTTTTACTTAAGGCGCTAAGCAGCCAGTACTTAGAGGTCTATAGGCTTGTTTTATATCCCAATAACATCAACCACAATTTCTCCTTAAGTGATATCCGCAACCCTAAGTACCTACAAGCGCAGCGTCCCTAAATTGTTAGCTAGTAAGTGGGCGTTTATAGATAGAGAAACCGACTTCAGAGATGACGGCAACATAGAGGCGTTAGCTGGTTGGGGAAGTGACTTTAGTAATAAGGATTAAGAATGGGACGCAGAGACATTGTATGACGAAGAAAATGGTTTCAGTACTAAAAATCAAGAAATAGGGGCAGATAGCGACGAGGCTATATAGGCGACAGTTGGATACGGTGGCCTTAGCTTTATAGTCTTAAATCTGTAAATACAGGATATAAATATAAAGAAGATTTCTAATAAAAGCTGGTAAAAGGGTTAAAACTTTAGCCTCTTTTTGTTTAGCCTATCGCGAAACAAAATAATATTTTACCATTTCTACCAGAGTCTCTGCCCGCTTGACTTATAGCGAGCTATAAAGCATTCGTAATAATCTATGCTTTCACTTAGATAAATTTATTCACTACCTTAAAAGCAATAAGTAAATAAGTAAGTAAGTAAAGATTTTAAGACTATCTGCCGGCTTGTTCAGCCATAAGTCTCGGCTCTAGAAGCCTATCCCTTTTTTTTTTTTTTTTAGGGGCTTTACAGTCTGTTTATATAGTATGGCAGGGTAGCTGTCTCCGTAGTTGTCGCCCTCTCCTCTCTTTCTTCTTTGGCTGTTCCAGCCTTATGGTCTAAAACAACGCCTTTATCCCACCCTTTGTGGTATCCTATTTACGCAAGCCATTCCATAAACTTATTCGCGCCTTCTCCTACTATCTATAGTCCTGGGAGCCCTTTTATGCCCTTAGGCGTAAGTTCTACCAGGCTTTTACTATTAAACTTTTCACACTCTAGGTAGTGACCTCTTTCTCTAGGTTTACTATATACGCACTTTACGCCCTCCTTTCCTTAGCGTTCCCTATGTGTGTTTAATCTGCCTATCCCTATCCTTTTTAACAGCACGTGTCTAACCAGGTCTCTTTCGCCTTTTAGTTTAGGGATTCTTTCCCCTCCTACTTTTTACATCTCTCTATAGTCTAAGGGGGTTTCGCCCCCTTCCCATCCTACTCCTAACCTCTTCTTTTTCCTTTCTTCGCATAGTCTTTCTAGCTATACGTTTAATCCTCCTTCTAGGATTACCGTCTCTTCTTCCGTATATAGTTCCTCCCATTCCATACTTGCGTACTTAAGGCATCTATCTAGCAAAAAGAACTTATGTGCCTTGGGGTTTAGGCCTCTTAGCTTTATAGCATTCTTATATAACATCCTCGGCGTCCTAGGCCTACTTAGCTCTCTCCCTAACTCCTTACTATCCATATAGAACCGTACCTGTCCGTTCCTTACTTCTCCTTTGGCCCTATAAGCCAGGTACATTACCCTTAGGCCGGCGTCCATATTGGTGTTATAGGGTCCCACGCGGACCGTGCCTTTAGCCACTATTATAGACCGCTGGTCCCTAACCTAATAGTGGGCTTCCTATTCTTTAATAGACACGAAGATCCATTTTAACCCGGGAGTTTATCTAAGGAAGCTCTTCTTAAACTAGTCTTCCTCTAACCTTCTTACCTGGACTAGTAAGTGTTTGGCTTTCCTACTCCATAGGGCCTCTACGTCTTCCGTTACATAGTTCCTTAGTTTATATATCCTAGTGGCTTTCGCCTTTCTCCAGACGGTCAGGTGATCTATAGCGACCCTGTTCAGCCTAAGGGAGGCCCTATCCCTTATATTCTCGAGAATATCCTCCATCTTCGGAATTCCTATCTCCCAGTCCAGGACTTTTAATAGAACGCTCTTATCCGCGCCAAGGGCGAAACATTTACACACTTTAAGCGGTTTCTCTAATTCCTTTACTAGAGCCAACTGTCTCCAGGCCCTCTTCTTTCCTTTATTATCTAGGCTTCCTTTCCACTATACCTTGGATCCGTAGACTAGGGAGGGGATAAGTATTATCTTAATAATCTTAACTGCGGCCTCCGTCCTTAGTCCTATTTTGGTTATTAGGTTCCTAACAAGTCTAGCTACACCCCATCCCGCCGCCGTTCTCCTTACCACGTGGGCCGTAAAGCTCAGCTTATTATCCAAGACGATTCCTAGGTACTTAACCTCCCGGCTTATCTTCACTATATATCCTACTATAACGATCTCTTCCCCTATAGGGCTTTCTATCCGCGTCCCATGGTATATCATTACCTCCATTTTTAACGGCTTAATCTCTAGGCCTAGTCGTTTAACTTTAGCTACGAGCTCGTTGGCCTCGGTTTCCGCGTTCTTTAGGGACTCTTTAGGCGTAGTGCCGCACGCCACTAGGGCCACGTCATCCGCGTATAAGTATCTTAACCTCTGTCCTACCATTACTAGGCTAAGCAGCAGGCTGAACAGCACTAGCAACATTAGCGACCCCTAAGGGAAGCCGTCGTCTAGGTAGATGCTCCTCCCCCTTACCCGTCCTTTCCTAGGGTAAACTGTCCTGTCGCTTATAAAGTTAACTACTAACTAAACAATATTATTAGGGACCTCTTTATCTCTAAGGATCTTATACATAAAGTCCTTTTTAGCCGCGTTAAAGGCTCCTTTAATATCTATACACACTAGCGTCTTCTAGGTCTTATATCTGTTCTTACCTTCCTATTTTATCTCTAGGTCGGCCAGCATCCTAAGGGCTATGTCCGTTATAGACCTCCCCGGAATTCCTCCTACTTAGTTTTCCCCAAACCATCCTCTCTTAAGTCCGGTTTCTCCTAGCCACTTTACCAGTGCCCTTTTCAGTCCTTTGCCGGTCACTAGGAGGAGCGTAATTGGCCTTTAGCCTTTTGCCGTACTTATGTCCCTACCTTGTTTAGGTATAAGGACCAGTTCGGCTTCCTTCAGGGTCGCCTTCCCCTCCCTTAAGTCCTTGTTAATAAGGTAGGTCACCTTATATATATCCGGCTCCAGCTCCCTAAGTAGGTCTGCTGTAACCTTGTCTCGTCCTAGTGCTCCGTTCTTCGCTTTTAGGAACGCAACCAACACTACCTTCTTGTTTAGGTCGGTCTACTTAGCTAAGGGTCTCACCTTCCCCAACTTAGTCCAGTCGTTTGCCTCCGACTCTGTAACTGCTAGGGCTTCCAGTCTTACCAAGGTCTCTACAATCACGGTGACTTACGTCTCCTCTATCTCCTCCTCGTATTCTGCCAGTTATCTTAGCGCGTCGTCCTAATATTAGTTCCTCCATTTCGCGAGTTTATAGATATCCTGGTCGGACCTTGCGTTCTAGACCGCCTTGGTCCAAAAGGCTACTCTCGCCCTTTTAATCTTATTCCTTAGAGCTCTCCTTTCCTTAGCTCTTCCTTTAGGATCCCCTTTAGGGTCTCTCTCTTATACTCTCCTAACCGCTTTTATTAGGTCCTTATTCCACCAGGGCGTCTCTTTAACAGCTAACCTTTTTACCTCTAAGTTCGCCTTAACGACCTCCGCGAGGTTCTCCGTCCACTCCACTAGGGACTCCCCCTCTTACGTCCACTATTCTTTGCACTTCTTAACGTTTATTTTCGTTCTTATCCTAAACAACTTTCTTTTAAGGAGCGCCGTCTAAGCCTATATAACCCCGTAATTTAAGCCGGACTGCATCTTATTAAGGCCTCCGGTCGCCCCTAGGACATTACTAAAGACAAAGTCTAGCGTCACGCCTCCCCTTATTAGGACCTCTTCGTCGTTTAACAGGCTAAGCTCCGCTGCCCACTTATCTAGCTTAATTACCCTATAGGCCCTTCCTCTGTTCCACTTAAAGGATTTATTAAAGTCCCCCATAACCAGGACGTCCCTCCCCTTCGTCGGGATGCCTTTTACCGCCTAGGCTGTCTGTCCGTCGTTCTTTTCTTTCAGGTATACGTATACGTTAAAGACCTTAATGCCTTCCACTTCTACGCCTACTACGTCTTTTATAAGTCTCCTTAAAGCCTTTACCCTTAGACCTATCTTTACAAAAGTTACCACTCTCGGTCTTTCTTTCTCCTAGTCTTCCGACGGGCTGAATAGGTTATATCCGTCCAGGGAGATAGTAGAGACCTTGTTTTGGTCCCGAAGGACCGCTGGTTCCTAAATTAGAATCACGTTTACTTTTCTATCTACCGCCTATACTAGAAACGCCGCCTGCGTTTGCCTTAACCTGGCCGTGTTATTACTAAGGAGGTTTAATTCCATTTAGCCAGCCCTTTTCCTTTGCTTGCCTTATTTCCCTTAGGATTGGCTTTTTCTATCTCTTTTACTTCTTCCCTCTTAGACTTTACTTTAAGGTCGGCTTTGGTCTGTTTCCTCTTAGCCTGGATAATTTACTTATTTGGGTATAGCTACTAGTTACCTGCCCTCCTAGGTCTCAGGGGGCATTTTGGGTTATTACTCTTATGGTCTTAGAGGCACGCCGCGTATCTAGGCTTTTCCTCGCATTCTCTATATTCTGCCTTGCCGCAGTTCCCGCACTTGTTTTCTTTCCTACATAGGCCTACGTAATGCATTTTGCAATTCCTGTAAAACCTTGGCCCTGCTTTATCGGTGACCTTTACCACTCCCACCCTATCTCCAAATATAGTGGTAAATCTTTTAATCTCATTGTCTTCTCCTATAAAGACAATAACGTTGCATTTCTCTTTATACCCTACTAGCTGGATCAGCAGGATCTTCTTTAGATCTATATTCCCTTAGTTCTTAGCAATTTCAAACCTAATATCCGCTTTGTTTAGGGACGCCTAATTCCCATTAACCATCCTTAGTCTTGTCACCCCTCGAAAGATAAACTTGTTCCATTTCTCGCTAGACTCTATATTACCTGCCCCTATGGCTTATTTAATTTCCTCTTATTTATTTATAAGGTTTATAACATCTTATTTTGTCCTAACTAGTAGCGCAATAGCGTTTCTAGTTTGGTTGGCTCTTACAAACCCTTTATTTTCTTCCTCTATTAAGCAAGCTCTAACGGCATACTCCACGACCACCTTATCTAGTCTTTATCCGCTAAATCTTAAGAAGACCCTTAGGTCTTGTCTCGTTATCCCTTTCATTAGGACCCCCCTAGCCGCCTTCTTCTCTTCCTCTTAGTTCTGTGGTCTGAAGTCCTTCTTTAGGACCTATATCTACAGGGGTCTAACCTATATAACTAGGTCTTCCTTCTGCTTAGCCTCGCCTTTCTAATTAGCGGGCCCTCCCCCCTTAGTTACTGGGTCCGCGTCTTAGGGGGCCTTACCCTATTATTGGGCCTTACCTATCTAACATTATTAGGGCCGAGTTATCCCTTTATTGGTCGGTTCTGAGGGGGCCGTACCCCCTCTATTCTCGCTCTTTTTTCTAGTAGTTTAGCCTACCCCCTTGCTGGGGGCTATCTAGTTTATCGCGTCTAAGACTATTATAAAAACTCTTCTCATCGTCCCTCCTAGGGATAGTTGGGTTAGCCTTTTTATATTCTAAAAGTCGTTGGCGAGACGTTCTGCGAATATCTTAAATACCGCTTCCCTCCTAAGGCGTATTTTTTCCTTATTTCCTTAAATAGTTAATAGTAACCTTAGTAGGGCGGACTACTTAGGGCCTGCCTATCCCTTCTTTTTATTGCTTATCTCGGCGGGGACGGGCTCTTCCTATATAATTGTCTGGGCTGCTTAAGTAGGGAAAGCGGGGGGAGCCTTCTTCCCTAAGGGGGCTGCTTCCTCTACCGCTGCCTCCTCCTCTTCTTTAGTATTCGTCATGACTTCCTTAGGGCATAGGGAGGCCTAATGGGAGCTGCTTGCAGCGTTAGGGGGGTTAAGGACTAGTCTTCTAAGTAGAGTATCCTTAGCTTGCGTCTTCCTAGACGGAGTCAGTCTTAAAAAAGTGAGAGAAGGCTCTCTTTCCGGCGTTATAGGGCGACCGGGGGCTTCATTCCTAGCTATCTCTACTATTTCTTCGTCCCAGCTTCTATAGAAGCGGCACCTCCCCTTATAGCTGGCGCTGTCGCATTTCTCTACTACAACGCAGTTCTTGCACAGCTCTTTGCAATACTCGTAGCGTTCTTAAAGTCTTCTTTTAAATGTCTGGTTCCCGTAACATTCTTTTCCTCCTATATAGTCCCACTGGCACTTATACGGCCATCCTATCATGTCTATTTTTCCGTCTTCTCCAGATTTCCTTGCCCCCGAATTTCTTTCTAATAAGTTGCGGTAAGTGTAAGCGGAGTATAACTTATTCTATAGTGTTTTCTTTTTGTTTAAATCTGCTCATAGTATACAGCGGTTGTTCATTTATTCCGGTATAGTAGGGAGGGGTAGTTGGGTTACGCGAGGGGGCTTAGACTTATAGCTACGCTTATAGGGTTATTTATATAGGAACTTCTCTAAGTATATATAAGGGGGCTTAGACTTGTGGCTATAGGGCTGTTCACATATAAACTTCTCTAAGTATATATAAGGGGGCTTTAAGTCGTTATAAAGTTCATAGGGGTTATTATATAGGAGCTTCTTCAATGTTTCTAGATCTAATCTCATGTATTTCTTTTACTTCTAGTTTTAGGATTTTTGTAACATTTACTTCTTATTAATTTAGGTTTGCACGTAATGCATAAGGCTCAAATGCAGCAAGGCTGAAGAGGATGCTAGCGTAAGGTGTAGCTAGCTTCCAAGGGCGTTTTTACTGCACGGCGCCCCGAAGATTTTGGCGTCGGGGGCCGGAATGGGCTGCTACGATACCTAGATTGGGCATCGCTAGCACAAGGAATGCCAGCATAAAGACAAGGTTGGCGTTGGAAAGGGAGCTGTTCTAAAACCTTATGCATAAAATGGGCTTACCGGTGCTCCTACTATAACTATATATCTGCTTAATGCATACGCCCGTCCAGAAGCGGAATGGGATAAATATTTAAGTGCATTTTCCTTGGAGCAATGCCGCATGCAGCCGTTTCCATCTAATTTATACGGTCTAGTACATCTAATATCTTATCTATCGCAGCCTTGTTAAGCTAGCAGAAATAATATAAATAGTGCATACACTTACCACAACCTAAGCTATCGAAATTTGCGCCTTTACTAGGTACTCCCTACTCCTTACAATTCTAAGAGTATAACCCTTTAACTTAAAAAGATATCCTAGAGGCGTTCTAAACTTTATCTGCTCTTATTAGCTATATCTAGCAACTTCTCCTATATACGTTAGTAGGTCAAACTTTCTGGGAATATTACTTAAGTTAGAGACCTAATTCTAATTGCTGTCTAGCAGTATATCATTATATGCGAAATATTAATGGATTAGTGGACTTAATATAGATGCGTTAATTGTAAAGTTTCTAAGAAGTGTCGGAACGATGTTAAGGATCTATACCGTTGCCCGGATAGGGTATAGGTATTAGAAACCCCATTACTTAGGCATTGCGGTTACTTAGTTACTACCCCATTAAGCTCTTCCGTAAGCGATAATTAGGGGATCATATATACTACACCTAAACCTATATATATGGTGTTTTAGTGGACGGAGTATAATGGACTTAGGTCTTTATAAAGAAAATGCTATATATAAAAATGCTATAAACTATTCGTATTTAGAAACTATATGTGTATTTTAGATTTATATTGTAGATGCGCTAGAGTACGTCGTTTCCTTTAAACGTCTAATCGACTTGGAAAACTAAGGCTATACTTAAGATTATCCTTTCCCCACCGATCTACAGTTTCGTTTACTTTTGGCTATATTAGCGGATGGGAAAGTTAACTAGCTAAAATTGAATCGCTAACTTTAACGTTAAACGCCACAACCCAAGGATAACGCTCGTTCGTAGGTATACCGTAATTAAAGATAATATCTACTCGCTCTAATGTCTTCCAGTCTAATATCCTTGTAATTAGGTGGCATAGCTCCATAGTATCGGCGCTATTAGACTGCTAAACCTAAAATCTTTTAATTAACTTAGTGTTGGCCTACTTAATAGAAGTATGGACCTTTTCAAGTTAGGCTAGGCGCATCCGGATAAGGACCCGTACCGGACGTGCTAGAAGCTCGATTGAAAGCGACGCCATAAGCGTCTCCTGTCTAATAATATTAAGCGTTTATTAGCCGGAAGGTTGTGCAAACTAGGCAATTGTGTAAGTTGGGGGTCGTGCAGGCTATGGGATCTTACGAGCTGGAGATTGTGGGAGCTAGGGACTCGTGGGAGCTAGGAACTCGTAGGAGCTAGAAACTCGTGGGAACTAGGAAATTATGCGAGTTAGAAGATCGTACAATCTAGGTAATCTTGCAAGCTAGGCGATCTTGCGAGCTAGGCGATTTAAGCCGGGAGGGTTGTGCGAACTAGGCAATCGTGCGAGTTTAGGGGTCGTGCGAGCTCTCGGATCTTGTGAGCTAGAGGTTATAGAAGCTGGGTAATTGTGGGAGCTGGGAGATCGTGGGAGCTAGGAGACCGTGCGAGCTAGGTAACTTTACGAGCTAGGCTATCGTGCAAGCTAGGAGATCTTACGAGCTAGGTAATTGTGCGAGCTGGAAACTCGTACGCGTTAGGTGATCGTGCAACTAAGGTGATCGTGCGACCAAGGGGTTCTGAAAGTAAGGCGCTTAGAAGTTACATTAGTCCTTAGTCAAGCGACTGACGTTTAAGGCTCTAACTAATTAACCAAATCCGTTGTAGATTAGACGAAGCTAACGACTACTTCTTGATGTATATATAGAGACTCTAGAGCTATGTTTAATAAAGTAGAGTTTTTATTCTTAATTGTCCTGTTCGATACTAAATTACTCCCTTAAATATTGCTTAAAACGTAGTTAAAACCAGAACTAGGAAAGAAAACTAACGAAATATGTTATCTAAAAGTGTTCCGCTTATCTTAGCGCAGCTTATAGATAGCGAGAAATATAGCGACTTAAAACTTGTATACTAGGGGCTGGAGTTTAAAGTCTATAAAGCGATTATATGCACCCAATCTCCTATACTTGCAGCTGCCTGTAATAGGGGCTTTTAGGTAAAAGCTAACTAAATATCTAGTGGAATTAACCCTAACTAGGAACTAACTAACGGGTAGGAGGCGGCGACTAACATTATAAATATTAACGAGTTCGATTCCGGCACCGTTAAGAGAATAATCCAATTTATATATAAGAGGGACTATAATAATGGCGAGGAGGAGTAAGGATCCAATATTATAAGTGTGGAAACGCTTGGCCAAGGTAAGGGATATATTCGCATGCTAATCTAATTTATCCGTACTCAAACTTCAATCTATAAAATTAGAGGTAGCGTAACTTAACAACGCCGATGCCTTATCGCCATTTAAACTAGACAATAGCGGTGGCAATAATAAAGACATAACAACACGGCCGACAACGGCCAATATTATACTTCGCCACGTCCATATTAATGCAATTGCCAATTATTACAATATACTACAGCTAAAAGAGCTTGCGAATACAAAAATCCAATACATTTTAGAAACTAGCTAGTCTGCGGACGGGTTTCCTAATATTATTAAGGATGTCTTTGGCCTAATAGGCGACTTGGCATTATATAATATAATTACCTTAACGGCGGCCGAGCATATCGAAGAGCTTGTTAAACTTAAGGACTTCGCAAAGCTGGACGTTATAAGCGATTTTACCATCAGTATTATACAGACGGCGATTACCGCATCTAAGGATATGGAGGAAAATTTCGCATAGAAACTTCAAGCTGTTTAATCTCAGCTACAACAAACAGAGTTACTACTTTAATCCGCTAAGGCGAGGTGCGCCGCGGCTAAGAGTAAAAGCGAAAACATTAATAACTGTCTTAATACTCTTTGCGGGACTAGGGCCTGTTATAATATTAGTTATAGCGCCAAGTTTATATGTTATATTAAGGACAGCAGTTATCTGCTCGACCCTAATCACCCTTATATACTTCGTTGCTCAAAATGCTAGTATATAATTTAGATAATTCGAGAGCCTGTGGCTATCCTGTAAAACAGTAGGCAGGATAGATAGGTTACTTTAAGTAAGTGTATTGCATGTATAGGAAGAACCTTTTACTGCCATTTCTATAATCTAAGCTAGCTTCCCTAGTCGCCTCTATAAGCTTCTATATTACAAGAGCCCTTTTTAAAACAACAAGTTAGTCTCTAACTACTTAAACCAAATTCTCCCTAGTAGCTTTCCCGGGGCTAAACTTCCTATTAAGACCCCATAGCTCCTCCGTGTTTAAACCTAGCCGACTTAATAGCTATAAGATAGGTTTTACGGCCCACTATAATATTTCAGCTAACTATTTTAACGTACGTAGTTTATCCCAACTAACTGTAACGCAAGGAGCGCCTTTAGTCTCTTTTATTTTAACCACGATCTTATATATTTTGCCATTACCCTATCTATAACTAATAATTTAAACCTATTGTATTATTTAAAGGGCTTACTTAATCTTATTACGGTTAAACTAATAATAGGCGAATATCTAATCCATTCTAAGACAAGTTTATCTCTAGCTGCACCAGATGCGAATTACGTTAGCCAATTATATTTAGTCCAAACCCAACCGTTACGGTCCGGTGCCGTCTACTTTAGTAAGGGGTTACAGATTAACTCTGCGATCCGTTTAGTAAGCGAATTAGACATAATATACCTTTAAGAGTATAAAAAGGTTAAGAAAGTTAAATATAAGGGGGTTGACTTATTAGAAATTTAACCCTAGGCGGTAGCCTATTTATATATTAATTGCTAAAGCCCTAGTATCCAGCTGGTCTTATATCCTCGCATCTATTAGCCGGAATAGGGAAGGGCGTATATATCTACGTGTGGAAATACAGGTTGATTATTAGGTAATAAGAGCCGCTAGAATGTTTAGGTGTGGCATTCTAAAGTACTTAGTTAAATGAAAATGATAGGGTAAATGGGTTAGCCTCTAATGCGCGCGATATCTGTCTTGCATATTAAGGCTTATATACATGCTAAGCATTTTCCCACTGCCCCTTTATTCGGATAAAGCTAGTTATATAACTAAAAAACCCCACTTATCCTAATTCACTAAAAAGTATTATCCGCGCTTTTTATTAACCACTTAACGGTAACTAGGCCGCATAAAGCGGTAAGTAAGACCTTCGCTAGAATCTTATCAATACCAATACTAAAAAGTGCCCTTTCTTAAATGTAGTTTCTGCACGGTCGATCCCGTATCTTCCTAACACGGCAAAATCCCTTATCTTTTTCGTCGGAACCCTTTCGCTCTCGTAGATGTCACTTATGCCCGAATATTTACATCAGATCAAACTAGACACTGGCGATATAATAAGGAACATCTGCGAGGTGCTAAAGAAGCAGGAAACCACTTTTATACCGTCTTCAGAGCCGGGTATAGACAAATGCACATCAAAGGAAGTGGATTAGAAAACCACTTTTATACTATCCTTAAAGCCGGGTATAGAGAAATGTACGTCAAAGGAAGTGGATTAGGAAACTACTTTTATACCATTCTCGGAACCGGGTATAGAGAAATGCATATTAAAGGAAGTAGATTAGGAAGCTTTGCACCTTTATAGAGTAGCTTAGCCGAAGTTATTTATAAAGGTAGGTAGTAAGCTATCGAATTATATATAATCTGCTAATAATTTAGCAGCCTCTATAACGCTAGGTCATTTTTCGATCTACAAAAGAGGATACACGTATAGGAACTCAAAGAGACTAGTTTGTCATTCCTATCTAGATCTCAAAGGCGCCTATATATATTACTAATAAAAGCACCAAATAGTAAGTAGAGCTGGCTTGCGGGTGTGCTGTCCTTTATGCTGCCGGTAAGCTAGCCGCTATTAGTGACGGGGTGGTGTTTCTTATCCTATCGCTATAGCCGGTCTAAAAGAAAAGCCTAGTAGGCAGCTTATAGTTCTGTGTTAAGATTTGTTAAGTCAAATGCTTTAAAGAAGTTATATTGTAGTTTAAAGGATATAAGGAAATTATTAAAGAGGTTATATTGTGGTTCAAAGTCTGCAAGGATCCCTGGCGTAGAAGGGACTTCATTCTGCGTTAGAGTTAATAATTTTTTGCTTATTCTGTTATCTAGTATTGCTAAACAGTTTTCAGCGTCTATTAGCGGAGTGGATAGGTTTAGTAAGAAGCTCTTAGGTCTATTCTCGGTATTAGATAAGACTATCATGCCTTTATAACGTGCCTCCTGCTATATAGGGTTCATTAGGACCCCCAAATTGCCGTAAGTTATTCCCATCTAAATTTGTGGCTGGTTCTCGCTAAATAGTCCGTTCGGCCTAGGTGCCTAGGCCTACTTAAATGCGTCTTCCTTAAGGTTAGGCACCAGTTATAAAACGCATTTACAACAGCACTTACCATATAGTATGCCTCTTCTATTATCCATTAAATGTAATATATTAAATAGCTAAGCTCTATTATCTCTGTGGCCTAATAATAGATTATATAAATTGTTTTTGGGGTTTCCTAATAAGAAGTTAGAATTTTCTTAAGCACTTAGTTCTATCTACCCTTACCCATGTTATTTCTAGTGGCATATCTATACGCCTCCTATACGTGCGGTATCGGAGCGGCCTATTAGAACGTGGTAACGGGATTTGCTACGTTATATTAGTCTTACCTTATAGTACTAGCACTCTACTCTACTAAAAGTGAGTTCCCCTCTCTTTGGACCCTAAGTCGCTTACTATCTAGTTATTTAACAGTTTCCGATCTTCTCTTTAGAGCTTCCGGAATCCAATTAATCGCTTTATATATAATAGCCGTAGTAGCACCTAGTAAAGTTAGCATCTATACTAAATTATAAGGATTCTAACTATACTAATGCCTTTTCCAATTAAGCTTTCGGCAAGTATATGGTATTCTTTCAACGTATTTAAGATGCCCGCATCTTTAAGGGCTTAGATTAATTTGTCATGGTTAGAACCCGCCTTTAGGAACTTCTTTTCCCATCTAAGATTACGGTTAGTACATAAATAACCACTATTTACTACTAAACTTACACTCTATCCCCTATCTCTAAAGGAAGAAAGAATAAGACACCGGGCCCTCCTAGCGCCTCACTAATTAGGCAGTACTTGCTTCCGCCAGTAAAGAAATCTTCTATCTCTTTAGTAAAGTCTTTAAGCGGGATTTCGGTGTTTAAGCCAATTCCGTAAAAGTCTTTAGCTATTAAGCTTGCCGTATATTTATCTTTTAAGAGCTTTTATAGAACCACTCGACCAAATCTACAAAGGAGTTAGTAGTGTACCTTCTCTATTTCAAGAACCAAGCAGATAAAAACGGTATAATTAAGCGGATTCTTAAGAAAGCTCTTCTAATCGTCTGTATAGGTTTTCTAAACTTAAGGGTTCCAGAAAGCCGTCTTTCTGGCCTAAACTTTAGTAAGAAATATCGCAACCCTAGGGTTAGGCTTAGAACTACGTATCTTTAATAGACTTAATTGTGAAATACTAGTTTCTTTAGAATCAACCCTAAAAGTTAATTTTTTTGCGAAAGATTTCGACTTTAACTTAGCTTTGTAAACTAACTTAAGGACTTTGTTTACATTTCAGAGTAACTATAAAAAAGTTTAGTAAAGAGGTGGTATCCGTAGAATAGGTAAATTTACGCTCAGCTCTAAAAGCGCTAGCTCTTCTTATACTAGAGCAGCCCTAAGTTTCGCAGTAATATCAGTTATTTTATAGGTGTTGTGAGAAGTCCCAACAGCAAATGGCGGGCAAAACCCTTTGCTTTAAGCAATGGTGAGCTAGTATAGATTTAGGGCACTAAAAAACCTATAGGTTTTTTAGTGCTTTAAATCTATGCTAGTATAAAGCAACTCCTCCCACATACTGGCCTCCTCGGCAACGCGTCCCTAAAGAGTTAAATTAATCACTTAAACTGGACAGACGGGAGATTTCTAGGATAAGTTAATACGAGCCTTAATTAAGGTTCTATACCCTAAAAGCCTTTCCTACTAGGAACTAATCGGATTCTTCCCTATATTCCTTAGAGAATTGACTTAATCCTAAATCTAAGTAGGTACTTCAACATTGCTTTACTAATAGCTTAACCATATTAAGCCTAGGTTCCGTTTACCGTTATAAAACTCAGGGCTTGTTAGTAGAGTTATAAGGCCTACGGGCTAACTAGGCTAAGAATGTAGTTACCTTCTTTCCTTTACCGTAATATACGCTCCTCTACCTATAGCTACTGCGTACGTTTATACAGTGTTCATTTATTACCTTATAATTTTCTATACTGTCGCCCTGTGGTATTATAAGCCATAGCGCCTTTAGTGGCATCTCGTCTTTAACATAGTATTTCTTTTCCTTATCCCCGGACTTGTAGTTACTGCCTTAATTAGGTGTATAAAGCACTAAATTATTTATCTACCTTAGGACACACTATAACTAATAGCCGTGTTACTAAGGTCTTTATTAGCGATTGTATTAGCTACTAAGGTTTATAAGGCCGCTATATAGAAGGAACTTACTAATAGGAAGCTAGATCCAATCTCTATGGGGTTTTATCGGCATATTTATAAAGGGTCACTGGGTAGTCCGCACTACCATTTTTCTCGCTTTTCTACTCCAGAGCTTAGATATTAGGCGATTCTTCTCTATATCGCACTAGCTACTACTATACATCCCGGTAGCAGTAGAAAGTTTTCTAGTGTATATCTTATTTGCTATAATTCCAGTCTTTAAAATATGGCAAGTAGGCGCGGAACAATATATGCGGAATTAAAGATCATTATAGGTGACCTTGAGGGTCGGAATACCTGGCATTATTCTAGCTGTGGTAAGTATAATCCTTCTTACTATTTGTCAGATAGATTATTTCCTTCTAGTAAGTAAATATATAGCCTTTAAAGACATCCGCTAATAGAGGCTAGGGGGAGTGCATTATAGCGTGTCTTATAATATTTTCCTCGGACTACGTAAGGGTTTTAAATTACATATCGCAGGATATTCTGATAATTAAAGACGGCGAATCCGATATTTTATTTAGGAGAGACAGCTGAAAACAAAACTACATCCGTCCGTTATCTATTTAAGCATCTATTAAAACTAAAGCAGACTATTTGCGCCTTATTCTCGGGGACTTCTTTACTAACTTTACTCCTGATTCTGCATCTTTATCCTTAACACCTTCATTCTTATTAATTTTCAAATATTTTATCTCTGCCATTATATGTTACAAATTGTATTTATATTTATTATTCGTTACTGTGGTATCCGTAGCTATAGTGCTGTCTATAGTATCTAGGGTATTCATAGCGGCATCTTGGGCGGACTTTGTAATAGATTTTAGAAAAGTGTTTCTAACCTTACTGGTGATGTTTATAGCGGCGTCGGAGGTGGCTTTTATATCTGCGATAATGAGGTCGCCCGCAATAGTCATAGTGGTCTTTAGTCTCTTCTTTTAATATTTTTCAGTCCCCCCAATCGTTTCTTCCAATCTTCATTTACGAAGATATAAAGGAGGACAAAGCAAATCTGCTATAGCCTCTGTGTCTTTATAGCTAGAACTAAACTTATTAGCCTTCTTATTATAATAAAACGCTATTACCCTTACTATAGATATATAAAGCAGAACTAGAAAGTGAAATAGTAGGACGCCTTACGCTTTAAATAGAGTATACTTCTTTTATAATAAAGATAGAAAGTCTATATAGAATTAGTCTTTAAAACTCAATACTTAATTTTGTAAACCGTGTGAGCATGGCTTTTAAAGTATAAAACGCCATTTAATATTATATGCCTTTCCCTGCACACTAGATGGCTGCAGGGAATTTTTATATCTAATAAGATAACGCCTAGCATAGCCCGCGATTTTACAATCTCTGCCCGTCTAAAGTCAATTATTATTGCCTAGCTAATCTCTATATTCTAAAGCATATTATAAGGCATTGCATCTTAGTATAACACTCCTAGCCAATATACGGCCTAAATTAAGCGCTCAACCTATTTAGTTAGGTATTGCCTATTATCGCCGTTAATACGTTAAGAGATAAACTTCCCCCTAAAACTAAGGAACCTTATATAAACAATTTCTATAATACCGTCATAGAAATACGGACGGCCAAATCAATATTTCCTAGATATACCGGTATATAGATCCCTTAAATTAAACGGAGGCGCTTATAGATGGTGGCCTCCTACTTTAGGTGGCCGGGTAAGAAGGGGCGAGCTAGGTAATATCTATAAACTTTAGGAATCTCATTGGGAACGTAATTAAGAATATTAGACGAATAGTCCGTGGGTGTTAATAAGATACTCCATATATATTATATGCATATCTCTTAAAATACATTATGCCCTCTATTTGCGTAGAATATTCAGGATAGCGACATTTAAACTCTTTTTAATACTTAGGTAGTCGAAAGTGGGTATCTACGTGCTTTTTTAGGATATCTTTTCGCGGTATATAGCGCATCCGTTTTTTATACAAGAACTCGTCATTGCCTATATAAATAAGGTATACTAGGTAGGGAAGCTCTATAGGATATAACTAAACAGTCTCAGCTTTAGCGGCGTCTAAAGTGCCAAGCTCTTATTAAACAGTCCCGTAATCTTTATTATCTGGCGACTCTTCCTTTAGGGACGCATAACCGGGAGTTTAGTAATTTAAGGTACTCTTAAAACTAATATCCTTTCACTTTCACACATAAGATGTCTTCTCGCCTTTAAAGACGACAAAGTCTATTTTCTTCCGTTTTAAAGGTTTATATTAAGCCGTTTTTTATTAATAACGCAGTCGAGCTAGGTTTTTAATAAACTTAACTTAGGCTTTTTTATTTTTAAAAGGTATAAAGAGCATTCTAGCAATAGTAGCCCGCTCCCAAAGTTTAAATTCCACCCTTGGTAGTGTTAATACCTTAGTTAGGCCCTTTCTATTAAGCTGCCTAGCTATCTTAATTATGTCGATTAAGTTGTAGAATTTGCGAATAGCGGTCATCAATCGTTCCCTCTATAATCTTTAATACGTTGTACCAATCTTCCGCTTGGTCTCTTTATATTACTAGTATAATTTAGTGCCTTTGGCCTTAGTAATAGGGTAGAGGCCTTTACCGTAGATACGGTTCTTATATTCTTCTCGTTTATTACAAAGTGCTTTAAGCTTAGGGTTGTTGCGGACTTCTTCTAGCTAGTCGTTATTAAGCTCTGTAGGCGCTCGTCGATCTTATAATAGCCCCATTCTCGCGACAGATTTAATAAGGAGATCCTATAAAGGACTTCCAAAATAGATGCTTTGGTAATCGCGTGCAATATGCGTTGGTATATAATACCTCTTATACGTACTACTAAGATGGCCTATAGTCTAGTTCCACTCTTCCGGAGTAACAGTATCTATCTATATAATTAATATACAACTAGGTTTAGAGGTAATTGTTAAGCGGACCTACCGTTAATGTTTTTACCTAAAGCCCGTCGCAGCTAGTATAGCTCTAGTACCTCCTTAAACCCAGTAATAAGCCCTAGGCGTACGAATATGTTACGGTATTTGGCGTATAGAAAGGCCTTTTCTTTTATAATATTGCCTCCCCTAGTCATATAGCTAATGTCGTAGAAAAATAGCTAATCTAGTACTTTGTTCTTCCATTTAATATATAGCACGTCGCGGTGCGCCGGTACCTTAAGGTTAAAGATATCTTAAATACTTATAAAGTCATCTAGAAATGCGTCTTAACTAACGCCGATGGCTAAGATATGCAAAACAATACAGAATGTAGGAAGGTCTTTAAAACGGAAGGTAAATTTCTTTCTATAGATTTACAGTTAGTAGGATATATTATTTACATATAGTATAAAGCTTACGGTTTACTATCCTTTTTTTTATTCTTAATGTGTTCCAGGTTTACATTCACTATAATTATACTCTTATTAGAGCGTTTCTCGCTGCGAATAACTATAACATTAATATTCTTAAACTAGACGGCTTTATTGTTGCCTTTAATACTAGCGCTTTCCACTAGAGCGCCTGGTCTTGTAGCTATAGCTACGCTAAGTAGGAGAAGAAGCGAAATTTGGACCCGAATAAAGCCATAGAGTGGCTTAGTATTATTAATCTAGAGAGCGTAAAGGATAGTATAAAGGTCTTAGACAAACATAGCGTACTTTTCCTTTGCTAACTTATTAAGCTTAAGGCTTAGGATCTACTTCTATAGCTATTAGTCTGCCTTAAAGGAGGGGTAGGAACTTACATTGTAAACATTATTAAGGACATCACCGTCCATCTTATGGCGTGTAAGGTCTATATAGTATATACTAATTCGTTTCCAATAGCTCCGTATTACGCTCTCCTTCTTAATTTAAAAATGTTTCTTCCGCCAGCGGAGATATGCTTTAAATACCTTTGGGGCGCATTCACGCAGCTAGTCGTTTAGGGTTTTTTAGGTTTTCTTTTTAATCTTTAGGCAGTACCTAGTTTGCAGCAATTAGAGGGTGTAATAACGAGTTAGCGGGAATTTTATAATTTACCTCTCCTAGATTTCGCCTTCCCTTTTCTATAGTTTCTTGGTATAAGGAGTATAGTTCAGTTTTACAGATCCCTCCTCTTCTAATTTAGCAATGTCTTTTAGTATTTCCTTAGCTTTAGAGTCTAATTTTACGTCTAATCCCGCATCTAACTCCGCATCTAATTCCGCATCTAATTCCGCATCTAATTCTGTGTCTAGTTCCGTGTCTAGTCCTTTAGAATCTAAATCTATACCATCTTCTAAACGAATATATATATCCAGATCGGTGTCTATGTTCAAGTCTAGACTTTAGAGTCGTGAATTTAAGTTTCAATAAACGGCGGTGGCGTAAGGCGCTCCTCTCCTCTCTATCCTGTGGGCCGGAGCAGCTACTTTAATAGGTATACTACTATTTTAGCGACAGCGAGTTTGCTAAATAGGTAAGGTGAGCATTATAGATAAGGATTAAATCGCCAGAGAGGAAGTAGACCAAGGATAGTAAAGGGAAAGAGAGAGGAAGTAGAACGAGGGTAGTAAAGGGAGATAGTGCGGGGACAGGGCGAGCAGGCTATTCCTTTAAGTAGACGCTAGCCTTTCCACCTAGGCTGTGCCATTGTTAAATCAACGTAAGCGCCAACAAGCTTTACTAAAGCTTGTGTCCCGTTTCTAACCCTCTAGGATAATGGGGCGGGACATAATAGGAATAGGAAGTGCTTAAGCAAACAGAGCTTCTTTAAAGCGGTAATGTGACAGGGTCTAAGCGAGGTGAGAATGCCGCTAAAAGCGGTGGCTAACAACCTCCAAAAATAGATGCAATCCCACCACCATATGTATTTAATTAGGTATATTATAAGTATAAAAGGCGACTAGTGGGGGTTAGTAATTAAATTAAAGTTATAACTAATAAGAGTAAGAGCTAATAAGTAACCGTCAAAGCAGGCTATAGGCTAAAAATAGGAAACTTGTTTTTAAATCGAGTTATTTTAATACCATTTTAGACTAGAAGTATAGTTAGCTAAGTATTAAGCGCCCTATTAGTTTAGCGTCTTCTAAATAATTTTAAGAAACTAATTCCTATAATTTAAATGCTAATAACTTAAACTTTAACTCTAGAGGAAGCTAGATATTTAAATTAAGCAGAATACTTACTGCTATGCTCTAATATAGTTTATAGGATAATTTCGCTTCTGGCCGCCCGGTAGCTAAGGCTTTACTAATACGCGCATAAAATATTATATAGTAAGCAACTTAGTAATTACCTTGCCAGAATAAATGAATTACTATAGTTTATCTATTTTTCGCTTTACTAGAATAGAAGGAAGAGGCTTTTTAAGTGTTAGGTAATCTGCCCGGCCAAATAGAGCGTAAAGTTACTGCGAATTAATCAGATCTTTAAGACATATAGGAAATCCGCTTATTAACCTAGGTATGCTCATAATCCCTCTAATAGAGATCGCAATACTTTCGCTTAAGGTATTAACTATAAATTACACGCGTCGTTTAAATAGGGGATAACCCTTTAGTACCTTTAATATATAAGCTATTGGATAACCATAAATAAGAAACCAAGATAATATAGCAATAAGCTAAGAGTACAAGTATTAACGCCCACTAGAAGGGAGATTAAGTCAGCAAAATATATAACCAACGCACTTATAACGGCCGTTAATATACTAAGGGAGATATTTAAGCTTAAAGTAGAACATTGTAGCGTATATTAAGTCTATAATAGTAGGAATTATAGAACTTAATTTTATATATTCCGTAGTTTAGCTTTTTAATTCTCCTACCATAGATAGGTTATTAAGTGGAGGTTTAGGCCCTTGGAGATAAAGATTAAAACGATGATATCTACTACGGTACTATACTGGGATAGTACAAATAAACCTCTTCTAAGCTTCCTCGCTGTCTAGACTCCGCATAAAGCTTTTAAAAAGTCTTAGGTAAAATCGATCTATAACTAGGGATTAAGTATTAGCAGCTATTAGTATAGAAGTTATACTGGTCCCTAACGAGAGAGCAAAGTTAGGCTTACCCTTTTTAGGCCATAGGAATAGACTTTCCAATCAGGCAATAACAATTAGATTATTATTTTAAAGGCCCCCATCCTAAAAAGTACTAAGGTTTTTTACTACTTTGGGTTTAAAGAACCTTTCTAATTAGTATTAAATTATAAGATATATAACAGACTTAGCTAACCAAGGTGCGGTAGAAGTATAACATGCCCTAAAATGTATTAGCTTAATTCTAAGCATCCCCTAGACTAAACGTACGCTTTACTAATAGATATATTATACTATGAATAATTAGCCCGGATTAAACTGTATCCTATATAATTAGGACGCTACTGCATTAAATTAGGAAAGTACTTTGCTTACTAATCTCCTTAGGTCGCTTGCCCCTATTATAATTGCAAAATAAATAAGGCTATGACTCCTTAGCAGTTATCGTTGTTACTATAACTCTAGTATTGTTTATTAGTGGATTAAACATCTTTAGATGGGATCTAAAAGCGGCCTTAAAGCCTGATTCGATGGCGGTAAGGCTATACTGGCCATCTTAGGCGTAGCTTAGCATTATCTCTTATAACCTAGTAAGTAAAGTAGATCTAAATTTTCGCCGCTTAAAGGTCTTACTTACTACATCCTCAAATCTCTATAATGACTCGGCTGCGCTCCACCCTAAGAGACCTATCCCTATAGTAGTCATCCCACCTAAATACCAGATTAACTTAAGTTCTTATTAATAATATTTCATTTTTACGTACCCGCAGAAGTGCCATAGATAAGGTCAAAATGTTCTCGTAGTGAATATCTAAAGTTAGATAGTGCCTGCTTAATATATATTAGAAAAATAAGAGATATAACTCCCCTTATACCTCCGCCGTCTATGCTTAAAATATAAATACTAGCACTGGGTAGCATAAATTAAAAATTAGACGCTCTATAAGGTGAGGCATAAAGGATATAAAACAAAAGATAATAGCTGTATTTTGTTAAGGATAATTGTCTTCTATATATTTTAATGCATATATTATAAATTACATAACCGCAGTCTAATACCTTTTCAGGCATTTATATTAGATAATAGAAACAAGACTTATAGCTTCTAAACTCTGCTACTTAGGGCTAAAGCCTTATGATATTTTGCGTGTAAATCTAGGATGCGGTTAATAAAGAGTTTAATTAAAGTGTTTAGAACATAGACTAGAAATTATCTAAAACCGCTAATAAAAATTTCGTATAGATACTCGCATCTATAGCATAGTCCTGTATTATAGAGATATAAGCGTTTAAGAAATGCTTTAAGAAGATAAAAGTAGGAAGAAAGTCTATAATTAGCATTAGTTAGTTAGCTAGATTTAGGGCGGGGGTTATACAATAAAAACCCAGGGGATAGCTTAACAGGATTAACGCTAATACTACTAATGGGGCGATAAAGTGCTATAGCCATGCCTAAGACGGTATGTACTTAATAAGATCTCTAAAGCACGCCGAGAACCCCTTATTTAAAAAGCTATAAAGTTGTGCTGCTTAGACGAATAAGAACGGGGTAATAATAGTGAAGTAGAAGTACTCTAAAGCCAAGCTTAATAAAACCTTAAAATGCTTAAAACAGAATTTAACTTAAGTAGATTGGCGTAAGACGCGTACTTCTTCTAATATAAAAAGAATTCGCTTTTGGAACGCGTATAAACGTTTTACTAGGCTTATAGACGAATTTAGTCTAAGGATATAGATACTGTAAAAATAAGCCTTTAGATCTATATTTACGTCTTCAGCTTTACTATATTACTTAAAGTTCTATATTATTTCGGTTATTAAAGCTAAAGACTTTAATTTAGCAATATTTTCATTAAAGGTTAGTAAGGATATATTAAACACTAGTAGAATATAGGGAAGCACGGGGAGATCGGAACTTAAAGATTTAACAGCTTACCAAGCTATAAGCTTAGATACCTCCCTTAGTCCGCCCAGATCTATAATAAAATAGCAGACTACGTTAGAGAAAGGTAAGAGTACTTAATTATATAATAACGAGCTAAGCATTTTACGATGTTTTAAAGGCTGCTACTAAGAGATTTTTCTTATTACCATCTCCCTACTGCTATGGGAAAGAAGTAACTGTAACAAAGAATAGTTTTAAAGTTCGCAATTAATAAAAAGGATTAGTGAGGTATCTTTGCGGGTTTTAGGGTCTTCCTAAAGATAGATTTAATTATACGCATTGGCTAGAAAATTTCCATCTATAGTATCTCCTAGTAGGTGTTACAGAACCGCAGACTTTATCTTTTTACTAACTAGCGTAATAAATAATAGGCTTTAATGCTGGCTTTCTTCTAGTATTAAGGACTTAAAAGCTTATTAGTACTCGGTAATAGCACCTTTACTTTTAAAATTAATAGTTATTTAAGGAATTTTCGCCATTAATAAAAGCGGATAAGGCGGAGGAGTAGAGCTTAGGGAATCCTCTAAACATTTGCTTATATATATATATTTAAATATTTACAGTTTCCTAAAAATTTAATTCTGCTTTATACCGTCTAATATAGCTTTATAGTCTATAAGATAGTGCAATTAGAATATTAAATTAAAATTTTTATTTTAATATTCGGTTCTAACTAATATTTCTTATAAAAGAGCTTTAAGTCTCCCATATTGGTGTTAAGCTCTTAGTATAAGTAATAGCTCTTTTTATAACTATAGATAACTCTAAGCTGTTTATACTTAAGGCGCGGAACTACCTAGGTATAGCGAAAATAAAACTTAGGGCACTTAATTTCGACCATCCTCTTATACATAAAAAACATCGGTTACTATCTAAAAAGAACGTCCGCCGCCTTAGAAATGTATTTAAAAGAGTAGGTTATAAAAGGCTAGAAAAAGAAATTTTTATTAATGCTATTATAGACAATGCGGCCCTTATCTCGTTACTAGCCTTTTTAGGTCTTAATAAATAATATTTTCGTTAACTTTAGGAGGGTGACTTAATACTATTTATTGGCCTAAGGAGTATAGACTGCCTTAAAGGCTTATATCGTATTAAAGCTGCCAAGGAATTTTTAGACGATAATAACTAGTAGTAGATAGTAAGGCTCTTCTCCAAAGGTAAGCGCGTTTACTTAAGTGTCTTACTATTCTAGCTAAGAATCTATTACAGATCTCCTATAAATAGTCCTTACAAGGATAATTAAAGAATACTTAAATAAACAGAAACCGTTAGATAGGGAAGTGTTTCATAAAATATAATACTATTATCTTAAGAATAACACAAAATCAGAGAATAGATAGTAGGCCCTATTAAATAGGTCCAAGCCAAATAATCTAAGACAACTTCTTAAGAATTCCCACTTTACGACAGCATTTAATACCCTAGTAGAAATGCAAGGCCTATAGGAACCAATTTAGATTAGAGCGCTATATAGATTCTTAACGCTTAAATGTAATAAGGTATATTATTCTCTACTTACTTATAGAGAGTGCTAGCTAAATAAACTAGGAACTACTTTATGGACTTAACCATGTCTCTAAAATTTGGAAGAAGATTATTAGCTATAGTAATATAGATTTACCCCTATTAGCAATAGATGCAGATACCATTTAGAATCTAGAACTGCTTATACTAGCTGTCTTAAAAGCTAATATAGATTATATTACCGCGCTAATAGAGTCCAGGAAGATTTTCCTAGCTATTTTGGACCAGTTAATAAGAGACCTTATTTTACAGAACATTTCTTTAGTAGATTGTTTAATTCCTTTATTAAGAACCTTTTTTAAGAACCTTAAATACCTAGAACCTTATTATATTATATTAAAGCATTTAATTAGCAACAAAATAAAACGAATAATTTATTAAAGCCTTAAAGTTTGCTATTATTGTCCTAAAAACTTAATTATACCGTTCTTAGAGACGAGCTAGTGGCGCTACTTAAAGCGTAGATTTATAGAAGACCGATGGCTTCGCTATACACTATTATAGGCGTTTTGTCTTTATGATTTCCTATATATAACTCAATATGCTCCCTAAAAAGAAATTTAAAAAAAAAGCCTACTATTAGGAAGCTAAGTCTGGCTCTATATTAAAACCTTAGCTATCTATTTATTACTTAAGGCTTTTAGACTCCTATAGCTCTCACGCTTAAGTTATAAGATCTTAAAAAAGAACTTACCGTCTAACTATTACAAAAAGCTAATCCTTAATTAAAGTCCACGAATAAGCAAAAAGTTACGGCTATTACCTCAGTTCTTAAGTAGTTAGAAGATTAAGATAACTGCATTCAATTATTATACTTTACCAGTTCTAAACCCCTCCCCACTAACAGAAGGTGTGGAAGGCCCTTTAATAATAATTATAAGAAGGATAACAATTGCCTTTTTATCCCATATATTTATAGGAGTAAGGTTCGTCCTAATGCTAATATTATACCCTTTTTTGTAAAACATGACTTCTTTATAACCTTTTTTGGATTTAAGTTATTTAAGGTATACCTAACCCCCTTTTTTATATATAAACTTAACTAATTAAGAGAAGGATATATATTTTACCTTAGAAACTTAGTTACTATTAATTCAAAATACTACACTAATATAGAGTCCTACTAATGCGCACAACTGTACCTATTACCACTTAGTTAAAGAACTGCAAATTAAAATAAACCAATTAAATTCACGAATTAAAGAGTTAGAAGATAGTAAAACAAGTTTAAAAACCGCTAGGAAGTTAATAGCTTCTACTTTTACAATAATAGAGAATTAATTAGCGAGTGCAAAATCTTAAATCGGGGATCTTAAAAAAGAGTACTCTCTAGTTAATAATAAGCTAGAAGAGATAATAGCTTAAAGTATATTATTCGAGATTTCCAAAAAGAGGCTAAAATCCCAGTTTGTGCAATAGCAGTTAACACTTAATACGGCCGTAGCTAAGAAGAAATATCTTTAAAGTGTAATAGTAGAAAACAAATATTGATAGGACTCTATAGAAGGCAATAGGAAGGATACCTAAATTAAGTAATTATAACATAATCTAGAGGCCCAGACAGCTATAGTCTTAGAGCTAAATAACGGCCTAAAAAAATTAAAGAATATTTAAGAAGAAATGCGGAATAAGTTATAAATAAAAGAAAAAGATTATAAAGCGCTCTAACGAAATATAGAGAAGGCAAGAATTAAAAGAAAAGAAAAAAGTATAGAGTTAATAGAAGCATCTAATGCTTTAAAGAATAAAACTACTACTTTAACCTAATATCTAGAGGTAATATAGATAGAGACAAAATAAGTTACAAAAGAAAATAATAACTTACGTTATGTACTGCAATTAGCTAGGCCTAAGAAGGAAAAAGTAATTTAAGAGGTGGTATTATAGGCCTAATCTAAGTATCTAAAAGCTCTTAAGTTATTAGAGTAAGTGCGTCAACAGCAAGAGAATAAAAGACTGCGTTAAGCATTAGAGTTAGCCGAGTTTAAAAAGGAAAAAGTAGTTTAAAAGGTAGTAAATTAGCTAAAATTATAGGCCTAATCTAAGTATCTAAAAGCTCTTGAGTTATTAGAGTAAGTGCGCCAATAGCAAGAAGAGGAAAGACTATATTAAGTATTAGAGTTAGCCGAGTCTTAAAAGGAAAAATCTGTTTAAGAGGCGGTGGATTAGCTAATAATATAAGCCCAATATAAGCATCTTTAGGTCCTTAAATCGTCAGAAAAAGAGTATAAGCGTTAATAAGAGTAGTTAAAATAAATAGCAGAAACTAAGTATAAACGCCGACAACATAAATTATAAAACTAGGCCGATTAAAGCATGGCGGTGTATTAAGGCTAAGCAAAATATACATTTTCCGCGGTAAAGATAAAGATTGCGGGCCTTAAATATAATATATAACTTAAAGATAACCTTATTAACTAAGGGTTTCAAAAATTAAAAGAGCTTAAGGAGTATAAAAAGGAGCTAGATTTAGGCTTTATTACTAAAGTAAATATATCTAATAACCTTTAGATTATTATAATTTAATTAGACAAGAATAGTAGCTTTTAAAGAGTAGAGTTCGCGTATCTACTAACTTAGGCGCTTAAGGGCTTTAGAGCCTTTCTAACTAAGTAGGTAGCATAATATAAAAAGATATCCTAGAGAATAATAAAGTTTCTAGCTCTTAACCTCACCGTTATAACGTCTTATAACCTTAAATATCTTTTAAAGGTATATAAAAGACACGGGCATTGCTATATAGGCACTAAAGAAGATATTAATACTTTTATAAACCAATATAGGAGTATATTTACCGTAAATAGCAATACTAGGCTTCTTAAAAGGTCTAAGTTAGGGAGAAAACGATTATATAATAAATCTAAGGACGTATTACTCTTAAAGAGGCAACTCCGTCTTAATAGGAAGTCTATATAGCAGGAGATGCCCTTGCTTTAGCATATACCTATAACTATTTTAATAAAAATAGAGCGTCTTTCTAAAATATTACTTTAGCTAGCGCCTTCTATGGAAATAGAGCGCCTCCCTAAAATATTACTTTAGCTAGCGCTATACGCGCTATTCGAGGTTTAATTAGGGAAAGAGGTTTATTATTTATATAATCCTAATAATAAATTAAATATTTAAATTAAATATTTAATTGCTTACGCTATAGTAAAAATATTTAAAAGGCTAGGTACTAGATTCTAACAATATAAAGGCTCCCTATCCTTATATATAATTTACTAGGTATTATATATAATATAACCCAAATTCCCTAAATCATTCTAATAATCTCTTTAAAGGTAAAGCGCCAAATATAGGTACTATAAGAGGAGAGAGAATTATATAGTTAGTTAAGTTCCGGCTTAGGCTTTAACTATAGTAGTGAGGTTATTAATAGGGATCCTTATACAGTATATAAAAAATCTCACTTAAAGGGGTAGGAGAGTTGTGGTTACTTATATTATTATAGTTAGGTAATACCTAATTACTAATAGGGGGTAATGCTTCACTATAGCGGTCTATAGACTCTATCCTATTATAGTAAATAGATAAAAACTGTTCTAATTAATTAATACTTTTAATAGGGGACAAGTAAATAGGCTCGCTCTTAACCCTAATATTTAGATTATAGTAGACCTCGCTTAGAAATAGAAGACATTTTAGGGAGCTTTAGCTAGATAAGGGAGTTTTATCCCCCTATAAGCGTGCTTTAGCGGCACTTTAATAATAGCAGGGAAATTTATTAATTGGGTTACTTTCTCTTTACTACTCTATATAAGCATATAGAGGCGGTAAATAAGAATAGTACTTATAATCTCTTCTATAGAGGGAGGCTAAGAAGTTAAGTTCTTATTAAATTAAAACGTGAAGATTTCCTAGTTCCTCTCTATAAAGATAGCAACTCTCATTCTAGGCACCAGTTAAGCAAGGACAGAAGCTTTCTTAAAAATACCTTCCCGTTAGGTTACAAATATTTAATCGCTAGCTTCTAAAGGTCCATATAAAGACACACAGGGTTATTTTCTTAGGCGAGGCATAATATTAACACCCTTTTAATAAGATTTAAAGGTAGACGTATATAATAGTCTCTAAATAAAGTAAGACTAATAAAATAACGGTTTATAGTAATTAAAAGTGTTCCTAATAATATTTATATTCAATTCTACTAGAGATAATATAAACGGCATAGCATGCACATTATATGCAAGTTATGCGCCTTAGGGTATGTTTAATAACTTTTTTAGCTAGGTTAACTCCACCTAGAATATAAGCGCCTCTTCTAAACGCTAAGGCAGGGGTGCTTTCTACCTAGTAGAAGGGGTTTGTTTAGCAAGAAAGGAGCATCACTAAATAGTTAGCGTTGAATTAAATCCTAAGATAGTAAAAATAGGTCAAAAATATTATAGAGGGCAGAATCGATCAACTTAGTCATATTAGTATTCCACCAGTACCCCCCTTAAAACGGCAGGTACTGGTAGAATTCGCCTAAGTAGACTACCTAGGTGGCTTAAATTGCTAATAAAACTCGCCGCTATAAGCGCAATTGCGGTTAGCACAAACGCCTCTACCTAGCCGGATAAAACCTCCTATTTAACTACTAAGACGACCGATCTACCTAAATCTACCTACAGTGTTAAACGAATAATATTTACCAGGCGGATATTAATATTAGTGGCTTATTCGCGACTAGTGGACCTAGGTAGGCCTAGGTAGCTTTTTTAAAGCGCCTACTTAGTAGAGCCTACCTAGCTAAGTAATAGTTATTAAATATACCCTAGCTAAAAAACGAGTAGGGTAAAGTAATTTACTAGTTCTATATCTAGCGAGCGGCTAGTTTACTAATTAAAGTTCAACTATTTTATAGCGTATTAATTAGAGCCTAAAATAGCTTCTTACTTAGATTTTAGTTTCTAATTACAGCTTCCTTAATTTTCTTTTAGTACCCGCTCTTACGTTAAAGCGCCGAAATAATATCTCAATATAAAATTTATTAAAATTTATTAATTTTCTAGTAAACTTATTTCTTTTAATAAAGAGCTAAGCATATCTTTATAATACTTAACCGTCCTATAAAATTCTTAGGGAAAGAAAATAAATATAACTACTATTTACGTTGTTTCATACAGCATAGTTATTACTATCTTCTCCATTTAGAGGATTTCCAAACTTATTAACTCTTAGGCTCATAAAAAACTCCTATTAAATATCCAGAAATAGACTCTATATACTTTAATTATTCCTAGGCAAAAAAGCATATTAAATATTAGTCTTTTAGCTACATTTTATATCTTCCTTTACGCAGTTACAAATGTTATTAGCTTTATTTTAGGCTTATCCATAAGCATTTAATTTGCGCAGCATTTGGGATATCTATTCGCTATTAACGCAGTTCCACTATTTCTTAGGGGCAGAACCAATTTAATTAGCAATAAAGTCCTACGCCTACCAACATGTAATTATAGCTTAATTTACCGCTAGATTAGTCGAGTATATATCCTTAAAGGAGTGCTTTATATACTTCTAATAGTATCTTTAAAGCATTCGCGTGTAGTAAGCATTAAAATTATAGTTTATCTAAAACTCCCTTATTCCTACTAAGCTTAATTAAAAACAGCTTATTATATTTATTTCCGCTATTAGCCTTCTATCTTTTTTTATTATTCGTCATTATACTTATAAAATTTTCCTCCATACTTACCTTCTTCTCGCATTAACTTTAATAGGAACATTATAATTATATATTAGACTAAAGCGGAGCTATCCTATAGCTTATCTCTTAGTCGCATTATCACTTTAGGTTCTTTAGAAAGTACTTTAGGCTAGATTTATATTATATCGAAATCTAGGATCAAGTTTTCAAGTATCTATAGTTTACTATCCCTAAGGAGGTAAGGATTTAAAAAACACCGTTTAACTCAGAATTATAATAAAACGCCCCTAGAAAATACTACCAGGGCAATTTATCTACATCACCATTCCGTACGGTTTTGGCCTTATTTAAGCATATCCTTATATAATAGTATAGGTCTTAGAAAATAAGACTAGTATTAATAAAACTATAGTACTCCTTATTTAAACTAAGTAAGGGTTTAGTAGCAGACTAAGGTTATATAGTGAAGCAACTTTAGTTATATTAGATGGACCGTATAGAGGTGCTTAGTACTATTACCTAAGCTAATATAATAAGGTGCTGTTTATAGCAAATAGGATCGGAATTATAAGCCATTTATTATTAATTTAATATCTCCTAATAGTATATAATAATCGGACTGCCCGTATACAAAGGCTATTATTAGTATAGTTCTTAGAAACGAAAGGTAAGAATCTATAATATACTAGAAAAATAAGGGTATTACTAACTATAAAGACCAATATAAATAAGCAAAAGAGTTTATCTTAGCTCTATATAATATGGACCACCGCTAAATTTTCACTATTTTTATTTTTTTCCTATACAAAGTCGCTAGGTCTATAGAAGAACTAAGTAAAAAAGATAAGATTCTTAGAAAGAGGCTTTATAAGCTTTTATATCCACTAGACATAGTATAGATTATTAACTAAAAATAGTTTACTAAGGTGGGAAATATAATAATATTGGGTAAGTTTCCTTCAAAAGGTAATAATACTTTTTAATTTAACGGCCGACAGTTTATAAGACGCCTAAGTTTAAAACCTATATAAGAAAAGCCCTTCGCTTAAACATATATAATATTACGCTCCTTAGTATAGACTTTTAGCCCAATAAGACACCGGCGAGTTAGGTTTTAATAATTAAGTACAACTTTTAGATAATAAGCCATTTTTATTACAAAATTATTCTTATAAACTACGATAAGTTTAGGTAAATTCTAACTAAATTATACGACGATAGAGCTATAGGTAGTTATCCTACGTTAAGCTAAGGTCTAGAACTAGAATTACTAGGGGCGGCTTATATAAGCTTTAGATTTACGCGATCGCCGAGATTTATAATTAATTAATATTTAGTAAGTGTGGGGTATAGCTATTATAAAAGCCCCTAATTAGCCTTTAATAGTAGATTATTTATAAGCCTTATATAACCTTTAGCTAGTTATTTAGTTTTCTTAAGGTTTAACCAAAATATATATAAGCAATTTTTTAGCAATGCTGAGTCCTAGCACCTATATATATAAGCCCTATCTTTAGCTAATATCTTTTATAGCAGTCCTTAAAAATAGATTTCAGATTTTAAAATATATTAGATTTTTAGGGTCTTTTAGGGTACGCTCTCTCCTTTGTCTTATAATATAAGAGGTTATATACTAATCTTAGAATTTTACTTTATCTTAAGAAATAATAGCTTAATGCCTAAAATGGACTCTTCTAGTACTAATTTAAGCACTCCAGTAGGTCTAAATTCTTCTTTTGCTAATAGCTTTACTAATAAGGAAAAGAGCGTAAGCTATTACTCTCTCTACTAAAAGTCTAACAGCCGTACCGATTAGAAGTTTCTTAAGGAATTCTTTCTTCGCGAGCAGAACTCTGCACTTTAAATTTAAAATCTTAAAACCGAACTAGATAAAGTAAGAGTAATAATTAGTATACTTTAAGATTAATATTTAGAGGTAGAAGCCGCACTGCTTAAGTGTTATAAAGAGCTTAAAAACGCAAGACGGATAAGGTTTAAGAAGTTAAAGCAGTTTAAGGATTAGCTTAGGTAAGTAATAGAGCGGATCTTCGACAATAAGGCTAAGCTTAAATTTTACCTTTAAGATCTTAAATAGGATAACTAACATAAATAGGAAAGAATTAATGAATTAGAGTGCGCTCTTGGCCTTTAGAATTTATAATAGTGTAAAGATTAAGGTAATAGGGTAGGAGAAAGACCTCTAGTTGTAAAAGTAGAATTAGGTAGTATAATAAGCTATTTAGTTTTAGCTAGGCTAATAGATTTCAAGATCCTATATCCAAATTTATGCTTTATAAATTTCCTAGTTGTTACGGACGCTTTAAGTACGATGTTATAACTACTTGAAGAAGAGACGGGAGAAGCTAGTTGGTTAATTTAGGCACGGTCTAGGATGGAGCCGATAGAACTATGTAATGAGGAATGGTAACTAAGGTTACATGATGTGCTATGTATTAAATAAGAGGAACGAGAGGAACTTACGTACCTTATGTATAAGACGTATATTACGTATAAGAAGAATTTTATAGGAGTACGGTTGTGTATTTAAGGACCCTTAGTTCTTACCTAGATAGTTCCTTTCTTATAGTGATTTTTAGAATATAATTGGAGTTAATTTGTTAGGCAACTACTCCACTAGTTGTTATTATGTTATTGACTTTTGTACTTATATTTCCTATATACCTAGCCTAATAACGAGCCTATTATAGTTCTTGCTATAAGGTTCCGTTATATAATTACTACCTAGTTATAGTATTAATATAAGAAGTTAAATAATATGCTACTAAAAGCAGCCACTATAACGTTATTAACGGCAGTAACTACTTTAAGGATAGGAGGTAATACTAGTATGGTAGATACTGACTTATAGTAACCTGTAACGGTTGGATAGCTATAGGAAATAGTTGACTAGCTAATAGCTAATAATGTAGTGTTAGAAGAAAGACTTAATAGGATAGGAGCAGTAAAGATTAAGCTACTATTAATTAAGAGATTTATAGGAGAGAGGTTAAAGCTTAAAGGATTTCTTATATAGATGCACTTTAAGGTCTTATAAGAGGGAGTAAAGTTACCTATACCCGTAGATCGGATAGCCTATACAGGACTATTCTTGTTAGGAAAAGCACTTAAGTAGTTTAAACCTTACCTTACGGAGATATAGGTGAATAGAATAAGGACTACTAACTAAGACGTGCGATTTATGTTTTTAAGTTGGGAAGGATTTATAGAGTGATTTACGCAGATATTTAGAGACCCGGAAGAAATAATTATAGTAAAAAGAAAACTCCAGAACCTCGTGTAATGAACTTTAGTAATTAAGTATATAATATAAGTAGAGTAGAATAATAGGGCGCTTATAGTATAGTATAAATAGGGACTTAAGGCTAAAGTCTAGGACGTAATTATTCTGATGGAAGATATGGATACCCTAAGGGAACTAATAGATTAGGCGATTAAGATTAATAATTGGATCTACTAAAGGGAACAGGCTAAGAGAGGCTAGNATAGAGTTTTATAGTTATATAAGGCGTAGAGTATATAATAATAAAAGCTAAGTTAGAAACTATGGTATGGCGTAGAGCTAATAGACCTAAGTGGTACTAAAGAAGCCTATAAGAGATGGAGTAAATTATAGAAACCTAGAGGGTAAGGATTAAGTAATTAAAGGTTTAAGGAGTAAAGGCCAAATTAGGGATTTTAATAGTAGAAGATATTTAGGCGGACTCTATAGTAAGAGAAATAGTTTAAAGAAGGAGCTTATATGAATTGCGGAAAATAGGGTTATTATATTAGAGACTATAGAAGTGGGCAGAGTTATTATATAGTAAAGGGTATGAGACTAGTAGACGATATATATATATAGAGGGACGATAATGTGCTGCGAGGAATAAAAGAATGTTTAATTAGAAGTTTTGCGTTTTGTTATAACAACGTATACCGAATTTATAAGGACGCTAAGTACGGCGTAAGCTATTAGCTATAAGAGCTAGTACCTATAGGATGCAGAGGAACTAACGAACTAGTTCGCAGATCGGATATTAAGGACGATGAATTTAACGTAGGTAAAATATTCCGTGACGATAAGGTAATAAGGGCCGCTTACTAGGAGCGAGTAGATCTTGGAGATGTTATACTAAAGGTAGAGGATGATTCTACTATAGAATAGGGAATATTAGTAGGAATCGAAACCCTACTAGATATGATGTTTATTGCTTCGCGAGACGTAAGAGAAGTAGGATAGTAAACCACTTTGGCACTTAATAAAGGTAAAAGGCTAAAGGCTTAAGATTCTTAAGATGAGATAAGAGACGACTAAGATTTTTAAGATAAGATGAGGCACACCTAAGGACCTATAATGGACGAAAACCGATGGAGCAGGGTAGTAGCTTAGTTTAGAAATATATAAATAAGCACGGGATAGAGTTTCCTATAGGTATAAGATTCTTAAGACGAGATGAGTGAGATTTAAGACTTTTAAGATGAGATGAGAATACTAAGTAAGCCTAGTTGGACTAAGGCTGGAGTTAAGCTTAAGTTAGAAGCAAGCTTAGGATTAAAGAATCTAAGGGACTAAGATTTTAGAGTACGAATAAGGACACCTATAGGTAAGAGGTAAGGAGCTTCTTTATAGATTAGAGAATCTGTAATATAAATAGCAGTTAGACTGGGAGATAGATATATAGACCTAGAAGACTTACTAGGGGAATGTAGCGTTTAGCTTAAAGATTGAAAAGTTAATACTAAGATTAAGAAGTATGAAGACTTTAAGGATCTACTTGTAAGACGTAACGTAAAAGAAACTATGGAGGAGTTTAGGGTAAGAATTACCTTATAGTAAGAATAGAAACTAGATAAGAGATCTAGTACACTAAGATGTATAAAGGATAGAGTACTAGTACGAAGAATTACTAATAGGCCGAAAGTAGGCATACTAAGAGCTAAGTGGCTTACTAAACTAGAAGATGAAGAGGATCTAGGGATTTTAACTAGGTTTAAGGAATAATATATAAAAGGCTGTTACGATATAGTAATAAGAAGATACTTCCTTACGGATAGACCGTATATACTCTAGCAGCTATACTAAAAGTGGTATAGGCAAAGGCATAATAATAAGTGGGAAGATTTCTATATATAGTTAGATGAAAAAGTTATCTAGGACTATCTAATTATAGAAAAGGCTATAACGCATATTAAAGGAGCCTTAATTATAACGTTAAAGGATTTAAAGGAACGTTTAGAGGACTGGAGAAGTAAGAGATGTATCTTAGTACCTGTGAATAAAGTTATAACGTTTAGATTAGTACGATAAAGGTTTAAACTTAGGGATAAAGACGAGCTAAGAGTTAACCTAAAGTACCTAGTATACTACACGTTATTATAGATTGCGTGCGTGGACGATATATATAAAATATATAAGAATCTAAAAGAAAAGAATTGGAAGTACTCTATAAGGATATACTAGATAATAGATGAGTAATAGTATAGGAATGCTAAATATATATATAGATGGCATCTAGCAGAGGTCTAAGAGGAAGGAAATTTAGTACTTTAACTAGGAAGATTCCTTACGGAAGAATGCTTAGACGGATAATAGTAGTGGGAATGCCCAGAAAATATGTGTCTATAGTATATTAAAGATAAAAAGTAAACTAGGTATTGGCTAAAGAGCGAGCTAGGTGTACTAGGATTAAGTAGTTAATAGTTAGAAAAAGTAGAGGCCTATAGGACTAAAGGGAGCTAGTAGTAGAGCCTTAGACCCTTAAAGGAATTTAAGGACGACACCTAAATTTATAAATTAAGTGGTAAGATTAGCAGTTTGAAGCGCTAATAGATAGTGAAGTAATGCGGAACTATATCTTACTAGCAGCAGTTAAGAGAATGGGACTACCTTATAGATAAAAGGAGTAACCTTACCTATTAGTTATAATTTTAGGAGATCCAATAACTTATGGAGGAGGGATTATTAATCTTAAAATAGGACCTATTTAGATAACTATTAAAGGGAGATAAATTAAGATGTTTTTTAATATCCTACCATTGGGACGGGATAAGGTAGTATTAGGCATGCCTTAGTTATAGGAATATAATCTAAGGATTGATTAGATTATAGGTTAGGTCGATATTAGAGATACTTAACGCCGTAAGATACGATAATAAGCTAAGTTAGTATAGTACTAAGTAGGAGCAACCTATAAAGAAATAGAAAAAGGACTAAGCTATATACTAAAGAGATACTATAAGTATGGTAAAAAACTATGGTTACTAGAGAGCGAAAAGCTGTTAAAATATATAGTATGGGACTATAAGATAGAGTTAGAACTAGGAATAAGTTTAAAGTTTTTTCTAATCTATAAGCTTACTAAAGAAGAAGGTAGAGCGTTAAAAGAGTTTATCTAGGAAAATCTATAAAAGGGATATATTAGACCATCGCAGTTATTAGCGGGTTATCCAGTACTATTCGTATTAAAGAAGAATGGCAAACTAAGGCTGTGTATTGACTATAGGCAGTTAAACAGCATTATTAGAAAGGATAGGTATCCTTTACCCTTAATTAGCGAAATTTAAGATAGGATAGGCAATGCGTAAATCTTTACGAAGATAGATCTGAGATGGGCGTACTATTAGATTAGGATTAAGGAAGGCGACGAATGGAAGGCAGCCTTTAGGTTAAAGGAAGGAC